>NC_039264.1:19630049-20343799 GCF_003368295.1 Carassius auratus
TATGCGTGCATTGCATTCATTCAGAATAATTGCCATTAGTATTATTACAAAATAAATACTAAATGGCTAGTATAGCAAAACCATGTTAATGTGTGGTTCCTTTAGTTTAACTTGTTTTCCATTTTTTGTGTCTGTGTGTAGTAGGCTAAACCTACCGTATGTTTAATTTTCATAAATGTAATTAAAACATTAAGTGAGTGCATAAATGAAAGTGAGTAATCTTTCCATGATGCTTATATTACAATAGCCGGTATTAACAGTTTACGTGATCTTGCTCTTGATTTTATTATTTTTATTAATATTTCTTTGCCGGTAAGCAAATATATCAAACATGCGCACGGTAAGAGCATCTATGGTAATTTACATTGGCCAAAACACACAAGGAAATAAAATATCACCGGCAATCACAGACATTCGCATTTGGACGGGATTAGTTTTCTCAGAGGATCACTGAGTTTGCTGAAAAACAGTAGGTATTTTGCTCTGGAATAATCACAGAATTTGTGTGAGAAAAGCACAGACGTGGCAGATTCGGATGGGATTAAAATCACCAAGTACGTCTGTGAAACACAGATTTCTCTAACGACCCCCTGTAAAACTAGTCCAGTCCGAATAGGGCTTTAGTTTCACTTTTAAATCAGTAAAAAATACAAGTTAATACATAAATTGCCTCTTTTCAAGTAAATTAATATTTATTAAATTTTTAGCACGTAAATAGATTAGAAATATTAGATGAGTTTGAATGAGTTTAAATTGATAGATGCGTTTGAATGAGTTTAAGGTGATTAATTTAAATTGATCAAGTACTGTGGCTCTTTTTGTCCCAAGGGCAAGCCAACATCAAAGTTAGCTCACTAACGTTTACTTCTAGTTTTTATTATTATTATTATTCTGATACTTAATTTCCAAACGTATCTCCTTCTAGGGCTTTAAAGCCACAAGCCCAAAACTCAGCAGACACCTGTGGCATAGGGTAGTGCTTTATGCTATATCTTTTCAGACTGATCAGACTTTTTTAAAATAATTTTTAAAAATGAAAATTTCCTATAGACTTCCATTGTCTGAGAAAAATTGCGCCCCTACAGGAGCAATTCCTAGGAGAGAAGGGAGGAGTCTGCATAATTTTCACTTTTAAATCAGTTAAAAATACAAGTAAATAATACAATTTCCTTCAAACTGACAAGCTAAACCAGCATCTGATATATACAGATCACAACATGTAAATAGGAAAATGTTTGCATTATTTTGTCTATTATTGGGATTACAGTGCTAACAGTATCCATTTACATCCAGTCTTTGTGCTAAGCTAGGCTAGCGGTGGGTGCGTCAAATAACACTTACAGAACGCACAGAAATGAAAAAGGTATGTATGGACTTATCTAACTCTGGGGGATACTGTGAATAAGCTAAAGTCCCAAAAAGTCGGAGTGTTCCTTTAATGACATGTTATTCATGCTAGGAACATACTATTGACATGCTAATCATGCTCAAAACATGCTAGCGACATGCTAGTCACTTGCTAATCTTGATAGCAACATATTAGTCACTTCTTAGCGGCATGGTAGTCACTTTCCAATCATGCTAGGAACATGCTAGTAACATGCCAGTCATGGTAGAAAACATGCTAGCAATATGAGTGAGTGAAGTGAAGTGAGTGAAGTGACATTCGGCCAAGTATGGTGACCCATACTCAGAATTTGTGCTCTGCATTTAACCCATCCGAAGTGCACACACACAGAGCAGTGAACACACACACACACACTGTGAACACACATCCGGAGCAGTAGGCAGCCATTTATGCTGCGGCGCCCGGGGAGCAGTTGGGGGTTCGATGCCTTGCTCAAGGGCACCTAAGTCATGGTATTGAACGTGGAAAGAGAACTGTACATGCACTTCCCCCACCCACAATTCCTGCCGGCCCAAGACTCGAACTCACAACCCTTCGATTGGGAGTCCGACTCTCTAACCATTAGGCCACGACTTCCCGATATGCTAATCATGCTAGAAAAATGTTAGTTACATGTTACTCAAATGCTAATCATGTTAGGAACATGATGGAAACATGCTAATTGCATGCTAATGACATGCTAGTTGCATGCTGGAAACATACAAGGGACATGCTAGTCACATGTTAATCATGCTAGCAACCTGCTATTAACTTTCCTAATCATGCTAATGACATACTAGTCACTTACTAGTAATACTATATATATCCTAATCACTTGCTTTTTAAACTTAAACTTTCTAAACTTTAAAAACTTTCTGGCCAGGCTTTCTCAAGCCAACTTAAAGATTGTTTTGACAAACTTTATCTAGTTTTGTTTTATTTTGCTCCACGGAGTGAAGTAGCCACAAGTTTTTGGCTACAACAAACTCCAGTCGACTCAGGCCTGCAAGTGAACTGTGGTATTTCCTTATTTGATTTCTTTGTTAGTTTAAATAAGAGTTACTCTAACAATCTTATTTTGATTGTTTACCAATTCATACGCTGTGTTTATTATTTTATTTTATATTCAGTGAAAGGCTTTGTCATATGTTTAATTGTTGTTGCAGTTATAATTTAATTTCCATCTATGGCTATGGGTTTATTTTGGAACACCAGCAACCTGATAAATAATTTGCTGTTATTAGAATAATGGATCTTTGAGTCAATATTAGAACTTAAAATAAAACAAAAGGACTCGGGTTAGTCTTCCAACCAAAGTTCTTTAATGGGGGGCAAAAAATAGACATTAAATTTGTGAGCCGAAGTTGTGCTGAAATTTAAGTTAATCCTGTTAAGGTTGATTCTAATTTCTTTGACCTCACTTAACAATAAATTTCCATTGAAATACGACACATGAAATAAGATTAAATAACACCAATTTGTTGTAGTGTCTTTTTACATCAAAATTAGTAATTTGTAACTTATGCACAGTTTGTGCAAAGCCTGAAGTCTGAATAAGATGAATAATCAGGGAAACTTGCCTTCAGGTTTTCACTCATGTAATTGTGGATCACAGCTTTGATTTCCACAAGTTCATTTCTGGACACTGAATGAGGCAGCCGCAGGTCTATGAAGAACGGCTTCCACGCCCTGACATTATATGGTTCAGCCACGCAGAAACCTACAGTTCATCATGTGGTTCAGTTGTATAGGCAAAAACTGGAGATAATCTACCTCTGCAAAGACAATCAACAGTTGGACAGAAAAATAAGAACAGAGCTGTTTACCTGTCTGGGGTGAAGCACTGATGGCTAGAAACCCCCACTGAGTGATACTGTCAGGAAGAGTGGTGTTCACTGGATATACAGCCAACCTGGAATAAATGTATGAAAAGTCACTCTCAATAATGACCTCTACACTACATGTGATCAAGGTCTTCAGACTTTCTGGGCAAACTTCTGGGCAAGTGTGTTACAGCTAGTTGGAGCTAAAATCTGCAGGACCAGGATTAGACACCCCTAATTTAAATGCATGAATTTTCATCAATCCAAATGAATACATCTAATTACAGATTCTGAAACTTCTGTTTATCTGAACATAAAATTTGCAATCCAGTTCAATTGTTTTTTTTGTTTTGTTTTTTTTCACAAGTGCATTTATGTTTTCTGAAATTTTTCCAAAAACCTTAGTGCAAAGGAAATGCTTTTTTTTTTTTTTTTTAGGTTTACTCCAACTCTTTCAGTTCAACTGAAATTTTATTTGACTCAAACTCATTTTATATCAATTGAAGTGTTTACATGAAGGCTTCTAAATATAATTAAGCTATCAAAGACTTATCAATTACTAATAGATTGTTTGGGTCCTTGTAAAAATACTGTGGCTACTAGGCCAAACCCCTACCCATCAGGCTTGTGAACACTGGGTAATCTGATGTCAGTCCACAGCCACGACTCAAAGAACTTGGTGCGCGTGTAAATATCCTCCAAGTCAGGTAAATCATCTTCACTGGGATCTTCCAGTATTAAATTCAGATTGGGGAAGCCCCTCGGCCTAGATGGATGCGCATATTCATTAGCCTTTGTAGTTTTCTCTGGTGCACCACTTAAGCCCTGAGCACCCGCTGGACCCAGAGGACCCATTGGGTCCTTGAAACGCATTTGGCCCCGAGCATCTCTTCGGTCCTGAGCATCCACAGAGTCAAGAGGACCCATTGGGCCCTTGAAACCCATTGGGCCCCGAGCATCTCTTGAGCCCTGAGCACCCTTTGGGTCCTGAGCACCCGCTGGGCCAAGAGGACCCATTTGGCCCAGATCATCTCTTCGGCCCTGAGCATCCTTTGGGCCCTGAAAACACATTCGACCCTGAGCATCTCTTTGGCCAAGAACACACATTGGGCCACTTTCTCTTTCTGTAGTGGTTAGTGGAGGAGAGGTGGTTGTCCTCTCCCCACTGTACTCTGCACAACATTGAAGGAAAGCCGACACACAGCTCCTGTCCTCTGTGATGTAGAGGGAGCGACGTTTGCAGGAATATGGCATGGGAATCTCCCTCATGCCATCCATACAACATCTCTGCAGGAACTCATCAGAATATACCTTCTCTAAGAGAAAAGAATATAATAAATATTTGTCTGGTTATAAAAACATTAGTGTGAGACTGCAAACTTATTTCCTCATGAGACACTTGTAGGGAATGTTTTATACTGTACAAGGCTAAATCCTGCTCTCATCACTAGACATTTCAATTATGTTTTAAGCATTTTTGATATTGTGATGTGAAGATTGCCTTAATATACTGACTCACCCAGCTTCTTTCTTTGTTGCCATTTAGTTGCTCTTTGATTTAACGATCTTTTACTTCTAGATTCTTTGGAGCAATTATCTATTCCATGAAACAAAAAGAAAGCTTAAACATCAAAAAAGAAAATTCACTTTTCCTTCTTTTGGTTAGACTGGGAGCAAAAACAGCACAGGACCAATGTGATGTTACAATATCCTACCTGCTCATCACAACCCAAAGTTTATAAGCCCTCACAAATATGTATTATATACAACATGCATGAAATACAAAATATTGTCTGCCTTATTATGTAGCTCATATATACAGGTCCTTCTCCAAAAATTTACATATCAATCAATCAATCACCTTTATTTATATAGTGCTTTAAACAAAATACATTGCGTCAAAGCACTGAACAACTTTAATTTGGAAAACAGTGTCTCAACATATTGTGATAAAAGTTCATTATTTTCCAAAATGTAATGATAAAAAATAATATTTCATATATTTTAGATACATTGCACACCAACTGAAATATTTCAGGTCTTTTATTGTTTTAAAACTGATGATTTTGGCATACAGCTCATGAAAACCCAAAATTCCTATCTCAAAAAATTAGCATATTTCATCCGACCAATAAAAGAAAAGTGTTTTTAATACAAAAAAAGTCAACCTTCAAATAATTATGTTCAGTTATGCACTCAATACTTGGTCGGGAATCCTTTTGCAGAAATGACTGCTTCAATGCGGCGTGGCATGGAGGCAATCAGCCTGTGGCACTGCTGAGGTGTTATGGAGGCCCAGGATGCTTCGATAGCGGCCTTAAACTCATCCAGAGTGTTGGGTCTTGCGTCCCTCAACTTTCTCTTCACAATATCCCACAGATTCTCTATGGGGTTCAGGTCAAGAGAGTTGGCAGGCCAATTGAGCACAGTAATACCAAGGTCAGTAAGCCATTTACCAGTGGTTTTGGCACTGTGAGCAGGTACCAGGTCGTGCTGAAAAATGAAATCTTCATCTCCATAAAGCTTTTCAGCAGATGGAAGCATGAAGTGCTCCAAAATCTCCTGATAGCTAGCTGCATTGACCCTGCCCTTGATAAAACACAGTGGACCAACACCAGCAGCTGACATGGCACCCCAGACCATCACTGACTGTGGGTACTTGACACTGGACTTCAGGCATTTTGGCATTTCCTTCTCCCCAGTCTTCCTCCAGACTCTGGCACCTTGATTTCCGAATGACATGCAAAATTTGCTTTCATCCGAAAAAAGTACTTTGGACCACTGAGCAACAGTCCAGTGCTGCTTCTCTGTAGCCCATTTCTTGCTGACGCCTGTGCACAGTGGCTCTAGATGTTTCTACTCCAGACTCAGTCCACTGCTTCCGCAGGTCCCCCAAGGTCTGGAATCGGTCCTTCTCCACAATCTTCCTCAGGGTCCGGTCACCTCTTCTCATTGTGCAGCGTTTTTTGCCACACTTTTTCCTTCCCACAGACTTCCCACTGAGGTGCCTTGATACAGCACTCTGGGAACAGCCTATTCGTTCAGAAATTTCTTTCTGTGTCTTACCCTCTTGCTTGAGGGTGTCAATGATGGCCTTCTGGACAGCAGTCAGATCGGCAGTCTTACCCATGATTGCGATTTTGAGTAATGAACCAGGCTGGGAGTTTTTAAAAGCTTAATTAGTTGATTCAGATGATTAGGTTAATAGCTCGTTTAGAGAACCTTTTCATGATAAGCTCATTTTTTGAGATAGGAATTTTGGATTTTCATGAGCTGTATGCCAAAATCATCAGTATTAAAACAATAAAAGACCTGAAATATTTCAGTTGGTGTGCAATGAATCTAAAATATATGAAAGTTAAATTTTTATCATTACATTATGGAAAATAATTAACTTTTATCACAATATGATAATTTTTTGAGAAGGACCTGTATATGTGGCCAAAAGTTTTGAGAATTAAATAAATATTCCATCCATCCATCATCTTCCGCTTATCCGGGGCCGGGTCGCGGGGGCAACAGTCTAAGCAGAGATGCCCAGACTTCCCTCTCCCTAGCCACTTCTTCCAGCTCTTCTGGGGGGACCCCGAGGCATTCCCAGGCCAGCCGGGAGACATAGTCCTAGGTCTTCCCCGGGGCCTCCTCCCGGTGAGACATGCCTGGAACACCTCCCTGGGAAGGCGTCCAGGAGGCATCCGAAATAGATGCCCGAGCAACCTTAGCTGGCTCCTCTCGATGTGGAGGAGCAACGGCTCTACTCTCCCGAATGACCGAGCTTCTCACCCTATCTCTAAGGGAGCGCCCAGCCACCCGACGGAGAAAGCTAGTACATAAATATTAGTTTTCAAAAAGTTTGCTGCTAAACTGCTTTTAGATCTTTGTTTCTGTGATGTACTGACACATAATTACAAGCACTTCATACGTTTCAAAGGCTTTTATTGACAATTACATGACATTTATGCAAAGAGTCAGTATTTGCAGTGTTGGCCCTTCTTTTTCAGGACCTCTGCAATTCGACTGGGCATGCTCTCAATCAACTTCTGGGCCAAATCCTGACTGATAACAACCCATTCTTTCATAATCACTTCTTGGAGTTTGTCAGAATTAATGGGTTTTTGTTTGTCACAGCTGCCTCTTGAGGATTGACCACAAGTTCTCAATGGGATTAAGATCTGGGGAGTTTCCAGGACATGGACCCAAAATTTCAACATTCTGGTCCCCGAGCCACTTAGTTATCACGTTTATCTTATGGCACGATGCTCCATCGTGCTGGAAAATGCATTGTTCTTCACCAAACTCTTGTTGGATTGTTGGAAGAAGTTGCTGTTGGAGGGTGTTTTGGTACCATTCTTTATTCATGGCTGTGTTTTTGGGCAGAATTGTGAGTGAGCCCACACATGAATGGTGTCAGGATGCTTTACTGTTGGCATGACACAGGACTGATGGTAGCACTCACCTTTTCTTCTCTAGACAAGCCATTTTCCAGATGCCCCAAACAATCAGAAAGGGGCTTCATCGGAGAATATGACTTTGCCCCAGTCCTCAGCAGTCCATTCACTATACTTTCTGCAGAAGATCAATCTGTCCCTGATGGGTTTTTTTGGAGAGAAGCGGCTTCTTTGCTGCCCTTCTTGACACCAGGCTTCCAAAAGTCTTCGCCTCACGTGCCTGCTGCCATTCCTGAGCAAGCTCTGCACTGGTGGCACTCAGATCCTGCAGCTGAATCCACTTTAGGAGACGATCCTGGCGCTTGCTGGACTTTCTCTCTGAAGCCTTCTTTACAAGAATTGAACCTCTTTCCTTTAAGTTCTTGATGGTCCTATAAATTGTTGATTTAGGTGCTATCTTAGTATCCACAATATCCTTGCCTGTGAAGCCATTTTTATGCAACGCAATGATGGCTGCATGCGTTTCTTTGCAGGCCACCATGGTTAACAATGGAAGAACAATGATTTCAAGCATCACCCTCCTTTTAACATGTCAGGTCCTTTAATGACAGCAATAAAATACAGTGCAAAGGTTATTTTGGGATTAAGTTTATTTTCATGGCAAAGAAGGACTATGCAATTCATCTGATCACTCTTCATAACATTCTGGAGTATATGCAAATTGCTATTATAAAAACTTAAGCAGCAACTTTTCCAATTTCCAATATTTATGTAATTCTCAAAACTTTTGGCCATGAGTGTATATATAAATTGTCACTGTACTTTCAGTTGTCTGAAATTAATTTGAAATAGCATTAATCCTTGTAATTTTTTACTTGGTGTCTAAATTTTGTTTATTTACATTACACACAGAAAATCTAGGGAAACCCTATGGCCAGTTTATCCTCATCTGACAGTACAGAAACATGGCCGTAGCCAGCTATGAGGTCACCGAGGTCCAGACCTCTGTAAATTTTTCATGTTTGAAAATAAAATGTGTTCTCTGATTGACTAATTTGCTGCTAGATTCCTCATATGAATGTCTGCATGCGTAATTAAGAATGTTTAGGGTCCGTGGTATGAAAAGAATCGCTGCCAGATGCTTCGGAAGTGAACAAGTCTTCTGAGAGTTGTGAGCGAGAGTGCGAGATGCATGTTGCCAGATCCAGCTATTAGAAGCGTTATTTGACTCGTTTTTCCACTATATTTCACGCTTTAGAAAGTTAATGAAGTAGGTAGTTGTGGTTTAGGGTCAGCGATAACTTTATCTTATCTAATTACCAAAATATTTGAAATAATTTATTTTTATCATGCGCACGAGCAAATCGAGAGAATGCAATAGCAAATCGACGGAACGCAATAGTAATAGTGTGCACATCTTAGTACATTGAGGGAACAAATTAGTAAATCGAGCGCATAATTTATTTATTTATTCTTGCATGTCATGTGCGGGGCTACGGAAGTATTAACAAACTTTGAAGCAATAAATAGGGTAAAATGTAAAAATGAGCATCCCTCCAAAAACATATACATTTCTGTCTCTTTTCAAGAGTTAGTGTATATAATTAGTTGCATTTATAGGGGTTATTATAGCACAATTCTATAATAAGGGGGTTAATATAGAAACCCCCTGGACCTCACTCATTTTCAAATACCTGGCTACGGCCATGTACAGAAAGATATCTTTTTAATCTTTAAAATTAACAGTGCGTGTGAAACACCTGATCCGAAGTCAGTAGATCCTCCTGTGCTGGAATAAAACACCAGTCCTGCGTCACTGAAAACACCCATATTATCCCTACCTCCTCCTGTGGTGCAGCCCATATCACCCTGACTCACCACCTCCCATACCTGAATGACAGAGACATGAGAATTCATAAATCTCCTACAGAAAAAAACAAGATTTTCTGCATTTTTGAAAAGTAATGTGTACTGTAAATTACCTTCTTCTGCGTCAGATGGTTTTTACTCAACAGGAAGATGGCATTATCCACAGCAACCAGGCTGACATTTGCCCCCGGGTCTCCTTTCACTTCAAATGTAATGCTGCTTCCTGGTGAGTATGAACTGAGTTTTTCTCCCACCACTGGTCCTAAACTGAGCTAAAACAATTAAGCATCAAGCAATTGCACAGATTAAAATTATTTCTGCAAGTTTTATTAGATATTTTACCAAACACAAGAAGTGCAACAGCCAGGATTTACAGAAGTTTTACAAGTCCACACTTAAATATAATTAGCAGAAGTATTTAATGCATATTTGGTGTGCTGCCCGGGCAAGGGCTCCTAGCTTGGGAATGGCCAGAACCTAGAGTGCCCACCAAAAAAGCAATAGTGGAAAGGACAGTCGCCAGACTAAGGACACCCCCCCCCACACACACACACAGTAGCATTGAGATCTGGCGGGGGCTGAGAAGTAGACCCTACTGGCTGTTTGTATCGGACTGTGTGATTTGGGTGTCGGGAGGGCTCGAGCCGTTGCTCAACTGGAGCACCTTAAACTGCATTGGAACGGATGACCCTACCGGCCAATAAAAGAGGAGCAGCGTGATTGGATAGCCCTACCAGGAGGGCCAAAGTTGCCTCAACTGGAATAGGTCATGGTGTTGGCGTACTGGCCCTACTGGTTGATGAGCCCCTGCTAATCAGTGGGCAACCAGGGCAGATAACTGACCTAGAGGGCCCATGAAGCATCCAACTGGAGTTCAAGACTCAGGATGACAGATGTGTAGGCCCTCTCAGTTAAGCAGATAAACAGGCTTTGGGCTGCCAACAAAGAGGACTCTTGCGACATCCGACGGGAGATCAATACTCACAGCATCAGATGGGTAAGACCCTGTTTGTAGACAGCAAGTAAAGAAAACCTTCCGGGAGCACTCTCACTGACATCTGACGGGAGCTCAATATTCACTGCATCAGACAGGTAAGCCTCGCCGGCTGGGGAGCAGAGATGGGGAAAACCCAACTGCGCGGGCTCTCGCAGCATCCGATGGGAGATCAGGACATCAAACAGGTAAACCTCACCAGGCAGGGGGAAAAGATTTGGACAGCGTTTGGCTGGAGGTCGAGACAATCGTTGTTGTACAGATGAGCATCATCACCCATCAAACAGGAACGAAAAATTACTTGGCCGTGAGACTCAATAATCAAGGCACCGAACAGGCAAGCTTCACCAACTGTAGAAAGGAAAAGGTAAGGTTGTCTAGCCGGGAGACTCTCACCGACGTCTGATGGGAGCTCAATACTCAAGGCGTCGAACAGGTAAGCCTCTCCAACCGCAGCATGGAGAACGTAAAGTTTATGTGGCTGGGAGACTCTCGCCGACGTCCGATGGGAGTTCAATACTCAAGGCACCGAATGGTTAAGCCTCAGCAACAATAGAAAGGAAAAGGTAGGGGTGTCTAGCCGAGAGGCTCTCGCCGAGAGCAGATGGGAGCTCAATACTTAAGGCATCAAATGGGTAAGCCTCGCTGACAGTAGGAGGAAAAGGTAAGGGTGTGTGGCCGGGAAGCTCTAGCCGGCATTCCGATGGGAGCTCAATACTGACAGCATCGGATGAAAAAAAAAATGTTGTCTAGCAGAGAGACTCTCGCCGATGTCTGATGGGAGCTCAATACTCAAGGCATCAAATGGATAAGCCAACCGTAGAAAGGAAAAGTTAATGTTGTCTAGACGGGAACATAAGAACATAAGACAGACAGGCAAAGTTGAATTACCAGTATTTGGCCAGACAGTGAAGGTTTTTTTTTAATTTTTTTTATAGCGATTACTTTAGTGGTGCCCAATGAGGGTTTGGTGGGCTTCTTTAATGTGAAACTGATTGATTTTGATGTAGCTTTGATTTAATAGCTTCTGAAGACCATCTTCATAAAGTTTGGATCTGCTGTTTGGAGAGGCTTTTTCGGGATGCTGATGTTTCTGCGACAATGTGAAAAGAGTGGCTAGAGAAATTTTCTGCTGGAACACCTGATAATTGCAGGACGGATTTGAGATGTTTTTGGAACCAGTTGCAGTCATCTATGAATTAGCGATATGGTTATTTGTCAAATCATCATATTGTCAGCACATGAGATCAATGATACATATCAATGATATTATCGAGCATGGGTAGTGAGACTCTTTATTTTTGTCATAGCATAACTATTTGGCATTTTAACCATGCAGGTGCGCGAAAGAGAGGCTATGGAATCACCAATAATCAAAAATGTATATATACTTTCAGACATACTGATAATCTGACGTTAAATAAAAAAAATACTATATTTAAAATGGTCATCATATAGTCGAGCACAATTGTCATATCGGTTGTCCTGTGGCAAATTTGCCAGATCTGCGCATGGAAGTTATCAGTCTAAATGTTAGTAGATTTCATTTAAAGTCCAACAATTTAACCCTAATGTTGGACGTAAACGAACGCGTTAAATATAAAGTATTCAAAACAGGTAAGTTCATATATTTGGAGTAAAGTTTAATTGAACCGATGCATCAGTCATACAGCGCTCCGGACTGCATGCCCCATGACGAGATCGATGCACTGCCACAGAAACAAGAAAGAGATGCATTCTAACATAACTGTGGCATTAAACTCAGTTAGTGAGGGCTTGTTTAAAATATTGGACATATATAGACCGTTTAGATTTTTTTGTAAAGTGCAATGAAATAACTTATCTGCAGACGATGTAGGTCTGTTTGAGGATGGAGACTTCTTTGCCGACTACCGGCTCAAATCGTCCTTTGCGAGCACAGGCGAGCGTGAAATGCAGTGATGAAATGGAATAGTGGAGCAGTTTGATAGCAGAGTTATAGTAGGCCACCTAATAATGATAATAAAACGCATTAATAGGAGAGTGAGCCTAATATCGTCTTGACTATGGGTGATACGCAATACTATCACCACAAACGGTGATTTTTGCCAGAAAAGTGCCAAGACCCATGAAATATAAAAGTTTTTTTTCCTCTCTCCCTTTCTTCGAGGTGATTAATCAAGGTGAATATGTTTGAAAATGGCGAGTTATGCAGAGCTGAAAGTTTTGATACCCCAGAGTTTTGTTACCCCAGAAATATCCAAGTAGCCACTCCAATGGCTAATGCAAAACTGAGAATGAGGGGCATCGAAAGGGCTGATCATGAACCCTTGTTCAATTCATGGCGCAGTGTTCATAGAATGTCTATGAACAGACTCACGTCCACTTTTAGGGGGAAACAAACCGCCTTACAGTATTGGATCGAGGAAGTGGACTAACCTTACAACATGCCAAAGAGTTGTTGTGTGTTTGGGTTTACCAATAACGTTTGTAAAACCACAAATTTGAAATTCATGGCTACCTGCCATCATCAATATCTTGCTGTTATGGAAATATCATGAATTACGTATGATGCTAAGCGAAAGCTAAGCCAGGCTAGTTGTATGGCTGGACAGAAAAGTGCACTCAGTACTCTAAATATAAAGACATAAAAATGTAAAACACTAATGAGCGGATGGTATTTCAGCCATCTGTTCCATATTAATGAATCCAGACTCTCTAACACATTCAGCACTCAAAGACCAGAACTTGAGCAAACAAGGACCTTTGTTTTACAGCATCTTCTAACATAACTCACCATTTGGGTGCCGCGATGTCTGTAACATCCTATGGCGGGGTGACATTTATTACACCTTCGAGACAGTCCAGAGATACTTGCGTGAGCCTCAAAGGAAAGACGAAACACCCGCCTTTTCCCTCACGGCACGACGACACATTCCACAACGCAGACACACACACACCAACACTTCTACCACAAAAGAGTGCTTTTTAAGTTATCTTCCTGATGTATCCAAATTCCTTAGCATATCCAAAACCTCAGAACAACTTGATAATGTAACAGAAACTATGGAGTCTCTCTTTTCTAGCATTTTAAATACAGTTGCACCTTTACACTTAAGGAAGGTTAAGGAAACCAGTATGACACCATGGTATAATGAGCATACTCGCACCCTAAAGAGAGCAGCCCGAAAAATGGAGCGCAGCTGGAGGAAAACAAAACTAGAGGTATTTCGTATTGCTTGACGGGTAATTGACATATCATACAGAAAGGCAATTAAAAGCTGCTAGATCCAATTACTTTTCTTCTCTTTTAGAATAAAACAAACATAACCCCAGGTATTTATTCAACACAGTGTAACACAGAAGTAAAGTAGTTCATAAAGTCATTACTGCTGTGATGTTGGGAAATGTCAACACTTGTTGAGGCTTCCAGAAGTCATAGATCCTCTTCTGACTATTATTAATTCCTCATTGCCATTAGGATATTTCCCCAAAACCTTCAAACTGGCTGTTATTAAGCCTCTCATCAAAAAACCACAACTTGACCCCAAAGAACTAGTTAATTATAGAGCAATCTTGAATACCCCTTTTCTGTCCAAGATAAAAAATATTGACCAAAATATTGCAGATACACAGCCTCTGATCCAAATTTTGGTCGACATTGTTAAGTTTGCATCATCATAACATCATAACAAAATTCTGTTCGGTCATTTATATGTAGCAAGGTCCAATGATCATCTGATCCAATTTTGATATGACAAAATTCGAAGGAGTAGCATAAAAAAGGAAGACATTATTGTTCAAAATGACTTCTACTGTAATGGGTGGAGTCACCATGAGGAGAGTAATCAGATGAACAACAGGCTTGGTTCAAGGGTCCCCAAAATTGGTAAAATTACTATTCATGACCACCACTATATGTGTGCCAATTTTCATATTTTTTTCTATGTACAGTTGATAGGACTGCCATTGACTTCCATTCAGGAATAAGAAAACTAACTGATACCATAGGGTTCTAGACCTATCTTGGCCCCTAAAAAAACTTCCAAAACCAGCGCAGCTGAAAAAGTGGTAGGGCACTAATGCACTATGTAACAAGTAGGCTATATGTATTCTTCATAGTAGTCATTTTAGTTCAAAGCATACTTACTGAGCCTACACACTGGTCCTCCACATCCACAAACACTGAGTCTGCCACCACTTCTGCATTGAGTTGCCATGGCAACATATAGTACGCCACCAGCCGGAATGAAGGTAGCATCTCTGTGGTCACCAGCAAAGGAATATTTGTGAAATTATGGCATCCTACATCTACCCTGGCAGCTTTTATTATTTTCCCTTTGTTCAAAACCTAGGCAGGAAGAGGAGAAGGGGGGGGGGGGGGCGTCAGAAAAGGAGAAATAAAAAAGAGAGCACTGTATACTTAAAAGACTACTGTATTACAGTCATGTTTAGCTCTCCCCAAAATGTCCAACACTCACAACATACGTCAGCTGCTTTACAAGTTTTCTGTGTTCTGGTGAGGCGGTTTTAATGTACACATTGATGATACGACTGTTTCCCACCGCCACTTTGTTGGAGCCCACTGAGATGTGCAGGTAGTTCTTACTGTAGCCGTCAAAACCAATATATGGCACCATAGGCATCTCCTCTGAAGTTTGCTTTTCTGCATTCACACCAGGAAGAGCTGTTTTTACCTGCCAATGTACAGAAATATTTACCAAAATATGACACATATAGACACCCTTTATTGGCATCTATGTTTCCTAGAAAAATCTTCTATCTATAACTTCCATGGAATCTTTCCATTCAACAAAAGGTTCTTTATAATATAAAGGGTTCTTTAGTTTATTAAAATGCTCTTTATTCTATGAGGTGCATTAAATGGTTCTTTTAATAATTGCTCACTGAAAGGTGAAAGAGGGACCTTAAATACTCAACTTCTGATAAGTTTCTATTGTGTTCAATGTACCTTCAATATATGTGTTTTGTCTCCATCAGGCATGTTGACGGAGACCCTGATAGTGCCGCTGTGTGTGTTGATTGTTTCTTGAAGGAAGTTGATTTCAACCGGGATATTAGGGCTTGGAGATCCATCTTGGTTACTCACTGTAACCTAAACAACAAAATACAATGATTCTCCTCTAATAATCATTTGAAAGAATAATACTAACATCAATCAAGCAGTAAATATGACAGTTTCAAAATTACCACTATGCCTACTGGTAGGCCAGGTTTGAAATACTTTGGCGTGTCCCTGATGGAAAGCACGTAGGGTGACATTACTATTTTAATGCCGGATTTCATTGCTTCTACAGCGTCTGTACCTGAGAAAACAAAAAATACAATACAAAACAAAACGATAGAAGCTATTGATTAGTTCTTCTAATTATGTTCTAAGTAAGTGTTTTAAAAATAATCTGCCCTTTATATAATGTTATTAACAATTATATTAATTATAATTAGCCAAATCAATCTTGCAATAAAGAAAATCTTTATTTAAAATAAAAATTGGAGGTAAAAAATATTACCATGCTAGTTTTCTGCATATTTATTACATAACTGTGGTCTCATTTCAAGGGTATTGATCTCCCACCTGAGCTGGTAATTACTGATGCTTTGACATACACAGAAGACCCCAGTAGTCTGCTTGTGTCAGGATAGGCCTTCTCTATCTCCTTCATAGTCAAACTAACAGTTTTTCCATTTAGCTGCAAATAAACAGATAAATCTTTAACAAAAAATCTATCTCTTTTCTTTCTTACACACAGCTCTCCCACTCTTCCACTTACATTGTTCAATTGCTTCATAGATGTTATTCTCTTTTTCTCACCATTTATTTCAATACCAAACACCACAAATGCAACACCTTTCACTGGTTCACCATAAAGATACCTGGGAAGAGGACACATAGTGATTCATTCTATAATATTTTTAAGTTTGAAATGTTTTTAATAAGTGTAACCATGCTGTCAGAAGAACAGAATTTTTAAGAGAGGGAGGCCTACAGGTGCATCTCAATAAATTAGAATGTTGTGGAAAAGTTTGTGTATTAAATAAATTCAGTGCACACACACAGTCTTCGGTCCTTTTAATTGTGATGATTTGGCTCACATTCAACAAAAACCCACAAATCTCAACAAATTAGAATATGGTGACATACCAATCAGCTAATCACCTTAAAATACCTGCAAAAGTTTCCTGAGCCTTTGTCTCTCGGTTTGGTTCACTAGGCTACACAATCTTGGGGAAGACTGCTGATTTGACAGTTGTCCAGAAGACAATCATTGACACTCTTCACAAAGAGGTTAAGACACAAACATTCATTGCCAAAGAAGCTGGCTGTTCACAGAGTGCTGTATCCAAGCATGTTAACAGAAAGTTGAGTGGAAGGAAAAAGTGTGAAAGAAAAAGATGCACAACCAACCGAGAGAACGTCAGCCTTATGAGGATTGTCAAGCAAAATTGATTAAAGAATTTGAGTTAACTTCACAAGGAATGGACTGAGGCTGGGGTCAAGTCATCAAGAGCCACCACACACAGAAGTGTCAAGGAATTTGGCTTAGTTGTCGAATTCCTCTTGTTAAGCCACTCCTGAACCACAGACAATGTCAGAGGCATCTTACCAGGATAAGTAGAACTGGACTGTAGCCCAGTGGTCCAAAGTCTTCTTTTCAGATGAGAGCAAATTTTGTATTGTATTGTGTTTTTTGAAAACCAAAGTCACTACACCCGTTTACCAAGAAATCTTAGAGCACTTCATGCTTCCGTCTGCTGACCAGCTTTTTGAAGATGCTGATTTTATTTTCCAGCAGGATTTGGCACCTGCCCACACTGCCAAAAGCACCAAAAGTTGGTTAAATGACCATGGTGTTGGTGTGCTTGAACCCCAGAGAGAATCTATGGGCTATTGTAAAGAGGAAGATGAGAAACAACAGACCAAAAAAATGCAGATAAGCTGAATGCCACTGTCAAAGAAACCTGGGCTTCCATACCACCTTAGCAGTGCCACAAACTGATCACCTCCATGCCAGGCTGAATTTAGGTAGTAATTGAAGCAAAAGGAGCCCCTGCCAAGTATTGAGTACATGTACAGTAAATTAACATACTTTCCAGAAGGCCAACAATTCACTAAATTTGTATTATTATTATTATTATTATTAATCTTATTCTAATTAGTTGAGATATTGAATTTGTGGGGTTTCGTTAAATGTGAGCCAAAATCATCACAATTAAAGGAACCAAAGACTGAAACTACTTTAGTCTTTGTGCATTGAATGTATTTAATACACAAGCTTCAAAATTTGAGTTGAATTACTGAAATTAATGTACTTTTCCCCGAAATTCAAATTCATTGAAATGCACCTGTGTATGACACTGTATCCTTGAATGGCTCAAGACCTCAAACTCACTACTTTTTTTCAAGCAGTTTAAGGCAAGTCACACACAAAAAACATTGTTTTGTCATCCACTAGTCAGTTTTGAGATTTTGGACTATTTGGCACACTTGTTTATAATTAGTGCAAAGAAAACATCCAAATTATTGAAAAATGTTAACTGTTGTTTCAATGCAGTTTATCTATTTGTGTCTCTAGCTTAAAGGGTTAGTTCACCGAAAAATGAAAATTATGTCATTGATAACTCACCCTCATGTCATTCCTAACCCGGAAGACCTCCGTTCACAGTTTACATTTCTACAGTTTAAGATATTTTAGATTTAGTCAGAGAGCTCTCAGTCCCTCCATTGAAACTGTGTGTATGGTATACTGTCCATGTCCAGAAAGGTAATAAAAACATCTTCAAATTAGTCCATGTGACATCAAAGGGTCAGTTAGAATTTTTTGAAGCATTGAAAAAAACTTTTTGGTACAAAAACAGCAAAAACCATGACTTTATTCAGCATTGTCTTCTCTTCCGTGTCTGTTGACTCAAGAACAAGTCAATCTTTTGTTTGTTATCTGTCTCGGCTCGGTGTTCATCTTCAGTTCTCTCTTCACAGCAGTTCAGTCAGTGTACTGTTTGAGTACATGAATTACTCCGGGATATTGGTTTGTTTGAACTCGGAGGGAATGTCAGCCACATTAAAAAAGTTAACAGCTAAAGTCATTTGTGGATTAATGCTTATTGGAGACGCAAACTGTTTTAAACGATTCAGTTCAATTTAGTGAATTGGTTCAAGAAGATCCAATTACATCGAGTGATTCATTCACGAAACGGATATCATTGAACTGTTGTGTTTTGAACTAGCGAAGTCTGCAAGTGGGAGAGAAAATCAAGAGATGAGCGGTAAGTGAGTGATTTGGGCAAAAACGATCAACACCTGTCTCTTGTTTCAGTAATTGGCGTGGAGAGAGTATAAAACGCCAGGAGAGACAGAAGCAGTCGAGAGAGAGATGGACTGCTGACGTGAACTGGAAACAGAACGAGTAGCCCGGAAGTCTTGTGCGATAGTGTCTGTTTTGATTTCAGACTAAAAGTCACTATTGGTGTTTATAAAGAGTTTGAGTTAATAAATTAAATTAGCAGTCCAGCCGACCCCTTTGTCCTCTTCCTTTCCTCTCACGAACTTACTACACTGGTGCCGAAACCCGGGAAAGGAAGAAGAAGTGCCGCCGCCATGCAGAGTCCCTCCTCCACGCCATTTGTGGATGTCATTTCATCCCTCCTGGCCCTACATCAGGCTCTGCTGGACTTGAGAACGGATCAGGAGCGGCGATTCCACGCCATCCTTCAAGCCCAGCAGGAGGACTGCGAGAGGTTCCGGAGCTGGATTGACCAGGAGGTTCGCGCCGAGGCCACGGGACCACCCATGGTACCTTCTCACTTACCCCTCCACAAGATGGGACCACAAGACGACCCAGAAGTATTCCTAGAACTGTTTGAAAAATTAGCAGAAGCGTGCGGCTGGCCCTGCGACTAATGGTCAGTCCGTCTGATCCCCCTGCTCTCGGGAGAGTCCCAGGTGGCCGCACAACAGCTACCAGTGGCGAACCTCCTGGTCTTCAATGACCTGAAGAGGGCAATCATTCAGCGGCCCTTCGCGATGGCACAGCAGCTTCGGGACTCCTGCCGCAAGTGGCTACTGGCCGAGGGGAGTGACGTGGTGCCCTCTTCCCTTAATGCAGGTCTCCTTCGAGAGATTTGGTATGGTCCTCATCGGGCCATTAGAGCGATCTGCATGGGGACATCGCTTTGCATTTGTCATAGTTGACTATGCAACACGATATCCTGAAGCAGTGTTGCGGATGCCCTGTTTCGTCTTATCTCCCAGGTGGGGTTTCCGAAAGAGATCCTCACAGATCAGGGCACGGTGTTTATGTCACATAAGCTACGCGAACTGTATGGATTATTGGGCATTAAATTATGCAAATTTGCACCGGAAGAGAAAGTACTTGTATTACTCCTAACATCGAGCTCTAAGTTAATGGCTAAGTGGCAGGGACTGTTTGAGGTTGCACGACTAGTCAGAGATCTCGATTATGAGGTAATACAGTCCAATAGGAACGGGGCACGCCAGATCTATCACCTCAACCTCCTAATAAAATGGAATGAGGCGGAATCAGTGATGTTGGCAATGGTGATTGGCAGGGAGGATGATCTCGGACCAGAGGTGAATGTCAAACCACAATCCCTCACCCTGGCACCAGGGGGAGATCACCTCTCACCGTCCCAACTCACTGATCTAACGAAATTACAGGCAGAGTTTGCCAACGTCTTCTCGCCCCTACCGGGCTGTACTAACCTGATTCAGCACCATATCGAGACCGAGCCGGGCGTGATAGTTCGCAGCTGGCCATATCGCTTACCTTAGCACAAGAAAAGGGTAGTTCAGGCTGAATTAGGCATGGGGGTAATAGAAGAATCCAATAGTAACTGGGCGAGCCCGACAGATTTAGTTCAGAAAACGGACGGCTCAGTCCAGTTCTTTGTGGATTACCGCAAGATGAATGCTGTGTCAAAATTCAATGCGTATCCCCTTGTCTCCATTATCCAAAGAAAATACAGCTTTCACAACGCCGTTTGGATTACACCAGTCAGCAGTTCAGCCGACATGGAACGACATGAGGTTGAGTTAGTAATGACATAATTTTCTTTTTTCGGTGAATTAACCCTTTAAATACCTAATAATAAAAAAAAAAAAAATTCCTGTTTAGAAGATTTTTACAGAGGGCTTTATTCACTTGCGCGATTTTACACAGTATTTCATTCAATTAAAATACTGTAGTATTTATTTATTTATTGGCTGTTCTCAGTATTTTCAGATTTGTGATTAAAAGTGGATTTCCCAAAAAAAAACAGCTAAAGTGTGCTGTTGTTTTGCAGCACAGGTTTTTTCACTTTGGATGGTTTGGCCAGAACCCCTCTCTCAGATGCTTCCCCATAAACAAACATTTTCCAGGAACAGGGCAATAAGATTTTAGCCAGGGCCAAATCCCCTATTTGTCAAACAGAAGGCTAATTGTGAGAGGCCTGCATCTGGAAAATCATTGCTATCACAGGAGAGAAAAAAATAAAAATAAAAAAATAACAATAACAATAATAATAATAATTTTATAAATATATATCAGTTATTTTAACAATTGCACAGGTTTCACTTTAGAACATATCAAGCCAATAATTACATTTAGAGCTGATATCACATCAATTTTATTATGGTTGTAATTTAGGTGAGTTTTGATTAACAGTGACAGAAGTTCTGTTTGACACACACCTGGCTGTGACTTCTACTTCCAACTTTTCCTCATCTAGGGTTAAGTAGGATTTCTTTGGGGTTAAAGTTATGTTAAATGGTGGGAGAACTTGGGAACAAGAAGAAAAGGAATTATTCTAACCATACATGGCAGCAGGTAAATGTCTTCACTAAGAAAAATATAAATAACTTACCATATTTCTTTACATCAAATATTTTGCTGAATGTGTTGTCTTTAACATTATCAAACTCCGCAACAACTTTCCATGTTCCTTCTCTAGGAATTAAAAGCAAAAATTTTAGTTTCAGAATCGATGTACAGATAGATGTGATGTGGTTGAGGATTTGAGATTTGGATTTCCTCAGAAAAAAAGAATGAAGCACTTTATTCAGCAGAGATCATAAACATGAGTAAGACTCTTTTTAGTTATTTATATACTTGTACTAGTTTTCAAATAACGTGTAAACATTTTACCAGTTAGACTTTTTCCAAAGACTTTTTCCAAACTTTAATTCCTGACTAAATGTAAAATCAAGTGAAATATTATGAAGTTCCAATAACAATATACAATACTATACCATTCAAAAGCTTGATGTAAATAATATAAATGTAACAAATAGATAACTGTAATAAATGTAACAAACAATGCTTTTCTTTCAATTTATCCCCCCTAAATAACTGAACAATATTCTCAGCTCTTTTCAACATTATTAATAATAATAATAACAACAACATATGTTTTTTGTAGAAAATAAGATTGTTAAAAGGATTTTTGAAGGATTGTGTGACTGGAGTAATGATGCCAAAACATTTGTTTGAAAGTCTGCTTTGATTGTTCCTAATAAACTGTACTCCCAAGTGGATTTTAAATTATGTTGTGGGATAATTAAATATATTCTAAATAAACTACGAACATAAAATTATATAGATTTATTTCGTAATCATATTCTTTCTTGTAACTCTTCCCTCTCAGAGACACACAGCTGACTTAAAGGCTCATTATGCAGCTCATTATGCAGGTCTTTGTCTTCTCAGGTGTAAATCACAATGATATTCATGATAGTTGACGCCTACTCGCATATGACTTTTACCAACAAAAAGTGTCATAGAAAATTTAAATCAATACATCAACTTGTCTATCTTTCGTTTATGCTAACCTGCACTCTTGGTAATCTGCGGTCTGTTTTGGATTTTGTACATAGTTGTTCGTCGTTTCTTTTCTTGTTTTTTTTTTTTTTCTATGCCCTTCAACAGACATCAATACTTTTATTTATTTTGCTTTTCTTTTAAAAGATTATGCATCTAGATTGATTGGTATCTAGGATACATACTAACATTTACATGTCAATGGCAGTATAGAATTGCTTTTGATTCTCTTCACGTAGACATAATCTTTGGCATTGCGAGTACACAATTTAGGTTCTGAATATTTTATCATTGAATGTGAATGGCCTATTAAGCGTACTTAGCCTATAGCCTATTAGAATATTTGCATCATACATCGATTTCTTGTGCTTGATACAGGAGTCCTATTTAAAACAATGCGATGTGGCACATTTTCAAAGCAAGTATTACAAACTGGCAGCTTTCTCTTGTGCTCATAATAAAACTAAGGGGGTGCAGATTACATTTAACTATTGAACATAATACATGCAATATGTTGTTCATTATCGAAGGCAATTCATCTCCGACAATGAACGAGATATTGCATAGCTTGTCAGTGATCTACGGCTCTGTCTTTGAAATGCTGCTCCATTTGAAAGCAGGTGATGGTGATTTACCGTTAATCAGAGAACCGGCTTTACTGATGAAATGCACATAACAATCGCATGCGATATATCGCCCATCCCTATTTGATATCATTGTTTCTTAAAAAGTTTAAACATCCGATAAATTGTTCCAATTACAGAACAGTATCACTCATCCAATGCAATCTAAAAGTTTATGCTAAAACTCTTTCCTCTCGCATGGAGAAAGTAATCCATAGGTAGGACGGCATAAATTGGTAGAAATATGTAACGCAGAGCATTTCCTAAAAATGCATTCAGATACGTTTGTTCATGTCTATAGTTCTATGGGGTTGCATGTATAATTGTTACTTTGACTTTTAGCTACGTGTAGTTCAATATTTACCCGTGTTGTGAATCGGTTGTGGGCGGACGTCACTAGGTTATGTCTTTTACAAGTGCATTACACGTCCATCATGACATTCTGTGAAATCCTTGTGGAATATGCAAAAGCTGTTTACACCTTGATTAATACTGCAATAATTAAAGTGCACCAAGTAGTTTTTAAGAGGTTTTAAAGAGGTTGAATGAATACACGTGCATATTTATGCCTTCCTACCGCGACTATTTTTGGCAGTGGACACCACATCGCCGTCGGACCAATGTTTGCTGAGTATGTTCAGATTCATCAATCTGATACCTCAACTTAATAAAAAAGAATTTTATGCTGCCGCTTTCCCCTCCTCCAGGATACTTTAAGGAGATCAATTCCATACTTTCCTAGTTGATCCTTTCAGGAGGATTGGCTATTCCAAATTTTGAATTATATTATTGGTCATGATAAATATAAATTTGTCCAGGTTGTGGCCAATTCTATTAGGATCTGGAAAAGGGTGGAACGCCTGATGGGAGGACCTTTCAAATTTTGTAACACCACACCATTATGGCACAGCTTACATTTTTTTATGCGGAAATTGGCTGTTTGTCCAGCCCTCTTGGTCTACATTGTGCATAAACGCTTGCGGTGACTTATATGATAACCAAGGAATCTGCTTGCTTCAATAATTAAGAAATAAGTTTTGTTTATCAGCATCATCATATTTAGTCGTTTTTCAGTTACGCTCTGCTCTCAGGGCCTATGGAGTTCCCTAGGCATCCCCTTACAATGCAAAGCCTCTTTCTATTAAACATATATGGAATCATGAATTAACAGATTTTTACTTATCAGTCGACTGGGAGAGGGTGTGGTCTAATCTAACCTTAACTTTTCAAAACTTGGCTCATCGTCTTATCCATTTCAAAGTCATCCATAGAGTGTACATAACTCTTAACAAGAGGTTCAAAATGAAACTTCAAACGACCTATAACTGTCATATACATACAGGAGATAGAATTGTCACTGAAAGCATGGAATTGAGGATATTTTGACCTATATAAAGGAAGGACCATATTTTATTCTGTCTCTTTTTGAATATACTATGTCTGTTGCTCCCCCTTCCCTTTTTGTTTGTTTGTTTGTTTGAATGGATGTTATTTTGTTAATATAAGAAAAAATAAATCACAGAAAAAAATAATTGAGGCAACTAAACTCTTTTGGGAGACCTTCAAAATTAAAATAAAGTGTCAGCAGATATTTAGCAGACAGTGTACTAATATTCTAATAAGAGTTAGTTGACAGTTGCAAAACACAAATCTCTTTGCATACTTGGCCACAGTATAGAGGGTGTAGCTTTCAGATAGGACCCCATTGCTTGCACTGACATTGGCTTTGCCATCCATCACAATACCATCTGGGTTCTGATTGTTCCATGGATGTATATACAAAAAGAACCAATAATGATATGAATTAATGGAATTAAATAAATGATATTAAGCTCGTTTTGCTGATGATGACAGTCACCTGAATCTCAAGAGATATTGTGCTGTTGAAAGCTTGGAATTCAGGATTGGATACAAAAGCCCTGTAATGAACTGAGAGATTTAGAGATAAAAGGTGATAAGTAACAGTGATACAGACTTGTAATTTAACGTAAACTTAGTGCTTAGTCCAGTGTAATAGCTGACCTGTGTCTCCTGGTTTGTAAACCGGTTTATCGGTTTGAATGAAGATATATCCAGAGCGGAATGACAGCATGATAAATTTCTCAGCTTTATGGAAACTCCCAAATTGAGCAACCAGTTTAACAGATTTATTATTCTCCGTTTTCAAAAGCAACGGCTTTGGATTTATCTTATGTGGGGGAAGAAAAAAAAAACAGATATATCCATATGATAATTATTTACATCAACAAGCTTTACCTGATTTAAAAAAAAAAGTAAAGTAAACTGTTGTGGCACATTTCTAGTTTCTACACACAAAGACAATACACTCTGTCCTCTGACCCGACCTCAATGGTTTTGAGAGCACTGTAGCTGTTTTCTGAATTGAGGATGGCAGAGTCCTGTGTCAGGACATATTCGCTCGGGTATGTATAGACAAAGACTTTGACGGTGATTGGCTTGGACAGGCTGTGTGCCTCTAGTAAGATGTTCAGTTTCATTCCAAGCCTCAGTCTTGCTGGAGCTACGATGACAAACCTGACAGAGAATACAGTACATGAAGTTTCACTACAAACTCTTTATCAGCTTTGCATAAAGTAAAAGCATGCATACTGGACCACCTGCTTCACGCTGCTTTAATTATGTTTGTGTATGTCTTTACACTGAGGACTTTGGAAAGTTGTGTACTTACTGTGGTTCCAAGTCAACGACATGATTGTCACTGTAAACACAGACAAAATACTTAACATTCTGTTGAAAGGAATAGTTCAACCAGAAATAAAACTTCTGTCATTTATTCACGCTCATGTCAATCCAAACCAGTAATACTATCGGTCATCTTCAAAACATAAAGATATGAATGAACCCTCGGATATTTCTGCACTGCTACTGAAAAGTCTATTCATCCAAAATTTTTACGTTTATAAAAACATAGTAAAAGCAGTTCATATATGAGTTATTACAAGTTACCTCATGTGAAGACCAGATTTAATTTATATTGTAAAAAAATATTTTTGAAAATAAAACAAAGATTATTGAAGTATGTTTCACACACGCACACACACACAGAAAAAACTATTTTAGTCTTTCGATCTAAAAATGTTGTTGAAATTAGTGTTACATGTTTTTTGTAATTAATTGTAAAATTGACTAGCAATTATTCAGTTTCAAGAGTGTCCTTTTCTGACCTGCTGCTGTTTGTACCTTTTTATTAAATATTAAATATTCAGATAAACAGGAAGACTGGAATGCATGCTAAAGAGCATATTTAAAATTCAACTCACCGGCTTAGGGAAGAAACCTGGGTATTGGATACCAACAGTATCCATAAAAAGAGCGGCGGCATCCTGCTGGACTGACCATTCACAGTTTGAGTACTTGGCAACAAGAGGAAAGCTGCAATAAGTAACATCCCTCCTCCATATAAAAAAAAGGATAGTCTCCGATATCACTCAAATACTCTTGGCCTCTGATTGATGAGAAAATCAAATATGAAGCGTGAACTGGCTGGAGCTCAGCAGCCCCATGGCGCCTGCACCTCAGACTCTGAATCAGCATGTATTATCCATGCCAAGTGTGGTAGCTGGTTCTGAAACATGTTTTTGTTTGCAGTGGTAACTCGCCCAGACTCTGAGCTACTTCTTGTAATAATTTGGCTTGGTTTAATCATACATGGTTATGACTGCTAGATTTCTTGATGGTATCATATATAATAATTTGTTAACTGCATGTTTAAAGGGCACCAATTACGCAAAAATTGCTTTTACATGTCAAGACGGATCAAGACGGAGTCAAGTGTTGCCAACTTAGCAACTTTCTTAGTTAAATTTAGTGACTTTTCAGACCCCCCTAGCAACTTTTTCCTAAAAGCACCTGCGACAAATCTAGTGACTTCTTTTATAAACCTTATTTGGCTTCTGAGGCTTGTAGGTACTGCAGTTCAGTCACTATTTCATATTCATCCCATTGTCTGACAACAAAAACAGTAAAACATATCGATGAGAACAGTTTTATTGAGAATGTAAATACAGTATGAGCACAGAGAGGCAAACGAATGTAAAATATAATACGCTGCTGTTACTTAATACACAGATCTTATATAAACATTCAATTTCATTTCCAGCTATTTAATTTCACAGAAATAATGACTGTGTTTTTGTAACTTATGCGCGTTTTAAC
The DNA here is from genome assembly GCF_003368295.1 of Carassius auratus. Lineage (NCBI taxonomy): Eukaryota > Metazoa > Chordata > Actinopteri > Cypriniformes > Cyprinidae > Carassius > Carassius auratus. The sequence goes on from NC_039264.1 coordinate 19,657,126, forward strand.
ATAAACTTGTGTGTGAATTAGAACTCAGTTTCTTACTCACATGCCGTGTGACAGCTGCTTTCTGTGCGTGTGCTTCAGATGTGTGCACTCAGAAAACCGCATATAAGAAGTTAAAACTGATATGGCTTTAAAACATGAAAATCAGTACAAAACAGATGTTTTTGGCAGAGTATCTTAGGTACACAGTTCTATTCTGGAAAGGGGGCCTGCAGCTCATTTGCATTTAAAGACATGCAAAGAAATAAAATGCTTTCTGCTTCCACTCAAAATAGGCATTTTCATGATATATCAACTGATATAACAAATTATCTGTGGGGTATTTTGATATGAAACTTCACAGACACATTCTGGGGACACCTGAGACATCTAGTAAAAAGGGGTATAATACTGTAGGTGCCCTTTAATGTGTTCTTGTTTGTACTGCAAGTTAATTTCATTTTAGAGTGCCATTTTTTTTTCTTCCCATATACAAATATTTGATGGTATGATTACTTATTACATAACAAATATTTACTAGGACCTGGGCACTGGACATATTCCACAAAAACAGAAAACAACCCTTGCTTTAAACAGAAATTGGGGGGGGGGGGAAGGTTTCCAATGAATTCCTGCAAAAATCCAGTTGAAATGCTTAAGTGTTCAGTGCTGAGAGTGCTATTTGGAGAAATTATTGCAGCCCAGTAAATATAACTTGCCAAAAATGTTGTCCATAACCTAATGCAGAAATGTAAATGTCATTGTTATGGATATATGCATGCACTGTAAATAAGAAGTACAAAATGGTACCTTTCAGCATTGATGGTGCCTTTCCAGATGTGTAAACTGCCCATGCCACACGCACTCATGCAACCCCATACCATCAGAGATGCAGGCTTCTGAACTGAACACTGATAACAACTTTGGTTGTCCTTTTCCTCTTTAGTTCGGATGACATGGCATCCCAGTTTTTCAAAAGAACTTCAAATTTTGATTCGTCTGACCACAGAACAGTTTTCCACTTTGCCACAGTCCATTTTAAATGAGCCTTGGCCCAGAGAAAATGCCTGCACTTCTGGATCATGTTTAGATATAGCTTCTTTTTTGACCTATAGAGTTTTAGCCAGCAACGGCGAATGACACGGTGGATTGTGTTCATCGACAATGTTTTCTGGAAGAATTCCTGAGCCCATGTTGTGATCCCTTAGATGGCTGAGAAACTCCTTTCTGATATTGCTCCACTTTTTTTTGCCGCAGCATTGGGGAAATTGGTGATCCTCTGCCCATCTTGACTTCTGAGAGATACTGTCACTCTGAGAGGATCTTTTCATACCCAATCATGTTGCCAATAGACCTAATAAGTTCCAAATCAGTCCTCCAACTGTTCCTTATATGTACATTTAACTTTTCCGGCCTCTTATTGCTACCTGTGTAGCTCTCATGAAATCCAAAATGAGCCAATATTTGGCTTGACATTTCAAAATGTCTCACTTTCAACATTTGATATGTTATATATATTCTATTGTGAATAAAATATAAGTTTATGAGATTTGTAAATTATTTAATTCCTTTTTTACTCACAATTTGTACAGTGTCACAACTTTTTTGCAATCGAGTTTGTACACTTCAGATGAACGACTTTTCAAGCTGGCTTGTAACCCGTTAAGCGTCACTACCAGTAGGGCTGGTGCTAATCTCACTTACAATCATCTCATACACATTATTACGGTTTTACTTATTGAGTACTTGTTCTAATGGTGTATATGTGTCTACCTTTGAGTGCAGGTGAGGACACACTCTCTATGTTTAAATCTATATAAAGACATCTCTTTAGCCCAGCATTCATGCACTGTAATGTATCTCATAACCTTGTACTCCAGTTACATCTGATCAAAAGCACATTCCTTGCTTAAAATGTTTTGAACGGCAGTTAGGCTAATTATCTTCTTTTCTGTTTCTGCCAAGGGATGGGCATCCCAAGGCAATTATAGATGACAAGCTTCATTCTGGATCCAGCCTCTTACGAATGTCTGAGATGACCCAACACCTGAGTAGATGACGCCTAACCCCAAGAGGACTTAAGATGATGAAACCAGAACCAACATACAAAACTACCAAATTTCCCTTAAATTTCTGTAAGTGTGATCACCACATATAATCACTGCTGTTAATCATGTTCACAGTTTCTGTTTGAATACATGTCATTGAATAACTGCATGATTTAATTACTATCCTAGAATTGTACATTTCTGACATCTGGAAATCCCCTTGACATAGTGCCCCCAGACAAACTACTACTAAATGTAATGTAGAAACGTTCTGTGAAGCTGCTTTGAAACAATGTGTATTGTATTAAGTGCTATACAAATAAACGTGAATTGCATTGAAACGAGAATAATAGCAGATTTGTGACTAAATCATTCAATTAAATTGAATAATTTTCAAAAGTTTCATTGTAATTACAGGGTTGATCTGGTTCACAAAACATTTTGTTGGTTGAAAGTCTGTTCTGATCCATTATTCAGAATCAGTATTTAACTATTTCTGCCATGTTTTTTTTTTTCATTCATTAAGTTTTTCCTTATTTGTTTTTGTTATAAATTAAACACACCTCCAAAAAATAACTCTTAGATATAAACATGGACTGTAGCATTGAGAATCAGTGTGATTTTACACCTAATAATGAAGACTGGACAAAATGTATAATAATTGAATCATCAACACCAGATTTTCCAATCATAAAGCTTTCTTCTTTTGCCATTTATATCGAAATTGTAGGAAAGCTGGTCCTGTCAAGAAATAAAGAAATGATACTGGCTAGGTTTTGGTAAAATGTTGTAAGAAGGCTAATTCCATGAATTGTCTTCATGTTCACTTCTTGGCTGGAGTTGGGATAAAGAGTTCTCCACCCAACACTTAACTACAGGAAAGGAGTGATTCAGACTATGGAGCTGGATGACAGATGAAAAGTAACATATAGTATATATCATTTGCATAAGGTATCCTGACCAGTTGAATGACTTGATTGTGCCCTTTCAGTCTCATATCTAGGGGAAGTTAAAGCCAACGCAAAGGCAAAGGTGTTTGCAACCAAAAACACTAGTTAAAGTGGTGGCAATATAATTTGTAGGCATCTCTCAAGTCTGACAGCCACTTTCAGTCAGTGCCTTTGCGAAGCTCTTCAACTCGCCGCATTTCACCTCCAGTGTGGATCCAGCACCACATTCAGACTCGGATGGCCAGTGCTCGACCCATGTGTCCTTACCCAATGTATACACATACCTGAGACAGAAAACAACACTGAATTATAAAAAACAAACTATAATATGTACATTTTCCGTGCCTTACGTTACTCACCTTTTGGATGTGCTCCCTGCATGCCAAACATCAGTGATGGGCCCAATGATCAGATAGTCCTGACCTTCCTTCAAACCAAGTCCTGTCCTACAGCTCGCATGAGAGAGGAACATCCTCCTTTCCTTCTCATTCAGGCCTTCCTCTGTTCCTACACAAACACAAATGAAGATCCATGAGCCAGATGGCTGGTTACATGAGAAAATCAGAATCTAGCAGACGTACCCTCTTTGATAACCTGCACGATCTCCATTTCATACTGGTCATAATGACTCTGGCTGACACTGACTAGTTTGACCCTGTAGGCTGAAGACAAGACACGTTCATTGAAGAGAGATGATGTGACGTCATGATGGCTTTCCCCAAAAAAACACATTAATTTAACAGAAGAAACACTGACCATGATGTAATCCATTGCACACAGCAACGTTCCTGTGTTCATTACTGAAAGATGAGGAGTCTTCCTTCATTACACAACAGTCACCTACAGTATGAAAGAAGGTTTAGAACTGGTTAAAGTGAAGAAGTTGACTGAAAACACCAAGTTAGTCCAGCTAAACTGACCCTGTGAGCAGCGGCACACGTTGTCTTTGCAGATCTGATCAAGCTGCTCTTTGTCTTCTGGAGGAGAGTAGAACCTGCTACAGCGTTTATCTGAAACAACAGAGACCGGAAACAAAATAACAAACTAATATTAGTACTTAAAACTAACTAACCAGCAAATAAAACAAGGACATATTTCATAACATGATGTTATGCAAAATGGTTTAAAAATCAAATAGAGTCACTAGTAATATGATTAAAAGATTTATAATTGTATATAATTAGCATCAATGTTCTTGGTGTAATCCAAGCAATCTATCAATATTAGTTACATGACAAGAGTCAAAGCTGTTTATATGCTATTAGCATTTTTTATTATTATTATTATTTGAAGTCATATCGGTTTATAACTTTTGGCCAGTAGGTGGAACTGTTACCAAATTGATGTGGTGTGGTCAGTGTGAGAGGTGATAATGGCCCACAGAAAGTTTTTCATCAATATGTCAAAGATTTGCAGAGACACGCATCATTTTAGCAAATTTGTTGTTGCGCTAAACAATAAGAGTTTCATATATTGATTTTAAAAAATCATAATATTTTGCCAGCAAAGTCGGAAGATGCATCAAATTGAAAATCAGATGGTCTCTAGGAGGACTTCGAGTAGAGTTTCAAAAGTAGAGTTTCAACATAAATCAAAATGACAGACAAGAAGTTTGACTGACTACGGCAAAATTGATATCGATGTTCTCGGCAAGAGCCAAAGAATATACTGAGTTCGTATTTTTTGAGGCTAATAGACTCAAAAGTTCTTAGCATTATAGCAATTTTTATTAGAACTTTTGACCACAAGGTGGTGCTGCCCTGAAATTTTCAATACCATAAAGGCATTGTGCCAAAGACACATACCATGTTTCATAACGATACACCAATTTGTGTCATTTGGATTTGTAAATTAGAACATTTTATGACAAAATTCAAAATGGGCAATTCCCAAAAATGGCTAATATGGGAGAAAAGGGTATGGTTCAACTAAAGAGACCAGTTTTGTGATTTCTGGCCAAACCATTCAGAAGGAAATTATTGAAAATTATTTTTCATATCTCCTGATCACTAGGTGGTGCTGAGCCAAAACTATGCAGGATGCCTCAGGTCATGATAATTATAACATACACCAAGTTTGGAGATATAGTCTTATCTCCATTTTTGTGTACTCTTCATCAAATTTATTCACAGATTATTCAAGTTTAAACTTATCAACTTGAAATCTACAACTTTTTGCCAGCATTGTTTGAAGATGATCTGATGCTATTTTGGTGAAAATCAGACAAAGCGTCTAGGACAGGTTCGAACTATTAAAAATTTAGAAAAATCTTGACAATATAAATTTTACGTTTGGTATCATATTGACTTGACATGAGCCAAGGTATCAGTGAAAAAAATTGCTTCTAAAATTTCCAGTTGAGAAGTTATTAGCATAAACACGAGTGCAACTTTGAATTGTTGGTGGCACTAGAGGGTTTTGGTTAGAGACTCCAAACTAACTATGGTTAATGTTGTGACTGTCCTTCATCTGTGTTTCAAATTGTATAACTATCCCGCAAACAGTTGTATGGTATTCAATAGGGGTGTAAAGCGGATGGTTCACCATGATATGATATGATATGATATCGATTCTCATACCCAGCGATATGATATTTGCCGATACTTTTATAGAAGAAGAAGAAACGGAAAAAGAAGAACGTCAACTCTTACAATATATGCCTATGTACCTTCAGTGCTTTGCCCCTAAAGATAACTAGATTTAATGTTGCAAGAAATTAGTATTTCATTCTTTCTTATTTTAAAAACTGAGTCTCTTATAAGGAGATCCTCATATGTAGGGGTCCATGTTACCAAAAACTTTGAAAACTCCTGACAAAAGAAAATTTGAAATGTCTTCACTTCAAAGAATCTATCATGAACCCCCAACTGCTCCCCGGGATAATGGCTGCCCACTGCTCCGTGTGTGTGTGTTCACGGTGTGTGTGTGTTCACTGCTGTGTCTGACACTTTGGATGGGTTAAATGTAGAGCACAAATTCTGAGTATGGGTCACCATACTTGGCTGTATGTCATGTCACTTCACTCACTTTCTCACTTTGCGCTATTCATGCCTATAGCAGAAACTCTGTGAGTTGAGTTGAATGACAAAGTATTATGCTTAATGGTGTAGATTAGCACTCCACTTTTTTTTTATAGTAAACATAGCTAATTAAACATGTGTACTAACCTTTATTGTAGTACTGGTACACTGTGACAGTAGAAGGCTGAAGGAGTCCCACTTTAAATTTCTGATGCAGTCTGAATGAGATCAGGTCCATCTGAGTACTGGACACCTGTCCAGGACATACAAAGACAAACATTTAATGCTGCCTTAATATCCTGTATAAACTTTAACACTGGTTGTTCAATTACCTTAAATAGGTGAATTATAAGGGATCCTCTGTCGCTCAGGTTGTCCACCACTTGGAAGTTGTTGATGTAGCGATCCACTGAATTTGTGAGCTAGAAAGTCACAACAGACATTATCACTTTTATAACCTTTACAAGATGCTGTGCTGCATATTATTGCCCTGCCCGAACATTCGTAGCTGGCTAAAACATTTTCATGTTGCTACAGTAGGTTAAAAGTGCAATACTCAACATAAGAATACAAAGCATAAAAAATGTTGGGTAGAAAATTCCACTGGTAATGAAATACAAAACATGAATTATAATATTTATGATCAACATTATACAACTTTTTTCTCAATTGACACCATCTTGTAAGTAGCTTGACACAATGCATTATGGGTATTTGTGATAGATACATGCAGTGCTGCTTAATCTGGCCAAAATTAAACCTAAATTGAGATGGTTGGAGTGAACTTTCATGCCTTAAACGATCTAGGTACGCTGTCTAGGTAGGATACAAAACAGTTAGCTACAGAACTAGCTTCTCCCGTAAATGTAATGCCACAATATGTCATGAGTTAGGTCTTACCAACTCTAAATCTGAGTTTTCTGGCTCAAAGCCGGTGGGCAGGCTGATGTCCAGAATTGCCATCCTCACTTGGTGTTCCTCCAGAGCCCTTGGGGGTGCAAAGGAGTGAATTATTGGTTCTGAACCAGTTTATTTCGCTTTCTTCAAAAAAAGACATCTACCTATAAATACTTACCTCACGTTGATACTAAGTCTGTATGACTTTTCTACATCAGGTGGCGGTTTTTCTAGATAGATCAAAAAGTGATACTGTAAAATTACATGCAAATTATTTTTTTACTATATAGAATACGGGTTTTATTGTTAAAACACAGTAAGGAATCGTAAAAACAGAGTTGAGAGCATACCATTAGTCTCAGCGATGGAGACGTCCAGCTGAAAGCCGTTACACGTGCTGTTCTCATACACATCAGGAAGTTGGTGGTACACTGTCACTACCTGGGATTCATAAAACATTATAGAAAGTTTTGTAATTAAATTACCTATTGATTTTATATTCAAATTCAATCCTTTGATGTAGATCTGGTAATTTAGCACCTCCAAAACTCCCTTGCCCTTTCCAGAAGCCTCCACTGTGAATTTCTGATCCAGAGGCACCTGGAAGATATAATAAAACTGAGTTACTGTATTCCTGTAAACTTCCTTTCTTAATGTATAGCATTATTATACTGCCATTTTTGTAATGCAACAATATACATCCAAGTAAAATCAGTATGAATCTCTCAGCTCACATGCATATGTTCCTTCGTTCTTGTTTTGTTTTTGTTTTTTTCATTGTTTTGAAAAAGGCAGTTGCTAAGAAGTGGCTAAATCAGACTAAAGTTTTCTGGACATTACATTTAACTTCCTTATGACAAACAGGTAAACTCATCTACTCATTAATCTGCTTCCCAGACTGCCTCCTTGTGTTTATAACCACACTTTTGCAAACTATTCTAACTCAAACTTTCAGGAAAATGTATTAAGAGATTTATTTCATTTGTTTAACTTACTTGTCTGATTTGGGGTTTGTTTTAAAATTTCAATTTAGTTTTGTTATATTTCAATTTCACGAAAAAAACGTTTAGCAATTGCCTTTTCATTTACTGTATAATGTCTTCAATCTCACTTTGTTAAAATAATGAGAATGCCTGTGAAATCAAAATCGTGAATTAAAACGAATCAAGACCATTTCGCAACAAAAGAATGCATTTTTTACATTTGGCAGTATATAGCCATATTGGTCTACAAAAGAAAGATTTGAAAGACTGGAGATCACACCCGTGAAGATCGGGCCACATACGACACTTTTGGATTGAAAGACCAGCGTACGTCACTGCGCCCGGGAACACTGAGCTGCACCAAAAGATTGTGGTCTTGAGGAGGAGGCCTCTTCACTAGGTACTCAGACAGGGCCTGTAGCACCACCATAGTGGACTAATGGGGGGGAAACAGCCATTATGAATACAAATGTAGCTCAAAATACAAGAATAAGACAATTCAATCAAATATTTTCTTGTGGTCTTTACCTGTGTAGAGCCGTATCCTCCCCCAACGCCACGCTTCTCGTTCAACCATAGAAAGGGGGCGGCTGCCTCTTCCATGTGGCCATCTTTGATCAGCGCTAACAATGCATAGCCAGTAGCTTCCAGTGTGAAGAAATAATTACTAGAGTCAGGCCAGTGGGTACGATCTGTTAATAGAAAATAAAGATAAGAAAAACAAGAGCACACACAGCAAGATATATATATATATATATATATATATATATATATATATATATATATATATATATATATATTTTTTTTTTTTTTTTTTTTTTTTTTTTTTTTCTTTCAAAGGCTAAGTACCAGGCGAGGCTAAATTTAGTAACATGTTCTTCATGCATCCGTGGTTGGATAGTGCTAAAGCGTAGCATGCTATAGCTATTGTGTACGGCCTCGTCAGTTGGGGGAAATGTCGTTTTAGATACAGTGCTGCTCTTCTAGACTTGTCCTGCAATAAAAGTAGAAACAATTTACAATTAGCACCACTGAACATGTAAAAACATATGTAATTAAATTTCAGTTTTCTGGTAATAATATTTAATTTTTCAGATTGTTTATTTTCATTAAGAGCAAATTGCCCACCTTGTTGGCAGACTATTTACTATTTACCACTAATGTTATTTGGATAGTCAAAACTACAAAAGATGACTGTTTAACAACAGCTCTAGTGGTGTATATGGTAAAGCATGTGACATAGTCTTTATGATGCGATAGACCCAAGTTTGAATCCCCCTTTGGCCAAACATTTTTTTCTCCCATTCCAAAATTCACATCACATCGGAAAGGCGTTTATTTTCCATAGAAATTAAGGAAATAATCGAAAGTTGAATTTCGAGATGAACAGACTTTATTGAGACGGGACACAGAGGCAGTCCAAGGTCGTGACAATACCTCCCTCTCCCGGAAGGCGCATCCATGCGCCTCATAACATCCAACGGGGAGGGGGTTAGGCGCTCTGGAGGCCTCTTGGGACAGGCTTTACATTGGACGGAAGGCCTTCAGGGTGGTACACGTTCCGGGACCCATTGCGGATCAGGCAGGTCAGGGAGCCAGGGTAGTTCAAGTGGCCATGGCAGAGCAGATAGCTCGAGGAGCCATGCCACAGCAGGCAGCTTGGGGAGCCATGCTGGAGCCGACAGTTTAGGGGGCCAATTTCCTTGGGGTAAATTTTGGGTTCTGAGGGCCTCTGTGGGCCATATGTGGGAACAGTGGTCCTCTCTGGACTGGAATTGTCAATAGAAGCCCTCTCTTGGCTGGACTTGGGAACAGGAGCCCTCTCTGGGCTAAACTCAGGAGCTGGAGCTCACATTGGAGCGGACTCTGGTCTGGGGCTGACACTTGAGTGGACTCAGGGGCTGAAGCCCACATTCTCTTCCTCCGCATTATCCTCTTTTGGGCAGAGGTAAAGGAGAATACTGCTGTCATCCTAGGGCTTGGCAGTGAATTGGCCGGTGGGCTTGACAATTGAGCAGCCGGCGGACTTGATGCTGGAGCGTCCAGGGGATCTGAGAGTGCAGCAGCCGGTGGCCTTGACTGCGGTGCAGATGGCTGCCTTGACGCAGAGCTGGTTCTGAATCAGGGCCAGACGCACTCTAGACACCGGAGGAAATCTTCCCTCCATCCCTCCAGCTTAATCCAGTAGTGTCTGGGAGGTCAACGGGCCAATGGTTATTGGCCCTTATCCAAAACAACAAATTTATCATGGCATCATACAACGCTGTCATCACGGTGAGTCCGAAGGAATGGGAAAAGAAAAACGTAAAAAAAGAAAACGGGGAGAAGTGGCATCACTTACTGTTTGGTCCGATGTTCTGTTATGATCAGTTATGATCGGTGTTCATGTTATGTTATGTGTTGGAGTGTGGAGACGCAGGGACGTGTAGCTACTGTTTAATTCACAGGTTTTTAACAGTATAGTAGGGAAGTTACCTGTATGTTGAGGCCTGGCTCTTGGCAGGTAACAGCATTCTGTGCCTCTGCCAAAGCAATGAGCACGAATGCAGTCAGAGACACTCTGGATTCAGAGCCGCGCAGGCCTCCCTGTATCACAACACAGCAAACATAAAACATGTTAGTACTGTACCCTTACATTTCATTAACTGAAGTAGATTAACAATAATCAATCACAGTTATGAACTCTTACCATCATACTTGTGTCATAGACAGGATTGTCCTCTTGAAAGGATCCATCAGGACGCTGTTTATTCTTGAGCAGGTACACCAGAGGGCCACACAGATGCTTCTCATTGACGCTAATAAATGATTTTGCCATGGAGAAGACCTTCACCACGTATGCAGTGATCCTGAGACAGACAGAACATAAAAACAGTTGAGCTGTACAGGAAAATGTTCAACATGAAGCTGTAATTAGTGATGTGCCAGCATTAATACCATGTGCTGGTGCCCTCTTTAGCGTAGGGAGGATATGAGTCATCCTTTTTACGGTAATTAAGTTGATTATCATACCCTGAGTATGAAAAAAGTTAAAAGATCATTTATTTTGTCAATATCTAAAGTAATGGTGATTTTCATCCCTATTTGAGTCTCATTGCACCTGTCTGGATGTATTTGATGGCCTCTTGTCTGCGATCTATTCCCACAGCATCCCAGTTTCCACGGCGGTCCAGGTAATGGGTGGCAATGAGGGGCAGCGTGATTCTGGCCAGGTTCTGCTCCACACACCCACCGGGCATCCGGATCAATGCTGCCAGAGAGTCCTCCTTAATAGAGTTATCAATGCTGTCTGCCAGCAAATCACCTGAAGAAATTATTTAAAAAACAAACTGGGAAATTCTTGACAGTCGACATATTAACATGAAAATCAAATATCCATAATGTAATTAATAATACGCAATTGCTATGATGTTATGAATAAGTTCTAATAAAATGTCACACCTCTGACATTGACAAATGTCTCCGGAAGGGATTTGGGCACAACAGCGTCCAACTGCATCTTCTCCACTTCTATCCGCTGTCTACCAGCTGAGATATGAAAAAAAAAAAGATATATATATAGATAAACAAATGTTAATTAAAATATATAAAGTGTAGGCTTGTTTAAAGACCTTAACCTTTTAAATCTGCTAATTTTGGTTGGTTATCAATTTCTGTTTTTATTATGTTTCATTATGTTTTATTAAGATTATTTGTACTGTTGTATTTTTGACAATGAGAAAAGCACTTTATAGATTAAATGCATTATTATTATTATTATTATTATTATTATTAATACAAATTATAACATATACATTTTATACGCATGTTTTTTTTTTTAAATACAGAAAAAACGTTTTATTTAATGGAGTGTCAATGAACTACAGTAGAGGGCACTCCACTCAGGACTCTTGTATTTGGTATCCATTTCCATTCTCTGACCTCTGCCCAGTACTGTTATTGATTCTGGATATCCCTTTAGACACTTGATGCTGTTGTTTGATTACTGCCTGTTTGACCACTCTATAATAAACTACTGCATATGGATCCGACCGTCTTTGACTCCACGTTACAAAAGTGTTATATTACAATGGCAAGACCATTGTTAAATTAACTAATTGATCCTTAAATTGCCATTTCATTAATCAAAATTAAAGTAAAATATCCAACCAGTCTTACCGCTGTCTCCTTTCTCAGAGGGGTTCAGCACAAAGCTCCTCACTTTAACTGTCTGGATGCCTTCTACCTAAATCACAAGATTTATCATCATATACCATTACCACACAGTTATTGCACCAACTTCATTTCAAAACACACACCATATCTAATATAATATGTTTCTACTATTATGTGTGAGGCCTGAGACAGAGCAGGTTTTAGGAGCTCACTTACTACCACATGCAGATTCTTCCTCACAGCATCCTGCCCCATGAAGGAGGCCGCGACGGCTGTGACCTGTAGAGGTAGCTCTCCTGTTTTCAGAGGGATGATGGTGTATGAAATCAGCTTGGAGGAGCCAGCCGGTACCGAAACCTGCTGTCTGTGCTGTCCACTAAATGCTATGCTGCACATGTCCTCTGTCTTCTCGAGAATCACCATGACCTGCAAACACAGTGTTAAGGTCAGGACATGAATAAACTTTGATGCTTATGGGGAAACTCCGGTTTACTCTGTTACTAAAGCATGATTTGGTCATGTTTTTGTAGCTGCACAAACCAACCGCACTCTAACCCACCAGGAGATGAGGAGCCAATCACTCTATGTGTCAGCTCAGAGCACCATTTTATGTTTCGCTGGTGTGCTTAACACATGAGATCAACACCCCTCGTCAACCGGAAGCAGCTTGGTGATATCATCTCTGCCTTGCTTGGGGCTTGGCTCGCAGAGTGTCTTTGTTCTGCACTTGCTTGTAGCACTGCGCAGTTGCATGCCTTCTACATTAATGTTAAAGCAACGCAACAGGAGAGACCATTCAATAATGAACTCTCCGGTTACAAATGTAACCTTGGTTCCCTGAGAGAAGGGAATGAATGTTGCACAAGATAGGCTGCACGCTAATGAATGACTGTCGATTCAGTCGAAAGTTTCTGATGAAATGGTACTCTGAGACAACTTATAGAGCAAACAGGTCCCTGCCTTCGGGTGGCTTCGTGCACCATTGGTTTGTGCACCTAGACAAACGTGAACGAATAAGGCTTCAGTAACTGAGTAAACAGTAGTTTCCTCATATGCATCAAAATGACTCAATGCATGTTCCCTTATCTCAGGGAACCAATGTTATGTTAGTAACCAGAACGTTTTGTGAAAGTGTGAAACTGACCTCCAGTTTTGAGTTCCTGTAGTTGTGCACCACAGTTTTGATTTCCACATGTTCATTTCTGGACACTGAGTGAGGCAGCCGCAGGTCTATTAAAAACGGCTTCCACACCCGGACATTATACGGTTCAGCTACACAGACACCTGAAAAGAAAACAGAAAAATTTCTTTTTTTATACCTGATTTTTTTTGCTAGTTCTCAGTTTTTAGACAGGTAATTAAATCTACTAAAATTATAGAGCCAAATGCAATACTTTATTCATTTACATATTTATTTTTGTTAAGCACTTTTTAAACACTAGGAGCTATTAATATAAATATCATAAGTCATATGCAGATATACTTCACAAGTAGCATTACAACATGTACTTACAACTAAGTAAATAGTATAAAAAATATGTAATTCGTTAAACACAGCATTACAAGCTAAAAAGAAAAATTACATTAATTTGTAATCCATATGCAGAAATGCTTAAAATATGGCAGTAAAATCTAAATAAATAATAAAATATTCCAAATTCATTGCTCATAACTGTAATTATTTATGTATCATTGTGACAAAAATAAAATAATTTAAATTGATTCTGCAGTTATTGGACACTTAAACATAAAAATAATCTGGGCCGGGTTTCCTGATAACAATTGATCTTAGCGCTTAAGAATGTTTTCTACGAGTAATTTTATGATCGTTCGTTATTGTTTCACATGCGTTTCCCTTAAGTACACGTAAAGCAATTGCACGTAGCTGTGCTTTAAGTGCTACTTAGGAGTCGCTATCCGTTTGTCAAGTGCTGAAATGTAACCTTTTAGAATGGCTCTTAATTGTAGTACATTCATTTATTTATGTTAACCTAATCCTGCGTTCCAGACAGACAATTTGGATATAGGCTAATAATTATAATACAATACAATATTATATCATATTATAGTGTATAATATTATACTTCATATAATAGAGATGTTATTTCCGGGTCCAATACATAGCTGGTTTTCGTCATTGGCATATTTTTTTCCCCATCTTTGAAGCATTTCTGACATTCCGTTACTTCTTTTATTCCTTTTTTATTTTTCAGTCATTTAATTTAAATGTGTATTTGTATTTTTCTACCCTTTTTATTTAATTTATAAATTAATAAAAATAGACAAAAATAAAGAAAATGAGTCATAAAGTGTACAATAAAGCACAATCAAATCCTTATATTATATTAATAATTGCACTTATATTATATTATAATATAATTGCACTTGAATAAAGTTAAAGGTGTTATCTACCGACTGTCCTGGAGGTGAACGCATAAATCTGTCTTCTTACAATGCACTTAGGGCTTAACGATTACTCCAGAGCACTCGTAGATCTACGATGATTTTCAAATGCTACTTAAGTTACGATGCTTTTGGGTAGTATTAAGATCAGTTGTAAAATCGTTTTTACGAACTTCTTAGGCTTACGAAGCTTTTGGGAAACTCAGCCCTGTATCGTTTGTAAAAACAACATTGGCTGTATTCTATTCTTAACTGTTTTATAGCAGCGAATGTGATTTATTGATTGGCTGAGAACTAGAAAAAGAGTTTGGATTCTGCTATAAAGAAGCTCTGTCAGATGGACAAAAGGAAAGAGCTGTTTACCAGTCTGAGGTGAAGCGCTGATGGCTAGAAACCCCCACTGAGTCATGCTGTCAGGAAGAACAGTGTTTACTGAAAATACAGCCAACCTGGAATAAAAGCATAGAGAGACACTTGCATCACTGAAGATGATAAAAGTGAGACGTCTATACTGAATCGAAAGCCAAACTCCTACCCATCAGACTTGGTGACACTGGGTAATCTAACATCAGTCCATAGCCACGACTCGAAGAACTTGCTGCGCACATAAATGTCCTCCAAGTCGGCTAAATCATCTTCATCAAACTCTTCCACCTCCTCCTCCTCTTCTTCTTTCATCTTTTCAACATTACTGTTCTCACGTATTGCAATCTCAGGTGTGCGGGCGAGCTCAATATTGGCTATAGGTTGCTCCACTGTGAGCAAAGTTTTTGAAGGAAAGTGATTAACATAACGCCGGTGGGAAATTAGCTTACTGGTGGTGTGTACAGGGGTGGTGGTTGGTGGAGGGGTTGTTGTTGGAGGTCTTGTAACGACACCGAGCTTCTCTCCTCTGTACTCTGCACAACAGTGAAGGAAAGCCAACACGCAGCTCCAGTCCTCGGTAATGTAGAGGGAACGACGGTAGCAGGAATACGGCATGGGAATCTCCCTCATGCCATCTACACAACATCTCTGCAGGGATTCGTCAGAATATGCCTTCTCTGAGAGAAAAGAACATGTTTAGGATAACCTAGCTCATACATTAGCTCTACTTTTTCTAACACTTTTTCTAACACTTTCTTATCACCGCTTATCTAACAAACTGTAACATGCCAAACTTTTAAAGGATTTCTTATGTAATAATGACCGAGACTTACCAAGTTGCTCTCTAAGCAGAAGTTTGGCAGCAGAACGTCTTCTTCTAGACCTACTGGAGCAATCTATTCCAAACAAACCAAAGAAAATGCAATCTTGAAATTAAAGGTTTTTCTACTGGCATTGATGGTTGGATCTTTTAATTGAAAGGTTAATTGGGAAGCCAAAAATTTGACTTCTATGGCATTACTTTAAAGGCCCTTTTAAAATTTCTCCATTTAAAAGTGTGTAAATCAACATTTGCATTTGTAAACAATTTGACTTCCATATTTTAAATGTAATGTGAGTCTTGATTTTGTCCATTGGGAGTTTGGTAAGACTGAGGGTTACCCTCAAGAGCATCTCAATGTAATCCCAATGATATTTGATATTACTTCCATTACAATGCATTAACCTTAATGACCGACTATATATACAGTATATATTTTTTTGAATATTGGAATTTTAAAAAAAAAGGCTGAATAACAACTGCATCCTAAAGCTATATGTTAACCTTAACTTTATTAACTGACAAGATGTGGAACCTAGGCCAGCGTACTGACAAAGAAATATATTTCTTTATTTTTCTTTATTATACTTCTGGATTTTTAATGATGCATTTGTAATTTTGTTAATCAAATTTATAACCTCAATTTCATGCCATTTTGTGTTGCTAAAATCCTAAATGCAGAATTCTGAGAAGAAAAGTCTGAATTGTGGAATATAAACTTGTTATTTTGAAGTCTGAATTTTAAAGGGGAGAAAACATAAAGAAAATATATTAAATGTTAATGCATGTGAAGGACCTTTTTTGTAGTCTGTGTATCCTCCTGTGCTGGAATGAAACATCAGTCCTGCGTCACTGAAGACACCCATATTATTCCGGCCCCCTCCTGCGGTGCAGCCCATATCACCCTGACTCACCACCTCCCACACCTGAATGACAGAGATATGAGCATCCACGAGACTCTGGAGAAAGTTCTGGAGGGAGACTATATCATCTCTCACCTTCTTCTGAGTCAGACGGTTTTTACTCAAAAGGAAGATGGCATTATCCACAGCAACCAGGCTGACCTTTGCCCCCGCGTCTCCTTTCACTTCAAATGAAATACTGCTGCCCGGTGTGTATGAATTGAGTTTTTCTCCTTCCACTGGACCTACACTGAGCTAATACAAATCATAAATACAGATTTCACCTTAATGCGTCCTAGCTGAATAACAATATTTTGTTTTTTAATCTGCACGGTAACATTTAGAAATTTAGAATTCTTCTTTTTACATTTTTGTAATTAACTTTTTTAAACCTTGTGAATTTTTCTCATCAAAAACATGTAAATAAATTGGGCAAAAGACAAAAGTACATGTGTTTATAACAAAATTCAAACGTGCTGCCATATAATAAAGCCAAGATTAGACTCTCATGGTAGGAGAAGAAGAAGAATTTAAAATAATCATTCAGTTTATGGCCCTCAAATGTACCATAAAGCGCTAGAATGTGCATCTTTTCTGTTAATAATTGGTAAAGGTCGTCACATGAACTCACCGAACCAACACACCGGTCCTCCACATCCACAAACACAGAGTCTGCCACCACATCCGGATGATGCTGCCATGGCAAAATGTAGTAGGCCACAAAGCGAAACGCAGGTAGCATTTCAGAGGTTATCAGCAGAGGAATGTTTATGACGACCAGGTCTTTGACATTTATCCTAGCAGCGTGGATTATGTTTCCTTTACTTAACACCTACACAAACAATCACCAGTGTAGTTAAAACAGAGATTCCAGCCATTCTCATAATTTCACAAAATGCCCCCAGTGACAAACTCACAGCATATGTCAGATACTCCACAAGTTTTCTTCGTTCTGACGGGTTAGGTTTGATGTGAGCTTGGATGTTGAGTGTGCTGCCCACCACCGCTGGACTGCTGCCCACTGAGATGTGCAGGTAGTTCCTGTAGCCCATAAAAGAGACATAAGACTCCACACGCATCTCTTGAACGGCCTGCTGTTCTGGTCTCAGTGAAGGATCTGCTGTCTCCACCTATGAAAGAATAGATACTTATATACAACTGACAGGGATAACAAAATTGTGTATTGTTTCTTTATCTGTTTCTGTGAGTGACTTTCTTTCAGCATCGTTGAGCTGTACTTCATAGGCAGGTTGATGGAGACTTTGATGGACCCGCTGTGTACGGTGATTGGGTTTTCAAGAAAGCTGATTTTAACAGGAGTGTTATGGGCTGGAGATCCATCGTGGTTACTCACAGTAACCTAAAAAAAAAAACATATTCACATAAAGAATTATGCTTACATCAGGTACTAATACCAACAATGCAATCATGACATCGGATTAAATTATTGGCCCAGTTCTCCCTGTGAATGTTTTGCTGGGTTATAGGGCCTTATGAAATCAAATGTGTCTTTATTTACTTTACTAGCGTACATTGGAAGTCTTGATGTGAACAGTTAATCCATGCAAGTTAATCTGTATGATGAATTTTTATGTTTTTATTTTTTGTGGTATGGCATTCCTTCTCTGATGACGTCACTTTGATGGCTTGGGCAGAATATGTTTAAAAACCCCCTGCAACCATTAGTTTACTATGAGTGAGAGACAGAGAGGAGGAGCGCAAAATTAAAACCATGCCTTCTATGAAATATTGGTTACCCTTGATTTCTACTGAAACCATTCAAAAGACCTAAGACTTTTGCGGAATAGGGGAGCACGGGGCACAAACTAACATGGGGTTAGTTGTAACACACATGGTTTAAATATTTCCACACATGCTAGCATAACAAAATATACCATATCAACATTACATAGGGGAAAAAGTGTGTCAAAATTCAAAAATCTTTAGAAGATATTGCTTAACATTTATTTAATCATATTAAAATTGCATTTCTAGCATAGATATTTTTTTTATTATTAATTTAAAATTAGACGAATCTGCTATTATTTTTATCTTTAATCTGTTATGTGTTTGATTTGATAATTGATAAGTAGCAGAAAACACAAATAATTTTTAAATACCAGTTGTGCAGATGGGAAACATTGTAACACTGCATTACAATGTGCCCTGCTATTATTAAACTATGCTATTCTTTGACATTAGCAATGTAATTTACACTATTTACTTTCATTAGTTTGAATGAGAAGCTATGAGAAACGAGTGAATAAAGACTGACAGTCAATGTTTAAGGTTTAGACATTATTATTTCAAGATGTAAAGTATTTTAGTTTATGTGGGCCATCTCAAGCATAGTTGAAATGCATTCATTGTCATACTCCATTGTCAAATTATTTTATTTGAAATAAATAATGATTTTATTTTATTTTATCAAAATTATTTAGTTCGGCTTGTATATTTTTTATGAGCTCAGATAACATTTTAAACTGCCATATGGTCATGTTACAACGTACCCCTCAGATGTTACAATGTACCCCACCTGTCACATTTCACTTCCAATTTTTGAGGTTAAATAAAGAAAGAAGTATGTGCTGTAACCATGAAACAAAGCAACATTTGTATTAGACAAGTGTGCAATTACTGTGGATGAAAAATTATATTCTGAACTCTAAGTTGATTTACACAAACTGAGAAAGTCAAAAAGTGTTACATTGTGCCCTGCTCTCCCCTAATTAATTAATTAATTAATCAGAAGCATCATAAGACATGAAATATAAAGCAAAAGACATTTGGATCACTTTTCGACATTTCTGTTAAATAAAATTCTCCGTTTACTGATGTAACCTTGGTTCCCTGAGACAAGGAAACGAGCATTGCATGTGACTCTTAGGGGAAAACTCCTGTTTTGCTCTGTACTGAAGCCTGATTTGTTCGCGTTTTTGTAGCTGCACCAATAATGTTTTAGCCCGCTGGAAAGGACGGAACTGAGTCGGCTCTACTGAAGTGACAGTCATAAATTATATTAGATTACATAGGGGGAAGAGTGTTACATTAAACTGACAGAACTCGCACCTGTAAAGCAGGGACATCTAAGTTATAGAATCTGACAAATGTGGACGGCAACAACCTGTGGGTTGCCACAGAAATCTCACCAATGGAAATTCCGCTGGACCACACCCAGGAGGAGACTATCCCTCTTGTGGAATGGGCCCTCATACCTATAAGGCACTGCAAGCCTTCGGAGGCATAAGCCAAGGCTATTGCATCAACTATCCAGTGAGAAATTGACTGTTTTGTGGCTGGCAGTCCTTCTTGGCTGACTCCAAAGCAAACAAAAAGCTGGCTAAACAGGCTAGTGTGCTCTAGGTATACTCTCAGAGCCCTTACTGTCAATCTTAAATGGGGAGCGCCAATAGTGAGATCACCTGAGCACTGAACTGAGTTCAGAGCACTTTGAGAAAATAACCGTGTCTTGGTTTTAGAATGACTTTCCGGTCTTTAGGTCCAAACTCAAGACATGAGGCCCTGATTGACAGTGCTTGCAAGTCACCCACTCACTTAGCTGATGCCAAGACAAGAATGAGGGTTATAGACAAGTCCCAAGATGGAACAGTCTGAGGGCTCCGTTCAGCCTCCAATTCCGATTCAGCCTCCGTTCACCCTTAAAGAACTTTACGATCAGGTCATTTCTGTCGATCGATTGCCCAGCTTCGAGAGAATGGTTCCCTGCAATAGCTGCCACATAAACTTTGAGCATGGAGGGAGTGCAGCCCTTATCCAGCAGTACTTGCAAAAAGGTTAGCACATGGGACACGTCACATGATTTGGGGCTAAAGTTCATGCAGAATGCCAGTTAAGAAAGACTGACCATCTCTGGCTGTAAAGTCATCTTGTATACCATGCCCTTGCCTCCAAAATGGAATTACTTACTCTCACTGGGAGCTGATTAAGCTCCCATCATTGCACCATACTTAAAGGCCCCACAGCTCTGGCTGGGGATGCCAAATCATGTATTATACCTCCGAGAGAAGGTTCCTCCTAAGCAGAATGGGTCACGGGGCTGCTGCTGAGAGCTGCACTAGCTCTGGGAACTAGGCCTGGTACCTCCAGAGCAGGGCCGCTAGAAGGACTCAGGACGATCAGGGGAAACATGTATAGGTGAGCACTGGGCCAGTCATTGGCAAAATAATTTTGAGTGTGTAGCGCCCATTCGCCGGGGCTACCTTGCCTCTGGACAGCATGACTGCGGCAAGGTTCAACTGTTGACTTGGCTTCCTGGCAGGTAGAACTCAGCTAACAGGCTGTGTACAGACTCTTCCAGAGTTGACCACTTGAGGCCCAGATCCTGTACCACCTTCGAAAGGATGCGGATGAGTTTTGTGTCTGGTTTCAGCCTCAGAGTATGTGAAGGGGGAAGGACTTTGGGCTCTCCGCCGCAACCTCCCTACTCTTTTGCATCAGACACTGCCAAGGACATGGAGTCATAGGGGATAATGTTCTCGATGATGACTTCCTCTTCAGATGCGCCAAAAGAGACCATGCTGCTCTCAGCCAAATAGGGGCGCTGGTCTTCTTGGTTGAATCACACCACTGAGACGAGAGGACGTGGGGAGCCCGGGCACATGGGCACTAAGCAGACATGACACTACTTGAACCCGCTGCATCGCTGTTTCTTTCTCTTTGAACACTGTCCTATTTAAAGTCTGACAGCCCATGGTCACCATTCACTTACATTTAATGGAAAAGAGCAGCTAGGACATTTTGCTGCATTTCAAGTCAAAAAGTTTTAAGATGACATGAGGGGTGAACTTCATCTCTTCAAGCAGAAACTATCACAACAGAAAGGAAAATTACCATCATTGCTAATGGCAGGCCAGGTTTGAAATACTTTGGTGTGTCTCTGATAGAGAGCATGTAGGGTGATATTACTATTTTAATGCCAGATTTCTCCACTTCCACAAGGTCACTACCTGAGAAGAAGACAGGAGATAGGGTTTTTACAATACAAAAAATCACAATAATGATGCTAAATATTTTGTAGTGGTTGAAAAGGGCTTGCTGTGCAGTTGCTATTGGATTGTGAGTGGTTTTAAGTTGTTTTTCAATGATTTTCCCACCTGAGCTGGTCATTACTGATGCTTTGACGTACACAGAAGACCCCAGTAGGCTGTTTGAATCAGGACAGGCCTTCTTTATCTCTTCCACGGTCAAACTAACATGTCCTCCATTCAGCTGCAAAATAAAACTTTGAGTAACAAGAGTTTTGTACTATAAACTGAAGTTATTTCCTTGTGTAACCACTTACATCATTTAGTTGCTTCATAGATGTGAGTCTCTTCTTTTCACCATCAATTTCAATACCAAAAAGCACATATGCAACACCTTTCACTGGTTCACCATAAAGATATCTGGAAGAAAATGCATACGGGGACCTCAAAATATTTGATATCTATACTGTCACTTTGGATTAATTGAATCAATCCTTCCTGAATAAAAATATTAATTTCTTTAAAAAGAAAGGGGGGGGGGTTATAATAATAAAATAAACACCCATTCAAGTGTTACTTAAATGTCCAGAACAGTTTGATAGAGTACAAATTGATCGCAGACCTGGCTGTTATTTCTACCTCCAACTTTTCTGCGTCTAGTCTGAGGTGGGATGTCTTTGGAGTCAGAGTGATGTTGAACGCTGGGAGGACTTGGGAGAAAGGAGAAATGCTGTTAACCGACCAACAGAGAAACATCTAGCAGAATCTGGAGACAATATGAAGGACTTACCATATTTCTTGACTTCAAACCCTCGGCTGAAAATGTTCTCTTTTCCCTGATCAAACTTTGCAACAACTTTCCACTTGCCCTCTCTAGATAATCAAAAAGAGATTTGCTCAGTAGCAATATATTTAAAATATCAGGTAAATAAATATTTTTTTTTTATTCATTATCATTTTATAATATTTCTGTTCTGTGTGCATACTTGACCACAAATGAGAGGGGGTAGACGTTAGAGAGTATCCCATCGATTGCTTTAGCTCTGGAAATACCATGTACTGCAATACCATCTGGATTCTGTAACATGCCATTTGTAACTTAAGCATTGTTCCAGAAAAAGAAAATATTTCAGTCATACTTTATCTTAGGGTCCAATTCTCGCTATTAACAAACTAAGTCTTTTGCCTCAATAAAATGTGTTGCTTAATAATACTAAGTAAGGTAGTTAAGTTTAGATATTGGGTAGGATTAGACTTGTAGAATATGGTCATGCACAATATGCTTTATGAGTACTAACAAACAGCAATGTGAATGCTAATAAGCAACAATTTAAAAGTGAGAATTGGTCCAAATATTAAAGTGTTCCTAATATTTCCTTGCAAATACTCTAATGGCGTTCATGTCAGTGCCAGTGACAGTCACCTGAATCTCCAGAGAAATGGTCCTCTCAGCAGTATGGAATTCAGTGTCAGAAACAAAAGCCCTGTAACGTACTGAAAAATGACCATGATCAGGCAAAAACAGAACAACGTTCATTATAAATTAGCAGAATGACAAGCCTGTGAGAGCTGACCTGTGTCTCCAGGGTTGTAAACTGGTTTATCAGTCTGAATGAAGATGTATCCAGAGCGGAACGACACCGGTAAGACTCTTTCTGCACGATGAAATGATCTAAACTGAGCAACCAGCTTCACATATTTCTTCTTTCCGTCTGGTTGCAGCACATTTGGATCAATCTAAATGAAAAGACAACCTTTAATTTGAATTATGTTCACGTGCAACATTTAAACAAACGTAACTCTTGACTCTGAATTTGAACAGATACATTCATAGATATATTCACCGTGATGGTTTTGAGGGCGCTGTAGTTGTTTTTTGAATTGAGGATAACAGAGCCCCTCATTAAGGCAGTTTGGGAGACTGGGTAATCATAGACCGCAATGTTGACTGTTAATTGTCGGGAGAGTTTGTGACCCTCCAACAGGATGTTCTGTTTTGTCCCAGGTCGTATCTTTGCTGGAGCTAAAATATAAAACCTGAACCGGAACACACAGATCCAATAACACATAACAGGTTTTCACTTTGCATATTGAATATTGAGTCATTAAATGAATGAGCATGGACTCCTGGGGAAATTCCTGTTCTCAGTCCATCGATTAGGGGTGTGTTAAGTAACTTTAAGGGCATAGAACAGAGGAGTTGTGTACTTACGTCGGAGATTGGTCAATGACCGGCTCACTGTAAACAGATGACACACTCAGTTAAGAGATAAATCCAGTATCAACCACTGTTTGTAACTATTTTTATATCCAACCATATCCATGAAAAATTCACAAAATTCGAATATTCTTATATATATATATATATATATATATATATATATATATATATATATATATATATATATATATATATATATATGTATGTATAGGCTACTTACACTATTCGCATATTATGTCCCCAAACTGTCCTCTTGCTGTTCGTTTAAACAAGATAAACATATAAATAAATGTTGAGAACAAAAAGACAATCTGTATGCATTATTGAACATAATAAGCCTGATAAAATATCGACGCACTGTCTTTGAGAGGAAGTCTGTCCATCCGAGATGTGAGAGAGCAATGCTGTCCATAACATCAGTGGAAGGAGCATCGTCCTGCTGGACTGAACCCTCACAGTATGTCAGAGACAACAACAGGAGAACTGAAATACCCCAAATATCCCTCCTACTATCCACAACACCGTCATCTCCAAACTTTGAGGAACTCTTGTGTAATGTTTGCTTTCTGAGCACAACTGATATCTGACAACCTGAGCAACACAAGGCTTTCAGCATTAGAAACACCACTCAGGCCTACTTAAACTTTTGTTGTTAACAACATAGATTTATATATATCCCATCAAAGTGCACACACACACACACACACACACACACACACACACAGCAGTGAGTAGTTAACAAACACACACAGTGAACACACACCCAGAGCATCTGCTGAAAAAAAAACAAAACAATAGACACCCTCACAAAATTAGTTTTACCGGTTATAATGCGACTTGTATTGGTTTTAACCGTCTGGAGTCTAAGGGTATTTTTGGGGCCAGGAGAAGTGTTGTCATGCCCTGACATATGTGCTTTTTTCAGTTTCTTATAAATTTCTAAATGGGTAAAGTCTAATCTCATTGTAATCAGCACAAACTGGGCTATAATAACATGTGAAATGCATATGTACATGATAGTATTTTTGAGAAATAAAATGTTATGCGTGGTTAGTGAAAAACTAAAAATGTTAAATCACTTGAATAAAGCCATAAAACACATACATAACATTAGTTCCCGGGATTTTTGAGAACTGGACCTTGTAGTCTAGAATTTTTCTTTCTGAATGATGTGAAAATCATCTTGTTTACTCACTCACAGAAAACAATATATTGATTTACATTTTCTAAGACACTTTTTGTTGGTAAAAGTCATATGCGAGTAGACGTCAACTATCATGAATGTCATTGTGATTTATTAAAACAGTTTACTGAGGGTGGAAAAAAATCCCTTTTTTCTCCTCATTTTTATTTGTCAAAAATTGTAATATGGCACTATCCTGACTGAGGTCAATTGCAGATATTAGCATGAATGTCATTTCGCTTTACTGATGTGTTTGCAGTGAGTAAATCAACAAGTGCAATGCTCAGCACTTTAAAGTTGAAAAAAAAAACACTGACACGCTTCTCAATATGAAATAATGTATTTTTTTGGTAAATGATTCCCTATTGTTTACCAAAAGATGATATGTGTATCAACTTGCGGTAAAAATTAGACCTCGCTGCTTGAGTCTGAGTCACTGTAATAATCTGCAACCAGAGACTTCCCAGCACACAAGTCAAACTCTTTATCCCCCTCTGATGGACTTCCTTTCTGTAGTGTTTATGTCTGTGCTTGAATTCACATTATTTGTGAGAGAAGAATGTGAGCCCATGGGATTTGTGTCCACAGCTGCTGGGTTAGTGTCAGAGGATGAGCCGGAGGTCATAAAGCCGGCACCTTCAGCCTTGCTTCTTTCTGACTTCCTGTGTACCAGGATGTGTGAGCTGGGTGTGGTAGAGCGGAGTGCTTTAGCCACAGCTGCTCCTCGACCCTGCTGGCCTAACTTCTGCAGGGGGCTCCCAGTGGCTCCCCCTGCTGCTGAAGACGGGCTACTGAACCAGGAACGAGACCATATCTGTTGTCTTTTCGTCTGCTGTCAGTCATCATGGAAGAGAGAAAGATTTATCCGGCTTGTCAAATACAATCAATAAGAGATGGAAAAAAAAAATAGACACATTGATTTTCACTTGAAATGAGTGCAGATTAATTCATCAATAAATGAAACCGTAAACCGATGGGTCAAACTCACAGTCTGGACTCTGGAAGGTGAGCAGTGAAGCTTCTTATCTTCTTCTCTTTCTGGTCACAAAGGGATCGACAGACCAGTCCTCAATCGCACTGCATTGTCTTTCTCCTCCTCCTCAGCAATCACTTTCTTCTCAGTCTGTATTTGTAAACCAAAAATCGATTCAAACGTAAAACTTTACTAACGGATGCAAATCCGCTGCACTGGGCAACATATAACTCCCCCTGAACGTCCTGTGGAGGGCGCTGTTAAGCTGAAAGTCGTCCTTCCACCCGGACTGGTGCTCTTGAAGCTCATTGAGAGACGGGATGGCGGTGCGTAGCTTTTCTTTATCCTTTCCTCCGTGATCTCATTTAAACATGGCATCTGTCTCCAGCTTCTCTCTCTCACTGTGCTCTGTGGAAGAAAAACACATACTCATTAACAACATGCATTAACAACAATTAATGCCTAATGAATTCATGTTATCATTGCTTTTTTTTTTCAGATTCTAAATATATATATATAAAAAAAACGGTAGGATGGATGGATAGATGGACGGATAGATAGATAGATAGATAGATAGATAGATAGATAGATAGATAGATAGATAGATAGATAGATAGATAGATGGAAAAATATGAAAATATGAAAATATTTTTTGACCGTTGGAGTTGGTGAAAAAGCCAATTATTATTCTACAATAATATTGTAAATTTGAGTTTCACACCAGTTGTTAGTATCTGCTCGTTCTCAGCCATGTCCCATCTTTCCTCCTTCCGCTGCGCTCCACTCACGATGACATAATCACAGGTCTGTCTGCATCTCGATGTAGTTCACACAACGATGGCACTTCATCCTGAACCTGAGGAACACCAGCCTACAGGTTAAAATACGCTGCCTTGCGATGAATGAACTGATCTTGACACTGAAATGTAAGAGATTGGGATGCTTCATCACCTGTATATTGGAGTTGTGTAGTAATTGCCCACTTTCTTCTTCTCTGCATTGTATCGGACCCCTTTAAAGATAGAATAATTAAATAACTACACAGAAATTCAACTGACAAACCATGTAAATTTTACATGCTATATACTGCAGAAATAGAAAGAGTAGTACAATATTATGCACAAGATCAAAAGTTATACCCATGCCGGTTAGATTCTTGCATCCATCACACCAAATATTATACGGCATCTAAAATCTGAGAACACAAAACAGATACCTTCAGCACATGTGAATCATAAACTGTGACAGAATTCACAATATTGTAAAGGGTTGTGTATCACCGAATGATGAGGATGCCCTGAGACAGTTTCCTAGTCCGCTCCCTCAGCGGGGGTGTTTTCCAGTAGCTGTTAATAGAGCCATGCTGTTACGAGAGCATGAGATTTCATAAGATTTCAGGAACAATCTTTTCATATACATGCTGTAACATGGTCGAGTAAATTGAATTTGTTGTGCTCATCTTGGCTGGATCGAAATCTGGAGGGTAGTACTTGTTTACTCCTTTACGTTCACCCTAAAACAGAGAACAAACATTAACGTGACCATTTTTTTATAAAAGGATCAGTTTTATTGCTAACTAAAACTGTTAAATAATTTTTTATCAATAATTGAAACAGCTAAAATAAATAAGTTTAAAAAAAATATAAAAACTTAAAATAAAGTACAAAATTAAAATTAAAGCTAAAACAAATTTTTTATGTGCTCTTTTTAATTAGTTTTAGTAAAAAAAAAAAAAAAAAAAAAAAAAAAAACACTAAATCTAATTAAAAAGAGCACATTACAAAATTATTAAATCTAAAATTAAAATAAAAACACACAAACAAAAGCTAAAGGTTTAGTAAATACTACAAGTATAAATAACACATCCATACAATCTTGCTGGTTTAAGATCAGCTCCAGATGATTTTAATATTAATAAGTATGTCAATATTAGTATCAACTGCATGAAAAAAATTTGATCTTTCAGATTCTTATAAATGACAAAAATTGCCTTAAATCTAACAAAAATAAATAAATTGAATACATTGTTCTGTGGACAATTTATGGTATTTATTTACTTATTTATTTACTTCTTATGGTATTTATGGTGCTATATGACCACCACAGTGTAATGAATATTAAAATACCACGATAATAACACCACAGAAGATTAACAGCTTGTTAAACGGTGTCATAATGAAAACATTTTATAAAACGCGTTAAATTTAGGCAAATTAACGTTAACTTAGTTGTCATTAGGACAAACATGATCAGCTGATATACGATATCTGTATAAAAATGTCCTAAACCTGTCGAATAGGACCAAAACAACAACCAATGCGCATACTTTGTGACATTTACCTTAATAATTAAATAAAACACGTAAACGAAAGTAATTCTATGCGTTATGAGACTGACCAAACAATCTGAGTAAACAGCGTCAGCGTCGTTTCACCTCACGTCACGTTAAAAAGACGTATGCGTGCGTCGCCGCCTGTTGAACAGAGGACACACGGCGACCTTTCAGAAATATATCTGAAATGTAACTTTAATTCTGTTTATGACAACTTATTTAATTAAATATTGCGCGGATAAGATGTTTGAACAACGGGGAAAGCCTCTAGGATGGAAAACTCCAGTGTAAGTCAGTCGTGAGCTGTAAATAACATGCTGTCGTCTGCTGGCTCACATTCACACGGATAACCATGCTGTGTTTGCCAGTTGGGCTTTTACTTGCAGTGGGCATTTTCCCGCGAGTGAGGGATAGCGGAACATCTCTGGAGTTCGTCTTCTGTGAATGTGTAGCCAGGTGGATAGAAAAAAAAAACTTGGACATGTGAGGCTTTTTCCAATCCAGGCATGGAAAACACACATGACACGAAACAAACAGCTTACTAAATACCATTTACACAAACCAGAAACAATTTGGAGTTTGTGTTGAACTAATTTGTAATGGTGCAATGGACCTTTTTTTCACAATTTCCAGGTTTCTCAGCAGCAGAAGTCGTAATAGTTGGGATAACTTCAAGAGCAGTGAATGGGAGAGCGAGTTAGGCTACCACAAATATATGTTTTGCCCACCCGTTTGCTCAAAAAGCAAAAGAAAACTCCACAATAGTATTTTCGTGACTTTCAAAAGAAGCAACCCCCTGATAGAGACTGATAACGGCAGTCAGAAAGAGAGAACAATGTCTAATTTACCTTCCCTCTCATAGACGCTGCATTAAAAACATTAGCTTTAACTAGTTTTTTTTGTAGTTTGATGGAAATCTGATATAGGTAATAAAAAGTTTAGTGTTATAAATGTGCAAATGTTTAATAAAAATCACATTATAACAAACTTTCGAGGATTTGCGATGCTGATAACCATTAAATGCATCAGCACAGTCTTGTGTAAAGGGCCCATATGCACTATAAACACACAAAGGTAAGTGCTTGTCCAGTTTGATGGAGGGATGTTGAGAAAGGTGCGAGTGGATGAGGAGTGATGGAAGAGGCAGGAGCTTCTAGTGTGCTGGTCAGATTTACAGCATGAACAGCCCTCGCCTGGCGAGTTTGAGATTCCCCACTAATTCCCACAGAATGCTTCCTAACACTGGAACGCTGCTCCTGCATTCCTGCCCAGAGCAGACGAGCCCTATATGGGCCGGACGGGAGCCCGCTGGAGACGGAATGTAACACAGCTCCGGTAAGGTCATCCATACCTTAAACCCCCCCGAGGAATGACCCCAAACAAACACACTTCTCACCTGTCCTGAGCAGATACACATTCTATTCAGTGAGATATTTCAGTATTATTTAGATGTATGAACATTCAAAACATCAATTTGGTAAATGGCAAATCAAATATATTTGATTTGGTATTAATTGAGCTTTAATTCATAGATTTTTTTTATACAAAAAAAGTAAAATAAATAAATAAAAGACTAAATGTAACATTACTTTTGCCATTTTTTTTGTGAACTTTCAATCTTACAATATGAAAATGCCACGAATAAGTGTCACACAATCATAAACCACAATCATAATGATATTATGTCATGATGTTTTGTTCCTCACATATTTACAGTACGCTTCTAAAATGAATGCTGCGAATTACAGTTTTACTGTAATCATTTATACTTAGACTAATTAACAAAACACACATTGGTTTGTTTTAGTATCATTAAGATAATTTTATGTCACTTATTAATAATTAGAATCAGTGTTTATGTTTATTTTATTTTTGGTTAAAAGTTTTAGTGTTTTTCTTTGCGTTTTTGTCATTTTTAGTAGTTTTTGTTTTTCTATATCTACAGTACAGACCAAAAGTTTGGACACACTTCTCATTCAAAGAGTTTTCTTTATTTTCATGACTATGAAAATTGTAGATTCACACTGAAGGCATCAAAACTATGAATTAACACATGTGGAATTATATATGGAATTATATACATAACAAAAAAGTGTGAAACAACTGAAAATATGTCATATTCTAGGTTCTTCTTTTGCTTTGATTACTGCTTTGCACTCTCTTGGCATTCTCTTGATGAGCTTCAAGAGGTAGTCACCTGAAATGGTCTTCCAACAGTCTTGAAGGAGTTCCCCGAGAGATGCTTAGCACTTGTTGGCCCTTTTGCCTTCTGTCTGCGGTCCAGCTCACCCCTAAACCATCTGGATTGGGTTCAGGTCCGGTGACTGTGGAGGCCAGGTCATCTGGCGCAGCGCCCCATCACTCTCCTTCTTGGTCACAACAATTACAATTTTCATAGTCATGAAAATAAAGAAAACTCTTTGAATGAGAAGGTGTGTCCAAACTTTTGGTCTGTACTGTATTTTCTATATGGTTTTTATGATTTATTTTTTCTTTCAGTTTTAGTTATTTTAAATAACTATTATTTATTTAAAATGGGAAATATATATTGCCCTGACAACTAGCTGGAAAAAAATCATTTAATTTAACATTTATTTTATTTCAAGTAGCCCTTATGGAAATGTGTTTTTATTGTATCAATTTGATTTCTTGTACTTGTTAATGCTTGTAGTTATCGATATAACCCAGTTCATTAATATGTGTTGTTCTGCCCTAAGAATTTTCTTATCAGAAGACAAAGAATGAGGAATGGCGAGACTATGAACTTTGTTTTAAGACTAAATCCATGAGTGCATGCATAGGTGAGCTCTTGTGATTTGTACCAGACAGACAAAGCTCTTTCCCCCTCTTTCTGTCTGATGGGCCGTGAGTCCACACCTCCCTTCCATGTCACCGTGTGTTTTACAGTCTGTGAGTAAGACTGTTTTTCCACTCTGTGACTTTGATATGAGATTCCTGCCTGTCTCAGACGTGCTCGGATTCCTGAGACGCTCTGTCAGGATATGCCAAGACGGTTACCGTATCCCCCACTGTACTTCCAGAAATATGCTACATTTTGGTGCCCAAACACCATGTTTTTTGTGAAACCTATTAGATATGGTTTGGAAAATTAGCCTAACAAAAAAGTAGTTACCTTTACATCAAATGTCTGTATTCCCTGCCACCACCACACCTCTTTCCAAAATTGGTGAGGTCCATCAAATCTAGAAAACATAACCTTTCTATGAGGTGCTGATATATACAAATTTAGAAAAAGTGTAAGCATGAAGGTCCACCCAGTGTGGGGTGTAAACAGGATTGTACAAAACCATATGAATGAGATTAATGAATTCAAACAACTTCACCTCTAATTCACCAAAATGTAAAAGTTACAAATTGCCTTGGAATTGTTAGGAAACTAAAATTGTTATTCAAATGTTATAATTTTGATATAATGCTAAATTACATTAAATAAAATATTATATCATTTTTATTATCAAAAATCGTAACATTTAATCTTGCATTCCAATCTGTTGCTGCCTTTTTTTTTTCTCTCATTACAAAAATAATCTTTAAAACTGTGACATGCCTGCAATGACATAATTTAGACAAGACAAGCAGGAAAAGAAGTAAAAATCAATCCAATTTTTTGCAAATTGTAATGTTGACTGCATTTGTAAAATTCGACCCTGTTATTAAAAGAAATAATAATAATAATTTGGACTCAACTGAAAATGAATTTATTTTTTTGCCTCAATTTTGTACCCCAGTTATAAAAAAATTGCAGATCCTTCTTAACTTTCACTTCTTCATCATCTTTTCCAGCTGCATGCAAGGACTGCATCATACATATCTATGGGAGGACAAACAGGAGTTTGGAATGAATAATAAACGGTATCAAAAATAAATTAATCATACTTGTATCTTACTGGCGAGACAAATAGCTATTCTATTCCAAATCCATTCCCTCTTAAGGATTTAATTCACTCTTGTCTGGGGACAGACACCCTAACCTTACTCTGGTCTGGATGAAGACATCTAGTTTTAACAAGCTTCACAGGAGCTTTGAGCCAACAGCATGGCAGCAGCACCAGTGGAAACTGATCTAACTGTAATCTTTGTCATGATGGATGAGTTAAAAAGAGTTATGAATAAAGACAGACTCTAGCTGAGAAGAGATTGCTATGTTAGTTTCCCTTAAAGTAGACTGTTTTATGGTGCTGTGTCAGGTTTTAACCGCCTGACGATTGGCTGAAATCCCTTTCCATTGATCATATTTTAATATTGATGGGTGTCTGACTGGAAAACATTTCAACTGCACACATGCTCAGCTCTTAGGTATTCTACTTGAAAATAACTGAAAAGTATATTTTGCATTACATTATACCTGAAGGAAAGAAAAGGTCTGGCTTTTAAGTAAAGCCTTGTTAATGTATCTTTTTATACTTATAAACTCTATAAAATATATTCACCGGGTAGTTAAAGTTCCATTAGTGTTTTGAGCATTGGACAGACAAAAGTGCGTAGAACAGTGAAATAATTACAGTAAAGAAATAAAACACAAATTGTGGAATTCAGTTATAAAACGTCAAATTTGTTGACCCTTTTACCATTCTAGCTCCATTTTATTACAATAATTGTTTAAAAATTACAACGTTTTCAGAAAGTAAACTCAGATTAATGTCACGTAAGTTTCTCCTGTTTTTAATAGGGGGTAAGCTTAGAATGTCAACCCTGTTATCATATATTTAAAAAGCAAATTATTATGAAAAATAAGAGATTTCAGTTTTGCTAGGAATAATTTCTCTTACTAAGGACCCAGAATGTCATTGTGGTTAGTAAGAAGTGGGTAATGACTAATTTAAATGTAAAACTATCAACCCTGTTACCATCATAAACGTTCATTTCAATAATTCTTTCAAAATGACATTGCCATACTTTCAGGAAGTAAACACTCCAAAGTCAAGTAAATGCTTCCCGTTGTACCAAAAGAAGACAAATGTCTACCCTGTTACAATGATTTGAAATATTTAATGATTACTAAAAATTAAAAATGTATTTTGTCAGTATTGAATTATCCTATTAAGAACTCTTAAGTATATTGTGTAACTGAAGTGTAAAACTGTCAACCCCGTTAGCATCATAACTTTTTTATTACAATAATACTGTTGAACCTACAACATCCTTTTAGGAAGTGAACACTGTAAAGAAAAGAAAATGGCTCCAATGGCTTACAATATCAACCCTGCAACCATGATTTTTTAAATTAAGACATTTCTATTTATGTCAATATTAAATATTTTTTATACAATAAACTTGGGAGTAGCATCATGGTTAGAACAAATCAGGTAATATCTAACTGAAAACTGTAAAAAACTGTTTTGAGGGTCTATATTAATTTAGCTACAGATTCCATAATGCATTTTATCAACACCCAAGAGACATAATTAGTTTTAAATACATTTGAAATAAATTTACCCTTTATACTTTAAAATTGTAAGATTCTCTTCTAGTGGCCCCAAAAAATACTTGGACACTTGAGAGGCACACAAAATGTATGAATGCTATTCTGTCAGAAATATCAAAACCATAATATCCAACCCGAACCCACTTTAAAAAAAAAGAAAAGAAAAGAAGAATACAGACAGACTTTTAAAGTGAAATATTTCACAAAAAGTCAATTGTTTGAAAGTAACTAAGTTGATTTTGTAACTGTAAGTAACTGTTGTTTGCAAACACAGATTTTGCAGATTTGGTTTGATATTTTCTGGAAGTAATGTGTAAGTGTTCAAATTCATTTGGGGTCTGCTGTACAAAACCTTTCACTCAAATAGCACAAGACGGCTAAGACGAGATATCAATGCAAGCCGTGCACATCATACTCCCAAGCCATACACATTCACTTATTCCTCCAGCGCTGCAGGATTCATGTCTTCATAGTTAAATAAGGAATGTAGATAGCAAATAATTTTTTTTTAAATCACATTTTAATAAAATCCCTAAATTTATGTATCTGAAGACAGCCATTATTCTTGGAATTTCCATTGAAATAACTTCTGTCATCTATTTAGTTCTTTTTAATTATGGGCCTTCCTTCCATCCTTCATGCAGTTAACCCCTGCTTTTCGGTGTTCATCATGCTGTATAAAGTGTGTGTAAAAATGCCAATTCCGTGCGCTCCATCGGCTTAACCTCCAAGATGACTACCCTTGTCAGACGTCCCACACCTTTAAGCAATTTACCCATTTTCCATGCTCTCAGCCCCTCAAGACTTGGAGAAAGACCAGTGGACTTCCCAAAAATTATATAAAGTTGCCTCCAATCATAGCCATGAGACCAGGTGAGAGACTGGGAGCGGAAGGGTTATTCCGCCTCCCTCCCGTCCTGGCCGCACCCCATCATCCCCTCCGCCCCAACAGCTCTGACCTGCTTAGATGGCTATAAAAGAGACGGGGACTCTGGCGCATCTCAGCATCACCTGCGCTCCCATCCTGAAGAAGAAAAACCAGGCAAAGAAAAGAAGAACAATGCGTTCACTACTGAAGATCACCGTTCTGCTCTTTTGCGTTCAAGCCGGAGAAGGACACTGGCTTAGAACGCTACTGGGTAAGACTGGGGGTCATGACCTTTGGGGAGAGGGTGACCAAATCTCTGTAGATTCGTTTTACAGGATCACTATTGACATTTCAAATCTGTATTTATTTATTTTTCCTGTGTAGAACACAAGATACTTTCAGAAATTTTTCGGTGGGTTTTTTGCCCATACAATGGAAGTCACTGGGGTCCAAACAATATTGGACTCAACTGTCTTCCATTGTGTGGACAAAAGCAGTTAAATATTCTTCAGAATATCTTCGTGAGTGCTACTAATATATATATAATTCATTCCTGAAATCCTGTGACTTTGCTGGAAAAGGTTGTGCTTCTACTTTTCTAAATTATCAGATGGTTTCCATCTGGCAGACGATAAAACTGGAAAGCAATTTCTACAAAAAAAAAATAATAATAAATAAAAACATTTACATGAGGACTCATGATTTGAGCCATTAAGCAATCACATACCGATGTGGTAAAAGAAACCTATTAGCAACTACGTATCAACGTTCTAGCAACCTTTCACAATGTCATTTGGCACAAGCAGAGAATGCATAACTGTATTCACTTTTTGCTTATTTTTTATCAGACAAAGACCTCCGCGCTGAAGAACGAAGAGGAGGTGATGGTGAGGAAAAGGAGGGTTCGGGGAGGCAGTTGGAAAGGGTGATTCGTTTGCCCCGCAGCGTTGAGTCCCCTTGCGCCTTGCACTCCATCCTCCTGCAGGTGCGAGACCTCGGTCTTGGCTACGACTCCGATGAGACAGTGCTGTTTAAGTACTGCAGCGGGACCTGTCCTCGCCTCGCCTCCAACCACGACCTCACGCTCACCAACCTCCTGCAAAGCGGCGTCCTTCAATACGCCGGCCATTGGCACCATCAGCCCTGCTGTCGCCCCACACACCACGAAGACATAGCCTTTCTGGACAACCTCCATCGCTGGCACAAAGTGGAGAAGCTCTCTGCTGCTGCATGTGTCTGTATGGGCTAGAAATGAGGGCGGCATTTGAGATGAAATCTGGCTACATAAAGACTGTCTGATGGTTTTGAGACTGTATAAAGTGCCTTGAAGTAGAATAAGGGCTGTTTAAAGTACGTTAATTCAGGATATGTATGAACTGAACTGTATCAAGATGTATATGTTGCTTTCTTTGCTGACATTGGCTAATATTGTGTTTGAGAATGTCGAAACGTTGAGTTTTGGTGAATGACAACACAATGACGTGTTTGGGTGGCCGATTCTGAGTCAAGATTGATCCAACGAATTGGCCATTTAAACCAAAAATGGAAGATATTTATGTTTATAAATTATTTATTTATTTGAAAAGCATTTTAACTACCCAATAAATTATTGTTAATCTTTCTTTTTCTTCGTGAAAATGTGTATAGTTCTTATTAAATATGCAAAATAAAGTTGTGTTTATCTAACTACACTCAAATTACGATAACGAACTATGAAAAAAAAAAACATTAAAAAACTAAGCAATGCCTATTAAGACAATAAAATATATTAAAAAACTATATGCAATTAAAAAAACAACAACTATATATTACATACAAAATTTGAATAACAATCAAACTGATACAAAAGTCATTCACACTTCATTTTCAATGAGTCCTGCTCATATATTTGGTGTTCAACATGGCACGCACTACTCAGCTGTCTTCCACAGCTGCATCCTCTGGCTCCGCCCCCCACACCTGAACACGCCCCTCCATAGCAGACAAAAGGCGGGGCTCCATTGGGTGGAAGGACAGTGATTGGAGGACAGCTTTCCCATCAGGCAGCTTTAAAGTCAGGGAGCCCTACAAGCAGAGATTACAGGATGACAGCTTTATTGCTCATATTTTACTCAACCTCCTTTTATCATAGTCTTTTTTTCTGTTGGGTCATGAGACTTATTCTGCCCACCTCCACCAGATCCCAGAAGTAAACATGGCCATCTTCTGAACAGCTCAGAACGTGCGTGTCTTTATCAGACAGACAGCAGTCAAGCTTATAGCCTTTATTGACATGACACACACATCATAAAATGAACATTGAAATGGCAATTGTATAGAGGACTGAAAATAATACATTAATGTGTGTATTAGTTTATTGTTTAATTTAACTAATATTTTTTAACACAAACTGTTTTAGAAATGTATTTTTCAGTTTGAAATATGAATTTATTTTGCTGTTATATTTAACTGCATGTTTCAAAAGTCTTAAATATGCACGTTGTTAACATTAAATATGATTTAGTTATTTTACTTTCATGTTTAATTACGGTACATTTTTAAAACTTAATCTTTTTATTTGTCCATTTAAAAAGAGATTTGATTCCAATCGAAATGTTGTGAGTTCTAGTCCCGG
This sequence comes from Carassius auratus, assembly GCF_003368295.1. Classification (NCBI taxonomy): domain Eukaryota; kingdom Metazoa; phylum Chordata; class Actinopteri; order Cypriniformes; family Cyprinidae; genus Carassius; species Carassius auratus. The sequence continues at coordinate 19,694,268 of NC_039264.1, forward strand.
GCCGGCAGGAATTGTGGGTGGGGGTAGTGCATGTACAGTTCTCTCTCCACCTTCAATACCACGACTGAGGTGCCCTTGAGCAAGGCATCGAACCCCCAACTGCTCCCCGGGCGCTGCAGCATAAATGGCTGCCCACTGCTCCGGGTGTGTGCTCACAGTGTGTGTGTGTGTGTGTTCACTGCTCTGTGTGTGTGCATTTCGGATGGGTTAAATGCAAAGCACAAATTCTGAGTATGGGTCACCATACTTGGCTGAATGTGACGTCACTTTTTTATTTTTCTGTCATGTTTAACTAAAATTTAAATAATAGTTTTTAATATTTTGAAAAAATTATTTATTAAGCTTAACTCGAGATCGAGATTTGATTGTTATTTCCATAAGATTTGTGATTAAAGTCAAATCTGACTCACCTGACAGCATCACAGTAGCCTCCTCAATAAACTGCACACAGTTTATTTCTAGGGAATGAGCATAAGATAGATAATACATTTTTAGTGAACCAATCACAGCCTTATGAGGATTGTCAAGCAAAATCGATTCGAGAATTTGAGTGAACTTCACAAGGAATGCACTGAGGCTGGAGTCAAGGCATCAAGAGCCACCACACAGATCTATCAAGCAATTTGGTAACAGTTGTCATATTCCTCTTGTTAAGCCACTCCTGAGGTGTCTTACCTGGGCTAAGGAGAAGAAGAACTGGACTGTTGCCCAGTGGTCCAAAGTCCTTTTTTCAGATGAGAGCAAGTTTTGTATTTCATTTGGAAACCAAGGTCCTAGAGTCTGGAGGAAGGGTGGAGAAGCTCATAGCCCAAGTTGCTTGAAGTCCAGTGTTAAGTTTCGACAGTCTGTGATGGTTTGGGGTCCAATGTCATCTGCTGGTGTTGGTCCATTGTGTTTTTGTGAAAACCAAAGTCACTACAGCCGTTTACCAAGAAATATTGGAGCACTTCATGCTTCTGCTGACCAGCTTTTGGAAGATGATGATTTCATTTTCCAGCAGGATTTGGCACCTGCCCACACTGCCAAAATCACCAAAAGTTGGTTAAATGACCATCGTGTTGGTGTGTTTGACTGCACCTCACAGCAAACTCACCAGACCTGAACCCCAGAGAGAATCTATGGGGTACTGTCAAGAGGAAAATGAGAAACAAGAGACCAAAAAAGGTCACTGTCAAAGAAACCTGGGCTTCCAGACCACCTCAGCAGTGCCACAAACTGATCACCTCCATGCCACACTGAATTGAGGCAGTAATTAAAGCAAAAGGAGCACCTACCAAGTATTGAGAACATGTACAGTAAATTAAAATATTTTCCAGAAGGCCAACAATTCATTAAAAATGTTTTTTTATCAGTCTTATGAAGTATTCACATTTTTTGACATCGTGAATTTGTGGGTTTTTGTCAAATGTGAGCCAAAATTATTATAAATTAAAAGTACCAAAGACTTAAACTACTTCAGTCTGTGTGCATTTTATGTATTTAATACATGAGTTTCACAATTTGAGTTGAATTACTGAAATAAATGAACTTTTCCACAACATTCTAATTTATTTAAATGCACCTGTGATATTGTGTGGCTCATAATATGGACTTAAAGCGCATGGCTCTCACAGCGCCATTGTTGACCTCTACGGTCCGCAAAAGATGCTGCGGCAATTGAGGCACTTGAGGATGCGGCTGGGGAGATGCCATATCGATTTCCACAGCTTCAGTACATTATATGGGCATGTGACAAACCTAGAGCTACTCCACAAACTGTATGAAAACAGCATTTTCTTCTGCTGAACGTATGAGTCTCAGCATCGCAGTCTGCTGTTTCGGAGTACACATGAAAGTTGCCTAAATCATTTTTGCTTGCATAATTTGTGAATTACCTCTGGAGATGTCATGGTGTTGATTTATTGTGGATGTTTAAATGTTACTGTTTTAGTTTCATGCTATCCATCATAATTAGATATCGGTGCATTTGATGGAAAATGCATCTGCATTTACACAACAAAAATGTTTTAAACAACAACAATAACAAAAAAAAACATTTGCATTCTGATGCAGAGTGTATGTATTTTTCTGATAAAAGGTTATTTTCACATTCTATTCACTATGATGACACATGATACAGAGTAATAAGAGCAACAAACAGGGCACACAATTGTGCAACAATATTTTACTTAATAAAGTCAAGATGAAAATCACACATATACAGCCAAATACTGTGCAATATGAACAACCTTTTTGGACCATTGATGAATCGTTGAATGACATCCCACCCACATCATAAACATATGACCGATTACAAGGCTCTGTATGAATAAAAACTATTTACTCTGACTGAATTATCATAAAGAATTTCTTGTACAGATTACACAAAAGTTAACCCGAGTTTAACAGGGAATGTTTTTCCTAACAGAAAAAACCCCCAAAACAAGTAAAAATGCCATATTTTGTGAATTAAATTTAAACTTTAAAGTTGTTCGGTAATAATCTAGCACTCATTACTGTCCCAAACTGAGGATTTTACTAAATCAGGTGTTAGATTTTTTTTTACAAACAACACTATAAATTCATGCTAAACAAACTAAATGGGTTACGCAAGCTATTTCTTCTTGCCCTTGGTGGGTTTGGCCAAGAGCGCAGGGTCAATCTGATCAGGGTTCAGTCCTTTGATGGAGAAGAGACGTGCAGCCCGTTCCTGCAGCGTTCCTCCACACTTCATCCCTCGTTCCATCAGTTCTTTCTTCAGCCGCTCCAGACCCAAAGCCTCCAGCTGCTCGGGACCACTCACAGACAGCAGATCCAGCAGACCCTCCACCTCAAGAGAGCCAAACACAAGTCAGTGTTAGGGCTGTGCAATATTGACAAAAAAAAAAAATGGTATCTTGATATTTCCTGAGATTTAATAGATAACGATTATAACAATATTTAGCTGAGTGTGTCATTCTGCTGGTATCTTGGTATCTCCAAGGAATGCAGTGGACAGCCTGACTCCTAAAGTTTGTGATATTCTTGATATTCTGTGTGGTGCTCAGTTCACACTTATAGATTAATTAATTTTTCCAATAGGTTTAACCTGATTTTTACAGTTTATGGACATTTTAGCCTTCATTAAGCCATTTTATCCTTTATCTTTTTAGTCGAATTCTTACATTTAATCAGTGAATTTGAATATTAAGACATTTGTGTTGTTACCAGGCAAATGAAATCAGTATCAACAAAATCCATCTTTGTAATTCAGAGGAAACACAGAAGCTGCATCTGAAGATGCATTTAGATGCATTAATGCATTTATCCTGCGTTTACAAAAGGCATACATTTTTTTTTATATATTAAACATAAAAACTTCAATACCTACTGTTATTTAAATAATAAAAATATTGTGCTTTTTTTAGTAGGCTTTGATTGGAATTATTCTTGTTGGCGAAATAACGCAAAAACAGGCAAAATGGTGGCAAACAACATAATTTAATTCTTGTTTTAATTAATGTTGTAAAATATCAAACCTCACATTTGGAATCATTGATTGATTAACTTTATAAGTGGTATAAACCAGAGCCAATCCTCCCTTTACACAAAATACGCAAGCTACATAGGGGTCACGTAACACCAGGGGGCGCCCTTGCTCTCAAAGATGACTATTTTAGTTTTTAATTTGGGCAGCGGTAATGAACACATGATCATTTATTTTAATGCGGTGCACAGGTGCCCATTTCTATGTAAACAAAATGTCAAATCACATAATGTGAATGTCGAATGTCTTTTGTCAAGACTAAAATAAAAACAGAGTTGAACGCATATCGGGCCGCAGAAGAGACTCTGTTTCTCAATCGCTTTCACAATTCGAGACATACATATTCGCCCCCAATGTCTTGAATTTGGGATCATTCTAAATGCATTTTATTAGTCTGAATCATGCAGTAAAAGAACGCACTCTATCTGCGTAAGTGCACTACTTTAGACTTCACATAATGTTTGTGTGTACTCTGTAGAGCTGCCGTTTTGAACAGATCCTCACAAAATACTCGATAATGTCACATCACACATTGTTCAAATAATTATGTTTTCGCAGATGATTTATATTGCACAGTTGTCAGTATTACCCAAAAACATTTCCATCATGAAAATCCCCTTCATAAACAAGGCATCTCACCTCTTCCTGTGCCTGACTGCTCTCGGCTGGGCCGCTTGGTGCTTCTGTGGGAACAACCTGCGATTTATCCTCTTCTCTGCTGCTGTTTTGGCCGGTTTCTGTTGTACACTCCTTTTGCACCGCCTCCTCCACCTCTGTTGGGGAGCTCGATGCAGGACTCTGGGAGGATTTATCCTCTTCGCTGGTGGCGTTTTGGCTGGTTTCAGCTTTACACTCCTTCTGCTCCTCCACCTGTGTTGGGGAGCTCGGTGCGGGACTCCGAGAGGAACTATCCTCTTCGCTGCTGCTTTTTTGGCCGGTTTCTGCTTTACACTTCTTCATCCCCTCCTCCTCCACCTCTGTTGGGGAGCTCGATGCAGGGCTCTGGGAGGATTTATCCTCTTCGCTGGCGGCGTTTTGGCTGGTTTCAGCTGTACACTCCTTCTGCACCTCCTCCTCCTCCACCTGTGTTGGGGAGCTCGGTGCGGGACTCTGGGAGGAGGAGCTGCTGGAGCTGCTGGGCTGCTCCTGAGGGTCTGTCCGGTCACTCCCCCTGGTGGCAGACGGGAGCACAGCTGGTTTGGGAGCATCTGAACTGCGTGAAGCTCCAGAAGTGGACGGAGAAGCCTCACTGTCGCTGTCATCACTTCCTTCACCAGAGCTGCTCATCTCCTCCAGTCCTCCGAGGCCAGTCCTAGTGGATTAAACGAGCGTGTTACAATTTAGTGATTCTAGTCAGCAAGATTAGCTCGCTTTTTTGACATGGGTTAAATCAGCTAACCAGAAACATTTCTTCTTTGCCTTCTTTTCACTGTCAGCTGGTTTCGGACGCTTGCGACTCGGCCCCTCGTCCGCCTTGACAAGACCACTAGAAGAAGCCTGCATGCCTGCGAGAACACACAACTTTTACCTCTACTGTCAAGAATAATTACGTTTGGGCAACATACTTGAATATTTACAATATGCAACATTAATGGAGCTGTCAAATCAATATCAAATTAAATCACTCACAATTAATACACATCCTAAATAAAAGCAGGTGTTTACATAATATAGGTGTTTGTACAGTGTATATTGAGGTCTATATAAATACACACACACACACACACACACAGATCCATGTATATACTTAAGAAATTTTTAGATTTCTTTGACACAAGTCATAAATACGAATAAACATTATATATTCAAACAAAATGTTAAACATGCAGTTAAATCATGATTGATTGATTTGACAGCCGTATTTCAGCCATAATAACAATGTATAATTATACGTATTTAATATTAATTGTAATAGTTTAAACATCGTTATAATAAAGATAACACTAACTAATAAATATACTGAATATATAATTTACATATTGCTAAAGATAATTTTAGACAACATTTCTAAGAAAGATCGCTTTCAAAATCGTAATATTTTTTATTATTAATTTAATATTATTATCTCTTTTGGCTACAAAATCAAGCAATGTCAAATTACTTGAACTTTTGAGGATGAGAATATTAAATGTCAGAAATATTTTAGTTTAATAGAGTCAATTTAATCTCAGTAGAAAAAAAATAATCTGATTCAAAAGGTGATTTTAGTGAATTTAGGTGGTGTATTTAAATTAAAAAAAAAAATTAACAAATCTTCAAAAGACCTTGGGATAATGGTGTAGACGTTTAACTTTCACTCACTAGGATAAAACTAAATGTGTACAAAAATGCCATTTATGGCTATTTATCATTCTCCTCTGTGTAAATATCCTCTAGCACTACTATAAGACAGTAGATTTTTTTCACACAATAAATTAATTCAAGTTGCCTTTCAGCACAGAGTCCTCCAGTCTCTCCGAGAGGTCGTGGCACTGCTGTTCATAATCAGGGTCTGTGAAATAATGTTTGGGCTCGGCCAATTTCCTCTGAATCCGCTCCAGACGACGCTGCTCCTTCTCTGCCTCTCGATCCGCCTGCTTCTTCAGCCAGTCCGCCATTCTACAAACAAACACGCATACTAATTCAATGATTCACATCAATGAGACGACCTAACGGTGGAACAGAAAACAGTTAAGTAAATATTCAAAAAAGCATGTAATTGGAAACTGTAATCATCCTCCGTACTCTTTCTCATGATTGACGTCTCTTAGTCTCCTTCCGCTCAGATCTCTGCAGGCCTCACGGTTAGTGGTCTTTTCGATCTGTGCCCCGAGGGCCCTCAACATAGAGCCAAATCCTACAAAACAAAGGAATAAAACCTTTATTTATACTTTTCAAATGTGTGTGTATATAATTAATAATTTCCAAATTGGAAATGTATCCAGAATGGGGACATATTTATACCACAGCATACTCTAACAATTATATTATCATATAACAATTAGCCAAATATCAGAAACTCATCATGTTCTAACATTTGCAGGCTTCAAAACAGATCGGCACTGATGTCCCGGACTGGTGTGTTTACCTCCTTTGCCTCCACATAACCGAGGCTCCACACGGTACACAAGTCCAGCCCGAAGCGGGTCAGTCCTGTCCGAGACTCGGCCATTACTCTTCACATAGACGTCTATGAAAGAGACACCCTGAGAGAACACAACACTAGAGTTCAGCTCGTTTTAACCACAATTATCACCCTCAGAATCACAATCCTCAGTTTTGACTGATCACTCACCTCTTTAACGGCGAAATGATCGATGAGGTCGCCGACAGTCGAGCCCGCGGACACGGTAAGGTTAGTAAACCTCAAAGTTGGGGAAACCACGAAGAGCTCCATGTTTTCTTCTCCTCTGTTCTCGAAGAAGACGTGCCTATCAACTTCCGGAGAAATCCGTGACGTATTAATAGCGTTCGGAAGCCGAGAGAAGAACGGAACTTGTCAAATGGTCAAATCTCACATTCGTCGTAGTAAAATAAACCTTAAAAGGGAGAAAACGGTAAATCCAAGCTGCATTTTTATTTATCTCGTTAAATGAAGCAATGTAGTTTGTCAATATGTCATATTTAATTTTTAGCAGTTGCACGATATTATATATTTGCCTCTCCTATGACTTTTTTGCATAATAATAAGCATCACATATCCAAAAACAATTTCGAAAATCTTAAGGTTTTACTACAAATAAAACAAAACAACATGGTTACTATGGTAATCACAAATTAACCATGGTTTTGCTACACTAGCCATAGTTTAACCATGGTCTATGTAGTAAATCTGTGCTTATAAAAATGGTAATCAAATCGCCAAAATTACTGCACTTTTATTTTGAAATGTTCCCAGCATGCTCTGCTGTACGTCTGACGTATCAACATGGCGTCGCTCTGCAAAGAGATGTAGAACTTGAGCTCCTGATCATCTTTACAACCAAAAAAACTATTTTTTAACACGCTCATATCACTATGCAGCTCTGATGCGAGCGGAGGAGATGGTAAATCAGCCGAGATGGTGAAGAGTGTGTTCGCAGCCGTAAATGAGCAGCACTCGGGCCAGATGGGCCCGCCTGGACGAAGACAATATGTGTCAACGAATGGACTCTGTATTTTGTATGGGATATAAAATGTAATATTGCACTTCCACGGATTTTGATTCTTGTTTGATTTTTTTTTTTAAATCTATCTAATTAGCCATTTATGTATGATTATTTCTCTTGTTCTCTCGTTAATTACATATTTTATGTAAATATAATATGGAACACAATATACATGGGAAATATATATATTTATGCACACACAAACACACACACTATGGAAGCTCGTTCCCGACACGGGTTAGCTAAGATAAAAAACTTGTATGAATATAAAGTCTGAATTAGAAGGTAGAAATTCAGAATTATGACTTTTTCCCCCTTAATTCTGAACGTAAATCTCACAGTTCTGTTAAGTTCCATCATGTGGTTCCCACAATGGAATTAAAAAGGTAATCGTGCCTATATTTTTTCAAATCACAATTATTATTATTTATTTATTTGTTTTTAGCTTATGTCTCACTATTAAAAGCTTGTATTTCACAATTCTGAGTTGTTATATAGTTCAGATTATTTCTTGGGAGTTGTGAGGGGAAAAGACTGATTTTTTTTTTTAAATTCAGGTCACAGTCCATGCTTTTTGTCTAGAAACTGGGAGATTCAAAGTAAGAATTGCAGGGGCAAAATGTAATTCATCAGCTATTGAAAAGCCATACCAAGAAGTTATATTTATATCCTTTATTTTCACCTCCGTAAATTAAGAAGCAGCTTAAAATCTAGTGTAGCACAATTCCCTGATCATCCTATAAGAACTGAAGTTATTTTTTAAATAAATAATTGCAAAGCACATCACAGTGATCATAAATGCTATCAAAATTATACACCGACTATATCAAATAAAAATACATTTCTTTAATTATCAAGGCCTTACCGGTGCAAACTTCAAATGCTAAGTTAAGCTACGTTTGCGAGGTATACTGTAAAATAACCTACAGCATGTGGTTAGTGGCATGCTCTTAATCATAAAGCTATGTTAAGTTGCTCTCTGACATGCTGCAATGTATTTTTCTGTTAACATTGAGTGGTTAATAATTGATAAACTCAACTTGCATAATGAGGATATCCATTTTTTTACCAAAAGTCATACAGTGCCCTATAGGCTCATGTGAGGGTTAGTTTGGATGTGTTTTAAGGCAGTATGCACTGTATTGCTCAGGAATTACTGGGTGTAACGGATTAAAGCTGCAGTTTAGGGAATGGTTTTAACCCCTTCTATTCCAGAACGATATGATCTTCACACATCAACCACACATGGTCAGGTACAGCCACTGTAAGACAGAGCAAAAGAGCTAATCATTTCCTTTACTTGAGGAAATATACCATATTACCATAGCATTACTAAATAAACATTTCACCATTTTGAATAGTGCATGCGAACAGAAGGTATAAGAAACGACCCACCTCGCTAACATTGAGCTCTGCGATGCCTGAGCCCTCTTTGTCCAGTTCTCTAAAAGTCCCTGTTAAATAATGAGACATTAATGAGACGTTTTAGTGAAACATTAGCAAAGTTTGTAAAAACAGAATTAGATGTGTAAATGACATACTGAACATAGCCTCCAGTTTGACCAGGCAACAGACAAAATTGTCGAAGTCAATCGTATCTCCATCAGAATACCGTGCCACAATTACTTGATGTAGCTTGTTATTGAGTTTAAAACCTGTAGACAAAGAAAAGGCATCAGTTTAAGGCCTTGCTTTTGAATTGAACTACCAATCTCAGAACAGTTTGATATATATATATATATATATATATATATATATATATATATATATATATATATATATATATATATATATATATATGTAGACATTTTTAATGCAATTAATTTATCATTTAAAGGAAAAGTAGTAGTTTATAGTCTCTTATTATCTTGTAGAACCAAGCTCTCCATTAAACAAGCCCTGATACAGATAGTATACGATTTTATACATATTATACAGATACTGTGATTCATAATTACATTTAATAGATTATACTTTAAATAAAACAACTGCAGTGTGTTTGTAAAAGCTGTTTTTGTTGTATTTTAATAGTTTTGCCCAGCAGATGTCACCAGCGTGTGGTATTTCGAGCGCTTCGAAATAGTGAATCATTTTGAAAAGCAGTTGTTTCGATTGATTCAAAGCTTCGTTTCGATTAAACGCAGACTTAATTCGAAATTCTAAAACCGATCGTTAATCACTGCCTACTGTCAGTGTCGGTGTGAAAACATTAGTTAACGTTTGAGCAGGTTCACTTCAGTGATTCAAAGACATACAGCACCAACAGCACCAAAGTCCGATTCACAAACGAATCACTCTCAGTGAATCAAACACGTAAAGGGTGACCACTGTAGCCTGATTCACAAACGATTTTTATCAACCGTTTTAAAAAAAAAAAATCATAATCAGTGAAGTCTGATTCCTAAAGATATTATTCTTATAAACTGTTTCTTTTCAGTTAATCAAAACATACAGCCTTGGTTTCCAAAAACCATGTACAAGTAAACCAAAATATACCAAATTAATTATCAATTGAATCAAATCTGGGTTGATTCTCCTCCTTAATTTCTATTAAACAAAAAGATATCATGGTCAAAGATTACCAGCTGACTCCACAGCGAGGCGCATTTCATATGAGCTCATTGTGCCAGATTTATCCAGATCAAACTGTCTAAAAATGCCCTGCAAAAAAAAAAAAAAAAAAAAAAAAGAGTTCGAGTTGCCACCACACTACAGTATTCATATGATGTAGGGAAGGTTACATGATTTGGAGTTTCTCACCAGCCACTTCCTGATTTTATTCCATAGAATCTGGAACTCCACAATTCCCAGCCGTGCACTGCCATCTTTCTGAGTTTGATCAGTCAAGGCCAACAAAATCTACCAAAGTCTCAATAATCAGATGAAACATAAATATATATATATATATATATATATATATATATATACACAATATTAGATTTTACAATCTAAGGATACATCCATCAGGCTGACCATGCACCTACACGACTCCAAACTGAACCCATCGGTCTTCACGTCCCTGTCTGAAGAACATAGAAGAGCGGAGGTACTTCTCAAGTACACAGACACAAATGAACACTTAAAAGTGTCAGCTGAGCTTACGTTTGCTGACCACTCGGTTCAGAATGGTCCTGAGCTCATGAACTGAAATCTCCATGTCCTACAAGAGAGTTTAGATCAAGGTTAATCTAATGGGATGCACAATGTTATCAATGAAAAACACGGATAGACAGAAACACACCTCTCCAGACAGCTGCGCAAACAGCTTTTTAAAAGAGTCTTCCATGTCCTCCTCTGAAACCTCCTCCTGTCGATAAGAAGAAAATGTGAGCAGTGCGTGTTTTGTTGGTGGTTTTCAGGTTTTTGTGGTAGCTAAGATTATTTGAAAGTCCTTACTTCATCTTCCAAGTTAAACGCAATCTCATCATCCATTTCTCTAAAAAAGATAGGAAAATGAAAGAGATACTTTTTATATTGAACTGATGCCAAACAATTAAAAAATAATAATTACATAAAAATATTTTTGTTCCACTGTTGTTTTAGTTGAACAGTCCAGTCACTTACTGAGTTTCTGACTGTTTCTCCGTGAAGACTCGCAGGACAAAATCAGCCTCTTTTCCGGGCTCAAAAGTGGAAGGGACTACGAGATACTCGCCCGGTGGCAGCTTCAGTCGTGTGCTGACTTCCCGCAGGTTAATGAAGGTTTCTGAGCGAGCGCAGGATGAGTGACGCAAGAAAAAGTCCTTCTTGAGGTGAACGCTCTGGGAGCCATGAAACTAAGAAACAGAAGAAATGAAGAGTCTATGTCACAGGTTGTTCACAACAATTAGAAATTGAATGTACTTTAGAGTTGAAGTGTGTCATTTCTGTGTAGATTTTTGGCAAAAAATATTGTTTTCGAACAGGTTTCCTAAACACTTCCCTGTCTGTCATTGGCCAGTCAAACAGAGAGCTCCGCCCCAACCTCGTACTATTGGTTAAGCCACTGTTGCTATGCTGGGTCGGCGAAAAACTCAAACAGAGGAATGTTTTGAAAACACCACAGAGACAGTCTTCATACATTTAGAGAAAATCAACCAGCTAACGGCTTAACTGAAATCTCTCCACATTACAAGCAAGTACTTTAACATTCAAAAAAATGACACACTTCACCTTAAATTCCTGTAATACTGAAAAGATTCCATACCTCTTCTGGGACCTAAAAACAATACAGGAATAAAAGACAAGAGATTAGTGAAAATAATGATATTTAACAAAGTATGTGACTGTTGTGTCTCAGCCTTTGTCCTCCAACCTCATATATAGCGAAGCCAATGGTGTGCATGTCCTGCCCTTGCTTGCGGTAACGTCTCCTGTCCTTCTGCATCAAGGCCACCAGGAAGCTGCAGGCCACCTCATCATCCTCAGGATCATCATCTTCCTCCAACAGTGTGATCTTATATTGAGGGTTTATCCAGAATGTATCTGACGAAAAATAAACACGTGTGTAATAGTCTTAGCTGATGCATACCATTCATTGGAACTGTGTGAATTGATCTTACTGGGGTTGTTCCTGCAGCCCCCTGCTGTACTTCCTCTCCTCCAAGTCCCGTTAAACTTAATCGTGTTCCAGAAATTCAGAGAATCTTCACTCAGAGCGTCTGGTGTGAGGTTACAGATCTCCAGACGAGAAAACTGACGTTTGAACTCCTGAAATGGCATCCTGAAGTGGCCAGAGAACAGAGCGTCAGTAAAATAATGTGAAGGGAAAAAGAGAGAGCCATACATAGAGTACGGCTGTTCAGCTTCTGAACTTCTGAATCTGAAAGAGTTGATTCCAAGAACTGATTCCTGCAAACCTTATACAATTATGAATCTACAATATATCATTTACATGTAAAAAAAAAAATCAATGACTAAAATACTCACAAAACTCAGAAACCCATGATGATTAAACCTACAGAAAGAGTCACTGATTGAATCAGTGAATGAATCCAAATCCAAATGAATCATTTTTGTGAACAGAACCAAAGATTTAAGTGATAAATAAATAATAAAATCCTCATGTTTAGCAGTAGCAGCTCTTCTGGGATGTGTAGTAGTTTGGTAATCAAGGTTATAGACACTTCAGTTCATGCAGAGGAATCCAAAGCTTTGGAGTCGACTCTCAAATGCCAACATCTTTGATTCTTTTTGGGACTGACTCTTTGCCCTAATAGAGAGTGCATAGTTAAAGGCGTGAGAACCATGAACATCCAATGTCTGTGGAGATTTACCAGAACTCGCCATCCTCCATGTGGTTGTTCATTTCCTCTCTCTCTGCTGGATCAATCCCATTCCACTCGGAAGAACTGGAAATTAAATGTAAGTGTTACACCATGAGCAAATATATCTGAATGCATTCTGACTGGTCGACTCACTTGTCACTCCAAGCCCCTGTCCATTCAACTTGCCCCCAAGGGTTTCGGATGCGGATCAGCCTCTCTCTGCTGCCACGGAAATTCACCTAAAATTAAAACAACAAGTGTCTGATGCAGACCGCTGTAATGGTAACCTAATGAGCTCTAGATACATTTTAGAGGTGATCCTGACCTCTCTGAGACCCGTGACGGAGTACGCATGTCCCTTCACCAGCTTCTTAAAAGTTACAGCCTCCATATCAAAGGCACTGGTGATCTACAAGACAAATTACACACAAAAAAAAGAGTATATGGATCCATAAATGGTGCATTTTGTCTCCAGGCCTGTAGTGGGCGCTGTGGGGACTCACATCAATAGAGCAGCCCAACAGTGAGCCTCTCTCCAAGGCTTTGGCAATGATGCGGTGCAAGTCTTTGGGAGCTTGACGCAGCTCGTACATCTCGGCCACTCCACCCGTGAAGTCCTCAAAACCTTCAGTGGTGGACCCTCCCGACAGGGCTTCATATGAGCCATTCAGCCTAAGGGCACACACGCACATGTTATGGTCCCTATGACTGTCATATGCCAAGAAGAAGACAGAGGAAGAGACTTACTTGGCATAGGCTTTTTCCAGCAAGGCGCTCCAAAACTCATTTCCCTCTGCTGAGTGAACAAACATCAGCTCTTTATCTTTCACAGGCAAACGGTCATCGACCACAACGTCCACCCAATCGCCAAACTGCCAGAACTGTGGAACATGGGATAATACAAATTAGTAAGACAAATGCTGTGATAAAAATACATGTTGCCTATATTAAAGAACAAAAATGTGCTGAAAAATGACTCCCCGATGTGGATCCATCAGTCATCTATCTTTCTTCAATGGAACATATTTGGAGAAATGTGTCATTACATTGCATGCTCACCCAGAGTCAACCGCAGTGAATGGGTCAAAATGTGAGTCCAAAGAGCTGATGAAGTCCAGCCGGAAACAATGGTTTGAAGGTAAAATGTCCTAATGATGAATTTCTTAAACGCACAGCTTTTCACTTCGCTAGAAGTCCATTGATGGACTGGAGTGATGTGGATTATTGTGATGTTTTAATCATCTGTTTGGACTCTCATTCTGACGGCACCCATTCACTGCAGAGGATCCATTGCTGAGCAAGTGATCTAATGCTACATTTCTCCAAATCTGTTCCAATGAAGAAGAACACGCATCTACATCTTGGATGGCCTGAGGGTGACTTCATTTTCAACAAATCTTTATTTTGGGGTGAACTACTCATTTAATAAAAAATATGTTTTTATAGTTAAAAAAATTGGGGTTTGTTATCAAAATGAAGAAGGAAAAGCAGAAGTTGAAGAGCTTTGTATGTGTATTGTTTCTGCTAATGTGTGTTCTACACATCGGCTGTGCACCTGGAAGTGGAAGATGCCGGCGTACTCGTCCGTAAAGCTTTGTCCATGAGGAACGACTCTGTGAAGCAGCCTGTCATTTAAAGTCAGGGATGCGATGGCAGCTAACAGCCAACAGTCACCTGAGTGGAGAAAAATTACCACAGGAAAACCCAAAATTAGGGTGGGTAATGTTTGTATGTACTATAATGCCCCGTTAGGGGGAGCCCTCCACCAACAGCCAGAAAGGGGGTGTGGTATGTGTTTGTACAACGAGATAACAGCACAGTTTCAGTACTGTACGTTTACTTCGGATGAAGTAAACACCCTTGTCAAAGCCAAACCCCTCTGACTGGGGAGGCTTGAACCACGTCATGAGGTTTTCTGTGTGCTAAATGAAAAAGGTAAAATGCATATCTGTGATAAGCTTCGCCATCCTCCTCCACCCAGTGTTTGCTGAACAAACAATCATTTTATTTGGGACTCATGAGTGTACACTCTCTCTCTCTCTTTCACACACACACACACACACACACAGACACACACCATGAGCTGTGGCTTGCAGCCAGCGATCCCAGAGTCCTCAAATGCTACACCAGTGTCTGTGTGACTCACCACTCAGAAATCATGTTTAGCCACTCCCCACCAGACAGAAAAAACACACACACACACACACACACACACACACACACACACACACATCTGCCCCCAAACACACATCCCCTCTTAAAAGCAACAGAAAACACATCAGATTATGATCATAGAGGTGTTATTAACCATATTTTGACTAAGAGGGATTCGCAATTAGTTAATCCATCAAACCAGTGGTCATACAGCCAAAATATATAATATATGCAGTAAAATGAAATATGTAGTTCCAGTTCTGGCTTCGGATTGGATGCTATAGTATTCCAGTGATATACACAAAATCTGTCTATCTATCTATCTATCTATCTATCTATCTATCTATCTATCTATCTATCTATCTATCTATCTATCTATCTATCTTAAAATTGCATATTGTTGACGTCCATGTTAATACATCAGTGTGTATGTCTATATGCTGTGTGTATGCTAGAAAGTCTACGGTTTCTACATTTGTGTGGCAGCGTTTGACAGCAGTATGTGTGAGGTTCCCAGACGCACTCTGTTTTGCTTGGATTTAAGCTGCCGGATCGCCCAAACTGCACCGAAGCACAAATAACGCTCCTGACATTCAGTTGGCTAACGTGTGCAAGCATGCACAAACATACACGCCCAGGCTAATACAGTAGATACTCACCTAGGGCTCCCTGGCAAATATCTGTGCGTGTGGCTCCGCCCACTATAAACTCAGGGTTGCTTGACAGCTCCTGCGAATATTACGCAAGCAAACAAAACACATTTAAGAGCAGCAACTCAACCGAAGCGTGCTACTTTCCCAGGAAAACAACACCAAACACACTTCTTTCATGATTTCACATCAACTGTATCCGTGAGGTGATGTTTTCATTCAGTTTCTCCTTTTAATGTCAAATGCATAGCAGTCTGGGTACATACAGGTATATTGTACATACTTAGATCCTACCAGATAAGCTATGGAAATATTATTTGAGGTTGGACAAGGATACAGAGTCCATAACCTATATAAAACTTTTCTAAAAGAGATTTTTCCAAAGAAGGATAGATATATGTAATTTTTGTAATTCAATTAGAAAGTAGGCCTAAGTATTAAACTCTTTAAGAGCTAAACTAAACCCAACTCTAGCTTGCTTGATACCTACACTGTTGGAGCCATGGCTTAGTAGTTTTGCCTTGGTTTGCTTGTGAGAAAGGAGTGTCTAGCTCATGTAATTTATCAATCTTGATGCTCCAACTTCATTTCATGGCCTTTCTCTACTCTAACAATCAATCATGCACAACTGAAAAAATGGCAAAAATTAAGCAAGAACCTTGTCTCAGTAATTTACACCAGGAGTTACACCTTGGTTCTCATATGGGAAATGATAGCTCATGAAGATTTCCAATCTTGTTCCTCCCATTTCATTTCCTGTATCGTCTTTTCCAATCCCTAGCAATTGAAGTGTCAAGTTGTGCTACAATAAAAACTTGAGACTTGTCTTAGCAGTTAGAACCCATTGTTGTGTCTTAGTTCTAATGTGGGAAATGAGAGATTGAGTCTAACTTAACGTAATCTCTCAATCGTTGTCCTCCCACTCCCTCTCACCCAATACGTGTTCAAATGTGCAGTTGTATGCAGTAGATAGCATGCTGTTTGTATAGGACATGCTCTGCGACACTCACAGTGGGTCTTATCCACTGCACACCATGTGTTTTGGAGGAGTATGGCGCGAGCTCCTTGAAGCCCAGTGACTGAGGCACGGCTGGGAAGCAGGGGTCCTCAAACAGCCTGCCGCTCTCCAGACACTCTCTCTTCAGCTCCTCATAGTCCTGGTTCAGGAACTTGACCGCATTGTCATTGGTTCCCATCCCTTCTGCCTGAAGCCGTTCCTTGTAAATACGCGACGACACTCCAATTGAATACATGCTGTAGCAAAATAAGGAAGTAGCCATTTTAACACATGCTTCAATCCAAAATAAATCCCATATTTGTCCAAACCCCTATCCCATTCACTTTTTGTAACATGGAAAAGAGTAAAGACTTTTTGGTTTGTGTTGCATAGAAGAAAAAAAAGAAAGTCATTCAGGTTTGGAACAACATGAGAAACAGTAAACTATTACAGAACAACCCTTTTTAGATGAACTTCCCTTTAAACGATTATAGCTGCTGGGTTTCTTGTGGGAATCGAACTTGCAACCTTCTGATTACAAACTTTAACCAAACAAAAAGACTCAAAGTGTGTGCACATGGCAGATGGAGACTGGTTACTAGAAGCTAGCACACAAATAGCATCATCTTTCAACAGCGTGCATTCAATGTCTCTGAGCATTTAGCTCAAAATGCTGGTGCTAAAAGGATTGTGCTTGCTTATGTCTGCTTATGGTCAGCCAAGTTGCCATTATTAGTACAGCAGCATTCATGCAGCTTTTAGTCCAGCTAGCTGAGAGAAATGCCCTCTACAACAAACACTCAATTAGTGCCCTAATGAGGTTGGAGAGAGGTTTACTAATGACTGGCTAATTCCATGTTGTCTTGTAACATGGTTACCCATCATCTCTGCAGAACAAAAAAAAATAAATAAATAACAGACCCTAATTACTTACACAAGCCATGATTTCAGGGATAATGTCCATGGAGGGCAGTTCTCTAAGTGGTAGCTAAAGAAAACCACATAGACCCAGCTAAGATAACTATGCTAGCATTAAACATTTAGTTCATAATCGTTCCTTTCTGGAACTGCAACTACAGAAAGACAAGAGAGGGAATATACCTCAGGTTCCTTGTGTGGGCCTCGAGCTTGAGGAGAAAAAGGTCATTTAGAAATATAATGAACAGTAGGAGAAATCAGCTCATTGCTAACATTCGTGTTTCATGTTTATGTTGCAAAATGCATGCAAATATGGTACAGTGATTGTATGGTACTTCGAATTATTTTACCATGGTATATCTCCAAAAAAGAAGAAGACATATAATATAAAAATAATACCAGGGAAGTTTGTTGTACTTTTGTGTTGCCTGCATCATGTACGTGTGTAAATGTACATGTAACTTTAAATCACATTTAGATATAGTAGCCTATGAAAAGAAGAGGGAATATTCTCCAAATGCAGTTTTAATGAACTTTTAACCAGTTTTTTTTTTTTTTTCTCTGAGTTGCATTGGATAGTAGATAATGTGGTATGTAAACACAATGTTGCCCACTGATACTAAATGTCAGCTGACTTGTGAAATCAATAGGCCAGACTGAGCATCAGCACTCTAGTGTTTGTTTTAGATGATGAATGAACACACCCGCAAAAACAGCTGCACATATTTACTCATGCTGCTTTATATAGTGCTAGTACTGTAATATTTAATTTAGTCTCAGTTCAGTTTTGTTCAGATGACCACAACCTACACAAACCTAGTAATGTAATAATATGAATGAATGTAGTGTATACACACACATACATGTAATGTAAGTATGATGCACGCCCTAAGGCAATAAATAATTGATGTTCATTGTGTATATGATGTGGACGCGTTGCTTATAAATTAATAAGACCGATTCACAAGGATCGCTAGAAATGTAAGAAATAAGCTATTTAAAAATAAATAAATAAAAATGTTTCGTCTGTTGCTGGAAATATAGGGCGAAGGTGTCCCGCTTTGACACATAATAGACGGATGTCAGACACAGTTAAGATGGAAAAGTGAAGCTAAACTTACCAGCGTTTAGTTGTGTTTATGGTTATCAGCCCAGCTGGTGCGTTTTAAAATAGCGGAATGAGAATGATAAACGGATCAGTGCGGATGAGAGACAACAAGAAGGATACCGCAGTGAAAGGCCACGCCCATGGGGGAGGGGCTAACGATGAGTGACAGCTGAGGGGTCGTATAAACGGCGTCTAAGCAAGATTTATTAAAGGGACCGGGAATGCCTCTTTACTAAATCAAATCATGTATAAAAACACAAGTTCATATGTTTCAAAAATGTTTAATAATGTCCTTTGGAGAGAAAGCATTCATAATAATGCACACAATCTTTTTTTATTTTTTATTATACAGTGGTTAAGATTCTCCTAGTTCAAGGATGCTTGCCTTTGTAAACAAAAATAGTGTGCCAATGTCAAACGCAATACAATCATGGAAGTAAGAGCCTTTGGAACCAAGACTGGTCGAAACGAAAGTGCAATTGACAGTTAAAAAAATTAACGTAAACCCAAAAAATTTAACACATGTAATCTTAAGAATTCACTCTTGAGTGGTGTGGCCTGGCGATGAGTCGTCTAAATCATAGTGAAGTTCAGCCACTAAAAAAGACAAAGAAAATGTGCTTAAAATATATATATATATATCAATCCATCTATCCATCTATCTCTCTATCTTCAAAATGTCATTTATAGTTCAATAATATAATTTTCGAAAATATTATAGCATGACAAACCTGCACAAAGTCCAGCTCAATGAAGCCACTGTGGTGAGGATCCAGCTTTTTGAATACCCCTGAAAAGGAGAAGTAGGTTCACTAAAGATGCTCCAGAACTACAGGGGGCGCCGACCCTACACAACGTCCCATTATAAAAAGGCCTAGACACAATCTGCAAGGTCAAACCTGCAAAATCAGCCAAAATATTTAAGAGCCAAACACCGAGGGGACTTACGGAACATCATCTCCAGACGCATGAGACAGGACACAAAGTTATCAAAGTCAAGAGTCATGTCTGTCTCGGCGTAACGTGCTACCAGCAGCTGAAATATAGCGTTATTAAGAGTGAAACCTAGAAGAGGAAAGAGAACACAAGCAGTGAATATTAAAATCTTCTACCGACATGATTTCTGTGAGAGTATCTGAGACTCACCGGCTTCTTTCAGCGCCAAACGCAGCTCTGGAGTGCTCATGGTTCCTGAATTATCCATGTCATTCTTCTTGTAAATTCCCTAGGGATATTATAAAATGGAGCAACATGTCATGACAAATAGAAATTCTTTAAATTGTGTTAAAGGCCTCTGGTGGATCTCTTACAAGGTATCGCTGAATTTTCTTCCACAGAGTAGCGAACTCTCCCAAACCGAGTTTTCCGTTCCCACTGTCCTGAGATACAGTTAAGGGAAATTTACAGTTCAACTACACTGAAGTCTTGTAATTCCAGACTCAAGCACATACACAGACAACAAAAAGTAAACCACTGCAGCTGAGAGGATACATCCATGAGGTTCACTATGACACGACACGTTTCCAAACTGAAGCCGTCCGTCTTTATGTCAGTTCCTACAAAACAACATATAAAGCAGCTCCTCATCAGACTCTTCGTTAGATCTCAAGCAGAAATTGAGGATGCAAGAGCCCTTACGTTTTGCGACGATTTTGTTTAAGATAGTCATGAGCTCCGTGGCTGATATTTCCATGTCCTATAGAGAATAGTAGGGTTCGGTTGGCTTGCTTTTGAGAATAAACGTAAATGTTTACTGCATTACAAGTCATCTATCTCTACTTACAGCTCCAGCGAGTTTTAAGAACATGCCTCTGAATCCAGAATCAACTTCACTGTCTGAGACAGTCTCCTGAAAACAAGAGGAAGCACAGTTTAAAAAATGTTACAGGTTCAATAAGTCCATTTGACAATATTGTGATTACCACCCAAATTTACCATAGTAGTAGTATTGTTATTATTATTTATTAATGTATTACTAGTAGTAGTGGTAATAACCGAATTAATTTTCATTTTAATTTATTAATTTGTTGCTATTATTGTTATTATATGTATTATTGTATTTATTCTTAACGTTATTATTAAATAAAAAACTATAATTTAATTAATTTAGGAGTTATTTTAAGCATTAACTAACCATTTTTATCAAAAATCAAAAATATTTACATTCAGTAGCTATGTTTTCATGCATTTATTAACCTTCTGAGATATTGCATTCAGAAGTGCATTAGAAAATTTGCACATAAACTGAAATTATTTAAAAAAAAAGCCATGTGATTTTGCCTCAACAGATTATTATTGATACTTTGCACCAATTTCACAGAACGTGCTCATTTTGTTCTCTTCAACACATGGGATGGAAACGGTGCTTAATTTGCGAATTCTTTGGTAATATTCCAATTTTCTGCATAAGTTGAATTTTGCAGCTTTGGATGGAAACATAGCTACTATAACGCTATTGACTTTTAACAGCCTTGCGATCTTGTGAGTTGCTCACATCAGGAAGTTCAGCATCCACGGGGTCATCACATGGTCTGGGAATAAACATAAGATTATCCAATCAAATTCACAACCAAGTATTCAAAATCAAAAGATATACAATCGCACTGGCATATAATAGAGAAACCTCAAACAGGTGGGATACATTACAGTGTTTCGGTCTGTTTTTCGGAAAAGACTCGCAGGCAAAAGTCTCCGTCCTTGTTGGGTTCGAAGGTGGACGGCACGATGAGGTACTCTCCAGGAGGCAGCTTGAAGCGTGTGCAGACCTCTCTCAGGTTAACGAAGGTCTCAGAGCGAGCTTTCTGCGCATGTGTCAGGAAGTAGTTCTTATCGAGGTGCACATCACGCTGACCTCGAAACTGACAGAGACAAAGGCCAATCAGTGAGCCAGAAAATGCTTCGAATAATGGTATGATTGGTCATGAGAAGCACCCCACCCTCTTTGTAGTGTAACTCTTACCTGTGGAGGAACCTGTGGAAGCAAACAAAAACAAAAGGTGGATTTGATGTCATACAAATGTAATTCTGAAGTAATTATGTTCATTTCCTCTCCGTACATGAGAATCAAAATGTGTAGATACTCCTTGTGTCTCTACTCACCTCATAAATAGCAAAGCCAATAGTGTGCATGTCCTCTCCTGCTTTCCTCAGACGACGCCGGTTCTTCTGGATCAACCCCACCACGAAACTGCAGCCCACCTCATTATCATCTGGGTCGTCATCTTCTTCATCCAGCTTAATCACATATTGAGGATTCATCCAGAATGTGTCTGAGGAGCAATGAATGGACGTCGTCAGCAAGAATATTAAACAAACCAAGCCGACCAAACTTCATAAGACCAAGATGCGCATGACATAAAATATGCAAAACTACAACACATTTATTGATTTAATTACAAAATGTGCAATAGCTATGTTTTACTGAAAGTTGCGATTTTATTTAATGCGCAAAATTGGAATATTGGATAATATATTTGTGAATAAAGCCCCATTTCCATCCAGCATGATGAACAGAACAACTTCGTAACTTCCTGATAAACTGGTGTCAAAAATCTAAAAAGGTAATTTGCTGCAGCAGGAGAAGTCACTGTCTTTTCAGTTCTAGGAGGTAATTAGACCACTTTGATGACAGACTTTTCAGGCACTTAAGAAATACCAAAATAGCATCTTTGGTCCACTGGTTAGTCCAGTTATACATCCCATTGCGCAAAGTCACATGGCCTTTTTGATGTTTTTATTCAGTAAACATGTTTTCATCTTAGTTTTTGTGCATATTTTCTTATCGGATAAAACACTTATGCGTTTAAGTAGAGGGCATGAGTTATTTACAGTATTTACATATCTTGTCATTTCTATACAGCGTTTTTATATGCGATAGCCCAAAGTGCACATATAAATAGGGACATGGAAACATAGCTAGTGAATGTGCAGAGCCATCAGCAATATTATTAGACAAACTAAACCAACCAAACTTTGTAACACCAAGATGTGGGTAAAATAAAATATGCATAACTACAATGGAAATGTACGAAATAAATAACTTACTGAATGGAGGCAGCCATTATTAAATAAACCAAATCAAACTTTGTTACACTAAGATTCAGATAAAATCTTGAAATGCACATAACTAATCGAAAAAGATCCTTCTTCTGATAAGAAAACATGAGCATAAACTACATGGAAACACTTTTACTGAATAAATTTTTTGATGCGCAGCAAAATCTCAATGAATGGAAAATGCGGATGCAATATTAAAATTCAAATTAACAAATGTATGCAATTGAGGTGGATAATTTTTCTATTCACTCAGAAGAAATGCGCCACAAAAAACTCCACAAATGGATGCAGCCATCAGCAATATTATAAAACCAACCAAACTTGATAAGTGCTAAGATACAAATTTTTTATATCCGATAAGAAGATATGCTCATAAACAAACTTTGTAACACTAAGGGGCCATTTACACGACAATGTTTTTAACCAAAAAATGGAAACTTTTTAATGCGTTTTGCCTGTTCGTTCACCAGACAATGGTGTTTTAGGACTGAAAACGTATTTTTTTAAACAGGTTTCAAAATGCAAGTTTTTGAAAACACCATCGTCATTGTTTCCGTGTAAAAACCCAAAACGTGAATGTTTGAAAATAGTGACGTCATGCACGTGTGTCGTATGTGCCAGGTATGTAGACATGCACAGTACTTGTCGATTTTAAGGGCAAGCGTGAATAAACATACACAACAATGGCGGAGTACATGGTACGCAAGGTTCCCACACCTTGGTTAACTTCAAATTCAAGGACCTTTCAAGGTCTCAAATTCAAGACTTAATGTAGGGACACATTTCAAGTCAGAGAGAGGTTACATTGTGCTGTCTTGTAAGTTTGTAAGTTTGAATGTATCAAACACAACTACAGTATGCAAAAAATATATATAATAATTTTGGCCATATGACAGAAATTTTCTAATTGTTGTATTTCTGTTTTGCATAAAACTGAAGAATATTCGGTACATCCTATACTGTATTCTAAAGTGATCTGATATTAACTTCTGCATGGATTTTATTGAAATGAGCTTAGGCTCATGTAACCAGAAGTTTTAAGATTTATGAATATGCTTTTTAAGTTTTTCTTCCCTCATGGGTTTACATTATCTTAACTAGCAAAGCAATTCAATATTAATTTCCTGTGTCTGTGGAAAATAAAGGTACCATCCTAATAGTTTCGTCCATGCATGAACCATATTGACCATATTTTAGTTTTCCAAACAGAGGACAGGGGGTGTGGGTGGGGTGGGGGAATTGGGGTGTGGTTGGTCGGTGGTTAAAGTACTGCCCAAAGCAGTGCAATGAAAATATATCATTTCCATAAGTGAAGTTATTTATGCAATTTTGGGAGAAGTACGCCCATCTAATCTTCATATTTATATCCAAAAGACAGCCTCTTACCACTTCCATTGTTAGTTCTCTCGGCATCCCTCCTCCTCCCCATCTCCTCCTTTTATGTGTATCTATTTATTTATCTTTCTGTCTATAGCAGGGCTATCGTATCTTGAGTAGTATAGTCTCTCTGAGCCCTCCATTGCAGACATCAAGCCAAATCTGTTTACCACTTATGCTAAGATTATATGGGCACACAAACTTCTAAAACAAACAAAACCAACCAAAGTTTGTCCATGTTTGTTTAGAAATTTGTGTTTGTGTTTGTGTGTGTGTGTGTGTGTGTGTGTGTGCTCACAAGCGTTGTTTCTGCAGCCCCCAGCGGTGGAGCCTCTCCTCCATGTGCCGTCGTGGTTGGTCACGGCCCAGTGTTTAATTGAATCGCTGGTGATGGCGTCCGGGGTCAGAGTGCAGATCTCTATCCGAGAGTAATGGCTAAGGAAATCTGAGAATGACATCCTGAAAACAGAGAGAAAACGTATATATAATATATAATTAATTGCGTGTAGATTGCACTAAATGTAGACCCATAAAGAAATCTGTAAACGCACCAGAATTCTCCATCCTCAGCGCTGGCGTCCGGCCGCTGTGAAGAAATATTATTCCATTCGGATGAACTAAATGAAAGAAAAAATAAACTATCAGTGATGCTACCGTTTCCAAATTATTTCCATAGATATTCATTAAAACTATGAACTCAACATAATTCACAGAGGCGATATCTTATGATTTTGTCAGGAGTCAGGATTTCTTGCATGCATACTTTACCCACTCGTTGACCCTTAAAATAAAACTTTTAGTCGTACTGTACCTTTAAAACTTGGATATGTGAATGAGCTCTGCTCTGTTATTAATGACTCGTTTCCAAATTCAACCATTTATTTAAAGATTTTAATATGTGTCAATATTTAACAAAAATACATGTAAAATATTGAGTAGGCATTGGGTTTCATTCATTAATAAGTGTGTGGATTATGTATTTGAGTATGTGATGTTTGCATATATATGGGCTTGGTTGTTCCTACATTTTATTTTTGTCAATTTCAGTATTTATGCTTCTGGTGAATCATGTTTAGTTTGTGAAGATGTCTCTAAGTAGATTTCATGCACAAATTCTTGAATACTCATGGTTAGTTAATGAGACCCACTTTTTCTTTATATTTCATTTAAAACCCATTGAATTATTTTCATGATACAAACTTTATTTTATGTCTTTGTGACGAATAAAATGATGAATAAAATCAACAAACATTTCAACAACACAAGGTTGGCACTGTGTGATTGCGACCTCATAATTTCAGATTTTTATTTTGCTATTTTAATTACATTCATGAACTTTTATAATATTTTTGGGTTCTGGCAGTAATCGTACCCATCACTCCAGGCTCCGGTCCACTCCACCTGCCCCCAAGGGTTGCGTATACGAATCAGCTTCTCCATGCGCCCGCGATAGTTCACCTAAAACAAAGCAGAATGTACTCTAATGACAAAATATATTATATTATTAAAAACAGAGGCCTGCCAGTAGCTGTATTCATACCTCGGTCGCCCCCGTGAGTGAGTAAGCGTGGCCTTTCACCAGCTTCTGGCGGGTGACGGCTTCTGAATCAGAGGCACTAGTGATCTACATCACAGAATTACAAATAAAATAGGTATATATGAAAATGGGCGGGGCTTATGACCTAAAAGTGATTGCTGATTGGTGAAATAATTCAAATTCAGGCAGAGGAATCTCACGTCGATGGAGCAGCCCAGCAAAGCTCCAGCCTCCAGGGCTTTCTGGATGATCTGAAACATGTTGGAAGGAGCTTTGCTCAGCTCGTAGCTCTCAGCGATGCCTCCAGTGAAATCTTCAAAACCCTCACTGGTGGTTCCTCCAGACAGAGCTTCATAACAGCCGTTCACCCTGCCAGAGACCATAAAACATGCACATTACCTGTACGCACATGTCTTTGAGCTCATTTTGAGAAAGACCTATTGTTAAATAGTCTCATTTAGAGGGACTACTATAAATCCTACTCAATGACATTTCCGATACTATACAAAGGTTCAAATGGACTTAATTATTGTTTCGGACAGATGAAAGTTTAGGAAAAGAATGGAGCTGCATTTAGGAATCATGAAATTGCTTCCTTCTCTTTTATGTGATGGTTAAATATTTACTGAGTGGTTAAAATTTAATTCACTACAAATAGATGGCTGTAGATGTGCTCTAGATTTATACCTACAGAATGAAAAACAGAAAATATCTAAGTGCAGAAAAATAGAAACTATGAAAACTATGAAAAAAAATCCACAGCTTTTTTTTTTTGTAGGCCAAAACCTTCACCATCCTGAAGTCAGTGTTTTTTTTAAATGGGTTTTTAAGGTTTGTGGTGAACACAAGCTCAACATATGCTCATGTTTTATGTATCAGTACTACGATTTTTAAAAAAGCTTTTATGTGGTTGTTAACAAGTTGTTATATTGTACTTCAGAGGTTTTCAGGGACATTACAGTAAATGTCATCACACCAAACAGTTAAACTCATCTAGTCACTAATCAACTTTTACACCCTCGTCGTGTTTATAATCTTGCACTATTCAGTCTGTAAAATGTTTTTAAATAAAGACTGAAAGAGTTGTCAGAAGCCTAATGTTGGCGATGGTGAAGTCATGTGACCCTAGTGTAGTTCTTTTAGCCTAAGTTTAGCTTTTTATTTCTGCTGAATGTATTTAAGCTTTAGTGTTAAAAAATTCTTAAAGCTGTGCAAAATTTTGAGGATAATCATGATAAACGAAACATGAAAGAATCATAAAGTTTTTTTAGTTTTTTGGAGTATATTTTCGTCAGTAATCCAAAAGCCAACGTAAAAATCAGATTCAAAAATCAAAGGAACCAGGCTGATGGTTACTACAAAAGCATGTCATTTCCCCCCTATCATAAATACTCATGTATGACATCACCACTTGTGGGCGGGCCCATTCCCATAGATCACATGAGGGTTCCAAAATAGGTCACTGGCTGTAAACGCATTCTTACATTCAACAAATGCAACAAAACGACAGCTGGTCCACATTATGTGTTCAATGGCAATGATAAACGCTAAAGAGCTCTAGATTAAAAACATATGACACACCCTTATTCCAGGAATACACCTACTGTGGGTAAATCCTGCTGTGCTTGTATGCAAAGTTCTGTAACAACCAGATCCTCACAGAGCGTGTTGGGTTTTTCGTACTAGTCCTTTAACTCTTTCCCTATCATTGACGAGTTATCTAGTATTTTAGAAGATATTGCTTCCCAGCTAAAGACGAGTTTTTACGGCTTCTTGTGTTTTCACTGTTATACACTCGGGGGCGCTATTAAAACATCTTCTGATCGAGTACAAAACCTCCCGAACAAAAACACACGGGAACAGGACGAAGAAACAAGCCATCTCTTATGTAAACAGATGCATATTAAAAATAATGCGATCATCAGCGATAGACGGCATATAAATGAAAACTGCATAATGTTACGGAGTAATATGATGATCCAGGAAGTGGTATATGGCTGTGCGAAAGGATTAAATGGAAGCAATTTACTGAATTTATGCTTTGATAATCATACTAAATATTATCCAGATTTAGTTTTTGATAAAAATTTGATTTTCTCACCTTTTTGCTCAAAACTATCGATTTTTATGAAACTTAGCTATATTCAAGTGTTGATAAAAAAAGAATGCTATGAGCTAAAGTAAAAGTGGAGGCTTTGATCTTTATTTGGTGTATTGAATATTCAAATATTCATACAGTAAAATATACTGGAGGCCATCAAATTTTAGAGAAAATCATCAAAATCGCTGGCAGTGGCTGGCAACTTTTTTCAAAAATGCTGGCGGGGAAAGAGTTGCGTAACAATTCAAATCAGTTGACAGTCCTTAAGAAAACAAAGGATTTTCCTGATGTTTGTTCTTAGAAAGTAAGTTCCACGAATTAGTTGATTTTCTGGTTGAGGCAGTTTACACAAAATCTCAAGACACAACACACACAAACACTAACTTCGCATAGGCCTTCTCCAGCAGGGCGCTCCAGAACTCGTTTCCCTCGGCGGAGTGCACAAACACCAACTCGCCGTCTTTCACCGGCAGCCGGTCATCAATGACAACATCCACCCACTCGCCAAACTGCCAGAACTAAAGGACGGAGGTAAAGCGTGCAGAATCACGTTATCTGTTCAATCTCAAAAGTGTGGGAAACTGCAAAGACACTCAAATACAAAAGTAAAACATCTAGTCAAACTCTGCATTAAAAGAAAAAAGCCAAAGATAATGTCGGACATAACGGTTTTTAGACCTATACTATGCTATTACTATGTTTTTCGGTCATGTACTATAGTACTACCATTCAAAAGTTTAGCTTTTTCTCAACAAGGCTGCATTTGAAATACAGTAAAACTGTAATATTGTGAAATATTTTTAGAGTTTAAAATAACAGTTTAAAATAACTGTTTTCTATTTGAATGCATTTTAAAACGTCATTTATTTCTGTGATACAAAGCTGAATTTTGAGCATCATTACTCCAGTCCTCAGTGTCACATGATCCTTCAGAATCCTTCATTCTAACATGCTGATTTACTGCTCAAGAGACGTTTCTTATTAAAATTAATCTTGAAAGCAGTTGTTCGGCTTCGTCTTTTTGTTTTTGGAAACCGTGACACTTTTTCAGGATTATTATTTGAAATATAAATCTTTTGTAACATAATAAATGTCTTTACTATCACTTATGATCAATTTATTGCATCTTTGCTGAACAAAAGCTTCAAATTGCTTAATTTCTTAGTGACTCTCTTTTACTGAACTTTTGAATGGTAATATAAATATATATGGGAATACCATGTTTTGGTCATTTCCTACATATGTACTGTATTACCACATTGATTTATTATATAGAAACAAAATTTTTTTTGGGGGGGGGGATATCAACTGTGTACTACCATGATTGTTTTTTAACCTACACTATGGTTTTACAATTATTTTTATGGTAACACTTTAGAATAAGGTTCCATTAGTTAGTATGTATTAATTAACATGAACAAACAATGAATAATACATTTATTACTGTATTTATTCATCTTCGTTAATGTTAGTTAATGAAAATACAGTTATTCATTGTTAGTTCATGCCATCACAGTGCATTAACTAATGTTAACAAGCACAACTTTTGATTTAAATAATGCATTAGTAAATGTTGAAATTAACATGAACTAAGACTTATAAATGCTGTAGAAGGATTGTTCTTGCTTAGTTCATGTTAACGAAAGTAGTTAACTAACATTAACTAATGGAACCTTATTCTAAAGTGTTACCATTTTTATTTATAAAAATGTACTATAGTATTGTTTGCCATGGCAATATCATGTTTTCCGGGCATTCACTATGGTAATACCATGATATTACAGTAGTATTTTTTTAAATACCTTGGAGTTGCATGTAAACATAATAGTATATGAATATAGTTTCCAGTATTTTTAAAGAGTGGTATATATTTTTGAATACTAATACATTTATAAAAAAGCACTGCGAACAAATAACGTCCATTTTGTTCATTAATATGGCAATTAATTTATATTGTAACACTATAATGGAAAGTGATACATTAAGAGTGTAACTTGCAGATACCTGGAAATGGAAGATTCCGGCATAATTTTGACCGAATCCCTGTCCCTCGGGCACCACTCGTGCCAGAACATCCTCATTCAGGGTCAGAGAGGCTATGGCCGCTAGCAGCCAGCAGTCACCTGAGAGACGGCGAGACAGGAAGTGAGTCTGTGACTGTGTTTACAACCGCTCTGTGGTCTGTAGCTGAAACAGCCACACACAGGCCTGTTGTCACTTCAATCTTTAATGGATATGGAAGTGAAGTTACATATACTTGCATCTGGAAAGCAAAATGAAACCTTGACAAACGTTTTTAGCGTGACATTCAAAACGCCTGCAGACAAGCAAGAACAGGCACATTTTGAGGGAGGCAAATGAAACTCCTTATGGAACAAGGCAGCCAATGTGAGCCGTTGTGGTTTTCGTGTCACGTCAAGTGGTGAGCTGCAAATCTGTGACAGCAGACGCATGTAGAAAATGCAGAGACTTAAATCTGCCCTCCGCAAAAGAAACAGACTGCTTTTGCAAGAGTGCATGTATGTTTCTAATGCAAGACTTAACAGGAGAAATACAGCCAAGTTCTTTTCTCTTTAACTGCAGCATTTAATAACAAAACTGGTTGTGTCCAAAATCCCTCAAGCTAGTTTCTAGGTTTGGGTGGTTTGTATTATGTGTTTGGCTCAGCCATTCGGTTAGAGGTACACACAACAAACAGGAAGAGATGAGGCAAAAGATTAGGTATAAAAGGAGAGAATAAAGATACTGAAGTTACTAGTGTAAAGCTAACAGAATGTAAATTAACTGTTGAGAAGTTGGGTGCTCAAGTCCTCCGAACGGTTTAGATAGATCTAATCAGCTTTTATTTAATCTTTTTGATGTTCAGTTTTTCTTTTTTATTTTTAGTTTAAGTTTTACTCAATTTTGTTGCAATAATTTATCATAACTACTTTTTTTTATATAATTGTTATATTTAGTTAATTTAGTTTTTTTATAAGTTAGTATAGTTAATTTATTTAAGTTTTAGTCATTTTAGTATTTCAGCTTTTTCCATTAGTTAGTTGGCTACATTTCTCATTTGTATTTTTTTTTTCATAGAACATTTCTATTTTAATTTCCACTTATTTCAGCTTTAGTTTTAGTTTACTAGCTTTTTTTCTAAGTTAACTATATCCACTGGAATGAACACTATGTTAAAAACATCCTTTAGATCCTGACCCTCCCTTATTCTAGGTATTACATTTTGGGAGTGTTTGCATTTTCACAATGTTTTGAATTCATTGTTAAGGCTTCGTAGAATTAATAATGGGCTTCACCGCAAGTTATAAGTAATGTGCGTTATGCAATCAAATTCGTTTATCAAATTAGGGAGTAAAGTAACAAGTAAATTAGCACCACCATTATACATTCAAGAAACAAATCAATTCAGTGGAATTCAGGTTTGTTTCAGTTCATTTCAGCCAAAAATCTAACATCCAGGTGTAAATGCACGTATGCCACTTTAACACCCACATTTCTGTAGTTCCAGGCGATTTGTTGTTGCTTACAAACTATGATGGTGGCTTGCAGAGATTAATGGAGAGCGTCCCAGTGTCGCATTAGTAGCATGATTTTTACTTTCCATTAAAGTAATGATAATTAGTTACCTTACAGAATTTACAGCGTTGATTGCACCATAGTACAAGCAAATTTTCTGGTTGAGGCAGTTAAAACATTAAGCGGACTTGCAGGTCTCCTGTGTTTAAAGAATTAAGATAAGGGCGAGAAGAGATCTGTGACTCAGTGAGCTGTATTGTTGACTTGGAGACACGGTATACTGAACAGGTTCTTCACATTTAGTCGAAACCAGGAGGATTAACAAATAATCTCAGAATGTGTTTCTTGCAGGTGGATGACTGTTTTTCATCTTTTACCCAGAGCTCCTTGACAGATATCCGTCCGTGTAGCTCCTCCGACGATGAATTGGGGTTTTGAGCGCAGCTCCTGCAAAAGACACCAACAACACCCCGTTTGAAATACAGAATCAGGCTAATCATGTTATCAGATATGGAAAGGAAAGCATATAGACACTAAAATATTAACAAAGATAAACATTGAATATATTTACTTAACAGCTGTTAATCTGACCACCTGGTGTAAATGAATAAGCAGAAATCGGCTACAGTAATCATAGCAACAGTACGCTGGTCGAGTTATCGGGATCATTATCAGGCAGATCATTGACAAAACATCATAAGTAGCACAGGTATATTTGTAGCAATTATCAATAATACATTGTATGGGTCAAAATTATTGATTTTTTTTTAATGCCACAAATCATTAGGATAGTAATTAAAGATCATGTTCCCTGAAGATTGTTTGTAAATTTCCAAAAATGTTTTTTCTATGGCATCGCTGTCAATAACCTTTTTTTTTACATTTAAATTTAATTCAATCAATGCATTTAGAAGATAATTTCTATAAGCGTCCTTTATTTTTAAGAGTGTAATGTCCTGTCCTAACAAACCATACATCAGTGGAAAACGTATTTATTCCGCTTTCAGATGATGTATAAATCTCAATTAAATAAATAAATAAATATCCCTTAAGACTCGTTTTGTCGTCCATGGTCACATATGACAAAATGCAGATTTACAGATTAACACAAATATGACAAAAACTAAATGGGTCTAAATGAGCGTTTGCAACGCACACTGGTCACGAGAAGACTTTTTAAAGTAGGACTGTTTTGCTACGCCGCTGAAACGCAACGCTCGCGACGCGACCCTAAAAGGCGAGAAGCAGCCAAGAAGACGGACTGGGGGTAAAACCAGTACTGTTTACCAGGGCCCCAAAGGAAGAGAGTGCCCTTGAAAAGTCTATTATTAAAAATAGCAAACAGAATGCGACTTGTGCAAAGAAAGATGTAGGCGTACTAGGAATACTCGTTCGTAAAGAAAAGGATAACGGTACAGCACAACGCAACTTATAGAAAGTGCACGAGTTCTTGTTTAATCTCTAGTGAACGAATGATGCCCTTAATAGTTAATAAACGGCACTGAAAGCATACCCCAGGTCTTTTCCACACTAGTCCTCTGGTTTTGTACGAGCTGGGTCCGAGTTCTTTAAAGCCCAGGGATTCGGGTGCGGCTGGGAAATAGGGGTCTGAGAACAGGGTCCCCCCGCTGAGACACTGGCTCCTGAGCGCCTCGAAGTCCTGGTTGAGGTATTTGGTGGCGTTGGCGTTAGACCCGAACCCTGCAGCCAGCGCTCTCTTCTTGGCAAGGGTAGAGGCGACTCCAGACATTGTTCCACTTCTGAAGAGCCCAAGAAGTCCGAGAAATGTACAAATGTCTTGATCCTTCAACTTAGTTAACTGTGACTCTCCGCCCCAAACTTCCCAGGCGTGGTCAGGCTGTCATGAGCGCGTTATTGCGCGTTTTTACGCACAAGAAGAACAGGAAGACGTGCGTTAGCATCATACACTGACAGCTGATGCGAAAACAATAACATACCGTATCTGACTGATCACGATATTGATGCTACATTTCTATTATAGCATATTACAAAATAAATTTTAACAACTACTTGTTTTTTTTTTAAAGAACGTTAGGTTATTGCTTGTTTACATAAAAATTGTCCAGTTGTCAATGACATGTGAAGAAACAGTTTAATTTTAAATTAACAATGGATTTTGGAGTGTGAACAAGCTTGGCTTCTTGTGCGCACAGAACTTAGGCTTCATTCGTTCAGACATGTTCGTTCATTCTGATATTTCCCTCCTAACGGTAGAGAGGAAGCCCAGAACATGATTATCTTCTCAACAGTACCATCTGCCGGATATTACAGTCGCTTCAGCGCAGTCAGGAGCGTGCCGTGCATTTCTAATCGGTAGGATATAGAACCACTCATTTGTTTTGATTGCTATATGAACCAAATGTGACCCTGGACCACAAAACAGGTCTTAAGTGTCAATTTTATTTAATTGAGCTCTATACTTCCTCTGAAAGCTGAATAAATGAGCTTTCCACTGATGTATGGTTTATTATTTGACCGAGATACAACTAAGGATGCTGGTTTGAGCTGGTTTAAGATGGTCCTTTGCTGGTCATGTACTGGTCGGAAGGACTAGCATATGGAGTTTTTTTTTTTTTTTTTTTTCAACTGTGTAGTCATCACAATCCTGACTTGCAACAGGATGGCAAAAACCGTGCTAGTAGTACTTCAAAATGACATCGAGTGACTTACAGAAAGAATGTAAAACTGTAGCTGGGTTGAAGTGTGAGGACATTTTGAAACAGGCTTCTAGAACAAACCTAGAAAAAGCCCTTCATCAATGAAATGCAAAGAAGAGCCTGGATGAGGTTTTTGTTGTTGTTTTTCCTAAAACAGGACAATACTTCATGCCACACTTATAAATAAATGCTCTATGTCAACATGTTTATTTGGAATTTGGGGATAAATTTGGTCAGTATTTTATAGAATAAAACAACATTTTCATTTAACTCAAACACATACCCATAAATTGTAGAGAAACTGATAATATTGCTATTTTTTTTCCAGATATGTATGACGTAATATGCGATTTAAAATGCTAACAATGGGAATAAATTAGTACAACCATTAGTAGACCATGATTTAACAAAATTAAAACAATAAAACAAATTAAAGTGGATTTATCTCAATAAAAATGAGTGAACTAGTCAATAAAATGAGGCCACAAATAAGTGTGGGATCAAATTCCTAATTCCTGGCCATGAAATCTTGTGCAAAATATGTTTTTGACCAGTATTTACAAAATCTAAATTATGCAGTCTAGTTTACCTCCAGCAGAGGACGCAATTTAACAATTATAAGCTGACAATCAAGTCAGAGCCTAACTCCATTCCAGTGTATCGTTAAAAGATTTGAAAAGAATCAGACTTTACATTAGCTTGTACTGAAGGGCACTGAGAGGCACCCTGTTTAGATCGTATGTATCATGTCTTATAGCCTATGTCTTGTAGGTGAGGAATAAGACAACACGGACACCAGGGCTAACAAAGGGGTTCCCTTTTTCATTTCTTTTTTTTTTTTTTTTTTTTTTTTTTTTTACTGAATGTTATTTTTCAGTTTCTGTTTATGTCTTTTAAACATCCGTTAGTGCATATGGTTTCTATAGGTATTTATGACAAACAGTAGTCTGAATACATGTAGTATAAATGCACAAACGCTATAGCTTAATCACAAAAATGCTGTATTCCATTAGGCCTACTCCTTTAATACATTTAATGCATGTCCAAATTATTAATATAATGCAGTTTGAAATGATGGGCTACCACAATACCATAGTGTTACTACATTGAATCCATGGTAAACGATTTGTAGATTGAAAAGCCTTCTGTTTCATTGTGTTTCTCCTGTTTGTCAGGACTGTCTCATTTGGCTTTTTAAAACTAGTTTAAATCAGTAATTTGTGTTCTTCGCTGAATTTAACTGCGTCACACTGGATCTCACAGCGCTGTTTATAAAAATAAAAATAAAAATTACTTTGAGCTGAGCGGATAAATTGTCAGTGTGCCGCTGTTCAAGAGTAGCTACTTCGTTCCACTTTTGGCATTTAAACGTTAAACGTTCAAGGAAAATTATAACCCAGTAATACACTTTTACTCACCAGAATACACGATTAGCATCCAGGATTGAGAATATCTTTGCATTTGTCAAGCTGAATACCACTACTTCCACTGTCAGTAGAAGTCTTGTGGATCCTTATGTATCTTGTTCGGTTTCACTACTGTTACCATCAGAGGCGTAATACAAATTGCAGGCCACCCCACAAACCACAAGCCTTAGGTCCCACAATATTGGAAATATTTCTGTTTAAAAACATTAAGGCGAGTCAATAGATATCAAGCAATGTGCAAACTTTGCGCAAGTTATGTCTGTGAATGTCTTAACTTAAGTCAGTTAACCACATGCGATTGCTTCCTGGTTTCAGATAAGCCAGCAAAGTCATTTCTGGTCAACTGCATTGTGCTGTAACGGGGAGCGTCCATTGCTTGGTTTCTCTACAAAATCCATTTGCAATCTGAAGAAAATTCTGAAAAGTCTGGAAGGGCCAAACTTCCACATATATTGTTTCAGGAATGACAAACTTGGGTGTTAAATATTACGCAAGTAAATCTGCAAAATGTTTATGTGACTCATTACTATGATTTACAGTGATAACAGAACAAAATATATGACGAGATGTCAAAAACAGAGTTGTGCATTAAGTGATTAAGTCTAAATTCAGAGTAACAAAATTACAGCAGTAACAAGTACATGTTGATTGAATATATTTTACAGCATTTAAATACAGTTAAATATAAAACTGAATCTAAATTCAATTTAAAAATGCTTCAAAATATTTAATACATTGTTTCATTGTTATACCATTAGTAACTTATTTTATTTGTAGTTATATAATAGGCTAATTTACCCCCTTAGGCTGTTAGTGTCGGAGCATATTTATTTATTTTTTAAATGACATGAGACTTGTGATTCCTGCACTTGATATACTTTATACTTCAGTAAAGTAAATGTGAAAATAATTTTTTATAATAGTCTTTTATTATTAAATCCATAAGCAGGACAAAAAAAAGAGAGGGAGTTGAAATGGCAGTTGAGCTAATGAGTGATCCTCTTCTGCCATCTACTTATTATAATGCATTATAATAAGTAGATGTCATTTAATTTAATGTCATTTTCATCATAACAGTTTTTGTTTTCCACCAGGAGACAAATTTTGGCACACTTTTTTATATCATTTTCATGAATAAAAAGTATATATTCAAAGTGAATTTCACTGCCATCTCTTAATTTCACAGCTGTAGATTTGAGAAGGCTTTAAAATATTGTAAGTGTTTAACAATGTGTTCATGACTATGAAAGAAAGTTAATGATTATCACAAATACCATTGTAATGTCATTTAAGAGATAGTATCACTAGCTAGATAATGTTAGCCTAAACAGTTATGATAGTGTTTAGCTGTCAGCATTAAAATCTACAATTACATGTATAGGTACTCTCCTGGTATTACCAGGCTCTGCATATAAGTCAAGTCAAGTCAAGTCTGGTTTATTTGTCAATTCTTCCACATGTACAGTACATACATACAGAGAATCGAAATTGAGGTTCATAGTTCAGTGGAGGTGAGAGGGGGCAAGTTTGATAGGGAGTTTAGCTTCCTGACAGCCTGGTGGATGAAGCTGTCCTTCAGTCTGTTGGTCCTGGCCTGGAGACTCCGCAGTCTCCTCCCTGATGGCAGCAGGCTAAAGAAGCTGTGTGATGGGTGGGTGGGACCACCTGCGATGCAGAGGGCTTTGCGAGTGAGATGGGTTCTGTAAATGTGCTGGAGGGAGGGGAGAGAGACACCAATGATCTTCTCAGCTGCTCTCACTATGCGTTGCAGAGTCTTTCGGCAGGACGAGTTGCAGGCGCCATACCACACAGCGATGCAGCTCGTCAGGATGCTCTCGATGGTGCCTCTGTAGAAGGTGTACATGATGGGGGGTGGGGCTCTGGCTCTTCTCAGTTTGTGGAGCAAGTAGAAATGCTGTTGTGATTTCTTGGCCAGTGCTGCTGTGTTTTCAGTCCAGGAGAGGTCTTCTGTGATGTGCACACCCAGGAACTTGGTGCTGCTCACTCTCTCCACAGTTGCAACGTTGATGGTCAGAGGAACGTGCTGAGTGTGCACTCTCCTGAAGTCAACAACAATGTCCTTCGTCTTCTCCACGTTCAGAGAGAGATTGTTGTCACTGCACCACTTGGCCAGGTGGCTCACCTCGCTCCTGTAGTTTGTCTCAACTTTGTTGCTAATGAGACCCACCACAGTCATGTCATCCGCAAACTTAATGAAGAGGTTGGAGTTGTAGGATGGTGTGCAGTCATGGGTCAGTAGAGTGAAGAGTAGGGGGCTCAACACACTTCCTTGGGGGGCCCCAGTGTTCAGTGTGATGGTGCTGGATGTGTTGCTGCCGACCCATACTGCCTGAGGTCTTCCAGTCAGAAACTCCAACAGCCAGTTGCACAGCGAAGTGTTGAGCCCCAGCTGGACCAGTTTGTAAATGAACTGTTGAGGGATGATTGTGTTGAATGCGGAACTGAAGTCTATGAACAGCATTCTGACATATGAGTCCTTTTTGTCCAGATGTGTGAGTGCTGAGTGGATGGCATTGGCGATGGCATCATCGGTCGACCGGTTGGTGGTGCATGTGGTGCATGACCGTTCAAAGCACTTCATGAGGATGGGAGTAAGTGCAACAGGACGGTAGTCATTGAAGCAGGATGGAGATGGCTTCTTCAGAACTGGAATGATGGTGGTAGTTTTGAAACATGTGGGAGCAACAGCCTGACTCAGTGAGATGTTGAAAATGTCTGTGAAGATATCAGTGAGTTCTGCTGCACAGTCTCTCAGTACACACCCAGGGATGTTGTCAGGACCCGGAGCTTTGCGTGCATTGATCCTGCTGAAGGATCTCCTCATGCTGTCTGGGGTCAGCGTCATCACCTGGTCGCCGGGAGGAGGTGGAGTCTTCTGTGCAGTGGTGCTGTTTTGTTGCTCAAAGCGAGCGAAGAAGGTGTTCAGCTCGTTCAGCAGAGAGATGTTGCTGTCTCAGGTCTGTGGTGGGGGCTTGTAGTCTGTATCCCCTGCCACAGGTTCCTAGTGTCTCTGCTGTTGCTGAATTGATGGGTTATCCTCCTGGAGTGCTGTCTCTTAGCCTCTCTGATGCCATGGGACAGGTTGGCCCTGGCTGTTCTCAGGCCCACCTCATCTCCAGCTCTGAAGGCAGCGTTCCGCATCTTCA
This sequence comes from Carassius auratus, assembly GCF_003368295.1. Lineage (NCBI taxonomy): Eukaryota > Metazoa > Chordata > Actinopteri > Cypriniformes > Cyprinidae > Carassius > Carassius auratus. Next base: position 19,732,832 of record NC_039264.1, read on the forward strand.
GGAGTCTGTAGACCTCCCCTGTCATCCCTGGCTTCTGGTAAGCTCCTCTCTGTGTGGTGTAAACAAGTCCAAAATGTTATTAACTCATGTTGGAAAGTTAATGTGTTGGTGTATTTTTGGAAACACACTCTTTAAGTCAGCATGGTTGAAATCCCCAGCTATGATGAGAAAAGCATCGGGGTGTGCTGTCTGCTGCTCACTGATGTGCTGGTACAGTTCATTTAGTGCGTCGTTCCTGTTGCTGTTGATCGGGGGAATGTAAACCGAAATGAGCCGTATAGCAGTATATTCCCTCGGCAGATAGAACAGCCGGCACTTAATAATTATAAACTCCACCAGAGGGTGAGCAGTGTTTGCAGATCACAACAGCATCGCGGCACCACGCATCATTGATGTAAACACAAAGCCCGCCACCGCGAGAGGACGAGAGCTCTGTCCGCTCGATAGCACGTCAGCTGTTGCTGAGCCACGTTTCCGTGAACACAAAAACACAACAGTCTCTTACAGTCCTTGGAGTTGAACGTAGTAATCGAATGCATACCAGTTTATTGTCCAACGAGCGTACGTTAGCCAGTATGATGGTGGGGATAGAGGGCTTGTGTGGGTTAGCCGTTAGCCTAGCCGGATACCTCTACTCTTGCCCCTCTTCTGCTTCCTCTCACACCGCTTGTGGCGCATCAGCTGTGGGCTACTGAGATGCAGTAGTGGGGGTCAGTGATGGTGTAGGCCTCCGTAGCAGACCGAGATCCCACAGCTGTTCCGCGTGCGTGGAGTTTAATTGTAAAAATGCGGTTCTGCAGAAATTCAGCAGAAACTCGTGACTGTATGCGCGCATACAGACAGGTAGACGCGATGACGACGAAAATGCCACAGAGAGAAGCAGCTGCGTTTGGACGCGCCGCCATCTTGGTTGCAATTTGAAATTATATGTTATTAAATAACATGAAAATGTATGTTAATGAATGTAAGTTAAATTATTATTTACTGTTGTCAGCAACACAAACAAACGCGGAACACTCAGGTAAGTGTACAACAGGCTTTATTCATGTAGGAGCAGAGGATAAAGACGGCAGGAGAAGGTGAGTATCAACAGTCCAGAAATTCAGGTAATGGAACTTAGCTGATGGAACTTTGCATAGCACAGATAGATATATCTGTATAAGGAGCAGTAACCTTGAGACCAAACAATGTGAGAGTGCTAAGTGCCAGATTATAAAGACCTTCTGATGGCGCTGATGGCAGACAGGTGTGGTGTGGAACAGTGAACAGGTGTGAGCCATGGAGGATACTGGGAAATTAATGCGTAGAGGTGACTAGTCTTGTGAAGGGCAGGAAGACATAAACTGGTGAGCTTGTGACAGTACCTTCTCCTCCCGGAAGGCACAACCTCACACCAAAAGGAATGAAGCAGAAGAGGTAGGGTTTGGGTCTTGGAGTTATGGCAGGAAACAGACAGGTGAACTGACAGCGGGCACTGAGACTGATGAAGGAGGACTGAGCGAACCTTTCAGGGACTCAAGATATACAGGAGATCTGGATGGGGCCAGCAAAGAAGAAGGAGAGATGGACTCATAAGTGAGCGCATTCTGTAGTGGACTTTGGACTAGGAGCAAACTCTGGAGTGAATCCATGGATTATAGCAGGATCTTGGCAGAGCTCAGAGGTGAAAGCGAGCACCACACTGAGCTTGTGGGTTGGAGCCTGCACTGGACTTTGGTCAGGGGCTGGATCTTTGCTCTGGGCTTTGGTCTGGAACAGATACCCTCTCTAGGCTAAACTCGGAAACAGGAGCCCTGTCTGGGCCTGACTCGGGAACAGGAGCCCTCACTGGGCCTAAATTGGGAACAGGAGACCTTTCTGACCCTAATTCTTGAACAGAAGTCTTCTCTGTGATAAACTTGGGAACAGGAGCCCTCTCTGGGCTAAACTCAAGAACAGGAGACCTCTCTAGGCCAAACTCAGGAACAGGAGCCTTCACTGGGCTAAACTCAGGGTCTGGAGCATTCTCTGAGATAAACTCTGGAATGCAAGCCTCCTCTTGACTCTGGTCAGGGGTTAGATCCATCTCTTAATTCTGGTCAGAGGCTAGAGACATCTCACGACTCTGGTTAGGGGCTAGAGCTGATCCAAACTGTGCTCTGAGAGGGATGCATAGTCTGGATGGGATTCTTGTGCAGACATTTGGACTAAAGTTACTTTTCCACAAAGGACCAGATGGAGTGGATATCAGGCTAGAAGTAATCTGTAGAGGGGAGACTAAGTATGTGGAGGATTTAGTTGGGCGCTATGGGTGAGCTGGAGAGATCCTGGAACTGGAGAGACATCACGTTAGTCTTCATCTACTTCACCAACACAGAAAATGGAACCCATTACTTCGAGGACATGATTAATAAAATCCACCAGAGGCAACTCATAAACATCCGTGAGCATAAGGATGATGAGCAGATCATCATCCAGCACATTCAGCAAAACGTGATTCATCACGGAATCGCTTCAACTTACCAAATGGACATGTTCCACAAACTCCTCTACATACAGTAGCTCTCCAGAGTACGTCCATCTTGGCAGAGATGGAGCAGATACTCTGTGGGAGAGCAACTTATTATAATCCATATTTGAGGTCTGGTCTTCTGTCGGCAACACACACAAACAGGGGAATACTCAGTTAAGTGGCAAATAACAACAGGCTTTTCAGATTCACGGGCGAGCAAAAGATAAAGGTGGCAGGAGAAGGTGAGTACCAGCAGTCCATAAATTCGGGTAACGGAACTTAGATGAGTTAATAACAAGAGTCCTTCCTCTGTCTTTCAGATAGCGATAGAGCAATAGGATCGAAGGAATGCAGGAGAACAGAGACAACATCACAGGTAGGTATAAGGAGTAGTAACGTTGAGACTAGATAATGTGAGAATGCTAAGTGCTGGATTATAAAGACCTACTCATTAATTTCTGACAAGATGAGGGTTTTCTGTGAGGGCCTTAAGAGTATCTACCTATATAAACCACAACATAAAATTAGCTTTACCAGAAGTTTACGAGCTGGCTTATCTTTCTGCAGAAGTTCTAAAGCGCACTCTGTGCTTATGTATGGTCAATTCACTATTGTGAATTACCGCCACCTATCTCTCAAATGGACCATTGACACTCAATCTACAATCTCAATAAGGAGTGTCAGTGGTCCACTTTAGAGACAGGTGGCAGTAATGCACTTATAAGTCTGCAGTCCGCCATAAAGCAAGAAGAAGAAGATGCCTCACGTGCCTGCTGCTGAGAATGGCACAGGAGGACACTCTCAGGAGAGTTCTAACAGTTCGGAAATTGCATGAATCAAAACAATATAAACACTGTTCAGTTTCTTGCACAGACCGATCATTTTGTGTCTTTACACGTCAATGTATCATCATAAGCCACAGGGTGTAATTTGGTTTTGTTTGTGTGTGTTTTCTGTTCTTTTAGCCATGATTCCCATCCACTTACATTATAAGACTGATAGACTGCAATGGTTTGAGCTAAAAATCTTGGTTTGTGATCTACTGAAGAAATAAAGTCACTTACATCTTCGATGCCTCGTGGGTAAGCAAATAAACATAAAATTTCCTTTTTTTGGGGTGAACTATCACTTTAAATTATTCACTTAATATTTCTCTTGTGACCCGTACATAGTGGAAAAAAAATTGGGGAAAAAACACATTTTATGTTAACCAGGTTGTTTTTGACTGTCTCCGTTTGAAACAAAGCTGCTCTTAACGGAGTATTTCACTTCCAGAATAAAAATTTCATGTTCATGTCTTTCTTAGTTCAGTAGGAAAGACATTAAGGTTTTTGAGGAAAACATTCTTGGAATTTTCTCTATATAGTGGTCTTCAATGGGAGCCAATGGATCCTCTTTTCTTTTCTTTCTTTTTTTTGACACTGCTTATCTTGTTCACATCTACTTCTTCAACTATCATTTTCATCTGATGTGTTGTTGTCTCGTTGGCCCTATAGTTGTCTATCGCTTTTTCCAATTTGGGTCTGTCTCACGCAAGGGTCTTGCATGAACACATTCATCTTTTATCCTGCTTACGATTCTATCCCTGGTAAGCGAATCACTCAAGTTACTGAATTCAAAATCTTTCGCCTTCTTTTATGATATTTACAGTAACAGTATGTCCTTATTCACTGGCTCAAACTGTTGTAGGCCCATCTAAAGCAGAAGCCATTACAAACCAGGCACGAGGCCAAAGAATTACTGCCAACATAACACACACATTCTCCTTCCTCCCTCATCTGATTCATCTCCACTCACCTGCCATAAGTACCAAGAAGTGTGCAGTCCAAAGATAAACTGTGTGGTTAAGCCAAACCTGGTTTATCTAAGATATACCAGAGTTATGCATGACTGTACTGATAAAAAAGCAATGAATTATACCTTCAAAAATATTAGTAATAACGGGGAGAGAGTGATTCCCAGCACATAAATGACTGACTTTTGTTAGGTATTAAAAATCTACTGTCCATCTTTTACCTATATGTACCTAAAATGTTTATCACTGATCATTAGGATAGTTTAGTACTTATGATAGAGACAGACATTTTTATTTTCATACTATTTTAATCTATATTTAGATGGTAATGTAAGTCATTCCATCTAACACTCACAAGCACAGACTTGTGCTTTTATCGTTCAATCTCAACATAAAGAATTCAACATAACATTGGTTTTGTAGATTATGTGGTTTTACTGATCTTAGAGGTACATGCTTCTTATATGTCAAAATCTCTTATTTATATATTTTTTTCTATATAAAATAATATAGTAAAAGAAAATAATATTTAAAACAAATAACAGATATCTATATAACATTAATGTAAAGAATATATATTTTATTATTATTTTTTGACTATATATTTGTACTCAATTTGTACTCAACATTTAAATAACCATAAAAAGCTTGACTTACAGTTCAGATACAGTTTGTCACAATTATTTTATTTATTTATTTTTTTAAAAAGCTGAAACTTTAAATTAAGAGTCATTTCATGTGTATTTGCTCAAAATTAATAATTATTATTAATAATTATTATTATTGAATATAATTTTATTATATTCTTATATATTTATTATAACATATTTTATTATAATTTATATTGGAAGTTGTGATATATAAGTAAATATATTGTCACATATTTTTTAATATATGAGAGTGGCAATTCCTTATGTACTATTCAATATATTGTAATATATGAACACATATTAACACATATATTGTTATATATTGATCATTCATATTTTAGGAATTATATTTTCTTTGCGTTAGAATAGGCTTCCATTCTTATATCAAAACATGTTACCAATGAACATCTGCTCGAAAGTAAATATTTAAAGAAGGTAGATATGTTTTTATAAATGGTTGTTTAGAAACTATAATTATCAGATATGCCCCTCTTGTAAGTCAAACAGACACTAGATAGCATCAGACACACACTGCATATTTTGAGTATATTCAGAAACATAAGATAAAATCAGTGATTCCATGCAACATTTTTCACTTTCTTATAGTAAACCTACAGCTTGAGTCAAAGTTAATGGAAATCTTTTACAGTCCTTTATTTACCTATTTGCTTTACTTTTTGAGCCTTTAAGCCAATATGTAGGACAAAATGTTGAAATATGTATATATATATATATATATATATATATATATATATATATATATATATATATATATATATATATATATATTTGGGGGTTCTAATACCTAAAGATATTAATATTGATATTACGCCACTAGTTTCTAAACTTCAGTCAGACATATCTACAGTATTTACCATATTTAGACTTAGTTTCCAGTACTGAATCAATAAAAATGAATATACTCCCATGTTCCTTTTATACTTTTTCCAAACATACAAATAGAAATAAGCAAGCAGCATTTTACAGATTGGGATAGAATGGTTTCATGATATGGTGAGAAAAAAAGAAAGCAAAAAAAAAAAAAAAAAGATGTTACAATTAGAGAAGGGAAAAGGGTAGTCTTGCGCTACCATGATTAGAATAGTACTACCATGCAGCCCATATATGCTTTAAAGGGGGGGTGAAATGCTATTTCATGCATACTGAGTTTTTTACACTGTTAAAGAGTTGGATTCCCATGCTAAACATGGACATAGTTTCAAAAATTAAGTTGTACGTTTGAAGGAGTATTTTTGTTCCAAGTATTTGTGTTTTTGGTTGCCAGGGCAAGACAACCCTGCACAGATTACTAAAAAAAAAAACAGCATTAAGGGACCAGTGGATGGAGTTTATTTTTACAGAGCATCAACGGAGTTGTGCAAGTGTTTTTGTTTGTTCCCTGCATTTCGAAGATGCTTGTTTTACAAACAAGGCCCAGTTTGACGACGGATTTGAACATCGTTTATTTCTTAAGGATAATGCAGTCCCAACGAAAAAGGGTCACGATCGTGTGTTGGATCCGCATGCGGTGAGTAAAACTGCTTCAAATATCTCTGTGTTGTGAACTTAGCTGTCGGCGTGTAAGCACATCAAGTAAACAACATGCGATGTTGTCATCAAACTGCACTTTCCACATGTACAGCTTAAAAAAAAAAATAATAAAAAAAAGACGACATAGAGTGGAACTTAGTCATTTTCCAAAACCGCTAAGCAAATATATACAGTTTCAGTACATACCACATAGAGACTCCTTTGCTGATGCTGCTCTTTTTAAATTTCAGCCTCTGGATCTGTGTTTCACAGCTTCCAAACGCTCTCAACGCGAAAGCCTACTGGCGCTCGTGATTCTTTAGCTCCGCCCACACGTCACGCCTCTAGGTGCTCGTGTTTTTCCGGGAAAAATAGTTACAGACTATCTTTCTCTTATAAATATAATAAAAATAAAGACTTTTTGGAGTTATGAAGGGTGCAGTACTACTCTATAGGTACTCAAGATTAACAGGATATTGAGTGAAAAAGAGCATTTCACCCCCCCCTTTAAAGTGATAATTCACCTCAAAATTTTAATTATCTGATTAATTACTCACCCTCATGTGGTTCCAAACCCGTAAGAACTTCATTCATCTTCTGAACACAAATTGAGATATTTTAATGAAATCTGAGCATTCTCTGACCCTCCCATAGACAGCAAGGGTACTTCCAAAATCAAGGCATAGAAACACAGTAAAGACATCAGACATACATCAGGGGTTCAACCGTAAATTGTATGAAGCAACAAAATCACTTTTTGTGAGCAAAGAAAATATAAATAACAATTCTGCTTCCACTTCAAATGACACATGCTGCATGCTACATTTGACTTTAAGTGTTTTTTTTTTTTTACAGTGTAGTTAATGCACAAATATGCTTAAATATTCCAGAGTTTACTAATAGATACTGCTGACATAGGTCAAACAACATTTGCACGTTGAGGACGCAATTTGCATGTGAACCCAGCCAAAGAAGTCAAGACTGATGTTGTCGCACAGCTATTGAGACCTTCTACAATCAGCATGGACATAAAGCTTTTTATATCTGTGATCTGATATACTCATGATGGTGTGCACTGCAGTATGGAATGCTCTTATTCTCAGAAACCGCATTGTACAACTTTATCTGCATTGTGCAAGGCCAAGTCTCTTACAGCGTTGTGGATATGGTACATGTGCACAGTTATTGAACAAAGATTGTTAAGTACTTGTTAACGGTGCATATTTAGAGTAATTTAAACAAACCTTTAAAGCCCAAAATATGCATCAGTTTTCATGTGTACAGCTGAACGCATTGTCTTTCAATGTACAGTCAAATCAAAACTTATTCAGACACCAGATTTATTTTTATTTTTTTTATTTTTTTACTAGTGAGTGCAGGACACTATAGTTCATTTATGTAAGTAAGTAAGCAAGCAAATAAACTTTAATAATATGAGAAAGATGTGTAGGTGTCTGATTAAATTTTGGTTTGACTATACTCCACTTGATGGCATACATTTGCAATGTAAGAAGTATATGCACAGTTATAAAAACTGGGTTACAGCGACTATGCTGATGCTGCAAATTGAATTACATCATGCATAGCTACTGTACTGATACGTTAGCATACACATAAAAACTAAACCAAAAATATATTGTAACCCTAATTTTCCTTAAATGGTGTTTTTGTGTGTTTAAATAACAGTAAACTACTGGCAGTTACATTTGCCAGCATAAAGCTGTTATTCTACAGTGTACCTAGTATTGTAATCTGTACCAACAGTTTACTGTAGAAATATTACAGTACCATGCTGTAGAAAATATAAGCTTTACAGTATAATACTTTCATTGCACTGATATTTTAGTATTCCAACTGTAATTTCATAAGCTCTTTGTTATTGTATTCCAACTTTAATGTCATATGCATAAGCTTATTACCGTACTGTAAAATGTATTTAAGTACTGTACAATGTGATCTTAACATTGTAACACTGCTAGAAGCTAATAATTTACATTCTCAAATTAAATACAACTTCAAAATTATTTGAAAACAAATTGTTCAGAAAGGAGACGGCTTTAAAACATTAGGCTTTTATTAAAGCATCTTTAATGACACTGTTTCCACTCCACCAGCGAGACTGGACTGAAAGTGCCTAAAATGTAATAATAGAGAAATACAGATACATATATATATATATATATATATATATATATATATATATATATATGTTTCTTTATTTTATTGAATGGAGGTTCTTACTACAGACGTACTAGTGGGCTCAATGAAAAACACTTTAAGGGTCGTCTTTTTGCTGCATGCAGATAAAGAGATTTTTAAGATTTTCTTCTCACGGAAACAGATAAGTTGCCCTCAAATGTTCTCAATAACATATGTTTTTCTTAAGAAGAAAATCTTAAAAATCTTTTTTATCTGACTGAATTGGTGCTTCTTGCTAACGACTGATAAACTCAATAGAAAACATTTCAAGCGTTGTCTTTTTGGTGCCTGTATAGTCTAGATGACCGTAAAAATCATAAGCTTAGCATGCAAACTATTTAGGATTGAAGTTTGGAATTTATCTTAAGAAATCTCATAATTTAAGGAGATTTTCATGAACCTGGCCCCTGAAGCCCACCGAATGAGACAAATTGAAAGTAGGAGCTGTTCGGAAGGACCATACAAATGTAATGCATGTGAAGTCATTGGGTAAATAAATGGATGTAATACTAAATGGGCAATGTTTTATTTGAAAAGTTCTTTATCACGTTTTCAAGTATTTTTTTATATATAATGCATCACTTACAGTATCTAGTTTTAAAACTTTTCTTAACATTTCATGAATTCCTTGTTATTCATATGTTTTATTTAATGGTTTTACTTAGCCATCTATAATGCAGATAAATACAAATTATAAAATATTTAAATATAAACTAATTAAATAGTTTTAATAAAAAATTATTTAACAAAATACCTGCAGAGGGGGATGCATTATGCTGAATAATGCAGCAAATGCTTTGCTGTTGTTGTCTTTTTCCCCGAAAATAAACCCTTGCTGAGACGTATTTGCTAAATGAAAATTGTGATGATAATAATAATAATAATAATAATAATAATAATAATAATTTTGTAAAAAGTAAAAGCAAAGAAAACCATATACGCCACTATTTTGGAGCAGATTTCTCTCTCTCTCTCTCTCTCTCTCTCTCTCTCTCTCTCTCTATATATATATATATATATAGTGTATCAAGTATAACTTGCTTTAAAAAAAAAGTACATTTCTTTTATTTGATGTAAAGCAACTCCTGCCCCTGTTCCTGACTCCACCCCTCACTGCTTTACCATACAGCAGCTCTCACTTAAAAACCAGCATCAGTCTCACACAAACACATACACTACACAAGCTTGAGAGGAACTTGAGTACGACTACAGGGCAGCATGTCTAATATTGCTAAGGTTCTTTCTAGGAGGCTGGATAGAGGAGAAGGACTGGGAACAAATGAGAAGGCGATTCCCTACAACAAGCAAGACTACCAGACCCTGAAGCAGGAGTGTCTGGCGAAAAACACCCTGTTCTGTGACCCGACCTTCCCTGCTGATTCAGGCTCTCTGGGATACAACGAACTCGGACCGCAGTCCCCTAAGGGCGCAGGAGTGCAATGGAAGAGACCTAAGGTACTGCAGTGAGTGTTTGCTTTCTTCCACACAGGTGGAGTTTAGGTATTAAGACCCTTAAAATGACTTTGGTTTTACCCAATTACTTATATGCAAAAAGTTAATAGTAATAGTAAAAATAGTAAGGTTAATTAAAGAGTAGTGAGGTTAATTCAATATAAAATAGTAATATCAATAAAATAATACAGTATTTTATAGTAGTTTTTTCATGCTAATATTTTTATATATATGAAGCCTTTTTTATATTAAAATATGCTAAAAAGAATGTATTTAATTCAGTATTAAATTAAATTCAATATTAATCAATAATTACAATATGAAAAATATTTTGTTCTGTGATAACACTAGTTAAATTAGATCTTGATACATATTTTAAATGATCTATTTTCGTAGTGTATTTATTCTATTGTATTTTATTCTACTTGAAATCAATTAAATCTTTAATGTGTGTACACTGAATTAAAAAAAAAATTATATTTATAATGCACATATTTATCCATTTTCAATTTCACGTTGACTAATGGAGCAGGCCATTCACAGCCGTCCTTCGGATGAGACGTTAAACCGAGGTTCTGACTCTCTATGGTCAGTAAAAATCCCAAGCATCCTGGCTAAATTCGGCCATTTGCCTCTGACCATCATGGCCTCCTAACAATCTTCATATCTGCTGATTAGCTTCATCACTCTGTCTCCTCTCCACCAGTAAGCTGGAGTGTGGTGAGCGTTCTGGCGCAATATGGCTGGAATCCCATCATCCAGATGGATGCTGCACATTGGTGGTGGATGAGACGATACCCCGCCTATGTAAAGCGCTTTGAGTGCCTAGAAAAGCACTAAATGTAATGAATTATTAATTAATTAATTATCACAGGATTTGTAGAATTATTGTAGAATTACATATCAAAGTCTCTGGTGATTTCACTACTGGCCTGGGAACAACTGTGATTGTTTACATTCTGTGTCTTCACTTCATTGCGAGAGTGCATCACACCAGGCCGCACTTGTGCAGTTATGTCGGTGCCATGCTGCTGAGTGTGCAGAGCGAAGGGAGACATAAAGCCTGTTTCAGCAGCTTGTAGCGTGATGGTGTCTCTCATTCTGATTTCATCTCTTGAAGCCCAGTGTGGATCTGTCACCGCCACATGTGTCCAAAATCACTAGCCCTTTCCATTTACAATCTCCTCCGACAACTCTTGTTTCACTTTCACCCATACCCCATAGTCCATCTCGTGGGTGAATGCTCAGATCTTGCATTCAAGTCTGCCACTTCTGACACAGTTTCACTATGAATAAAAACAGGCAGGCTCTCAGTCACTCTGCAACTTTATTAAAGAACATTAGGGTTACTGCTATGGCCCTGCTAAACTTCATCACATTAACCAGTGTCCTTCAACATTTGTAATAACATTACAATACTTTGATACACTCTGATAGCTAAATTTTAACATGTGCATTTTGTGAAGCGTGAATAAAACCTCTTGTTATTCAGTTGTACCATTACGTAACATAACACTACCACCTATAATTGTTCTCACATTGTCTCTTTTTAAAGGAGCTGTGCTCAAACCCTCAGTTCATTGTGGATGGAGCCACACGGACAGACATCTGCCAAGGAGCTTTAGGTGAGAAAACTTTAAAGAGCCTTTTGATCTGAAAGATGTTGTCTGGGTGTTAACAGACAAATTATGTTTTGTTAACAATGTTCGGGAGAAACACAATCATATAAACCAATTCAGCACAGGTGGAGGTTGTCTAGTTAATCAACTAGCATGAGACACACATTCAGTATATATTTTGCAAATATTTACATGTATTTACATCTATATATGTATATTCTTTATTTTATATTATATATAAAATGTGTGTGTGTGTGTGTGTGTGTGTGTACTGAATAGACATACTTATATATATATATATATATATATATATATATATATATATATATATATATATATATATATACAGTACAGACCAAAAGTTTGGACACACCTTCTCATTCAAAGAGTTTTCTTTACTTTCATGACTATGAAAATTGTAGATTCACACTGAAGGCATCAAAACTATGAATTAACACATGTGGAATTATATATTGAATTATATACATAACAAAAAAGTGTGAAACAACTGAAAATATGTCATATTCTAGGTTCTTCAAAGTAGCCACCTTTTGCTTTGATTACTAATTTTGGCATTCTCTTGATGAGCTTCAAGAGGTAGTCACCTGAAATGGTCTTCCAACAGTCTTGAAGGAGTTCCCCGAGAGATGCTTAGCACTTGTTGGCCCTTTTGCCTTCTGTCTGCGGTCCAGCTCAGCCCTAAACCATCTCGATTGGGTTCAGGTCCGGTGACTGTGGAGGCCAGGTCATCTGGCGCAGCACCCCATCACTCTCCTTCTTGGTCAAATAGCCCTTGATGCCTTCAGTATGACTCCACAATTTTCATAGTCATGAAAATAAAGAAAACTCTTTGAATGAGAAGGTGTGTCCAAAATTTTGGTCTGTACTGCATATATTTGTACACACACATACTGTATGTACATACATTCATATAGCCAAATCACCTCTGTCCCCCAACAGTTTTCTGGCATTCATCATCACCCCAACTCCTCACTCTAAACTATTATAATCTCAGATAAGGGATGGGGGAGTTCCCTTTCAGTTGGTAACTCTTGACATCATGTCTGATGCCCGACAAATTGGGCATATTGTTTCAATAGACTAATCTGTATAAAAAGGCAGCAGGTGCAATGCATACCAGCTTTTCACTTCGGACAACAACGAAATGAGCATAAAAGTGTTTTAAGTGAGCTACGAGTTCAACGCACTCTTGGAAACTTTTGGTGTTGCCGTTATGGCACTACAGTGGTAGTTGAACCATGCTTCCCCTTCTGGGACTGTAGGTACTCATCTGGCCTGTCCAGAAATGCTTAAAAGGCCTGACGAGAAGCTGCCTCTTCCTTACATGTTACAGCATTACTGCAGGTGCATCAGGCCAAGGCACTGAAGGACCTGCACAAAGGTGGTCACGACCTGGAAGTTCTGAAAGATCTCCAAACTGCTGCTGATCTCGCGATCTGAGCGAAGAAGGTCACTGCGAGTTCTCTGGGTCGTGCGATGTCCACACTTGTGGTCCTGGCTGTGTCTGGATGATATGACAGATGCAGACAGAGATCGGTTCTTTAATGCCCCTTTGTCATAAACTGACCTCTTTGGTGATGCAGACAGATAGTTTTAGAGCTGTGGGCTGGGTGACCCCCAACACATTCGCTAGATTCCATAGCCTTCATTTGGAGCCGGTATCCTCCTGTGTTCTATCAGGAGGATACCAGTCCCAGTTAGTATTGCTTGTTAAAACGGTGAATGGAACTTGTTGTTGTGAGCCCCGGCCTACACCGAAAAGGAGCTCAGGTGGCTCGCAGAGGCCAATGGAAAGGGCAGCATCCATGGCGCTTTGGTAGGAATCCCAATTCGTCTGTCATCCAATGTGACATCAAGAGTGATGGACTGAAAGGGAACATCTTGGTTGCGTATGGTAACCCTTGTTTCCTGAAGGAGGGAACGGAGACATCGCGGCCGCTGTTGAACCGATGAGCGGCCAGGTCACCGGCTCGGCTCTGAAGCGAAAACCTGGTATACATGCACCTGCTGCCTTTTTATGCTCAGGATGTGATCAGCTGCAGCTGAATCCAATAATTGCATGCCAATGTGCATTGGCTTACTTAGTTTACATTCGAAGAAGATTGGTCTATCAAAGCGATATCCCTGATTTGTCTCCGTTCCCTCCTTCAGGGAATGAGGGTTGCCATACGTAACCGAGACATTCTCTGGGTTCAGGTTCTGGGATCTAGTTTCCGTGATTCATGTAGATCTGACAGAAATAGACTGAACATAATTTAAATATTTTTTTCATACATTTATTCATTTGGAATAAAAAGGTATTAAAACAAAAAACAAACAAAATGGTGGCTCTTTAGCATCAAAACTTCCTGCAAAACTTCCTTTTGGAATCACACACAAATGGTGTGGAGTAAAATACTGTACATCCAAATTTCAGTGGTAAGTGGTTAAGAACAAAGTATGAGCAACAATAATCATGATGCTATCTTTAACAATTGTTACCTCAAAAGTTACTTCACACTACTAAGTGCGCTTGGAAAAATATATTATGAGACTTGGGAATGACTGAAGACCTAAATTTGAAGGTTGTAGGTTAATCCATGGATCATCACCACTGAGCAAGAAACATACACTCAAAATTCTCCTTGAGCAAAACAGTGAAGCCCAGGTTGATCCTGGAAGACTATATCTGTAATAACTGCACTGAAGGTCAATTTGCATAAAATAATAATCTTATCACAGAAGTATCTTGATATTTGATTCATTTGCAGGTGATTGTTGGTTGATGGCGGCTATTGCATCTTTGACTATGGAAACTGACTTTCTGAAACGTGTAGTTCCACATGGACAGAGTTTTACAGAGAACTATGCCGGCATCTTTCACTTTCAGGTATAAACATGCAGTGGGATAAAAATGTCTGAAAACCACTAAAGTAATCAAATATTTAAAAAATAAATAAATAAAATCTGATTTAAACCTTACAACATTTTAGGCATAACTTAAAATCATCTAAATAATTATATTGTAATAAAATTTACACTCAAATTATTAGTTAATAATATATTTTATAATTGTAAAAAGTCATTTCACATTAGAAAAAAGAAATAAATTGATTATTTTCACTGGTAATCTCGGAAGGTTGGACCTCATTTGAGTATTTATAACCTTATTATTCCAATAATAAATGAAATGGATGGTGTCAGAGTGATTGTTGCTATTCACATCTCTTTAGCTCTGGCAGTGTGGTGAATGGGTGGATGTTGTCATTGACGACCGGCTGCCCACTAAAAATGGGAGACTGTTGTTTGTTCATTCAGCAGAGGGCTCTGAGTTCTGGAGCGCCCTGTTGGAAAAGGCCTATGCAAAGTAAGTGTGTGTTTATTCATAAATTACCTGCTACTATTTACCTGAACTGTAACAAAAACTATGGAGTCATCTGAAATGTTTGGTATAAACACTGTGCCAAACCAGAAACCACAGCCTAGAATACACACAACGTTCATTCAACATGTCACATATCCATGACATACCAACCACTGCTGCTTATTTCTCCTGTACTTTGAAGGGTAAATGGCTCATATGAAGCTCTGACAGGAGGCCTGACCAATGAGGGTTTTGAGGATTTCACTGGAGGCATCGCTGAAACCTATGATCTGAAAAAAGATTCCTCACACCTGTTTAAGCTCATGCAGAAAGCACTGACTCAAAGATCATTAATGGGCTGCTTCATTTCTGTGAGTCCCATTTTACTTTGCTTGGCTTTCTTTTTACATCATTTATTTCTCTAAGGCAAGAAAAAAATTGTGTATAAATATATAATGCTTAATAGGACTTAGAGTAAAAAGACACTGGTACACAGGATCACAGTGCAGAAGAAAACCAGGAAATCCGAGACAAGGGCATCTACAGCAGAGCAACAATTGAATACTAAACAAGGGAAACATAGGGGTATATATACACAAGTTAACCAGGGCAGACAAGGAACGGGTCTGGGTAATTAGTGGTCAAGGAAATGAACAAGGGTTGCTATGGAGTAGAGCTGTAATCGGGCCTTAAAAGTTAAGCCCGACAGCACCCAAGCCCGACAGTACATTTTGATTGACAGTTTTTTAAAATACAGAACCCGTTTACAGCCCGACATTATTCAAATGTGCGCACACACACAGCTCTTTTGCCTTTTGTCAAGAATGAGTAATTTATACATGTTTTAACAATTAATTCATAACTAACTTAGACTAGACCACTTGGAAGTTGGAATAAAGAAATAAAATAATCTTAACATCGCAGCACTCTAAACATACATAGGCTCATTTAGCCTATAAATAAACCAACGCACCAATAAAAACGAGTCTTTTTAAACAAATTAAATTAAGATAGGTATTTGGCAATAACGAAATTAAGATAAAGGCTCCTCCGGATTTGCTTCGCTACTAGCAGCTGACATTTAATTAAAGAATAATGCCAACATTAGCGTAAATACTTTTTGAGGAGGAGAATTATTGAATCCACTGTAGATGGCTTCAGCGAATTCCTGCGCTCACTGATGGTGCGTCATTATTCACTCATTATTCTCATTATAAACATGGTCAAAACTTTTCAACACCTCAGACTTTGCTTTAGTTGCTGGTGCAACCAAAACGTAATCGCCTGAGGCAAGCCTCTGTTACACCTACTCAGCATCCATTTTCGTATCTTTCTCGCGCTAATCAAAACATATCACATGACAGCTCATTGTTTACCTCACAAACCGGAGCGCAAGCCCGAACCTGGCCCGAGCCCATGTAAGATGATATAAATTAAGCCCATACCCGACCGAACCCGTCGGATCTTCTTCTCTACTATGGAAACAAATGAGGCAGCATTGCAAATAGACTATCTAGCCCCTTTCACAAAGTATTACCAGTAAATTGCCGTAAAATTACTGGCTTTACTGGTAAGTACAAATATGAGCTGTTCATACAGGGAATGACATTCCATTCACACATCAGTTTCATCAGTGTGCACGATTTACTAATTTGTTCCTTCAATGTACTGAAACGTGCACACGATAACCAACTCTGATTGCATTATCATGTAGACAGCGAAACCAGTATTTTGGCTTGTAATGTCAGAGCCAGTGAGGTTGTGGTGACATACAGGAAACTTTCATGCTTCTGATCGGACAACATGGCTTTATAGTTGAGATTATATCACCAGCGGATGGCTTGGCATGCTCCTGAGAGTGCTTTATAACATGATTTAGCACACACCTTGCATCAGTTTCCTGTCTGGTCTCATTTGTTGATGTTGTGGACTACTTACTTGTATCTTTGTTATGCTCCTGCAACTCCAGTTCTTGTTTCCCTCATGGCTCCAAGTCCTCAGAGTGTGTGTTAACCCAGTACTTACCTGCTAGCGAGGTGTGTGCTCTAACTGCTCCATTTAATCCACAATTTCCCGCATTTGTAAGGAAAGGACATTCTATTATTAATTTCTTCAAGCCTTGTGTACTGTTATTTGCTCAGCATACTCACCTGTTTCCTGCCATGCTGCAAATAAATACCTGTTTCTGTGGTTCACTGACTCTGAGTCTGCATTAGTGATGCAAAGTCCGATTCACTTCCACAAACTGGTTCCTTTCGGTCAATTCGTCTCCAGTTCAAAAACCAGATTCATTGGTTCCTGGCATTATCAAGTAATGATATCACTAGTATGCATTTATTTTTTAACAACTCAGTGCCAAGTCGCATCAATGAAACATTCAAATAAAGTAATTTGTGTGAACACATATTGCTGATTATTACTTTTCAATCACTTCAGTGTTTGTGGTGACATTTCCATTCGCAGATCCTTTATGTCAGATACAACTGCACAATATTGACTAGCCTACAACTTGGATAAGTTTCCTCAAAATTTTGCACCTACAGCAGACACTGATGGTCGATACAATAGCCTATGTGTTGTGCATCATCTCTAATGAAAATATATCAAATAAAAAAACATTTTTTTTTACTATCAATGCACATTTAATTCTGATTTTCCTAATGTTTTTTATCATTAAAAATATCTAAAAGGCAAGTTCGCAGGAGATGGAGTCGAAAACGAATCTGAAGCTGGTGAAGCTTCATGCCTACTCCGTCACAGGCGCAAAGGAGGTAAGAAAATGCAACAGACACAGAAATATGGATTTGATAGGAAAAACTGAAGGACCTCTAATGGCTGTCACCTTATCTATAGGTTCATTCCAACGGCCGTCTGGTTCAGCTGGTGCGTATCAGGAACCCGTGGGGTCAGGTGGAGTGGACGGGCCCTTGGAGTGACAAGTGAGTTTCAATAAACAGATCTTACTCCTTTAACAATCAGTCTTGAGAGTCCTGTCAAAAATTTCCAATGTCTTTGTCAGTTCCAAAGAGTGGAACAGTGTCCAACCAGAGGAGAAAGCTAAATTGGTTTATTCAGCTGAAGATGGGGAGTTCTGGTAAGAGAATTCAAGCTTTTAAGCCTCAAGGTCTCAACAATATAAAAAATGGGTAACACTTTATTTTGATAGTCCACTTTAGACATTCTACTAGCAGTAAGTAACTTTGCAACTACATGTCAACTAGCAGTTAGTAGAGTATTAGTAGTCTGTCTGCTTAATATCTTCTAACACTTTCTTTGTCAACTTATTGTCAACTTATACTAAGTCTAAACCTACCCCTAACACTAACCCTAAACTTACCCTAACAGTCTACTCTGAGAGTTAGTAGACATGTAGTTGCAAATTTCTGACATTTAGTTGATATGTAGTTGACATGTAGTTGCAAAGTTACTTATAGTCAGCAGAATGTCTAAAGTGGACTATCGAAATAAAGTGTAACCAAAAAATGACAAACCTCCTCGTCCTGTCAGGATGGCGTTTTCAGACTTCATACAGCACTTCTCCGTTTTGGAGATCTGTAATCAGACTCCAGAAGCTCTTTCAAGTGACACTGCAAGCTGCTGGAAATACAACCAGTTTCAAGGTGACTGGAGGGTGGGATCCACCGCAGGGGGTTGTAGGAACAATCCAGGTAAGTTAAATTAACCACATTGCACTTGATTAAAAACAGTTTTTAACTACCATCTGACCGTTTGTTTCCTCCTCTCCAGATTCATTCTGCTCAAACCCTCGGTTTGTGTTCAAGCTGGATGAAGAAGATGATGATCCTTATGATGGAAAAGATGGCTGCACAGTCCTAGTGGGTCTGATGCAGAAAGATTTTCGCAAAGTCAGGCGTTTCGGAAAAACCCCGAACACCATTGGCTTCAGTATCTATAAGGTAACTGGCTAAATACAATCAGTAATATTGTTAGTACTTGTAACGAGGAGTCAGGGACGTATGGATCCAAATACTATAGTTTATCAAGAATGGCCAAACAGGCAATGATCAAAGGACAGTGTCAGGTGTCAAGGGATATCCAAAATCAGAAACAGTAACAAGCAAAGGCCGGGGCAGGCAGCAGAGAATCACAGTCGGTATAAACAATCCAAAGTCAAACAGGGAAGAACAAAAACTAGGAAAACGCTAGTAAATGCCAGACGTGTGTGTGTGTGTGTGTGTGTGCAATCAGTCCCAGGAATGGGGCAGGATGGGAAATGGAGTTCGAAAAAGGGGGTGGACACAAAAATGCCAGAGTCTCTTTTAGTTCCAGATATGTTTTTTTTCCCCCATTAATATTCTCCAATTTGTCCAAGGATTAAAAAATAAATAAAATAAGTATAGAGTCATGAACTAAAGCAACAAGCTCGAAGATGAATCATTATATTTCAAACTATGATTTGAAATTTTACAAAGTATCTATGGGAGACTTTTTTGAACACACTTTCCTCTGATACAACTATCAATATAACAACTAATTAACTTTTTTGTAGTTACATTTTGTGGTTAAATAACATTAACATTGAAAACTGAATGACAATATTATAATTTATTTTGTGTTTGTGTGTGTGTGTGTTGCAGGTTCCAGATCAGGTATGACATCTGAATGGTTTGTACATGAGAGTAGATGGACACCACCAATGTAACCATTTGTTATTTTGTTTTAACGATGCTAAGAAGCCCCTAAAGTTTCTCCAGGGAAGGCGAATGTTAATAGAGAGAATGTCTGGTTTCTCATTTGGAACACTATACTTTTAAAAGATAACAGTTTTACCTGTTTAAACACAAAAGCATTTAAATAATTGTTTTTTTTTCATCACCATGTCCCCTTGAGAGCTACTTATGATATATTCATACAAAACAACTGTTGTAAGTTTTAATATGCCATTTCATCCATCTGTGTTTGTGTTGTGCAGTTCAGGGGTCGCAATAACATTAATCTCGGTCCTGATGTCCTGCTGCGTCTGCAGCCCATTGCTGGGTGCAAAAGTTTCAGCAGCACGCGAGAGGTGAGCGAGCGCTTCAAACTGCCTACAGGTGAATACATCATCATCCCCTCCACCTTTGAGCCTAATCGCAATGGAAGCTTCGTACTGCGTGTGTTCACAGAGAAAGAGGTTGCTGCCAGGTTTGTCACAAGTCTTTTTAGCATATTTCAACTTAAAAAAGGGTATAATATGGTATAAAAAAGGAAATAATATTGGTAAAGTTTTAGACCACATGACGATGCTGTTGAGCAGGTTCTGTTCTGCCTAGAGTGGATCGTTACACTAAAACATCTCTTTGTCTGAACAATAAATCATGACTGTACACTGAATATTCTTGTATTTGTGCCCAAATGCATGATGGATGTTTCTGACTCTCGTCGCTGCAGCCTGATGAATTCAGAGATTAATGCAGATGTGAAAAAGGTGATTTGATCATTTACACACATAGTGTAAAATACTTTTATGTAAATTCAGACATAAAACAGAATAAGATCCACATACAGTTTAAAAATATTATTATTTTATTTTTTCCCAGCAATACATATCTGAGAGTGATTTGAAGCCAGAGTTCAAAGAATTTTTCAGTCAGATTGCCGGAAACGTAAGTAATTTTTAATCTAAATGCTGGTTAATTTCAGTTTGAGGTGATGATAAATATGGTCACAAATGGTCTTGTCTTCACTCTGCAGGACTCAGAGGTGTCTGTGTTTGAACTAAAGCAGGTCCTAGACGTTGCTTTGTCAAAACGTAGGAATACAAACTTTCTCAGTTTTATTTATACCTGTTTATATATATAAAAGAAAAGAAAGCTCCTTGAAATTGAAATTCTGTGCTTAAAATGTTTTGCCATATTTCACACAGGCACTGATGTGAAGATGGATGGATTTAGTATGGAAACCTGTCGCCACATTATCAGCCTGCTAGATGTATCCTTACCTCACTGGATAATATTTATATTTATGCATTAAGTAGAAGCTTTTATCCTATCTATATTTTAAGCGACTTACAGCGCATTCAAACTATACATTTTTTGTTCCCTGGGAATTGAACCCATGACCTTTGAACACAGTGCCCTACCACTGAGCCACAGGAACACCTATATGTAAGATTACTACATGAATTATGGATTATGGATTCATCAAACGATTAATCAAGAATGAATTGCATCCAAAATAAAAATAAAATTGTTTACACAACATATGTGTGTATACTGTGTATATTTATTATGCATATTTAATTTACAAATACATGTATGCATATATTTAAGATAATATCTTATTTTAACATATTAAATATATTTCTAAATAAAAAATCTACTGTTAATGTATATACATGTAAAATATTTTCAAAATATACAATATATGTTTGTATTTATATTTGCATAATAAATAGTCATAGTACACATGTATTATGTAAACAAAAACTTATATTTTGGATGCAATTAATCGCGATTAATCTTTGACAGCACTAGGATTAATGCAGAGATTCACAAACCCTTTTATCAGCCGAACCCATTTAACCATAAACGTCCCATTGAAAGTAAATATTTCAATTACAATTTAGTTTAAATTTTCTAAATATTTCTTTTAATTTTACGTTTTCATGATTGAACTATTAGCCTTTCACCAACTCACGACCCCCTGCAGATCCCTGGCAAATCTCCAGGGGTTCAGGAAACCCAGTTTGGATTTGAATCACAGATTATCTGAATGTTGTATTTGTGGATTAATATTCTCAACAGAGTCCTTTCAACCAAATTAATCACCATAACCCTGTTATAACCCTTGACATCCATCCAGAAAGATGGCAGCGGCAAACTTGGCCTTGTGGAGTTTCACATACTGTGGATAAAGATCCAGAAATATTTGGTAAAATATATATCTTGGGGTAAATTAAAGCTAAATGAAAAATCTCTAGTATTAGACAATAGCTAATATGGTACAGTTTAACTATTGCGCATCCCTACAAGAAAGCAACAACTTTGTTGGCTTTAAGTTCTGATAAAATTACTAAATTTATTTACCGAAGTTAAATACTGAATGTGTATTATCTGTTATATCTCCCCAGGAGGCTTTTAAGAAGCATGATAAAGACAACTCAGGCACTATGAGTTCCTATGAGATGAGAGATGCTGTGAACGAAGCAGGTAATGAGTCTATGGCCCCGTTTTTACACAGTAATCCCAGTAAATCACCGTACAATTACTGGGATGATTTTAACGGTGTAAGGCTTGTGTGTTTGGCACATGGAAGGTATCCAATTGTGGCTGAAGGTTTCTTCCATGTTCTGTTTTTTCAGTGTGCAAAGTTTATGTTTAGTCTAAACACTGATCCCAATAAGGAGTCCAATGTTTGTTTGTGCTTTTCTCTACAGGGTTCCAGCTGAACAATGAGGTACTTCAGGTGGTAATCTCACGTTATGCCAACCAGCAGTACGCCGTTGACTTTGATTCCTTTGTTGGCTGTCTGATTCACCTGGAATTGCTGTTCAGTAAGTTTTACTGAAGATATTTAATGTTTTATAATAACGTAAATGCATTATTGTAATCTGGAATAATGCTTTACTGTAACAATTTTTGTCTGTTCTCTACACAGAAATGTTTAAAACATTTGATAAGAAGGACACTGGGAAAATTGAGCTGGATATCCTGCAGGTGACTCACAAGTGTGAACTTGATTTTTGTATCCTCTCAATGTAGCGTTTTCATTTACAGATGTGTTGTTTTGGCTTTTGCAGTGGCTCTGCTTGGCCCTCAGTTAAAAATCCATTCACCATTACTGCATCAGAAATCAATTCAGCTCCTGAAATTGAACTGAAGAGGATGCAGCAGACCTGAAATACCCAAGAGTAAAACCAACCAAAGATGGGTATTATATAAACTTGGAATTGCTTTAAAAATTTTGTTTGTCTACGGTGCTTCTACTGAAGAATTGGCTATAATAAAGATGACTAAATCACTTGCATGTGTAATAAATCTCCACTGCATGCAAGTTTACTGAACCCAAGTGCAGAACCCAAAATATAAACTCACCAACAGCAGTTAGTGAACAAAGCTAAACAAAGACAATCATATTCTTTTGTTTTATGGTGAGACACAGATCAACTTTAAAGGTGGATATAGCGCCACCCACTATATTGGAGTGGAAAATGTTTTTCACAATTGCTAGGACATATTTCTCAATACTTTTTCACTTGTCACTTTTTCAAAACTCTTCACACAGCAAGCAAAACGTCAGTCTACTCCTTCATTTTAAAAGACATGTGAAGCATTTTGCATTTTGTGTGCAATTTTTAGATTTTTGTGTAGAGCTTTGAAAAAAAAAGAGTGTTTAAGCAGTTGAAACAAACTGTAGATTTTCTACCGTTTGCGCTACATTTTCTTTGCATTTACAAACCTCATATTTATCACTTTATTCATATGAAAAGATGTATTATTTGTGTGTTGTGTGTTCTAACTGAAGGATCTAAGAATCCTCAAATGCAACACTTTCTTTCATTTATATTCATTTATTCTTCATTCATTCATCATTTAATATTTTTTATTGAATAATCATTTATAACGATAATTTTAACCATTTATATACTCATTTCATTGATTCATTAATTGATTAGTCATTTATATTATATAACTTTTTCCATTGTTGTTTAATCTTGTAAACGTGTTTCAAAGGCTGTTTGTCTTCATGAATAAGAAAAACGAGGGAATGGAAATTTATGTGATGTTGTTGTGGAGCAGTTTGGTATAACACGACTTGTTGGATTTGTGTTTGTAAGATGCAGTCTGAGCATTGAAACATATGCAACTAAGATTATCTAATAAACTTCTTTTCAGCATTATTACTTTGTCTCCTACTTCTGCTTTTCTCTGGTTTTTCTGAGTCAACTTCTTGGCTGACTTCTTATCACCCTAAAAAGAACAAGGCGTTTCGTGAATCTGTAAACTGTGATGTCACATTTTACAAGCCCCTCCCATAACTGTTGACAGACACTGCAGAGACCCCGCCCTAAGTGAGCAGCACACAATATGCCATATTTACTCTCACTTAATACACAGGTCTAATATAAACATGCAATTTCTTTTCCAGCTTCATAGACATAACTGACTTTTGTCATTTTGTGATTTTGTAACGTATGTATTTGAAAGTTTAAGTGCAAAAAGACATGAAAGAGAACTAAGTTTAGTACTCAAATGTCATATACTGTATATATATATATATATATATATATATATATATATATATATATATATATATATATATATATATATAAGGATTTGCCGCAGATGATTCAAATGTGAGTTTTGAGCAGTGTAAAGTAGCACTTGTTGTTTTTTCTTTTCTCTGATCACAAATGCAGACATGGTTTTATGTTTAAGCACCACGATGCAACGCAAACACAGTATTAAAACACAAAATTAATATTAATAGGCCTAACTACTTTTGTTTTAAAGAAAGTTGTTTAGTCTACCTAAAATAGTTTATTTTATCACAATGCCTTCTGTCGCTGCCACAATCTAAATAAGGAAATGAAACATTACTATTGTTACGTTCTACAGACTAAGTTTTTGTATACATGTCTTCCCAACCACTAGGTGGCAGTCTAGAGTAGGATATTTTTTGGACCGGGAAGTGCTAATGCGTTGGTGGAGGTGACAATATTCTGATTAGGATGAGTGGCGTACAAGCTACCAAATTGTTCTTCCACAAGGTTATCGTAAAAAAGTTCTGAAGCATGAGAATGTTTTGTCTGGGCATCACAAAGACTTTCCAGCGGATTTCAAGGTACTTCTTTTGGCCCGGATTGAAGTCTGCAGTGTCAGGCTTTGTTCGCTCCTGTTGTGTTTGTCAGCTCTCAGATAAACCAAATCAGGTTATTTCTCCTGCTCCTTTGCAACCAATTCCTGTTGTGGGAGAGCCTTTTGAGAAACTCCTGATTGATTTGTGTGGGTCCATTGCCCAAGTCAAAGTCAGGTCATCAGTACATCCTAATGTTGATGTGTGCTGTGACACGATATCCTGAGGCTGTCCTGATACGTACTCTTAAAGCAAAAGTAGTTGTTAAGGAGCTTGTAAAATTTTGCTCTACATTTGGATTGCCTAAGATTATCCAATCTGATAGAGGTACCAATTTTACCTCTCATGTGTTCAGGCAGGTATTACGAGAACTGGGGGTGAAACATCAACTGTCAAGTGCCTATCACCCTGAGTCCCAGGGGGCACTTGAAAGGTTTCACCAAACTTTAAAGTCCATGCTTCGTGCATACTGTCTTGATACAGGAAAAGACTGGGGAGAGGGATTTCCTTTACTCATGTTTGCAATTAGAGAGACCGTTCAAGAGTCACTGGGTTTCAGTCCTGCAGAACTCATTTTTGGCCATACAGTTCGGGGACCACTGAAGTTGTTGAGTGAGCAGTTGCTGTCTAAGACCACTCCACCCATGTCAGTGTTAGACTATGTCAGTTCTTTTCGGGAACGTCTCCACAGGGCATTTGAAGTTGCAAAACAGCATCTTGTTAAAACACAGGCTAAAATGAAAGCTCATTATGATAAGCAAAGTGTAGTGCGTAATTTTCAACCTGGTGAAAAAGTGCTTGTCCTTCTTCCTGTTCCTGGCTCAGCTTTGCAAGCCAAATTTTCGGGCTCCTATGTTGTTGAGAGAAAGCTTGGTGACACAGACTATGTGATTAGTACCCCAGACCGTAAGAGGAAAAACCCGGTTGTGTCACATAAATGTTGAAAGCCTACAAGACCAGGTCGGTATCTCCAGAGTCGATACCAAAACCTGTATCGGTTTTGTCCACTAGTGTCAGGCAAGTGGTATATAATCCTGTAAATGATGGCTTAGCCGATAGTGACGTTCATGGCCTGACAATGCGCTTGAATAATTCCTCCATTTTGAGTGATTTGAAATCATATCTCTGGTATCTTCCTAAAGAACAATGTGAGGACATTGTAAATCTGGTCCACAAGTATTCTACTTTATTTTCTTATGTGCCAACGCAGACTACAGTGTTGAAACATGATATCGATGTGGGCGAGTGTAGGCCAATCAAGCAACATCCATATCGGCTCAACCCAATGAAGGGTGAATTAATGAGAAAGAAGTAGAATATTTGTTACAACATGGTTTGGCCTTTCCCAGTCAAAGCCCATGGAGATCACCCTGTATTTTAGTTCCAAAACCTGACTCAACTGTAAGATTTTGTACTGACTACCGTAGGGTTAATAATGTAACAAAACCAGACTCCTTCCCCCTGCCACGTATGGAGGATTGTGTAGATCGAGTAGGCTCTGCTCATTACATTACCAAGCTTGATCTCCTAAAGGGGTATTGGCAGGTACCTTTGACCCCACGGGCCTCTGAGATCTCTGCATTTGTCACCCCTGATAACTTCCTGCAATATTCCATTATGGCATTCGGGATGAGAAATGCCCCAGCAACTTTCCAACGGCTCATGCAGAGAGTTTTGTCAGGGGTGACCAATTGTGAGGTATATCTGGACGACTTGGTTATCTACTCAATGTCTTGGGAGGATCACGTAAATAACTTGAAACTAGTTCCCTTTCGATACTTCACTCATACTGCGTATGGGGAAAAGCTCCTTTTTTCCTCGATACTGAAGCCTTTTTTCAATAACGCAGTGCAACTGCACTGCCATTGGTTTAATCTGTAAACTTTTTTAAACCAATGACAGCGCTGCGTAGCTGCGCGAGCCTGTGGTGATGCAGCGCGCCAAAGCCCGCCAGAATGGGCGGGGCGAATGGCTATATAAACAGGCAATCGCCAGAGGAAATCAGATCTTACTCCTTCAGCGACGACTTCACTTCGTTGGATCTCTGCTGAACGCCTTCGCCTGGAACGAGCTCTCGCCGTCGAAGAGGCACCGCAGCGGATCAGCTGAGACCGCCGACCGCCTGCAGCGCCGGCGTACTCGCAGACAGCCGCTCTCAGCGCCGATCTCGGGCCGCCCGCTTCCCGCTTCCGGCCGCTTCTCAGCGATCTCCTGCCGCCATCCGGCGATCCTAAAAGAGCTTTTTCCAGCGGTTTTCACTGCTCTAAAAGAGCGTTTCTAACGCCGTTTTAACGGCGACGGCCATGCCGCGCCACAGCTGTTGCACATGCAGAGCCCCTCTGCATGAGGACGACGGCCATGGTGAGTGTGTTTTCTGCCTGGGTAAACCCCATGCTGAGGCTGCACTCACTGAGACTTCATGCTGCTTTTGTGAAAGCATGAGTCTCGCCTCTCTGCGCTCGCGGATTGCTTTCTTTAATGAAAGTAATCCCGCCCCTCGCGCCCTCCCGTCTTTTTCCTCCCGCGAGCCGGCCAGGAAAAGACAGCGGGGAAGAGGGGCCCAGCGCCCGGATTTGGGTGAGCTCACGCCGGCTCAGCGCCCGCGTGCCTCACCCTCTCCAATGAGAGAGCCGTCCCCTGTCCTCTTCTCACGCCCAGAGCAGCGTCCCTCGGCTGAAGCAAGCGACCTCGTCTCTTTTGGCGGATCGGAGGACGAGCCGCTTGACGACTCCATGTCACTCGCGGCTTCTGAAACGGAGGACTGGGCCGGCGATTCTGACCCCGCCCACCTGCCGTCACTGGAGCCCATCGACGCCAGAGCTGGGATGGATGCCGAGCTTCTCCGCATCCTCTCCAAGGCCGTTGAGGAACTCCATTTGGAGTGGGCCCCCCCTGAATAGCCGACACGCAGCAGGCTGGACGAGTGGTACCTGCCAGGACGCCGCCATGCCCCCTGCCAGCGACCTGCCCCATTCTTCCCTGAGGTTCATGACGAGCTGAAAAAGTCGTGGCGCGCCCCCTACTCGGCCCGCCTACGCACTTCCTCTGCAGCTCTCAGCTCAGTAGATGGCTCTCAGGAGAAGGGCTATGAGCAATTGCCGCCCCTGGATGAGGCCGTGGCTGCTCACCTCTGTCCCCCCGCGGCTGTGGGGTGGAAAAATAAGAGAGCCCTTCCTTCCAAGCCCTGCAGGACGACCTCTGCCATGGCTGGCAGGGCCTACACTTCTGCGGGCCAAGCCGCTTCATCTCTGCACACCATGGCCATATTGCAGGTGTTCCAGGCAAAGCTTCTCCGTTCCCTGGATGAGTCTAGCTCTAGTGAACCTGCTTTCCGTGACCTCCGCAGCGCCACTGATTTGGCTCTGCGCGCCACGAAAGCCACGGCCCAGGCCATCGGACGATCCATGGCCAACCTGGTTGTGCTGGAGTGCCACCTCTGGCTCAACCTAACAGAGATTAAGGAGAGCGACAAAGTGGCCTTTCTCTATGCCCCAGTCTCTCCATGCGGCCTCTTCGGACCAGCGGTAGAAGGGTTTACAGAACGCTTCACTGCAGCACAGAAGTCGTCCCAAGCCATGCGACACTTCCTGCCCAAGCTAAACCGCCTAGACGTCAGGGCCCCCGGCAAAGGATTGTGCTGGACCCGACGCCCTCTAAATCCTCCTGATCGTTGGGGAAGAAAGAGGAAGGGGCAAAGTCCCGCCGCGGCCGGACCACCCCAGAAGCTCTCTCGCCTGTCTGCTGTGCGACCTGGGCCCACTGTTGTTGCGTCCACGCAAAGCGCCGTTGTTATGGCGAACACAATAAATATTTCACATTTTCAAAAAGAGAGCACTTTTCCTCTTCCACACTCGTCAGTGTTCAGGCCCCTGATCAGCGGTCTGCCATCCGACACTATCCAGCCCCTTGTCACGCGGGCCGAGGCCTGGCAGGCCATCCCCGGAGTGTCCAAGTGGGTGTTGGGGATAATAAAACACGGATACTCACTGCAGTTCGCCCGAAGACCCCCGCGTTTTCGCGGAGTGATTCCCACCTCGGTAGAGCCGGACGATGCTCAGGTCC
Organism: Carassius auratus; assembly: GCF_003368295.1. NCBI lineage: Eukaryota > Metazoa > Chordata > Actinopteri > Cypriniformes > Cyprinidae > Carassius > Carassius auratus. The sequence goes on from NC_039264.1 coordinate 19,761,792, forward strand.
TCCGCACCGAAGTGATGACGCTGTTAAGGAAGGGAGCCATAGAGATAGTTCCTCCCTCAGACAGCGGGTCGGGGTTCTACAGCCGTTATTTCCTTGTCCCCAAGAAAGATGGCGGTCTCAGACCCATCTTAGACCTCAGACACCTGAACCTTTCCCTCATGAAACGGAAGTTCAAGATGTTGACACTGAAGCAGATCCTCACGCAGATTTGCCCAGAGGACTGGTTCTTCTCGCTGGACCTGAAAGATGCTTACTTTCACATCCAGATAGCCCCCCATCACAGACGATTCTTGAGGTTCGCGTTCGAAGGTGTGGCTTACCAATATACAGTCCTTCCCTTTGGGCTGTCTCTAGCTCCCCGCACTTTCACGAAGTGCATGAACGAGGCGCTCTCCCCTCTGAGACAGATGGGAATTCGCATTCTGAACTATCTCGACGACTGGCTCATTCTAGCCCAGTCACGAACCGAGCTAGACCACAACAGATCCATGCTCCTGAGCCACTTACAGTGCCTAGGACTCAGGGTCAATTTCGCCAAGAGCTCACTGCTCCCCAGCCAATGTATTACGTTCCTGGGAGCAGTTTTCGACTCCGTCAATATGAGGGCTGTCATATCACCAGAGCGCGCTCTTGTACTTCAGCAGCTCGCGGCCTCTGTCAAGAACAAAGCCTGTTTCCCTCTGAAGTTCTTTCAGAGGATGCTAGGGCTGATGGCTTCCGCCTCCCCAGTTTTACAGCTCGGCCTCCTACGAATGCGGCCCTTGCAGTACTGGCTGAAACTCCGGGTCCCACCTCATGCTTGGCGGCACGGCCGCTTTCGCATCAGGGTCAACCAGGCCTGTCTAGCAGCCCTGGAGCCTTGGATGAACCCTGTTTGGTTCAGTCGTGGAGTACCCCTACAGGCGGTTTCCAGAAGGACGGTACTCTCAACAGATGCGTCCAACCTGGGTTGGGGTGCTCTGTGCGAGGGCAGACCAGCCTTCGGCTCGTGGTCGCACGAAGAAAGCCATCTTCATATCAACTGCCTCGAGATGCTGGCAGTAGAACGAGCCCTTCAATCCTTTCAGGCAATCTTGGAAGGGCGCCACATCCTAGTCCAGTCGGACAGCATGACAGTGGTGTCCTACATAAATCACCAAGGCGGCCTTTCGTCCAGCCGCCTCTGCGCACTGGCAAAGCGCCTCTTGGAATGGGCATTACCCAGGTTGCGATCGCTCAAGGCGACACACATACCTGGCAAGACGAATCTGGGAGCAGACATGCTTTCACGGAGCAATGTCCCCTCGGACGAGTGGATGCTCCATCCCCAGACAGTTCTCAAAATCTGGGAGATTTTCGGGAAGGCAGAGGTCGACCTCTTCGCCTCAGAAAGCAACTCTCATTGCCCAACTTATTTTTCAAAGGAAACAGATGCGCTGGCCCACAACTGGCCCAGCCTCCTTCTTTATGCTTTTCCCCCGATCGCTCTGATCCCTCAGGTCATCAGACGAGTCAGGGAAGACAGACACAGAGTCCTCCTAGTGGCCCCACTCTGGAGGACCCAAGTTTGGTCCTCGGAGCTTTTCAGGCTTTCCATGAAAGCCCCATGGCCGATCCCCCTGAGGCGGGACCTCCTCTCTCAGGCGAACAGGACAATCTGGCATCCACAGCCAGAACTCTGGGCTCTGCATGTATGGTCCCTCGATGGGAGCCTCTGAGCCTCCCCGGGGACGTACTACACACCATTGCTCAGGCAAGAGCCCCGTCTACAAGACGCCTCTATGCCCAAAAATGGTCAGTCTTTGTTGACTGGTGCTTAGCACAAAACAAATACCCTGTTGAGTGTGATGTATCTCCGATACTGTCATTTCTCCAGGAGCGTCTAGAAAAGGGTCTCACCCCTTCCACACTCAAAGTGTACGTAGCAGCCATTGCAGCATTTCATGCTCCTATTGCTGGCCAATCAGTGGGTCGACACAGCCTCATTGTGCGTTTCCTCAGAGGTGCTAGGCGGTTGAAGCCCCCACGTCCTCTTACCGTTCCCACTTGGGACCTTCACACGGTCCTTGGAGCACTCAAAGGACCTCCCTTTGAACCGCTGCGGTCAGCTGACCTTCGGCCCCTAACGCTCAAAACCGCTCTGCTACTTGCTCTAGCATCGGTCAAGCGTGTTGGCGATTTGCAGGCCCTCTCGGTGAGCCCTGCATGCCTTGAGTTTGGGCCCAATGACTCTAAGGTCATTTTAAAACCCAGGCATGGCTACGTACCTAAAGTGCTCTCGACGCCATTCAGAGCACAGGTAATTTCCCTCTCAGCTCTGCCTCCGTTGTCAGGTGAGCGAGAGCTGGATTTACTCTGCCCAGTGAGGGCTTTGAGAATTTACATTGAGCGGTCTCAGCCGTTCAGGCAATCTGACGAGCTTTTTGTCTGCTTTGGTGACCGCACCAAAGGGTCTTCGGTCTCAAAGCAACGCCTCTCGCGTTGGATAGTTGAAGCTATCGCTCTATGTTACTCCTCTATGGGCCTTGAGTGCCCCATAGGAGTTAGAGCCCACTCTACTAGAGGGATGGCCTCTTCATGGGCCTGGTCTAGTGGTGTCTCTATCAAGGACATCTGTGAGGCGGCCGGCTGGTCCTCGCCGTCCACTTTTGTCAGGTTCTATAACTTGGATATCCCGACCTTGCATGCTCGGGTTCTTTAGGTTTGATACGACGGCCTCTAGCAGACTCTGTCATCATACCGCCTCCAGGGAGCTAGCTCCCTCTCAGCAGTGTAGCGTCAAGGGTTCGATGGCTCCGGCCCTCTCACTTATCCTCTGGACCCCAGGGTGTTCAAGTTAAGTCTTGTCGTTCCCTACCGTGGCACGGCGCGGTTGAATTCGTTCCCCATACGCAGTATGAGTGAAGTATCGAAAGGGAACGTACTCGGTTACGAACGTAACCTCGGTTCCCTGAGATACAGAACGAGTACTGCGTTATATGCCGTGCCACGAGGCTGCGGGTTCAGTGTCGTCGCTTCAGTCGTATGACCTGATTTCCTCTGGCGATTGCCTGCTTATATAGCCATTCGCCCCACCCATTCTGGCGGGCTTTGGCGCGCTGCATCGCCACAGGCTCGCGCAGCTACGCAGCGCTGTCATTGGTTTAAAAAAGTTTACAGATTAAACCAATGGCAGTGCAGTTGCACTGCGTTATTGAAAAAAGGCTTCAGTATCGAGGAAAAAAGGAGCTTTTCCCCATACGCAGTACTCGTTCCGTATCTCAGGGAACCGAGGTTACATTCGTAACCGAGTACGTTTTCAAGAGGTTGGCTGAAGCATCATTGACCTTAAACTTGGCGAAGTGTGAATTTGCTAAAGCTATGGTCACTTATCTTGGTAAAGTGATTGGACAAGGGCAAGTTAAGCCAGTTGATGCCAAAGTGTATGCCAAAGTGCTGCAGGATGATGACTCTGGTGTTGAACACCCTGTAGCTTACTTCTCTAAAAAGTTTACAAAGAGTCAAAGAAGATATAGTACTATAGAGAAAGAAGCACTATCTCTGTTGCTGGCACTTCAGCATTTTGAAGTATATGTTGGTGGAAGCTGTAATCCCATTAGGGTGTATACGGACCACAATCCCTTGTTTTTTTTTGTCACGAATGTCCAACTCAAACCAGCATTTGATGAGGTGGTCGCTCATTGTACAGGAGTTCAATCTAGACATTCATTATAAGAAAGGAGTTGAAAATGTTGTTGCTGATGCTCTGTCACGCGTTTATGATGGTGAAATTTAAGGGTATCCTGTCTTGTATTATATACAAACCTCTGGTTTGTAATTTATGGGTGGGGGTGTTACGTTCTACAGACTAAGTTTTTGTATACATGTCTTCCCAACCACTAGGTGGCAGTCGTGGTTGTCCCCCCCCCCCCATGCCTTATTTCTGTGCAGGTAAAGCCAGGTGAAGGTGATCTCTTGGAATGAAGGATGTTCGTTTGGGGAGTGGCCTGTCGAAGTTTAAAAGCCTCATCGCGCTCAAGGGAGAGGAGCGCGTGGTTCTTTTGTTGTTTGGGGCTTTAGCTAACAGTTGGTTGTTTCTAAGCTTTACTGTTGTTCAGTTGTGAATCAGTGTAAAAACCTTTCTATTTAATTCTTTGCCTTGCTGTTAACTTGTCAACATTGTTACATTGATATAGACACTTATTTCTTTCTGTATTTATTTTGATACCAATTGTGGAAACGTATCTTCTAGTTTCAATATATACATTCAAAAAAAGTTCTAGGGAGTGGGTGCCCTCTTTTTATTATTTTTGAATCATTTTCTCCTGTTTAAAACTAGAGAGGGAGTAAGGGAATTATATTGTTGTTTAGTTACTTTTTATTTCTGTAAGGTAAGTGTAGACTTGGTCGCAATAGTTAGAGGCATTTTTTTATTGTATTTTCTTTGGGATTTTCATCCACTCCTGAAGACTTAATACTTCCTTGTTTGTGTTACATCAAATAAATAGTCGTATCACAGTTATGTTGTTTATTTTATTTTTTTACTTTAATGTTGCTTTCCCCTATCCTAGACTGGGTGGATCGTAACACTATGCCGATGCTCTTTTTTTTTTAATCTCTTTTATTAAGGAACAGTGGGGTTTGAGCCTGTGGGGAAGTTGAGCCACTTTGTTTCTAGGAAACCTTAAACAAAACATGACCACAAATATATGAAGAGTTATCAGTTTAAATGTTAAATGTTGAACTTTATTTTCTGCAAATTTTAGATCATTTTTAAAATGCCTTCAAAGTTGTGAACTGTATCTTAAAACTTTTACGTAGTCATCCATCCATCCACTGGGGGCAAGTTGAGTCATGAGCCATATTTAAAGCCATATTCTGTAAGCAGTTTATCTCTGATCCAATGTGATTATTTCCAAGGATGCACCAAATGCTGAAATGTTTTTTCATGTTTAAGTTGAGCACATTAATTTAAGCATTACATAAAACCTACACAGCATAGGCCTAGCCATGATATATACACTGCTTTCTATTTAATGGGCTAGAATTCTACCTTAATTCTACAAATCGTAATGCTACTGTATGCATTTTAAAAACTTTGTGACAATAGTTTAAGAAGGGCCGTTTCCTGCTGTGTCATGACGATGTGCAAAACAAGAGCCATATAAATGGTTAACAGAGTTTAGAGCCTAAAAACATGACGAATGTGCAAGAGTCCGAATAACAAGGATGAACTGGAAGTTGAAGGTGATAGGAAGCACTGTAATAACGTTGAAGTCTGTGGTTTTGAATTTGAATGTTAAACCAGCACACACGGGTGTGTCTGGCCATGTCAACATAGCCTACTTTCGTCATGTTTTTGCCAATTTAATTTCAATCAAACATTTATATGCAACTCAATTACAATTTCTTGCTTTTATATTTCAATGCATTTTGCAAATACAACTCCTGCCAGCATCAAGACATGAACCTACAACCTTTTGGGTTACAAGTCCAACTGTGTAACCATTAGGCCACAGCTGCCCCACTAATGGACTACATGTGCATTTTTTTTTTCTTTCCTGTTTTAATGTAAATATATAATATGCATGTAAAAAGGTAAACAAATGAACACAATAAATATTCAACATTTAAAGAAAACTTATTTTCTTCCTTCATAGTATTTGCTTATAAATGTTGTTTCCTAAAGTAAAGTTTTTTTTATATATATATTTAAAATGTATCCACTATGAGCTTTAGATAATTGTATATTCATTATACATCGCTGGGTTGCATGATGTGTAAAACCAGGTTGAAAGCAACACCTGTTCCTGACTCCACCCCTCACTGCTTTACCATACAGCAGCTCTCACTTAAAAACCAGCATCAGTCTCACACAAACACATACACTACACAAGCTTGAGAGGAACTTGAGTACGACTACAGGGCAGCATGTCTAATATTGCTAAGGTTCTTTCTAGGAGGCAGGATAGAGGAGAAGGACTGGGAACAAATGAGAAGGCGATTCCCTACAACAAGCAAGACTACCAGACCCTGAAGCAGGAGTGTCTGGCGAAAAACACCCTGTTCTGTGACCAGACCTTCCCTGCTGAATCTGACTCCCTGGGATACAACGAACTCGGACGGTACTCCTTCAAGACCAAAGGAGTGCAGTGGAAGAGACCTAAGGTACTGCAGTGAGTGTTTGCTTTCTTCCGCACAGGTGGAGTTTAGGTAAATATTAAGGTGTGCTTTTGTGATCATTGTATGTTTTATAGAATTCATTTCTACCTGAGAAAAATATTTAAATAACTTTTATTCCATCTATTTAATGTATAAAATAAATGTTTTTAAATAGTGATGTTATTTAGAGAGCATAGTGAGGTTAATTCAAAGTAAAAAAAGTAATATCAATATTAATTATTAATTCAAACATTTTCATATTGTTTTTGTCATGCTTTTCATTATCATTAAACAATTCAATAATAATAATAATAATAATAAATTTAGCAAAAATAAAGTCAAATTAGACTTTACTGCAAGAAACACGTTTATGTCTCTTTTAAATCAGTTAAGGTTAGGAGTTTCAGTGATTAATACAACTATTCAGTTAATTCTAGAATTGGTCAAATTGCAAATTTATGTTTAATCGCTGCCTTAAAATCTTAATAAACCGAAAGTGGTGCAAGGAGTCCACTAACTTGACAGAAAGTCAAGAGCAGAAAGTATATGATGAAAGAAAGAATGATAAATAGTAATTTATATGAGAATCAAAACATGTATTTTTATGTGCATGCATGTGAATATATGTTATATTCTCACTATGGTAACTGACGGCTGCTCAGTTTTCTCTTTAGGTGTGAGAATGATCTTGAGTCTGTTGATACATACAACATACAACAATACGATGCTTTTTATATGTTTTTTTTTCTTTTATGAATACACAAGCCACAGCAGCACACTAGATCAACTGAAACTTTTATATGCGTTGTTTGCTAAGAGCAATTACAAGCTATTGTCATTTAAGTGTACTTTTACATAACGTAACACTATCACCTCTAATTTTTCCTCACATTGTCCCTTTTTAAAGGAGCTCTGCTCAAACCCTGAGTTCATTGTGGACGGCGCCAATCGGACAGACATCTGTCAAGGAGCTTTAGGTGAGGAACAAGTCTTTTGTCAGAATGATGTCCGGGTATGTTATCTTAAACTACTTACGAATTCCACTAACAAATACAGGTTAAGTCAGTATCCCTGAAGTGCAGCATTAAAAAAAACCTGATAAATATGGAATTTCAGGATTTTTTTTCATGCATTACTCTATTAAATGCGGTGTTTAGTTAGCTCTATCTGCTGGTGTGTCTGCTTTATGTTGACATGAGTAAACTGTCCTCCACCCCAAACCCACACAGACTCATATTGTGCAGTGCTAACGACCAAGACACAACAAATATAACCACTAGATAAGCAATTGTGTCATATATGTGACTTATATGATACTCAATTTCTCAAAAACACAATAAATAACAGTTAGTTTTAACATTTTATAAAAACACTGCCCAGTTAAAATGAAACATGAAGTTCCAAAAGCAATGGATTGAACTCAGTTAAAACTGAAGTGATATGTCTCAGTGCCTCCTTCAGTTTTCTTCATCCGTTTTGGTAAAAAGCACAAAGTAGAAGGCATGCAAAGTAAGAGGTATCATTTACTCTTAAAAATAGAGGTTCTTTATTCACATTTACGGTGCGAAACTTCTAACATCCGTGAAATTTTGTTATTCGACAAAACGTTATTTTTCACAAAAACAAGAATAAAGCAATAAGCCGCAAGAAGCCGTGGTTTACAGTGAATTTCTAACAGCTAAGGGGCGTTGTTAGGCACAACGCGAAGCACTGAGTCACTGTAAACTATAAACCATAGCTTCACGTGGCTTATTGCTTTTATAAAATGGTTATTCCATATTTATTGTAAGGTTTCACAGAATAAAACGGAGCAAAAAAAGTTTAATGATATTAAAAAAAAAACGTATTCTTCCACTAAACAATGTAGTTCCTCAGAAACAGTTGTGATACCAACAAAGTGGTAACTGAGCAACACACAGAAGTAAACAACGTTGTATGTTTGTAGTGTAATTTACAACAGCTTCTAACGTGACTCAACCAATCAGAATCAAGGACAAGAACTATCCGTTTTATAAATGGTTATTTTATGGAGTCACTGTGAAAGCACCCTTTTGCAACTTTTTTTTTTTGGTATGTTCATGACCATAGCACAAATAAGCTCAAGTTTAAGTGGTAAGTGGATACGTGTACAAAGTATGAACAATAATAATAGTGATGCTTGCTTTTGCAACCGCTAATTAAAGTTACCTCACAATGCAAGAGCATTTCCTGTGTTGTGGAAAAACATATTGTGAGATATGGGAGTGGTTAAAATCCTATAGCTTGAAGGTAAGCTTACAGGTTGTAGGCTCTAACCCCACAGTGGGCCAACCATCAACATTGAACAAGATGTATATGCGCAGGATCCTCTTTGAGCAAAACATGGAAGCCTAGGTTGATCCTTGAGGACTATATCTGTCACACGTGAACTGGAAGACAGTTTGCATTAAACAATGAGCTCAATGCGGAAGTATCTAATGACATTTGATTCATTGGCAGGTGACTGTTGGTTGCTGGCGGCTATTGCCTCTTTGACTCTTGATAATGCAATTCTGGAACGTGTAGTTCCTCCAGGACAGAGTTTTATAGAGGACTATGCCGGCATCTTTCACTTTCAGGTCAGGACATTCAGTGCATGGGATCGAAATGTCTGAGACACCACTAGAGATCTAGGATTTGAAACCTGGAAGAATAGTTCAGAAAAAAAAAATCCAAAATTAGTTTCACTAGTGGTCTCAGTCTTTTGGATCTCATGTAAATATTAATTGCAACACACAACCCTATTAGCATTCCAATGATGAATTAAGGGGACACTGTCTGAGTGATTGTTGTTGTTGGCATCTCTTCAGTTTTGGCAGTATGGTGAATGGGTGGATGTTGTCATTGATGACCGGCTGCCCACTAGAGACGGGAAGCTGTTGTTTGTTCATTCAGCCGAGGGCTCTGAATTCTGGAGCGCCCTGTTGGAAAAGGCCTATGCAAAGTAAGTGTGTTTTTATTCATCATAAATTACCTGCTTCTACTAACCCGAACTGTAATGCTGAACATCAAGATACTGAGTCATCTGAAACCGTTGGTAAACACTGTATCAAACCACTGCCTACAAAACACACAATGTTCATATAACATGTCACATATCAATGACATGACCAGCCGGTGGCGCTGATTATTCCCATATTTTGAAGGCTTAATGGCTCATATGAAGCTCTGTCGGGAGGTTCAACCACTGAGGGCTTCGAGGATTTCACTGGAGGCATCTCTGAGAACCACGAGTTGAGCAAAGCTCCTCCATACCTGTTTAAGCTCATGCAGAAAGCACTGACGCTGGGATCATTACTGGGCTGCTCCATTGATGTGAGTCACACTCCATTTCTGTTGTTTCACATCATTTAAACTTACAGCTGCGGTCTGTGGTATAATGAATAAATATGGTTGAAACACCTAAGCTTCTACATTATTTACGAAGATTCCAGATAGCAGTTTTTTGCTTGTGAACAATTTGCTTGTGCTTTGTGGGTGTTTTGCAGGCGACTTGCAAAGAACACTTGCCACATATGCAAATGGGTTGGACTCACCCATATTTAAAGAAGGATTTTGTGTCTGGAAATATCAAATATTAGCTCACTTGTGGCTCAAACTAAATACCAGGAGTTTCAAGTGTGACTAATATTATTATTCCTTTAATACATAATAGGATAAACATTTAGGCTAATACTGATTATTTTTTCATACTTTGAAGCTGATAACCACTGTGTTGTTTAATATAAAGTATATCACACACACACACACACACACACACACACTACTACTACTACTACTACTAGAGGTGGGTTATTTGACCAAAATCTTATTTCATGGTATTAGAAATTTAATTCCACTATTATAACAATTTATCTTGATATAGCTATTTTTAATTAATTTTAATTGTAATAGCTTTTTTATTATTAAAAATAAGAACAAATAAACAAATTACAATCACAACAGAACAAAAATACAAGTTGAACTTGTTTTTCAGCTACAGTATGTTTATTTAACATCTAGTAAGTAATGTACCACAGAAAGGAAACAGATCTGCTCATGCGCAAGCAACTAGAGGGCATTTTTCTGTCACATACCATGACTGTCCATTATGATATGTAGGCATTTTTATATTAATGTAGCATACACAATAATAATCTTTTACATTGTAATCCTTTAATTTTTTATATTTGACGTTTGTCTGCACGTCCCTGTGTGTGTAATGCATTGCGGACCTGCCTATAGGCACATATTACTAACAAGCTCTTTAAACAACTAAAGAAACTGCTGTGCACTTGAATTAAGGCCAGGTTTTAGTTGGTCACTGGCACAATCTATTTCAGTTGCTTTAAAATAGTAACGCCCCAGCAATGCACCTGAACACACTTCATTTTCAGACCAGCACGCCCAGGGCACACAATTGGGCGCAAATGCATTTGCTATTTAAACAACATGGCAAAGGAAGAGAAAATGATAACTGCATCGGGCTGAAACTAGCAAAAAACACTTAATGACGCCACAATAAGCTGGGTGTTTGATATGGACCCAAGTCTGGTTCTGGATCTATCCGAAATGAGGACGCAGCAATGAATTGTGTTTGTTTTATTGTTTAAATTTTATTTGAATGTTCGCCGGTTCCCACCACCTTTGTCCTTAGTCCACAACGACTATGAAGGTTTTTATAGCGTTACATATAGTAAAAACCATAATATTGTGAAACATTAATATTTAAAATAACTGTTATATTTGAATTTTTTTAGACTGCTATATATTTGTGTGATGTAAAGCTGATTTTTTTGCATAATCATTGATCAGATTACCAGTTCGTATGAGACAGAAGCGGTGACAAGTCTGAAGCTGGTGAAGGGTCATGCCTACTCGGTCACGGGCGCAGAAGAGGTCAGAAACTGGCACTGAAATATGGATTTGATAGGAAAACACAAAGGAGCCCTAATGGCTGTCATCTTTCTTACAGGTTCATTCCAACGGCCGTCTGGTTCAGCTGGTGCGTATCAGGAACCCGTGGGGTCAGGTGGAGTGGACGGGCCCTTGGAGTGACAAGTGAGTTTCCATAAACAGATCTTACTCCTTCAACATCAGTCCTGTCAAATATTTCCAATGTCTTCTTCAGTTCCAAAGAGTGGAACAGTGTCCAACCAGAAGAGAAAGCTAAACTGGATTATTCGGGTGAAGATGGAGAGTTCTGGTAAGAGAATTTGAGCTTTTAACCCTCAACAACGTAACAAATATGTTGTCGAATACTGACAAATCTCCCTTGTCCTGTCAGGATGGCATATTCAGACTTCATACAGCAGTTCTCGAAGTTGGAGATCTGTAATCTGACTCCAGACACGCTTTCCAGCGAAGACGCGAGCCGCTGGAACTACAGCCAGTTTGAAGGCAACTGGAGGGTGGGATCCACCGCAGGGGGTTGCAGGAACAACCCAGGTAAATTGGGTTGCCACTGCAATGTGTTTGAAACTAAGGTTGTTTAGGCGTTTTTTTTGATCCACTGTTTGGTTCTTCCTCTCCAGCTACATTCTGCTCAAACCCTCAGTTTTTGATCAAGCTGGATGAAGAAGATGATGATCCTCATGATGGAGAGGACGGCTGCACGGTCCTAGTGGGTCTGATGCAGAAAGATGGTCGTAAAGACAAACGGTTTGGACGAGACCTGAACACCATTGGCTTCGCAATCTATAGGGTAACTATTAATATAGCAGACAACATTACTATAAACACCACAACCAGCAGAACCACCTAATCACATAATATTAGTTTCTAGAGGTGTTTTCCCCCCATTCATTTACTCCAGTTTCTTTAAAGACAATAAAGAGTCCTTAATTAAACCAACCTGCTCCAAAGTGAATCAAACATTTCAAACTTTCATTTAAAGCAGTTCATGGGTAGAGTAGTTCTTCACCTGGAGTTTGGAAAGATTTTTTCCCTTGAATAAAGTTAAAATATCAGTGAATTGCCTCTCTTCAAATGTTAAAATAATGTTTTACTTCCAGAACGCAACTGTTGCCCTTTATTTAACACACTTTTCCAGTGACATAACCATCGACATTACCTCTAAATAATATAATATTTTTGTGGTGAATTGTATGAATGTGAACACTGAATTGTACAATATTCTTTGGTGTTTTTCAGGTTCCAGATGAGGTGTGTATGAGCTCAACATGTTTTGCACATAAGAGTAACTGAACACCACAAACGTAACCAGTTGTTCTTTTATGATAGGCTACTATGGAGACTCTAAAGAGACATGGTGGTTAAAGAAAAAAGGAAGAAAAACTATATTTCAATGCTTTTTGCGTTCCCCTAAGAAGCTTTGCATTCATTTGCAAAACTTTTGAGCTGGAAATAATATGAGATGGGAGTTATAATGAAACGTTTTTCAAGGAACGCAATCCTTCTGTAAGAGAACTTGTGCGTGCACACAATTGATTTGCAAGAAAATGCTAAGAAATTTGGCGTGTGAACACTAACGCATTAAAATTGAATCTTTCCTCCTATTTTTTTCTATCATGTCGCTTTGGGGCGCCACATAATACATAGAAATGAAACAGCCATTACCAATTTTCATGCATCTGTGTTTGTGTTGCAGTTCAGGGGTCGCAATAACATTACACTCGGTCCTGATGTCCTGCTGCGTCAGCGCTCCATTGCAGGAAGCAACACCTTCATCAACCTGCGAGAGGTGAGCGAGCGCTTCAAACTGCCTCCGGGTGAATACGTCATCATCCCCTCCACCTTTGAGCCACATCGCAAGGGTAGCTTCATACTGCGTGTGTTCACAGAGAAAGAGGCTGCTGCCAGGTTCGTCCCGAGTGATTTTAGTTTATTTCAACATTTGTATGGTTGCTAACTGATTGTCGGACCAATAAATCATGACTGTACACTGAACATTCTTGTATTTGCACCCAAATGCATGATGGATGTTTCTGACTCTGGTCCCTGCAGCCAGATGGATACGGAGATCAGTGCCGATGTGAAAAAGGTGAATTTTTCGTTTACACACATAGTGTGTACTATTTTGCTTTATAAGAAAAACATTTCTGTAAATTCAGATGTACTCCATATAAAATCAATATTACTTTTCTTTAATGAATTTCAATATTTTATCTTTTTCCCAGCAATACATATCCGAGAGTGATGTGGACCCACATTTCAAACACCTTTTCAATCAGATGGCTGGAAATGTAAGTCGCATGGCTGGTCATTTTTTAATTTTGGGTTGATATCATTTTTTACCTAGTATACATGATCTTGTCTTCAATCTGCAGGACTCAGAGGTGTCTGTGTTTGAACTACAGCAGATCCTTGACAGTGTTACCTCGAAACGTAGGAAAACAAACTTCCTCGGTTTTATTCACATTTATTTAAATATAGGCTATATAATTGAATGGTTAAACATTCTGTACTGGTCATTTTCTAAATGTTTTGTGGTATATCACACAGGCACTGATGTGAAGATGGATGGATTTAGCATGGAAACCTGTCGCCACATTATCAGACTGCTAGATGTATCCTTACCTCACTGGATCACATGAATGAACACTACATGGATTAATGCAGAGATTTTTCTTTTTGTCAGCCAAACCCCTTAAATATTAACTTAAAGCCCCCCAGGGAGTTTAAGTTAATATTTGTAATAATTTCACTGTACAAAAACAGCAACCAAATTACACACAGTAACCCTCCTATGACCCTTGACCTTGGTCCAGAAAGATGGCAGCGGCAAACTCGGCCTCGTGGAGTTTCATATACTGTGGATAAAGATCCAGAAATATTTGGTATAATATATATTTTGGTGCAAATCAAAGATGAACAGCTGATAATCAATATGTTACAATCTATTGTGCATTCCTACCATAGAGCAACAACTTTGTGGGCACTAAAGTTCTTCAAATTCTTCATTGTATTTGGTGATGTTAAATAGTTAATGTTTATCTTCTGTCATTCCTCTCCAGGAGGTTTTTAAGAAGCATGATACAGACAACTCGGGCACTATGAGTTCCCATGAGATGAGAGATGCTGTCAAAGAAGCAGGTAATGAAGAAAATATAGTCATTCATTTCTTCAAAAAGTGGTCATAATCAGTGCATTAATGGTTGTATTTGCTTTTTCACAGGGTTCCAGCTGAACAATGAGGTACTTGAGGTGATAATCTCACGTTACGCCAATCAGCAGTACGCCGTTGACTTTGATTCTTTTGTTGGCTGTCTGATTCACCTGGAAATGCTCTTCAGTAAGTTTTCCGGAAGATTATCCAGTTTAATGTTTTCAATTACTGGAAATAAATGGCTCCGAATAGGAATTATAAAAAGGTGTTAATGCTGATTTACTGTAACATGTTCATCTGTGCTCTATGCAGAAATATTTAAAACGTTCGATAAGAAGGACACTGGGAAAATCGAGCTGGATATCCTGCAGGTGACTCACAAGTGTAAACATGGATTATGATTTATGTATGTTCTCATTTTAGTGTTTTCATTTACAAATGTGTGTGTGTGTGTTTTGCAGTGGTTGTGCTTGGCCCTGAATTGAAAATCCACTTAGCCTACCTTGCACCAGAACTGCACTAGAAGTCCATTCATTTCCTGCTATTAAAATGAAGATGGTGCATTAGACCTGGAATACCAATAAGTAAAATCAGCCAAAGACAGGCAAATAACGTTGGTATTGCTTACAGAATGCAATTTGTTTATGGTGCTCATCAGCTGAAAATAAAACCATTCACAGATACCTCATGACTGTTTTTTAACTGATTCATGCTCATTAGAATAATAAAGAACTATAAAGTGTGTTTATTATTACAATAAAATAATAATAATGATAACAATAACCAACATAGTAGGCCTAGACTACAAGTGTGCAAACCTCCGGCAGCGTAAAAGAAACATTAAAAAATTTTACATAAAAAATGGCCACTGAATATAGGGAATACTAACCGAATTTACACGGTCTGCCAGCCAGTATGGAGATTAGTAGGCTACACAAGGAAAGACAGGATTTGACACAACCTGTTTTTTAAGGTTTGCGTCATTTTACGTCTTGAGTTGGAGATGCGTTTTCTCTTGTTTAGTGGTGTCAAACATGTCAGCCCGATCAGAAGCAACATATAAATCACACGATATTAAAGAGACAGCTCGCACAGTGTAATTCACATCAAAATAAATTCAAAATAAAGTATATTGTTTGCACATTTACATTAAAGGCAAGATGACTAAACTAATAAAAGAGTACAAGTATAGAACTGGAATTTCTTTATGTCTGTCTAAATATAATTTCGTAATTGCAATGTCTTCTGATCCTTTCCCAAGGAAGGTGTGCTAAATACTGATTAATGTAAAATAAAAATACTATGCATATTTATATATTTTGTATTATGGAGTGACACTTTCATTCTATACCCCTCTGAATATATAGCTAATGGTAAATATTACTCAGCAGTGATCAGCAATAATCATAGGCTATAGCCTATATAATAAAGTATAGTCTTGGAGGTAAGAAGAGGACTTTCCTTCATCTGAAATGTTCCGTTGAAAAAAACGTTTTGCATCATTTTGTCGAGACTGAACGCAGCCCTGATAAATACGTTTGAGGATTGAGATGACCATAGAATCATTTTCAGCTGTTAACCGCAATCATGATCACGTCTGTAAAGTGTTTAGAATTAAAAAAAAAAAGCGATGCACGGTTCGCTAATGAATCACTCATTTGAGTCGGTTCTTTTCAATTAACAGTTGTTAAACGGATTAGCACAGTGGTTTGCTATAGGTCACTTTGATGCTGTGGTGACGTCATCGTATGGGAACACCCCTTGGTGTGACTAATGTCTAAAGCCCTGTACCATCCCGCCTATTTTAGTGGCCGAATGTCGCTTGGCACTGTACGCATGCATTCACATAGTATACCTGAGTGCTGTGTGCTATTTTGCTCAGATTTAATTTCCTTCAGGAAAGTGAGTTTTCTGTGCCATAGGAAAGCAAATCAGCAGAATTGCTTTTAACAAACAATGTTTTGCCAACCATGGCTTCGGACTCAGAGGATGTTCTGGCCGACACATGCATTTCTTTCCCTCCAAACGGACAGGAGAAATGCACCTTCCCTTCCTACAGTGAGCTGTTGGATGTGGTTACCGGCACGTTGGATAAACTGGCTCTGGATTGGGAAGTGGATGCGGCCCAAAAAGGCCAATCCCTATCTAAACTTCACAACCGTTTTTTAACTAATCGTGTACCTGCCCAGCCCCGTAAGCCACTGCCCTTCTTCCCAGACCTCCACCAATGGGTTTCGAGGTCCTGGAAGCAGTCTTAATCAGCAAGCATCACAAACGTCGCAGGTTTTCCCTACATTGCTGACATGGCGGACCTCGGTTTTACAACGAGTGGTTCTCAACCTTTTTTTTTCAGCGGGCCGCACTATGGTCCAGTGCAAGTCTCGCGGGCCACAAGCATATAATTTACATATTACATCACCAATACAAACTAACCTGATTTATAATATTATAGCTTAAATATTATGATATCTAATCTATTACATTCATTTAAATAAATAAATAATTCTACTCTCCATAAATAAAGCACCTGATGTTGTCGGGAGATAACCAATTCTTGTGAGATTCAGCTCGAAAGGAGTAACAGCACAAAGAAGTTGCGATTGTAAAGCCTGTGTTATACTTTCCGCATGAGCAATCCGGACGGGTACACGGCCAGCACGGACGTAGACTTCAATTTATACTTCTGAATGCGCAGGCTGATGGTTCGCTCTGCAACAAACATGTTAACAAACAATTGCCCAGAATTATTGCACATCGCTGTCTTTATATTCATTTATTGATGGATTGCACAGGTTCGCGTAGCAATGAGCTTCTTCACACTGCCTCCACATGTGCAATTGTGCTTTTGAAGCCTACTTACCACGCGCACCTGTCCACTGGCCGGCATACGTGGTTCTCTCCCTCCGAACGGACAGGAGAAACGCGCCTCCCCTTTCTCTGTGTGCTATTTATGTGGCTATCTGCGTGGTGGATAAACTACCCTTCTCACGGACCTCCACCAAGAGGTTTCGAGGTTCTGGAAGCAGCCTTAATCAGCACATATCATGAACGCCGCGGGTTTCACCATGATTAAGTGACATGGCGGACTGCTATTATACAGCGATGCCGTTTGACTACCTCTCTAGCTGAATGGATTGCGCCAAACTCCGCCGCGGCCTAAGTCTCGTCGAAGACCTATCGAGTCGTGTCTAATTTTGGCAAATCTTATTCTCTTTATGGCAGTTCTTAACGAGAAGCCTCTCGTTCTTAACCCCCATGCTCTAACATTGACTGTCTCGCAGCACAGGCACTTCGAGCGTCATTGAACTGAGCTGTAATTTGAGCACCCCCTCAGACACTGCACAATTCAGTCTTCAGAGTTTGAGGAACGGCATAAGAGACTGGCGAATATGGCCAGTTTATGACGGCTCACACAGCTGCCGCATTCTCGCTAGCGGCGTGGCCCTATGTTTATCTTGTTGGATTAAATCCTGCCATGGATACGCTTCAGGATTATACACAACGAAACGCAGCGAGTTTGACGCATGTGCTTTCCTTCAATGTTTGCCAGGGTCTGTGCCCTCCACTAAAGAGTGCTGTTGGACTGCTAATGCACATCCAACCCTCTCACTGCAGTCCCCACGCTCTAACATTGACTGTCTCGCAGCAAAGGCACCTCGAGCATCATTGGATTGAGCTATCATTTAAGCGCCCCCTCAGACTCTCTGCACAATCCAGCCTTCAGAGTTTGAGGGACGGCACAAGAGGCTTGCAAAGATGGCCAGTTTATGACGGCTCACACAGCTGCCGCTTTTCGTTAGCGGCAGAGCTCGATGTTCAAGTCGTTGGCCTAATTCCTGCCGTGGACACGTTTCACAATGTGACACTGATACACCATTCAGTTTTTAAGAGGCCCGCCTCTTTTCCACGGAATTCTTTCCACGGTGGTAAACCGATGGAAATAGCAGTGTTGCGACAGGAGATGTCAACTCTGCTGAGCAAAGGGGCTATAGAAGACGTACACCCCTCTCAGATGGAGGCAGGGTTTTACAGCCTTTCTTAAAAAAAAAAAAAAAAGACGGCGGATTGTGACCCCGTACTTCTCAAAATCCATGGATGCAGCTCTGGCCCCGTTGCGGCTCCAGGGCGTCCGTGTTTAAACCACTTAGACGATTGGCAGGTTTTAGCGCAATCGCAGACTCAAGCACACTCTCAACGGGTTCTTGTGCTGAATCACTTAAAGAGCCTGGACTTACACATGAATTTTCAGAGAAGTGTTTTAATCTCCTCTCAACGGATAACCTTTCTGGGAATAGAATTGGACTCTCGCGCGATGACAAGGGGAATGGAGATTACACCCCCAAACGGTGAATCTCTTATGGCCTACGCATTGCCCACTATGCTTCTCCCTATGCCCCCATCGCCCCTGGGCTTTGCTGCGTTAGCTCACAGTTGGCCCAGGACCAGTCTGTATGCTTTTTCCCCGATTCATTTGATCCCAGCGGTATTATCCTAAATAAGGCTGGACAGAGTGGAACAGCTGCTGCTGGAGGCCTGATCAGTCTGTTAGCGGGCTCTCCATGGAGTTTCCCCTCAGACAGGATTTATTATCACAAGCACAGGGACTGATTTGGCACCCGAGGCCAGATCTGTGGAAACTGTGGGCGTGGCCTCTGAGCGGAGTGAGTTAGTATTTCCAGGTCTTTCTGTTGAAACTACCGAGACTAGTTTCTGAATAGACTGAATTCTAGAGCAGCTTCTACGAGATGCTTATATGCTTTCAAGTGAAGACTGTTTACGACCTGGTGTGAAAATCGTAATGTGGATCCAGTTTACTGCCCAGTGGCTTCAGTGCTGGAGTTCCTTCAGGATCGTTTTTCGAATAGAGCGACGCCAGTCACTCTAAGGTTTACGTGGCAGCTATTCAGCTTACCACAAATATATAGACGGTACCTCAGTGGGCCGTTATCCACTGGTTTCTCGTTTCATACAGGGTGCGTGACGGCTGAGGCCTTTCCGCCCCGTGCGAGTCCTTCATGGGATTTATCCATTTTGTTGCAGGGTTATCAGGGCATCTGTTGAGCCCTTGGAAACTGTACCGGATAAAATCCTGACTCTGAAGACACTTCTTCTTATGGCTTTATCCTCCCTCAAGAGAGTTGGGGATTTACAGGCTCTCTCTGTCTCACCCTCGTGCATGGAATTTGCACCGGGATCTGTGTAGGTGTTGTTGCGACCGAGGCCTAATTATGTTCCTAGGTCGCATCTAATCCCTTTTGCTTTCAGCAAATGGTCCTGGAGGCTTTATCCCTTGCTGAGGCGGGGTCAGAAGATCTAAGTCTTTGCCCCTTAGGGCTTTAAAGACTTATGTGTATCGTACAGCCCCATGGCGTGAGTCTGACCAGCTGTTTGTCTGTTTGGACATAAGAGTAAGGCCATGCGGTTACAAAACAGCGCATGTCCCATTGGCTGGTTGAGGCAATATCTTTAGCCTATGAGGCGCGCAGACTCGCTTCGCCCTTAGGAGTTAAAGCTCATTCCACTAGAGCTGTGGCTTCTTCTCAAGCTTTTCTCAGTGGATCTTTTATGGATGATATCTGTGCTGCGGCAGGAAGGTCCTCACCGAGTACTTTTATCAAGTCGTACAGTCTGGATGTAAGGATGGCTCCTGGCTCCCGGGTTCTCTCCGCTTGAGCAGATGCTTCCTCGGATCCCAGCTATCAGGTACGTCAGGCGTTTTGGTATAGCGTTCACATAGCAGGTGACGTCACCGCAGCATTGAAGTGACCTATGAAAGGGAACATCTCGGTTACGTATGTAACCATGGTTCCCTGAACATTAGTATATAGCTTATATTTCATTAGTAGCCTAAATGTTTTAATTAATGTAAAAAATTTAATTAATAATAAAACTGAAAGGAAATTTTACTCCGCTTCAGGTCAGGCGGCTGTCACGCTCCACAGTGACGGTTTAGCACCACCTTTGGCTTAACCTCAACGGTATTTGGAAAAGAATATATATTTTCTTATGGATGCAGCCAGATAATTTTTTTTTTAACTAACATTGACTGTCTCACCACAAATTGCGCTTCGAGCTGAGTTGCCCCAAGCTACCAATCCAAGCGCCCCCTCAGACACTCTGCACACATCAGCCATCAGAGTTCGAGGGACGGCCCAAAATTTGCTGACGCTTTCTTGCTAGCAAAGTGGTCCGTTGTGCATCCTGTTGGAATACATTTGGCTGTAATCCGTTTAGGCTTACTTAGGACACTTAAACTTCGGAGCGGATATGCTCTCGAGACAGAGCTTGAAAGAAAGGGAACGGAGGTTGCACCCCCAAACGGTGAGCTGTATATGGCGAGTGTTTGAGAGGTGGAAGTAGACTTATTCCGTCAAGAACGACGACTGCACATTGCCTGCTATGTTTCTCCCTATCCCCTCCATTGCCCCTGGGACTGGATCACTTTGCATTCTTTTTCCTCAGATTCTGCTAATTCCAGCAGTGTTATCCTGAATACTGTTGGACAGAGTGGAACAACTAGGTAGCTCTGTGGTGGTCCACTCAGCAGTGGTTTGCGAAACTGTTCAGTCTGTTAGTGGGCTCTCTAGTGGGTTCTCCATGGGGATTCCCCTCAGGCAGGACTTGTCGCATGCATGGGGAATGATCTGGCACCCAAAGCTAGATCTATGGAAGCTGTAGGTGCGGCCTTTGAGCGGAATGAGTTAATATGTCCTGGTCTTTCAGTAGAGGCTACCGAGAATATAATTCATTCTAAGGCGGTTTCTATGAGATGTTTACATGCCTTCAAATGGAACCTGTTTACTACCTGGTGTAGACTTATGGATCCAGCTAACTGCCCTGTCGCTTCAGTACTGGAGTTTCTTCAAGACCGTTTTTCAAGTCTCCCCAAGAGAGGTGGGGTTAGGAGATCTAATCTTTTGTCCTGTGAGAGCACTGAGGGTCTATGTTGATCACACAGCCCCATGACATGAGTCTGACCAGCTGTTCATCTGTTCAGCATAAAATAAAGGCCATGCTATCAAAGCAATGCATGTCCTATTGGCTGGTGGAGGCTATATCCTTACCCTATGATGTGAGCGGACTCGCTTCGCCCTTAGGAATTTGAGCTCATTCCAAGAGGGTAGTGGCTTTATCGCAAGCCTTCCTCAGTGGATTTTCGATGGACGTTATATGTGCTGCTGCAGGATGGTCCTCACGGAGCACTTTTTTGGTCAAGTTTTACAGTCTTGTTGTGAGGACGGCTCCTGGCTCCCGGGTTCTCTCCGCTAGTAGATGCTTTCCTCGGATCCCAGCTATCTCAGGTACATCAGGCGTGATGGTATAGCATTCCCATACGGTGATGTCACTGCAGCATCGAAGTGACCTTTGAAAGGGAACATTTTAGTTACGTATGTAACCACGGTTCCCTGAATAGGGAACGAGATGCTGCAGTCCGGGCCATTCCGTACCTTGAAAGTGTTTCCTAAGATCATGTAATCTGAACAAAATAGCATGCGGCAATCAGGTATACTATGCATACACATGCATCAGGCAGTGTCAAGTGCTATTTTGCCAATAAAATTGGTGGGATGGTACAGGGCTTCAGACATTCATCACACCAAGGGGTGTTCCCATACGGTGATGTCGCCGAAGCATCTCGTTCACTAGGGAACATCTCCAGCACTGCACATTTTATATCAGTCACATCCACTTTAGGTCTTGCAGGCTCCACTAATGAGCTGATGAGTTGAATCAGGTGTAATAGATGAGGCAGACATGCAAAATCTGCAGGGCGGGGGTACTTCATGGAGAGGATTTAGAACCACAGGATTAGCAAATGTATCTGAATTGATTCCCAACTGAATCATCCAAACAGTCCACTCACACTTTTGTTTGGAGCAGCATCTCAGTAAAATGGTAACAGGACAATTTATAAAAAATATACATAACATTTGCTAATCTCAGTAGAATTATATGTGTGTGTGTGTGTGTGTGCAACTGTGTGTGTGTGTGTGTGCACGCATACTATTAATATTAGCCTGTAGTAGCATTTTTAAGTTAATTTTTGAAAATTTTAGTGGTGTCATATGAATTAGTCTTCAGAAGTCTCGCTATTTACAACATTAATTGCCAGAAAAAATACAACATTTCACTGTTTTAACACTTCATGTTTATTTAGCACCTTTTTTGTTTATTTAAAAAGGGAGTATTTAACTTGCAATGATCCCATTTCTTATCTTATATGGTATTTTAAAATAATAGTTGCAAAATGTTTGTTTGTTTGTGTGTGCCGATTCAAGTTTAACTGGATCCCCGATTGAAACAATGTTTTGTGTTTTACATGTTTTTTCCTCCTTTGTATATTGCGTTCATCAAAGAAAATAAGTAAGTAGGTTATGTTTAGGTTATAGCTAAATAGATAATAAACGAATTTATTTCGTAAAATATTATAGACTTATTTATGACTTATTTCGGCTAGTAGGCTAACGCCCCTGGCCCCGCCCACTCTATTTAACGCGTTGTCATCTGAGGTCAGGGCTTTCACTGTTTGTTGTGACAGAGGCGCAGAGATGTCAGGAATCGCAGCGAAGCTCCAGCAGAACCGCGCGCGAGCAGCGGGCGTCGGTACTAACGCCCAGGCGGTCAAATTCCTCAACCAGGACTATGAAGCGCTGAAGCGCGACTGTCTGGAGAGCGGACATCTGTTTCAGGACGACACGTTTGAAGCCAATGTATCTGCGCTCGGGTTCAAGGAACTGGGACCAAACTCCTCTAAAGTGCGCGGGGTTGAGTGGCTGAGACCAAAGGTGGGTCTAACATTATCATTTAATAAATTATATTTAAAGGTGCTGAATATATATATATATATATATATATATATATATATATATATATATATATATATATATAGGCACATATGAAACATTACATAAATACCTGCATGAATATTACATGCATATTTAAAAGTTATAATGTATTATACTTAATTTATAAATAAAAAAAAAGGTCTAAACTGAAAGACTTACTCTAATTTTCCTGAATTTGCATAACATACAAAATATATGATATTACACTGGTTAAACCTATAGTAGGCTATCCGATGTTTTGATTTCATATTTCTTTGTTATATCTAATACTGATATTTACCCGTTTTGCATGATTGCATCATTACAATGGCAAAACACATTATTCTCGTACAAATCTCAACTTTTACTTCTTTTCTTACTTGTTTGCTCTAGGCATGTCTTGTTGTTTTGTGCTTGGTTATTATAACTGACAATTAGTCTGAAGCTTCCTGTATCTGCTTGTGTTTGCCATCATTATTTATTAAATTTTTTCTGTGATGACTGATCATGAAGCTGCACCTGTGGTCAATCATATCATTGTAATACAGACAAACATATAACATATACACATCAGTGTTTTAATGCATGTGTTTTCACCATCCCAGCAACCAGGAAAGAACAAAAATAAAAATTTGCATATTAAAGCCCTTGCATGTTAGACTGAGCTTGACAAACCACTTCAGAGCCAGACAGACCAGGAAGCTATGGAAGCATACTCCTCTAAGAGCATTAGCACATTAAATGTTACATGCTTATGCTTTGTGATACACATAATGCATTACTGCTTACCAGAAGAACTTTTTAGAGCAAATTAAAGGGAATACGATCCTCACTGCTGTACTGATGGATGGTTATTGTTGTTTGCAAGAATGGTGTCAGTTTGAGTCACAGCCTCTTCTATTTTAAACAATTAAAAATTAATTAATAATTTAACTAATACCACTGAAAAAGCAGATATTTAGCTGTGTCACATTTTCAATCCTGTTACCACACAAAATTCCCCCATAATAGAAAATGTAACATTCCTCAGAATAGTAACACCCAAGAAGAAACATTCATTGTCAACTTGTAGATACATTTCAGTGATGACTGTGCATCTATTTAACTCTGTTACTCAAGTTAATGTAATAAAAATGATCAAGCAAATATATATATTTTTAAATGTATAATAAAGTAAAAATTTGAGTAATTTTAAACATATTGTATTTAGTGCAACAATTCAACCCTGTTACTCAGTTTATTGCGATAAAAATGATCAAATATATATTTGTAAAATGTATAATAAAGTAAAATAAATCAAATAACTACAAAATCTCAAGCTCCTACATAGTATTGTGTTATTTAAACTAATTTTGCAACCCTGTTATTGCATGATTTCCCCCAGGTTATATAAAACTTAAAATATTAACCCCCAAGAAGAAACATAATTTGGACTCTTCCCATGGTGAGAAGAAAAAAAAAGTTTTACAAATATTTCAAAGTTAACTGCTCAACCATTCAATCCTGTTACTCAGGTAGCTGTAATAAAAAAAAAAATTATCAAGCAAATATTTTTCTTTAATGATAAATGTAAGTTATTAGGCTACTAAAACAACAAACCAACAAAATAACCATAAAATCTTAAGTTCCTTCTGAGTTAAATGGTTCTTAAGATAAATTTGCAACCCAACCCAGCAATTTGTTTAATCATTTTCAATTCAGGAATGAACTCATCTCTTGTTAGGGTAAAGCAGTGATTCATGTTTTTGAGATGCCTGTTTTTATCACCCAGCAACTGACATCCAGTCCAACGTTCATTAGTGGAGGAGCGACCAGAACTGACATCTGCCAGGGTGCTTTGGGTGAGTCAACTCTGCTATAGTATTCACCCATTGTGGAGCCAGAGTACAATTAAACTTTAGAAGTGATGATCCAAAAAGATCAGACAGAACTTCCTCATACAGTATAACCAACTGAAGTCAGCCATTGAACCACAAAAGCAGGTTTTCTAGTTTGGGAAGTTTCTTTGGATGGCGGATGGACGGGATCGAAAAATCATAAGAATTGTACAAACCCCTGTTTGAGTAAACTCATACTTTCTTATCCTTATTTCTTAAATTATTCAACTGCCGATTTTTAATATCTGGGAATTTCATGAATTGCATATTTTCTTAAAGAAACAGTTCCCCCAAAACATTGGGCCAAACCAAGCGACAACCTCCCGCTCTCTCTCTCGTGAAGCCTACACCTGTAATTCATCGACTGGCTGCTGGAGGCTGGCTGCAAAAGAGAGTCAATCCCATAGACTCCCCATGTTACTTTACAGCAGAAAAAAACATGTTTACATCCTGGTGCAAAAAATTATATTGATCTATATAGCTAATTTTACCCTTCATGACAACTGTGAGGGAGGTGACATTTTTTAACTCATCTGTGATGTCACACTAAAAACATGGACACTATGTTTTTTTCTATATAGTCTATGGTCCAAACCTATAGATTTTTTTTTTTTTCAAAAGCAAAGGGTGAGTAATCATAGGAAAGGGAATTCCTGTTGTACCACATGGGAGGAACAAAACCTTTTTGTGTACATATCAACTGTTCGTCCCACACACAGCCTGTTAAACCTGTTTTACTCCATACGACACAAACACTGGTGTCCTGTCTTGGATCATACGCCTCTGTTTTGTCAAATGGAAACATGTCCCAAGAGTCAGGTGACTGGAGTTTTCCACAGTAGCTGAAAATGTCTGATACGAGTCCTGATCAGACAATGCCACTGACTTTACTGGCTATTCAGGACGTGTCTGTGATGAAAGTGAGTTTGCAAAATTTGTGGGAGTAGGAATAATAGAAGAGGTGGTGTCTTGAAACATGCCAACTTGAAAAACGTAAAGGTTATGTAGATAGGATTTTACGTTTTACCAGCAATATCGTGCTGCTATTGTTTTGAGTGTTTGCGTGAATGTACAGTAAAGTCGAATAAAATATTAAATACAAATGCAGTTACTTTCCACCTGCAATACTGAGTCACAGATTTAGTGAGCGCAGTATGATATCATCTTTATGGTTTTCCAGGTGACTGCTGGCTTCTAGCTGCCATTGCTTCTCTTACCCTCAACCAGGACGTGTTCGCCCGTGTGGTCCCGTCTGGACAGAGTTTTGACGGTGACTACGCCGGAATATTTCATTTCCAGGTTAATAACCTCTTGTCCTATATTACCATTGTTGTAATTTATGCAAAGCTGTTTTCTCATGTAAAAGTCACATTTATTTTTATTGTTGTTTAAGGATTGATCTCGCTATCACGCTCATGAAAATGACATATGTTACCATGCATTCGGAAAGTGCTATTATATCTATACGACATGTTTCCAAAGAGACGTTTGTCAGACGTTCCATTAACGTTTGCATACGTCTCTCGTCTCTTCAGTTCTGGCAGTGTGGTGAATGGGTGGATGTTGTCATCGATGACCGTCTGCCCACCAGGAACAAAGAGCTGCTGTTTGTCCACTCCGCCGAGGGCTCTGAGTTCTGGAGCGCCCTGCTGGAGAAGGCCTATGCAAAGTATGCAAACTCACTCAGCATGACGACTAGACTTCCTCAGACATAATAACGAGAAGCTACTTCTTGTCCTCAGGCTGAACGGCTGCTATGAAGCTCTGTCTGGTGGCTCCACCACCGAGGGCTTTGAGGATTTCACTGGAGGCATCGCTGAGGTCCATGAACTATCGAAAGCAGGTCCAAACCTCTTCAAAATCATCCAGAAGGCTTTGAGTTGGGGCTCGCTGCTGGGCTGCTCGATAGATGTGAGAAACTTCATATTTACTTGCGTGTGCTTCAGTCGTGCAACCTCGTAATTACTAGGAGCGTGTAAATGGATATGTTGTGTAACCGTCAGTGAACTGGAATTGATAGTCGTGCAAAACCGGTTGTGTTATGTATTTGTTAATGATGTTGGTTTCGTTTCGGTTTGGCTTAGATCACAGACTCGGCTGATTCGGAGGCCATTACTAGTCAGAAACTAGTGAAAGGACATGCCTACTCGATTACAGGAGCTGAAGAGGTTAGGGGTGACTACATTGACTAGAATTGAAATCTATGGGATAGTTCACCCAAAAACTAAACTCATTTAACTCTCATTTATTCACTCTTGTGTTGTTATAGACCTGTATGGGTTTCTTTCTTCTGTTGAACACAAAAGAAGAGATCCAAACAGTTGACGGCAGCCATTGATTCCCATGGTATGGAGCA
This sequence comes from Carassius auratus, assembly GCF_003368295.1. Lineage (NCBI taxonomy): Eukaryota > Metazoa > Chordata > Actinopteri > Cypriniformes > Cyprinidae > Carassius > Carassius auratus. The sequence continues at coordinate 19,789,035 of NC_039264.1, forward strand.
AACACTATGGAAGTCAATGGCTACCAACCAGCAACTGCTCCACTTCTGTGTTCAACAGGAGAAAGAAACCCACACAGGTTTATAACAACACGAGGGTGAGTAAATAATGACAGAAATTGGCGTTTTTGGGTGAACTAACCATATTAATTGGTTTGCGTGTTAAAAATGATTTATGAATGACTGTTACAGGTGGAGGACAGGGGCAACTTAACCAAACTGATCCGCATTAGGAACCCCTGGGGGCAGGTGGAGTGGACCGGACCCTGGAGTGATGGGTGGGTGACCCATGGGTGTTGGCTTCAAAACATGTTACATGTCTGTAAACTAATAAGCATGCAAAGCTCTGTTTCTGAAATCCCTCTGTGGTTTTGCAGAGGGTAACACACCCACCCGTGGCTCGATTGAGTCATGTTGCTATAGGAACTCTGTTTAAGCCCTCAGGTGAATGAAGGAGAGTTTGAGTGCCGCCCATCCTCCACATCACACAGTGTACACCTAGCTTCCTCGTTCCACAACAAAATCGACATCCTTTAACATGCTTAACCCATTAACGCCTAACTAATTGAATCCTTTGAGAATATATACACAACATTTTAATATATAGCATGATTATATTATAGAGAGAGGGGTTAAATTGGGATGTAGGGGGGTCTGTGGTTTTAGGCTTTCGAGTGGTGCCCATGTGCAGCCTACGAAATCTTATATCACTTGATAAACTTATAATACTGTATATATATAGCACATGTGCAATACAGTTTTCATATGTATGAGTCGTTTAAAAACCAACAAAGATATTATTGATTGACGTGGTTTTTCTTAATAACAGTCGAGTGTTTAAAATAACTTATTTTTGAGATCAGATGTGGCTTGGTATCACAGAATCATACTATTTTATAGCATTATATGCAGTGATAAAGGCTATGTCGATTAGCATTGCATTTTATCCTTATAAAAATACAGTATTTTTCGGACTATAAGTCGCACCTGAGTCGCATCAGTCCAAAACTACGTCATGATGAGGAAAAAAACTTACATAAGTCACACTGGACTATAAGTCGCATTTATTTAGAACAAAGAACCAAGAGAAAACATTACCATCTACAGCCACAAGAGGGCGCTCTATGTCTTCAGTGTAGGCTACAGGAGCACTGAGCAGCATACAGCGCCCTCTCGCGGCTGGAGACGGTAATGTTTTCTCTTGGTTCATTTCTCTCCGTTCATGTCAAATTAATTTTGATAAATAAGTCGCACCTGACTGTAAGTTGCAGGACCAGCCAAACTATGAAAAAAGTGTGACTTATAGTTCGGAAAATACGGTACCCAAGATTGCTTGAAGAACACAGACCAAATATTTTGTGCAATCGCATGTTTATTGTCTTCAGGTTTCCTCGGTCATGATTTCTCCGGGTTCTGTCCAGATTAGTGATTTCCTGGAGCATTACTTCTACTGTAAATATGCAGAGCTTCAGCGATCGTGTGCACTGCTCACAACACCCTATTATGAGTAAAAATAGGAAAGATAACACTTTTCTCTAAAATAAAAACAGGATTCCCTAAAATATCATCATTGACATCGTTAACGCTATGAATATTAGAAATTATCATGATATATTTTTGAGCCCATATTGCCAGTCCCTACTTCTTTTAAAAACAAAAAGTCTTGCCTACCATAAACGTTTGAGTGGTAGTGTATATATGTGAAGTAAGATTTGTATTCAACCCAAATACAGTTTAGCTAAATAATCGCCAGGATGTCATGTGATTGGTCTATAGGTCGTCAGAATGGCGTCAGATCAGTGACAGTGACCGTGAGAGACTGGTCTGCAAAGCAGAAGATGGAGAGTTCTGGTAATCTGTGAATGTTTTATCTGTTTATTTTTCCGACATTTCGGTTAAGGTGTTCTTATGATCAACAATACTTCTCTGCGTCTTAGGATGTCGTTCTCTGATTTCCTGCGTCATTACTCGCGGGTGGAGATCTGTAATCTGACCCCTGATGCTCTGTCAGACGACAGCGTTAATAAGTGGGCGCTGTCCAAGTTTGATGGCAACTGGAGGAGAGGATCAACTGCTGGAGGCTGCAGAAATTACCCAAGTAATGAACTGAATCAACTACCTGATAATTACATTGAATTTTATTATATTACATTATATTATTATTATTATTATTAAATGTTTGACTAAGAATATAAAACAAAACAAAGAATACTTGTCACAATGCAGGCAAGGCAATGAAGAGGAGATGCGGATCCAAAATCAACTTTAACTTTGTTTAGAAAAGTAACGTTAACACTTTACTATAAGGTTCATTAGATTAGTTTTACTTGTTAACATTAGTTAATGTGCTATTAATTAACAATGAACATCAATTAGACATGTTCATGAACTTAACATTAAAAAATACTGTAATAAACAACTGCAAAAAAAACACACAAAATAAAATCAAATTGAAAAAAACAACAAAAACTTAAACTGAACATGACAATACTAAACAAAAATAAGAGCAATAAACAAAATAAAACTAAACAAAAAAAGCAATAAATATATAAATAATGCTAAAAAGGCAGCAAAAAACAATGATACTAAACAAAAACAGCAATAAAACAAATTAATACTAAACAAAAACAACAACACCAAAAACTAAATACTAAACAAAAACAGCAACAACAAAAACTAAATAATACTAAACAATAACAGGAATTAAACAATACTAAACAAACACAACCACAAAGGACAAACAAGAATACTAAACAAAAACAACAAAAAGCAAAGCAAAATAACTAAATAAATACAACAATAAAGCAAACCAAAACAAACATTTTGGACAAAAACTACTGCAAAAAAAATAAAATCACATTTGAAAAAAAACAACAAAAACAAAATTAAACTAAAACCAACTGCAAAAAAACACTAAAAAGCAACCGCAAAAAGAATATGAAATGCAATAAAAAGCAACAAAAACAACAGCAAAACAAGCGTATACTATACAAAAACAGCAAAAACTAGTAAAAACAATAAAAAAGCAAAACAGAATTTTACAAATAATTATAAACAAAACAAACAAAGGAATACCAAACATGATAAACAATAAGAATATAACAAACAAAACTGCTAAAAAGCTATTGTAAAAAATAATTGTAAATGAATACAACAAAAAAGCAAAACAAAAGAATACTGCACAAAAACAATGTCACAACAAATAAAATAAATAAAAACTAAACCAAACAAACTTTACTAAACACTTGTTTGACCTTCGTTATATTCCCGACAGACTCGTTCTGGATGAATCCTCAGTTTCTGATCAAGCTGGAGGAGCAGGACGACGACCCGACTGATAATGAAGAGGGCTGCAGCTTCGTTGTGGGTCTGATCCAGAAGAACCGCCGCAAAATGAGAAAAGTCGGAGAGGACATGCACACCATCGGCTTCGCCATCTACGACGTGAGCAGCCTAACACCGTGTCTGAAAATAGACTAGCATAGACTTATAAGAAAATCTGATCCACTTCCTACTTGTTCTGCCCAAGAACTATCAGCAGTTATAAGAATTGATCATTTCACAAACAGAAACTAAATCAATATATCTCTCTTATTATTGTCCACAGGTTCCTGACGAGGTATGGACTGCAGATACTGAAGCACAAATTTACCTGTTTTGTTTTGCTCCACAACCTCAAAATCCAAGTGTTTTTTCCTCATAGCTCTTAAAGGGATCATTTACACAGAAATGATCACTAAAAATATAATTTCATTGTAATACTGTGTTGTAGTTTGCCGGGCAGAGGAACGTCCACCTGGACCGTAACTTCTTCGTGCGGCATGCTTCAGCGGCCCGTTCAGAGTCCTTCATCAACCTGCGCGAGGTTTGCTCTCGTTTCTGTCTGCCCCCCGGCGAGTATCTCATCGTCCCGTCCACCTTCGAGCCCAACAAGGACGGAGACTTTTGTGTTCGCGTCTTCTCTGAGAAACAGGCAGAGTTCCAGTGAGTCCCAGGCACACAATAATTACATTGTTTGTTTCTAATAAAAGTCTTTTCCTCCTGACTGAAAATATGTTTGGTTTTTAGAGAGCTTGATGACCCTGTCGAGTGCAACGTTCCTGAGGTACATTTCTCCATGAATGTAATGCTGTATTATGACATAAACATGCATTATTTCAATTGTATTATTTCACAGATTAACGTGAACGAGGGTGATATTGATAGCCGGTTCAAGAGTCTGTTTGGACAGCTTGCTGGGGCAGTGAGTATTACAGGATTTTTTAATGAATTTTGCTCTTTTTGATCATTTTAATATTTATTAATCATATCCAATCATTCTTTTTCTACGCAAGGATGCTGAAATCTCAGCATTTGAGCTGCAAAATGTCCTGAACAAAGTAGTGACTAAACGTAAGATCTCGGATACACTTATTCACTTGTTTAGTTTTTTTTTATATTAGATTATATTAATATAATGATTAGTTTCATTCATATTTTATAGATATTATCAATTCATAAAACAATAAGTAACAATAAATATAAATAATAGCTCTGTTAAATTTATAGTTAATAATGAAATGTATAATAATATAATAATTATATGAAAAAAAAACTTTTGCTTGAATTTATAAAATACATAGTAATTTAATATTTTATAGATATTAATTAACAAAAAAGAAAAGAAATATATATATATATATATATATATATATATATATATATATATATATATATATATATATATTTATTTTTATTTTTTTTACATGTATATGTATATTTTATTTTAATTATTGACTATTTATAATAACTTTTTTTCAAGGCAAAGACATCAAAACTGATGGATTTAGTTTGGACACTTGCCGCAACATGGTGAACTTACTGGACGTATCCTGTCAAAGAACTGCACATGATGTTTTTTGAAACAGATCTTATAAAGATTTGAATGTTTTATTTCTGCACTACTCTAGTCTGTTCTTTCCTTTATTGCCGTCTCAGAAAGACGGCAGTGGAAAACTGGGCATGGTTGAATTTAAGATTCTCTGGACTAAAATTGAGGTGTACCTGGTATGTTTTCATGCTTGCTTTGATCCTGGTATCATCTTTATTATTTGTACTGTCCCTCTTTGAAGGCTGTTAAACTATGTTGTAAACTTGAAGTCTGCCTGTGTTTGCGTTGTGTCAGGACGTCTTCTGTAAAGCCGACAAAGACAAGTCCGGCACAATGAGCTCTATGGAGATGAGAGAAGCCATAGGGAAAGCAGGTCAGAATATTGTGTCTTAAAGGGACAGTTCACACAAAACTGATGAATTTGTTATTGTTTAATCACCCTCTTATTGTTCGTACAGGCTTCTCTCTGAACAGCCCTCTACACCAGATCATGGTCGCGCGCTACAGCGACTCCAGTCTCACCATCGACTTTGACAACTTCGTGGGCTGTATTGTGCGTCTGGAAAGCATGTTCAGTGAGTGTCCGATAAACAACCGCATTCAAATAAAGACAATGCTATGTGATATGCTGCATTTACATGTCCACATTTCTCTTTTGCAGAAACATTTAAAATGCTGGACAAGGACAAGACTGGCACAATAGTGCTGAACTTTTTTGAGGTTTGTGTCTCTGCCAGTCATGTGAAATGCAATCTAGAATCTAGACACGATGTGTTTATTAAGTTTTTTCTTCTTTCTTTTTTCCATTCAGTTAACGTTTTGGCGATTTATCATTTTTTTACACCTATTTTGCGTTGAAAATTCTTAATTCCACCAAATTGTACATCAAAAAAGAATGTATTCCGGAAGTACCGGAACAAACTACAATACATTCATGAATGATGATGGTGAAAACTATGAAAAACTGTCAAAAACTTGAAAAAAAAAAAGTTTATTAAGTCATTAGTGGTGCTTCATGTAACAGTGCAATTTCTTGCAAACTACTTTGGGGGATTTGCTAATCATGGGAAATTAGTTTTTCACCACTAATTCTACTGTTAAAACATGATCATTTAAAAACTAGTTTGAAAAGATTCAAACATGTGGCATATGCAATCAATTAACAACCTCAGAGCTCACAACAGGTCTGTCTCTAAAGGTTTAGAAGTTAAAAATCAGAAAGGGATGGTAGGACGCTCTTCCATATATGTTCAAAGACAACAACACTCGCTTTACCTGGCTCCTGAGACAACAACTGTATTTTGTCTCTCTCTAGTGGCTGAATTTTTCCATGCTTTGAGGAAAAGGAGCAGCAGATTCGGGACATGTCTTACACACTGCATTGACATGGGATTACCAGAGACAGAAGGAAAAACTGACCTACATCTCATGCTACATGTTCTCCAGACTCAGGCCTCCATCAAACTGATCAGCATCTTCATATGCTAACAAGAACCGGTTCCCTGTGCAGTGTAATGTAATTCATATTATGGTGGTTTAGCTAGTTGGGGATAGCTTATTTTGTTGTATAGTTAATAGAAATGTTTTTTATTAGCTAATGAATCACTACTATGATAAATGAAAAAAAAAATATATAATAATAAAGATGAGCTGTTAATCATAAATAAAAGTAAATAAATCCTCTGACTTTAAGGACATTTTCATTGTGCATCATGTCTTTCTTTCTACAACAATAATAGCGCTTTTGCATAAAAAGCGATTTAAGCGAAAACACCTAAACTTTTATTTGAATCTTTCATTATGCAGATTTGTGTGGTATGGCAACCAGAGAAACAAACTTGTGTTTACAGTAATGCGTTTATTTAATGTAGGCGGTTACAGAGGGGTTAAAGAGCATAAATGTGTACACTGAAGAGATTACATAATTTATTTAATAAAAAATATTATTGATCTATAATACTGGGTATATTGTTGTGTTTTGTGTCGATTCTTCACTCTACAGACATAGATACACATCTAAGGGAAAACTGATTGGCTTTTGAATTTAACGATTACATTTCATAACAATTTATATATGTAGGCTAATCTAAGTTTTCTAATCTAAATTATAACTTTAATTCAGCCAAACAATGATTTATATATATATATATATATATATATATATATATATATATATATATATATATATATATATATATATATATATAACTAATTCATATTATTAATGTCATTAAAATTAAAACGGAAATTAGCCTACATTTCCCTCGCTATTATTTGTGTAAATAAAAATGTATGAAGCCTTTATATGAAGAGTTTAATTGCAAAAACAGAGAACCCTGTTTTATTTTTTTTAATGATGTGTTGTGTTATCTGCATTTAATTGTTATTTTTTTAACCTAATCAAAATAACCCAACTGCAGATTGACTGAAAATAATTGGAATACACATCGAAAAACATGACTTTTAAAAAACGTTAAAAACGGAGTTATCTGTTTTGTTTTATTACTACTACTGTATATGTGTGCGTGTGTGTGTGTATTTTTGTATAATTATTATATTTACTAATTTAGTTAGTAATATACGGATTTTGACAACGTTAGAAAATATGGTCTCTTCTTAAATTTATTTTAAACATCAAGTTTATATAACAATAATACAATAATAAAGATACTGCATTTTAATACGTCCAATGTGAACACTATCATGTATGACCTGTAGAAGGCGTTAACGTGTAGGCTATGCAATTTACCTATTTATTACAGTTGGAAATGGCACATGTAAATTATATAACTTCATGTTCATTTTGCACCAAACTTTGCATGCATGGGTAATGGAAAAGGTACATTTAAATACAGAAATACACTGACGTTTTTAATACTGCGTTTTGCATATTGCATTTTGAATCGAGTTTTGCTACCTAGCATAGATAGTAGACTTCCCCAAAAGTTTACCAGTGTTTGCAGTAGCCAAACTATCTGTAAGTCTAATGAAAATGAGCATATGCAGAGTTTTTTTTTTTTTTTTTAACCAAATTACTCTTATCATCATGCAAGCAATAATAAACAATATCATAGTAGCCCCAACTAGTGCAGTTTTGAGCCGCAGATTAATCATTGGTTGAACTACTTCATATGTAAGCCTCAGTGAGCACCGTAAACAGGTATGGCTAATACTGTACATATTAGTACCTCTGGGTTTGAAATATAATCTCCAACTTGGCTACGACATTTGGGTGTGGTGTTCGAGTCAACATAATGGCTCACATACAGCTAGGTCACTCATTTAGCAGCAGTGTTGGGTGTAACGCGTTACAAAGTAACGCGTTACTGTAATAATATTACTTTTTTCAGTAACTAGTAGTGTAAGGCATTACTCGTCTGAAAATGGTAATATTATTACAGTTTTCCCAAGCTAGTTACTTGCGTTACTTTTGCCAGTAGCACCTTCATCACACACAAGGCACACAACACAGAGAACAGAAGGGAAGGGAAGGAGGGCGTGAATGGAACAGTGATTGGTCTGGGTTTGGCACGAGGTATCATTTACCATCACTGATTGGTCGACAGCCGGCAGCAGAGCGGCACGCTCAGACAGATGGGGAAAAATGGAAGCGTCAACAACGGCAAGCTCTTTTTCAGAGGAAGGTTCCCAGCAACAGAAAGCTAGTTTCGACGGGTGGAGATTCAGTAATTATTTTGTAGGAGTGCTCCGATCACGATCGGCCGCTCGTTAATGCGCATCTCAGTAAAGCCGGTTCTCTAAAGCGGTTTATTCCATCAGGTGCGTGAACCATATGTTCATAAAACCGTGCCAATAAACGCTGAAAATGAACGTGGATTTGCGCATCTTCTCAGTTAATAACGGCTCTGTGTAGTAACAGCTGCTCTATGTGAAATCACGCACCTGATGGAATTAACCGCTGATTAGAGAACAGGTGTACTGACGAGCAGTAATATAAGTGAGTTATGTAAACAGTGATTTATGTGACTTCAATTATTTCTTATTAAACTGAAATCGAAAAGTAAAAAGTATTTTTTGGAAAAACCACATCCTGGTGTTAGTCTTCATATGCTGCTGAATAGTGTTAACACGGATATAGAAAAATAAGGAGTGCAAGAGATTGATTCCTAATGTCAGTTTATTTTTAATTAATACTACAGTAGTTCGGTTCCCTTTACATCTTTAACTACCCGTTAATTTATCAATTGAATGGGTGACCTATCCTCATTAATAGAGCAAACATTTGCCCCCCCTGAGAGAATTGGCAGGAGCCGCCACTGATAAAGACCCTAAAGAACACTCCTCCTTTGTATGTTCTCCCTCCATCTGATGCATCTCAGGCAATCATAGAGTAATTAAGAAAAAAAGATGTAACTAGTAATATAACTAGTAATATAACTAGTTACTTTCTCCAGGGAGTAATAAAGTAAAGTAAGGCATTACTATTTTTGAGAGTAATATGTAATATGTAATATATTACTTTTTTGAGTAACTAGCCCCAACACTGTTTAGCAGTAACGTTAGCTGTTCTCAGGTAATTCTCATCTTAATGCTAAGTGCTAACTAAGAAAATAGACATTTAATCACCTTGAACATTTTAATGTAATGTGCAGTTGACTGTTGGGAAGAATAGACAACATAAATGATTTTGAGTAGCCTACTTGAAACACGGATGAGGGAGCGATAGGTCATATTCAAGTCCGGTTAGCTTGTGAGCTAATATTTACTTTATTCATCAGTTAAATAGTTAGGCTATAACCCGGCATGAAGTGGCCTAACTCAGTAGAAGCAGTTTTAAACGTCTTCAAGCTCATATTTTTTGTAGAATTATTTAGTAAAAATAAAAAAGATGTAGCCTATGTGAATTGTAGAGTTTATATCATACTTATGAGGTACTTTTTTAGGCGGATGAACTTCTGGTTTAGAAATGCCGTGCAGGGAGTTTCCACGTAGGTTTATATGAAACTGCCCCTCCTATCCCCGACACCCTGCATCGTCATATCAGGACATTATTTTAGTGAATTCAGGGCTTTTCAGCATGACCACTCCCTCTCTTTGGTCTTCAGAAATGTCTGAAATTAATTTAGTCAGAGAGACACTCTTCTGGAAGTATGATAATATTGTGTAATTATCATTTAAATCTGACTAATTTTTAAACTGTGTCTCACAAGTCAACATCTCAGGAAAATGTTATGGGGTTTCAAAATCAAAGTATGACTTTCTGTTACGAAACAGGACGTGATTGCATACACGTCCTCATATGAGGACACGGAACTAAAAGCATGTTTACATATGAATTTTGGGAGACGCAACAAATGAATAGGGAAATAAATTATATTTCAATATTACTGTGAAATATTCTATATTAGTATTAAAGTCTTGTCAATTATTACTCCCATTATTACACTTATTTTTTTCATTAAATGTTGCCCCAAAAACACATTAATATGCTAATTAGATATAGTGTAGGCCTATAGATGTATTATATATATATATATATATATATATATATATATATATATATATATATATATATATGTTTGTATGTGTATATATATATATATATATATATATATATATATATATATATATATATATATATAAAATGAGAAAACCTATTTATGGGTTTTACACATTCTTTGCATAAAGAAAAATGGTATATCAAATCATTTTGTTACAGTAGAGAATTGTCTTTATCCAAAGTTTGAAAAAAATTAAAACTGATAATGTATTGGTGATTTAATTTTTTTATATATATATTTGCCTAAGCTTGTTCATTCATGTATTTTTATTTTTTATTGAGTCCAATGTCCTCTGCCAAGGATGTAGCATAACTTGTTTTAAGGCAGCGGCTATTTGCACTAAGTGTAAATAGCAATAGAAGCTAGATGCTACATATACACTAAGTGCAAATAGCAATTCCATGCTATTTAATTTACAACGAGTGCAAATAGGGATAGGCAAACAGCAATTGTTTCAATTTACACTTAGTAAATAATAGTAGTAGTATTTTTTTTAACAACATGCTATCTACACTATGTTTAAGTAGGTGAATGTGACGTGACTATGGCGACCCATTCTCAGAATTTGTGCTCTGCATTTAACCCATCTAAAGTGCACACACACCGCGAACACATACACACACCATGAACACACACCCAGAGCAGTGCGCATCATGTATGATGCGGCACCCGGGGAGCAGTTGGGTTTTTTCCTTCAGCCGTGGTGTTGCAGGACTGAGACTCGAACCCAAAACCCTTGGGTTAGGAGTCAAACTATCTAAACACTAGGCCACGACTTCCCCAGGGTTTTTTGAAAATCTGCACCTCATTGTTGCAGCATATAATAAAACAGTATGCAGTAATAACACATTGAGTAGAAGTAATAATTTTAATTCAGATTATTAAATGGATGCCACCTTATTGGGATCACAAAGGCCTCTTTGCATCTACCCCAGGTAGAATCATATTTCTTTGTCAAGCATGGCATGAGCAGTGTTGGACTTGGCATTTTCTGACTGAAAAATGTCATGTAGTGTAACCATCAAGCAAATATTGCAGTATATACTGTAACTTGGTTGTTTCCACCTCAGTATGGATTGCTCAGTATGAAATCTGTTTAATAGCAAGACTAATTTCTAATAATAATTAATATTTGAAAACCTTTTATAGAATTTTATAAAAGTTATCCAAAAGTAAATGTAATCCATTACATTACTTTGATAAAGTAACACACTACTTATTACTATTTAAATAGAGTTGCTTGCAATCTGTAACATTTCCAAAGTAACCTTCCCAACACTGGGAATGAGTGTGTGCAAGCTTAGCTTTCCGCTGAAAATGCACATTTCTTTATGCAAGATAACCTTTAAACAGTAAGTGTTCAACATCAACAAGCAAATTATTTCATTCTTAAATAACTTAAAACATACCCCTAACATGTCTCAAACTTTATATAACAAAAAATACATACATGTTTTTACATGTAAAAACATAGGTCTATGTTCCTGAGGATACTGTGTGTTGCTCACACAACACACAAAATGTACATTTATATAAAGCGAACCATTAAAGTAAAAAAGAAATAATAATATAAAAAAATGTCTTCGTCATACACAAAATATTGCAGTATGTCCTATTAGCCTGGACGTTTCCACCTCAGCATGGATTGCTGGTTGAATGAATATCTGTCCAGTAAGATGCCATCTGATTTGTGTTGCCCGTAAGTATAGCTATCAGTCCAGAATAGTAACAGCGATTGTACTGCGGTGGGTTCACCACAAACTGTTCTATATGTGGCGGATGAGATGGGACGATACCCATACGCTCCAAACACAAGCCAAGATATGCATCCTCTATGAAAATGGCCTTAATGTGCTTAGATTCCTGAATAAATTTCTGCGGCAGGTCCAGAGAAATGATGTAGCACATGCCTAGAGGATACGGCGGATATGTGTCTTTGGGGTACACGTCATAGGGGAGATAAAACTTGTTTAACGGATTTCGAATGACAATGTTTCCGTACCACACCAGCCCGGTCATATAGTTGGTTGGTACTGGGTTCAGACTCACAAGCATATTTATTAGATTGTTTGTGTTAACGAGCACGTCAGCGTCCACTTTCACAGCAAAGGATGCCTGTTGACAACTCCTGCTGAGCCACTCCATCATCATCATGGTTTTAATGGTCAGGTTCTTGTAAGAATCCAGGAAGTTGCTCTGGAGGAGGTCTTTGTACTGCTGGCTCTCATTCTGGAGTTTCTCCTGCAACGTTTCTTGATCATTTCCATTATGTAAGCCAATCATGAACAGCACCAGAACCACTTTGTCCCCAATGAGCTTTTCTCCACCCCACGTCCTCCTGATGCCACTGCGTGCCTCAAGGTCCCAAGGAGGCACCGGGACAATAATCACCACGAAGGGCTTCTGCTCTTCACATATCTTTGGTTGGTCAATGATAAATTTATATTTGCGGGGGTAGGCCACATGGTACAACCCCGGATCTTCCTGGACTTCCTGGTCTATTTCTGGTTCTTCGGTTACAGGATCCTTTTTTGGTGCTGTTGTGTTTTGTCGTTTTGGAAGAGGGTACCTTTGTGGTTCTTTCTTATATTGCCCTAATGTCATATAGGAATACGAGAGATACAATAGTAAAGAAGTTCCTGGAACCAGGAGAAAAAACAAGACACTCTTGTTATAGTACATCTGTCTTGATGAGACACAACTGAAAGAGAACAGAAAGAATCACAAGTAAGTGTCCAGTAAGCAAGTTCTTATCATTATGTTTGTTCTGATGTTGGTTTCATGGGGTTTTGAAACACTTTAAACAGTCTTGGGGAAAGTTACTTTTAAAAGTACAGTAATGGATTACAATATTGCGTTATTTCCTAAAAAGGTAACTAATTACATTACTTAGTTACTTTTATGAAAAGTAATGTTTTATGTTACTTTTGCATTACTTTTTAAATATAAGCAGGACTTGATTGTTTTTAATCTAAGAAGTTCTATTCATAGCAAATGTAAAAGCCCTTTCACACCAAAAAGTGTAATGAATAAACCTCAGGCTGAAGGAATAGTAAATTCACGTCTGTAGAGTAGAACACAGGAGAAGAAGGTTCAACACACTTCAGCAATAAAAAACCCCAATGAAGCACAATGGTTAGTTTATATAAAGTCATTTTTGCTGAATAGTATGGTTGAACTGGATCATCAAAGATCAACAGCAAAGACAGTTAATAAGATTAGATTAGATACATTTGTGTCATTTAACAATTAATTATTGCAGGTTTGCGTCATATTCTGAGTTTGATTTTCATTGTTTAAATTCATATTGAAGAATAATAAATCTGTTTTTTTTTTGCGAGTAGGATGAATTGATGCACATTCACATTTAGTCTAGAACTACATCACATTCACACAGCGCCTCTGTACTTCCGATTTCTCCCAATATGAGGACAGGCTTGTAAGTCAATAAATGGGAAAACAAAGTAACTGGTGTTACTTTTTTGAAAAAATAACTCTAAATATTTTCTTGTAAATGAAAAAGTAATTACTTTACTATATACGTGAAAAAAGTAATCCGATTACGTAACTTGAGTTACTTGTAACCCCCAACACTGCATTTAATTTTGTTTGACTGAAAAATGTCATGTAGTATAACCAACGTTTTAATTACATTAACTAATTTAAGCTAATTTGACAAAAGCAAGTATTAATGTTTTTTGAACTTCACTAAACAAATGAGCCACGCAAACCAGCAAAAGATAAAAATGCAAACATGTAGGACAAGTAGAAAATGTATCTGTATCTAAGTTGATTATCAGCCTGCTCTTGAAAGAGAACTGGTTTGGTTTTTGAGAGTCTGAAATGCTGCACAGTGCTGCTGTTTGTTTGGTGAGCGCACTGTGCTTATTTATTCGTATCATATCATAGCCTAAGGTTTAAATCATTGCCTTTTAAATATATACAAATAATAGAATGTGTGAATGATGGATTATTACTATTATTATTATTATAAGTGTTATCACTCTTGCAAAGCTCTGACTTCTGAGAGATTCATGGAGAGGCAACAGCAATGCTGTGTTTGATTTGCGCTCTTTTCACTCATAAAGTTTACACTTATTCACTTCACACTTGTGATTTTAGAGGTCTGTGTATAATATTGCGCTGGTCCCCTGGCTCAACTGTTATCTAGCAAACACCAGACGGTGTCAGCCCAATATTTAGGCAGAATTATTACTTGTTTGTTATTAGTTTTTGAAGTCATTTTCCATTCCAACAGTGGTTGAAGAAGTCGAAAACTCTACTACTCAACTAGTCAATGCAAGACCTAATGTGCATGTGACCTAAGTGTACAACGCAAGTGCGGGCATATCATTTTAGGTGACATAATGATGCATCACATGCACTGTACACACACTCACATTCACATAAAAACCAAAGTGTACTTTGGCCATTTTCTTTTGTTGTTGTTGTTGTTTGTTTTGTTTTTGTATGTGTAATCAGTGAGTGAAGCATTTTTTTGTTTTCCAGCTTTGGAAAGCGGCTTCATTAAAAATTCACAAGAATACAGATTTAAATGTCACTTCCTAGGTTTGAATGCAAAATTGAACATTCAAAGTAGTAAGCATGAGCTAGTTCGTCTGCGGTTTGTATATCTGCAGTCTTAGTTTCAGTTCCCCTGTTTGAATTCTAAATATAAATGATTGCCACACTGACAGATGCTTCCTCTCATGCAGAACATCTCTGCTAGCACACTGTTGGCTGTAGCCTTTGTGAAACTAGTTCTTTTTATGTCAGCGAAGTCATTTCAGTGAAAATAAGCTGATGATGATAATTAGTGGGGGTTTTTGGGACCTTTCCGATCACCGGAATAAATCTGATTCCACATTAGTCTGATTCTAGCTAGAGTCCAAATGCTCCCAAATCCATGACAAGACCAAGACCATAAAAACAATTCTTGACTACTGAAACTCAAAACACAATCATTACAGTGTCAACAAATGTATCCGTCAAACCATTTATGCAGTTCACATACAATACACATCCACAAGATCCTGAATACTGGACATAAACGCCTCCCTCAAATACATATTAAGTTCGCAATATATACCACAAATGAATAAGACATTTTCTAGCTGTAATTTAAGGTACAAACAAATACCATTTTGGTTTTGTTGAAATATAACAGAGCAAAGACAAACTGCGCACGTATTTGTGCTTTGCAATAAACTGAACCTTTCATTCTGGCAGTTAAGGATACTTTCCCAACCTTATACAAAATGACACAACTGAGCACAACAACACATTTGTAACAACAAAAAGTAAGACTTGTTTTAAGCAAATCATACAGCATTCTATTTAAAAGGGTATGGCTCTAAATTTATTCAATAAATCCACAAATCATACTTGAAATGCTAGTTAATTCAGACATACCTTTAGCAGCGATAATGAAGCTTGCATTTCCTTCTCGTCAACACACTAAGATGACTCATTTACTATTGGACGAGAGCAGCCTGTTACACCAGAAACACCAGTTTCTCAAAAAAAAAAAAAAAGTCTACTGAGAGATGTTAGATAATTTTGTGGCGGTTACCAGGACAGAGATTAAGTCTAGACCTAACATAAATTAAGATACATTGCTCTCTGAGCCTCCCATAGAAAACCAGGGTCCTACCAAGATTAACGCACATAAACATTGCAAGGACATTGTTGAAATAGTCTTTGTGGCATCAGTGGTTTACCTGTAATTTATGAAGCTATGGGAATACTTTTTGTGTGCGATAAAATTTTTAAAAAAAAAAACTATATTCAACGATTAATCTCTTCGGTCTCACCCCATAATCCCATTTTGGATTACGTTTTTTTTTTACATTCGGATTAAAGCAAAAATGATGTAAACAGCATATCCATGCACAGTGCTGCTGACACAGGACAGCATATGTTGTTTACGTATTCAATATTCTCCAAAATGGCGCTATTGGGTGACGCGGAGGAGACATTGTTGAATAAAGTCATTATTTTTGTTTTCTTTGCACACAAAAAGTATTCTCTTAGCTTTGTAAAAATACGGTTAAACCCCTGATGTCACATGGATTTTTTTAATGATCTCCTTGCTACGCTTCTGTGCGTTGATCGTGGTAATATTCCGGTCTATAAGAGGGTCAGAGAGCTCTCGGAAATCATCCGAAATATCTTACTTTGTGTTTGGAACAACATGAGGATGGGTAAGTAATGACAAAATTTTCTTTTTTGGGTGAACTGTCCCATTAAATGTCACTGATGTGTATTTACTGAGTAATCAACTTTTTTCAGAAGAGGGATCAAAACGACAATTTTAACCTGAGAATCTGAGCCAAATTACTTAAGATTGCAGCATCATGTTATTTCAGAAAAAATATGTTGATTTTAACTAGCTTTGTGGAATTATATGCTAGGGTTGGGAATCGAGAACCATTCAGAACCGGTTCTGTTCTTTAAAAAGAACCGGAACCGTGAGCAATTTCTAAGTTTCGGTTCCGAAAACTGTTCTGGTGTGACACGTGACCAAGCGCTGTGAGGAGCCTTCCGCCAGTGTTCTGATGATTCTGCGTTTCCCGTTAAGGATGTCACAAACTGAATAACAGAAACGTCGCCCTCCCTCTTTAATTACTGAGCAAACTGATTCGAATGATGCGCATTCTACAAACGCGCTGCACCGCGTCACATATTTAACTACCGAACACATATAGCTTATTAGTTTCCCTCAACTGTACGCATACTCGCGCCTTTGATAACTGTGCATGTCGTTAAGTCTGACTGTGAATGTATCGTCAGCACGTAGCACCTGCCGCCACTAAAGTACATTATATTTATTCCATATTGTCATTAATATACATACTGACTTTAACCTGGACCATTAAATAAAAATACTGCTATTGTTATGCAAGTATGAAGGTTAGACTATTTAGTGTACAGGTCATTTCAAGAGTAATAAACAAAGTGATAGAAATGGTAACAAACGGTAACACCAGTGACACAAATCCTGGGGACCACTGTTTTCACTATACATTTTTATAATATTTATTGAGCATTTTATTTTCTTATGCCTTTTATATAAAATATTTAATAGTTATTAATACATTTTTGTTATTGAAAATGGATGAAAACTGATTTTGACTGCAAAATAAAGCACTTTCCCCCTGTAAATGGCTGTGGGGACAAGCAGTTTTGTGGTGCTTGGAATTCTTTATAATTAAATAAAAACAAATATTTCCACATTTATGCCGCAAGAACGTCTACTTGTTCAAATAACACATTGTTTTATTTTAAAATATTAATGAATATTAATCACGTTGTCTTTGTTCGGTCGAACTGATTTGCTGAAATCAAAACAGGGCTAGTAATAGATCAGCGCCAGCCAATGAAATTGCCATTTGCGCATTAGCTCCGCCCACTACCGGAGAAACCGCCTTATCTTCCGCATGTTCTAAATGAACTCCATTATTTTGACAGGGAAATACAACAAATAATATAGTTTACATGTAATGTGTCGATTCAGTGTGGTAAGACTCTCGCTCTCTCTCTCTTTGCATGTGTGAGAAACAGCGCTATCAGCAAAGCAACGGCGAGTCGTGCGCCTTCACACAGAGTTTACAGTTCGGCAAATACAGATGCACTGTGCGTCCATTGAGATGAACTGAAAAGTACAGATCGCTTGAGAGAGAGCGAAACTCTGTTCAGCGAGTGAAAATGTGCTAATCTTATAATAGCCTCGAACACTAAAGAATTTATTAGCCAATGGCTAACGATAAACATCATTAAGTCGCATAGAGTAAAATTCAGTCGCATATGCGAGTGATTTACTCGCAATGTAGAGGGTTGATCTTGTTTCTCTCTATCAAAACAACTGCATAGGACAGACCTGCCTGCCTGTAAAAAATAGTCAAGTTGAGGCATGTGGTTTCTTTCCTCACACACTGTATTCACATCAGTTAACCAAGATTTGCCTCAGCTTGATTGTTAAAGCATTAGAATCTCCTCATGTTATAACATGTGAAGCGTAGGCATAGACCAAAGTATCAAGCACTGGTAAATGGCATGTTTGGTAGAATCACAGACAGTACCTCAAACTTTGAAACATTTAAGGTCTTTCAAATACGAAAAACAAGTTAACCCTGTGTAAATCTCTCCACCCCATTCCTGTGTAATCTTATTTTTTTTTCTCATTGTTCATACGCAGACTCAAAGTTAACAGTTAATCCTGTTATTCATACTCTGATGTGTCATGATACTATACATTCCTAAACCCTGGTTTACTTTTTTTTTTCTTTTCATATTTGCAATCATGACTAGTTAAGCACAAAGCCAAATTTGGTTTTCAACCAATGAAAATGGGTACAATTGAACAATTTGGACTTGAAGCCACATTGAGAACCCGATATAGAGAAGAAACTATCTAAAATCTTATTGAGATATCTTTAATACTTCTTGAGTAATTGGCTTGTATAGTTATGGAAAAATAACCTTTTGATAGAGGGAAACAATCTAATTTATTATACAGTTATAATATACATTCTTCTTATTAATATAATAAGTTTGTGCTCTGTGATAAGTGGCTCACATTTGATTTTCAACCAATAATAATTGGTAAAATTAAACAATTTGGACATCGAGACACATTGGAAACCCCACATCTTTGGGACTGATGCATATATTGCCTTAAAGATTAAGAAAGTTTGAGTTACAGGCATGTAAACCGGGAGGGGGGGGGGGGGCACAACAAGTATTTCTTCATATTTTTGAGCTGTCACCACCAGTAAACATATAATATAACAAAGATAGTTCAAATTCACATATTTTACTAATAAACCCTTCCAATCTTTGTATAGTTATAATAATAATTGTAATTTGTCACTCAGTAAATATACACCCGTGGCATCTGTGCGTTTCATTCATGCATTTATTTTACAAAAACACAGCATACCTCTGGTTGAGTTGGCACAGAATGAACCATATATATTTAATTAGCAGAGATGTACCACACTAAATATATATGTATCTCTGAATGCTGAGTATTAGAGAGATTTGTTTAGTATTATAGTTCTGTTTTTCAAACAATAATGCATACTCTATATAAAAAAAACTAATGTGCTGTTTCTCCCAAATTACAAAAAACAACTTGAAATCCAATTGGACCTTTTAAATAGAGATGCAATCAAACAAAAATCGTTGAACCTATCTGAACAAGGCCTCAAAGTCGGAGCCACATACAAATCTCATTTTATCGCTGCAGGTTCTGCTCCGGTTAACACTTTATGGCTGTATGCCAAACACAACAAAAGGTGCAGAGCAACCCCAGACATATATGTCGCTTACTGGTTTATCTGGTTAGGCTGGTAAAACACTGCAGTTTAGCACAAGGCTTACACCCATGTCAGGATTCTATAACTCATTCTATTGAATTGGAAAGGTAAACCAGACTGCCAGGTGTGAAATAACACTTGCATTTTAAATGCGGCTGAAACTCGATGCTTCTCACTAAAAACCAAAGGTTTCGTGTATGACGGCTTATAGTGTGAATATAGATTTCTCATACACAAGCCTCGTTTTTTATTTGGTTTTGTGTTAAATATGTTCCAAACGACCAAACAATGATGAATTAGGTTATAAAATAGATTAATGTATCATATCACACTGATTGTTCCCTAATTAATGGTTTTGATCTATTGTCTTTATTACCTAGTTTTGAAAAAATACATCTGTATTTTAAATAGTTCTAGTTATAGAGGTTAGTATTATGAGTAATTGGTCATCATACTAAAACAATTACCTAACAAGCCATTTTAAGATTAAATTTACATTATGATCCATTTACCCTAACATGGAACTAGTAATGGTAGTTTTCTGATAATATCTTGACACTATTCTATAAAAATAAATAAATAAATAATTCTGACACACAATTTCCGCAAAAAGCGCCATTCTCCTCTCTCATTTCTCGCGATATTAGTTCGAAACGCGGTAACTTTGACAACCCCGCTACATAAAACCCACCACCCCTTTCTTTTTCACTGCTGTAGCCTACACTATAAAGTACAGTAAAAGGACTACGAATCAAACTCTCGAAACAAACGTATATTACTTACATCAGACGCGGTGACACCAGGTGAACGCCTCTTGAGTCGGAAACGCGTTTGTGATGCGTGATTCTGCGTTTCACGCTTTAAAGTCCAGCCCTTTAACACAGATTTCGAGTAAAGTATCTCAATCGATGTTTGTGCCAGCAAACAAAAGCCTCCATCTGTAAAACAACAGGTGTCTCCCGCCCCTAGCCACACCCGGAAATTGTTCTTCCTCCTCAGGTAGACATGATTTAATTGTAAATGTGAATGTTTATGTGTATTAATATGGGATATCCTTTAGTCATGTTTTATATATATATATAACTCATTGTAATGTTTTTATGACAGCTGATGTTTCATATCAATGCTATTACAAAAAAATAATAATAATAAAATCTGTAGAATGGTGTTTGTAGACTCTGTAGTAATTTAATCCTATATTTTGTGTCACCCTGCGTCCCAGTGTGCATACTATCCACCCTATCTGCCCAAGGCTATATGGTATTGAAAATAAATATTTTCACACTCACATATATCTATGTATATATGTGCCTTGGGGCGCAGGCTCTGTCATTTGGTAGTTTCCACACCTTAACTTCAAGAGATAAGAACTTTGCTGCACTCTAGTGGCTCTAGAGCAATAGCAGATTTAAATCTAAAATTCCCTTTCTGTTATATTGTCCATACAGGCTATGGATGAGAGAGTGGTGCATGGTTAGGATACCCTGCAGGAAGCAAAATTGGGTCATAAGGGTCCTTTTTTTTTTCTTTTTTTCTTTTTTGCATAGAAAGGGTCATATGCAATTGTCCAAAATCCCGAAATATTTTTCCCAACAGAACAAGCTAACCCTTCAAACCCCTCTATTGATGGTTTGTTAGGATAGGGCAATATTTGGCTGAGATAGAACTATTTGAAAATATGGAATCAGAGGGTGCAATAAAATTAAAAAAATAATAATAAAATTGAGAAAATCGCCTTTTAATATGATAACAGGATTGTCAGACCGTAATCTAACTTTGGTAATAAAAAAAGAAAATGACAAAGAGGATGTTTAGCCATCAGACTAAATAGAAAAACATGGAATTTTTTTAGAATACCAAAAAGTGAGTTAAATCATTTAAAGGGGCCATTCGAAGATATAAAGTGGGAAGAACATTTTTTCTCAAAATTGTGTTGAAAGGAATACACATGTTCTAATGGATGTTATTCAAACTATAGTTTTATGAGACAATTTAAACTTATACAGAGATGGGCATAAATACATGAACATTTATTTAAAATAAAAATACAAAATACTGTGTGGAAAAAAACATGTGAAACTTGAAACAGGAGTTTTTTTCAAATGTGTTTTTGTCAATTTGCTGAGTTGGTATTTATGTTTAAGCTTAAATGGTTTTGCTCCACCTGTTTTTAAGTGTTACATAAATCAGATAACACACATTGTGTGATTGTGACATATTAGAGGTGATTGTACTGTCCCATTAAGAAAAAAATTATTTGGTCAATTTCTTTTGCTTTTAGAGGAACGCATGAGTTGAATAGACTCCCAGTAGAGATGAAAGAATTAAAACAGCTAACAGGACACTGTGGTTTCTTAAAAAAGCTGAAAATATATGGTTATTGACCCATCAAAATTGTGATCATTTAGAGTGATTAATGGAAATGGTATGGTAGTTTGTAATGTTGTGTTTCCATAGACTTAGTTTATTTTTTTCTTCTGCTTTTTTATTATTTTCTCCTTGTTCTTAATTTAGTGTATTAATATTCTTTGTTAATATTTTCTCCTTGTCCTTAACATCAACCTGCCAAAAGGGACTACGGATTAAAATTAGCCAGTGTTGGCTTAATCTGGTGCATTTCACATATTTAAGCATTATTAATGTGCATTGTCACTGATAAAAAAAAAAGACCAAATTAATTCCTTAATCCTTAGCAATTCATATAAATAATCAAAAATTAAGTTTTAATATATTTACAATAGGAAATTTACATAATATCTAAATGGAACATGTTCTTTAGGAATGATTTTGGCAAAAAAGAAAACATCTATTATTTTGACTCATACATTGTATTGTTGGCAATTGCTACAAATATACCTGTGTGACTTAAGAGTAGTTCTGCTTTTAGCACATGCTTTTTAGTCAGTCCTCAAATAGAGCCCTATTTATTTTTTCAGCCATAGAGTTAATGGGTTTTACAAGCAGTATGTGAGTAGATGATCCATAATGTGTCCATGGATCCTTTTATCAACATCAAGATGTTACATTAATGGGGTAGTGTATAATCTATATTTTATATTTGATATCACTAGGTTATTTAAAATGATGACAAATGGACTTTTAAAGGAATACGTTATCCAAAAACATCACAATAATCCACAAGTAAACTTGTAAACAGTGTTTGATCTGTCCATATTTCTCTCCTGATTCAGACAAGTTGACCTTTTTCACTGATGAAAGCAATATTATGGACCGTTTGAAATGTAAAATGTTTTATTAATGAATGCATGCAGTTTTTCAACATTAATCTGGATTAAAGTCATGTGAATTACAGTATTTGTGGATTTTTTTTTTTTTTTTTATCAGCTCTCTCATTCTGATGGCACCCATTCACCAATGATTCATATTTTAGTCAGAAGCAACAGTTTGAAATTTTCTTTATAGTGGATGTATGCAGATTTTCATTTCACAAGAGATAAATTTGTCTTTATCAGCTGTATGGACTCTCATTCTGACGGCACCCATTTACTGCAGTTGATCCATTGGTGAGTAAAGCCCCTTGCACACTGCACGTCGGACCCGGCATATTGCCGGAACATTGCCGGGTCGCCACGTCCCGGGATTGCAACCACGTCCCGGGATTGATTCCGGCACTGAACCCGGGTCGCAGACCTAGTAACATTGCTGGCTTCGACCCGGGACGAGCGCTGTGTGAACAAAAGCCAGATCTAATGGCGTGTCGAAGTGATGGCGCGCGTTATTACCATAGACAGTAAAAGAAATGGACACAGCAACCCCATTGGAACTCAATTGAGACAAATGAAGCCCAGTTTTAGCGTTTTTTAGCACTTCCGTTTCTGACGCGCAGACTCAAACGAAGCTTGACGATGTCAGCAACCTGTCTGACAGATGTAAATGTTCTAGTAGCTGTGCGTGCAAACTGCCATCGTTAATCTTGCAGAAACGGCGAGCTTGAGCGGGGAGTTCTTTGTCGTGAGTGAGCAGGAGTAAGTATTCTGATTAATTATTTTGTATAGTATTTTAAAATGTAACGCCAGTACGCCATATTAAGTTAATTGCCTGTGAGCTTCTCCTCCTGTCTGTACGGTAATGCGACAGAGAGCCGAGTGGTTATGACACAATCGTTAGCCTATTTTTTACAAAAACTGTTTATACGGGGCCATAATGTAACATAGAAGGTAATGGAGCCCTTTATACATTGTCGTGTATCTTTAGAAATAAATAATGGACAAACGGAGTCTTTAAACACCTCAGATGTAAAGTTATTCGCTGTCAAAGTGACGCCAAAATGAATGGGAGTCAATGGGAATGCTAACGCAAGTGAAGTTCTGCTAAAAGATGGCAGCCCCCACCCGACTTCAACTTCCGGTCGAGTTCCTTGCCCCTTGGTTATTGCATGACTCTTTTACCGGCTGTTTTGAAGGAAGATCAACGTTCGTGACAAAAAAAATATGTGCAAACTGTAATGAAGCAGAGATCAGTTAGTACCTCACTTTCCACACTGAAGGCAAGATTGTTCACTTGCTTCAGTGAAAGTATAACGTGCCTAGCGTTTTCGACTCGTACATTACACATCAAGCGCTGATGTCACGTGTCGTTACGGGATCTTCACGGGTTGTGTGTGAAAGCACGCACATATACCGGGTAATCACTGGCAGTGTGAAAGTGCAAAATCTAGCAACCCGGGAACAATTGCCATGTTTTTGCCGGAATGGCAGTGTGAAAGGGGCTTTAGTGATGTAATGTTACATTACTCCAAATCTGTTCCAATAAAAAAAGAAACATCTTTGAGTTATTTTTATTACATTTATCATTCATTTCATAAAATGTTCAAAAATATTTAGATTTCAAACAAATATATTTGATAAGTTTTTTTTACAAAAATTGTTTATCCTGAATGAATCAGTGTTCATTTACATAAAGGTGTAAAAGGAGTGTTGTAAAGACAGTGATGTTTTACATTTCAAATTCATAGATCGAGTGGATCACTTAGTTTAGAAATTAATCAAATAAGCTGCTGTTGTAAAAATACATTGTAACTACATATATTTTTATTTCAAGAGAAATAAATTTAGACTCCAAGCAAGTCTTTTGAGCAGGGTCTTTTGGTTGAGTGAATATCCATCCAATAGGAAATCAGCTGAGTCAGACTGTCTGTGAGTATTGCTATTCGTCCAGAATAGTAACAGCGATTGAATTTTTTTGGTGGTTCGACCACAAACTGTCCAATATCTGGTGGTTTCTTAGGTGCGATTCCCAAATGCTTCAAGCACATGCCCAGATATGCGTCCTCAATAAAAATAGGTCTGATATGCCTTGAGATGTGCAGGATCTTTTCTGGTAAGTCCATAGAAAAGATATAACACATACCCAGAGGATAGGGAGGATATCTGAATTTAGGATACACATCATGAGGGACATAAAACTTGCTGGATGGATCTCTCAAGACAATGTTTCCAGATATTACTAGGCCGGTGATGTAATTACGTTGTAGTGTTTTCAGACTCACAAGCATGTGTAATAGGTTTTTCATATTGAGGAGCACATCAGCATCCACTTTCACACCATAGGATGCCTGTGGACAATTTCTGTCGAGCCATTCCATCATCACCAAGGTCTTAATGGTCAGGTTCCTGTAGGAATCCAGGAAGTTGCTCTGGAGAAGGTCTTGGTACTCCTCGCTCTCATTCTGGAGTTGCTCCTGCAGTGTTTTGTCACCACTTTGGGAGCCCAGAAGAAAGAGAACCAGTACCAGTTTGTCCCGGACAGGCTCCTCGCTGCCCCATGTTATCCTGATGGCGTTACGTGCCGCGACGTTCTGCGGGGCCACAGGGACGATAATCACCACAAAGGGCTTTTGCTGTTCACACTTCTTTGGCTGGTCAAGGATAAATCTGTAATTTTGAGGGTAAGAAACATGGGGGTTCCCTGTCTTTTGCACCATTTTCTGCCACTTTCTTGTTTCGAGGGTAATGGCAGTGAAATACAGCAGTAAAAAATTCAGTAGGATGAAGAGACCAACCAGTAGCCAACTCTTACAGAACATCTGAACGAGGCTGAAAAGAAAATGGAAGTTTTCATTTAAAAAGTTATCTTATTTCTAGCTTGTATTACTTATTCAGATTTAAATTTTAGAGTGATAGTTGGCAAAATATGTTAACCTTTTGTTCTTCACAAATAAAGCCAAAGCAATACATGTTTTGAAAGACCTGAGGTTAAATGTTAGTTTTTAGGCAAACTGTCCCTTTAAATTTAAAAGAAAACTTTTTCTTTTTTTCTTTTTTCTTTTCAAAGTGTGTCATTGTCACAGAGTTATTAAAATGCAAAAATGCAGTGCTTCTCTCAGGAAACAGGCAAATCATTTTGACCACTGTGGTCAGAGGCTTGAAGGCTCCTCAAAAAAAAAAAAATCATGTTACATTTCCCTGATGCAAATTCAATACCTTCTCTGCACTAAAAACTCAAAACCAGACATAAACATTATAAAGATGGTTCTTTAAACGTTCTAGTAGCAGTTTTATTTAGAACCACATCTTACTCAAGAACCCTTTTATGCTAAAATGGTTCTTCGTGTCAGAGTTTAGGGTTCCAGGGTTGCCAGGTTACCACAACAAAACCCACCCCTGTGCTACTCAAACGAGCCCGTGTTCCGAGGGATCCCACATTAAAAATCGCGTTCAGTGGTAAAATACACGTGTTTTGGCCGGGTTCCTTGGTCATATTCGCAGTCCATGGGCTCAATTTCACGTTATTGGAATCGTTTTTTCAACCTGCGGATATGAAAAACAACCCGCGGCAACAGTGTTGAAGTATCCCAATTCCGCGGGAAAACTGCGGACTTGGCAACACTGGTTCTTTCCCGCCTTTCTATGTTTCAAATTTTTAACTGCCAAAGTCATCTTCAGTATTGATTTTCTAGTACTCAACCACCCACCATCTAAACTGTGAACACACCATCAACAGGTAAATTCTTACAATGTTTAAATTGTAACTGGTTTCCATCAATCAAGTTTTTTTTTTTTTTAGTTTAGGGTTAACTTAACGTTTAAGTTTTTTAAGGATACTTTGCTCTTCTCTACAAACTAACAGATATTGAATTCAGCTTCTTTTGGCCTTCGTTGGCATTATTGTTTTTACATAATCAAATTGAAGTGACACAGTGCAGCAAAGTCAAATGTGTAGCTATTTCATACGGTTTCACATCAACATCATGAGTGGAAGTGCCATTTAATTACAGCACAAATACACATATTAATGGTTACCACAGAGGATTGTGTAGATATTTCACTGGTATGTGGCCTTCATTAAATGTATTTTTATTTGGGGTTTTATGTAACGTATTTATTTTTTATTTTTTTTTGTCATGTATTAATGTATTCATCTAATAACTTGTTAGAGCAAATGTAGGCTACCTAATATGATAATGCTCATATAAATAATATAAAGTACAACCAAACTAATTTTACACCATTAAGGTCCCACAAAGCCTGTTTTTTTTTTATAGAAAATAGTTCTTTTTAGAATCAAAAAGGGTTCTGCTATTGTTACGAGCCAAAGAACCTAATTTACTCTAAGAAGCCATTGCAAAACACAAAATCTATTAAATGTTTGAACATACCTTATGTTGTCTTGTAACAGCGATATTGTACATATCTCAGAGTCACAGTATCTGAGCTCCTCCTTTTCCTTTCTTCTGACCTATACTGGATCCTTTAAAAACACCTGGTGAGGCTATGGAGTATCAAAAGCTGGCAAAGTTCCAGAGACATTTTGCTACTCAAAAGGATCATGTTACCACCCATCTTTTAATTGTTCTCCTCCATCTGCAAATGTTATGTTTCTGATGCCAGCTGGAACCTCAAATATAGGAATAAGCATCTTAAGATAAGTGCTAACATTTCAGATGGTTCTGAATATAATGTCTAAATGTCTCGAAGATATGTGGCATTATAATAGTCTGGAAGCTGCCACCTCACCTTACTAACATTATTTGCATGACATGTAAAATACAAGATGACAGGGCCAATGTGACCTTGTCAACACTTAAGTTGGACAGTGCTGAAAAACAACAACGAACTGTTCTTTTTTAAAAATCTAATATAAAATTCTAAATTTAATAACGCATAATGACAGTATAAGTGC
Organism: Carassius auratus; assembly: GCF_003368295.1. Taxonomy (NCBI): domain Eukaryota; kingdom Metazoa; phylum Chordata; class Actinopteri; order Cypriniformes; family Cyprinidae; genus Carassius; species Carassius auratus. The sequence goes on from NC_039264.1 coordinate 19,816,886, forward strand.
ATTGTTCTGTATAATAATGATATGTATATAATTAAATATATGACCCTGAACCACAAAACCCGCCATAAGGGTATTTGTTTTATTTCTTTTTATTGAGATTTATACATCATATATAAATAAGCTTTCCGTTGATGTAGGCTATGGTATATACATGCAAATCTGTGGCCGTTTCAGAAAGATTAAGTGAAAACTCTTGAGTGTGTTAACCCTGAAGTGATTTTCCATTTCAGAATGGGAGGATTGTCAAACCCGAAAAAGCAAGTCAAGCCCGTTTCTGAAAGAGAGGTAACTTTTCCATTCATTTACCATGGTAACTTAGCTCTATGCACCTAACCTGGTCAGGAGCAGGTTTTCTTTGGTAAACCCAAAGTTTATTTCGGTCTCCTATTTTTTTTTTTTTTTAAGCGCAAGCTATGTTTAAATACTTCATTCATGCATGCATGCTGCAAAAATGCTTTTCTTAAAAATTATTTTTTTCCAAGTACAGATATGCCTGTATGTTATTTTAAATGAAAATGAAGAAAATGTTCCTAACAAGTTTTAATAATCATAAAAGTATTTTTAATTTTAATAAATACAATAATTTACATACAATGTTATTATTGCATTAATGTACAACAATGATGAGGTGCAAACAGTAGGCCTATGTTTCTGCCAGTATAAAGTACAAATAGCATCTAATTATTATTTACACTTGGCCTGTTGCAAAGAACTGCTTTTTTTACATGGAAAAAAGAATATATCACTATTTTCACTAAGTGTAAATAGCATCTATTTGACTATTTGCACTTAGCCTACTGTAAATAGGATCTATCGCTAAGAAAGTCGGCTATGTTAATTCCACTTAGTGTAAATATAGCCGCTGCTGTAGTTTTTCTTACCTTATTGGCAGGTCTTTGGTAAAATATATATTTTATATATATATATAAAACTACCTTGAAAATTAATAGCCTATTAGTTCAATAACCTACCATTCTGCCAGTTTTCACCTGTGATATTATAACAGTGATAAGAATTAAAGTTGTATTGAGTCGTAATAATATCGGAGCTCCATTGGTCATGGCCTTTCATAGTCGTGGTGCACGCTCGAAACTCCGATTCAACCTACTCAGAGTTGACTGAACTTACACAATTCTGTTCTGAAACCGAAAACTCAGGAATTTGTGCACAAAAAAATCTAAATATTGAGTAAATAAAGTCAACCACAAATTTATTCCATTCTGATTTGTTTTATGAGGGCTTCTTTACATCCTTCCAAATGTCTTTTAGCTGCTGTGGGGATCCCAGGATTGTTGTGATAACTCTGATAAAATTCTCTCGCTTATATTTCCCCATATAGGCTTTAAATTGAGAAGGGTCTGGGGGAGATGAGGGTACAATGCCCAACTGTTTCAGACAAGCACCCACATATGCATCTTCTATGTTAAAGGCCTTTACTTCCTTGGAAGCCTCAACAATTTTTTCTGGCAGGTCATTGGAGAAAACATATCCCATTCCCAGCAGGTACGTGGGGTATTTCGGTTCAGGGTACAATTCCTCTGCCACGTACCATTTAGACTTTTTGTTTCTGATAACAGACCGGTTCCTCATCAAATACCCTGTGATGTAGTTCTGTCTGGGTGTGTTGGGTGACAACAGCAGGGTCATCAGGTTCTCCAGGTTTATGTACATATCAGAATCAACCTTCATAGCATAAGCTGCTTGAGGACAACGAGTGGCCAGCCAGTCCATGATCACCATGGTCTTTATGGTCAGATTGAAGTAGGAGTCCACAAAGTTGCTCTGCAGTAAATCTCTGTGTTGTCGACTCTCTTCCTCCAGCTTCTGTTGAGCTTCAGCTCCTCCAGTCAAACCCACCAAGAACAGAGTCAGCACTGCTTTTCCCTGCACTGAGCTCTCATTCCCCCATGTGCTGCGGATGGCGTTACGAGCCTCCAGCTGATGGGGGGCCACAGGGACCATCAAGACCAAGAACGGATCCCACTGACTACATTTATCAGGTTCATCTAGGATGAAATGATAGTTGCTTGGATGAGCCACATGATGATTCACAGACAAGTTTGTGGTTTGTGTAGGACTCTGTTTGACACTGTTGGTTGCTAAAAATGTTGTTTGATTTTCTCTGGCAGACAGGTATTCAGTCGCCACATAGTAGGACCGTATCTGATTCAGCACTTTTTTAGACAAGGTGTCAGGGAACACAGCATTGAAAGAGAATTCAGAGACGTAAGTAATGGCAGTCACTAAGAACACTAATGTAAGTAGCAGAAAGAATCCTGTTTTAATGTGACACCTGCATGGAGCTCTATCTGCACCTAAACTGCATAGAAGAGAGACAAAAAAAAAACAAAAAACATTAAAGGTATTTAATAAAATTTAATAATACAATTTATTTGCTGACACAATAATTGAGTGTCAATATCAGGGGAAACATTTATGGTTTTGTAAGCTGTCCTTAAATTAATGTAGTTATGGGTTATGATCAGTTCGGCATATTTTTCCATATCCATGCATTTTCAGTTTACCACACCATTGCATAAACAAAATATCAGATGACCATAATATATCTACATATTTATTTATTTTTAAGCATAGTTTGTTTTGAATCATGAAAGACAAAAGCTAGTGTGAGCTCACCATTTCCAAACATTTCTGTTGGAGAGTTTCACCTCCATGTTGTGGTCTGCGTGCATCTGGATTCAGGACAATCAGTGACCCTTGTATCTGAAAACCTGAGAGTTAAAGCTGCTATAGAATTTTATGTGGCCCCACCCCCTCCAACCTCAAACAGGTGTTCACTGAGGATGAGGGGCTGGGCTAGTTTTTATGGTTGTTTTTAAAAGATCACAATTACACCATACGCTTTAAGTCTAATATTTATTTTAATTTATATTTTTTTGCTATTTGTAATACTAATAACGCAAAAGGCTTCAGCTGATCACATTATAGTTATCAAACAATGTAAAAATACATTTAAATCTCCTTTACAAAACAATACCACTGTACACACTTTATTCATTGCACTCAAACAATACCACTGTACACACTTTACTCATTGCACTCTTTGTTGGACTTTAGCAAAATAGTCCTGTATTTCATACATTTCATTCCGGTCACATTGACAGACGTCGTGTGGTATGTTAAGACACATTAACATTAGCTCAACTTCACAATGCATAAGCCTCAACGTCAGCAAAATGTGTAAAAAACATTGACGATAGAAGCCTATTGAACTAACTCTGGTAAAATATACATACGTGAACTGACAATATACAGGTGCTGGTCATATAATTAGAATATCACAAAAAGTTGATTTATTTCACTAATTCCATTCAAAAGTGAAACTTGTATATTATATTCATTCATTACACACAGACTGATATATTTCAAATGTTTATTTTGTTTTACTTTGATGCTTATAACTGACAACTAAGGAAAATCCCAAATTCAGTATCTCAGAAAATTTGAATATTGAGAAATGGTTCAATTTTTGAATATTATTGTTCTATATCAATATTGAATATATCAATATTGAAGACACCTGGTGCCAAACTCTAATCAGCTAATTAACTCAAAACACTTGCAAAGGCTTTTAAATTGTTAAGTAGGAGCCCTCCATCCGACGCACCAAACTGCACCTCGAATCTCTTTGCCTATTCAGCATCTGACAGGGCTCAGTCTAGTTCTGTAGGCTACACAATCATGGGGAAGACTGCTGACTTGACAGTTGTCCAAAAGATGACCATTGACACCTTGCACAAGGAGGGCAAGACACAAAAGGTCATTGCAAAAGAGGCTGGCTGTTCATAGAGCTCTGTGTCCAAGCACATTAATAGAGAGGCGAAGGGAAGGAAAAGATGTGGTAGGAAAAAAGTGTACAAACAATAGGGATAACCGCACCCTGGAGAGGATTGTGAAACAAAACCCATTCAAAAATATGGGGGAGATTCACAAAGAGTGGACTGCAGCTGGAGTCTTTGCTTTAAGAACTACTATGCACAGATGTATGCAAGACATGGGTTTCAGCTGTTGCATTCTTTGTGTCAATCCACTATTGAACAACAGACAGCATCAGAAGCGACTCGTTTCAAAAAGGACTGGACTGCTGCTAAGTAGTCCAAAGTTATGTTCTCTGATGAAAGTAAATTTTGCATTTCCTTTGGAAATCAGGGTCCCAAAGTCTGGAGGAAAAGAGTAGAGGCACACAATCCACGTTGCTTGAGGTCCAGTGTAAAGTTTCAACAGTCAGTGATGGTTTGGTTTGCCATGCCATCTGCTGGTTTTTGTCCACTGTGTTTTCTTAGATCCAAGGTCAACACAGCCATATACCAGGAAGTTTTAGAGCATTTCATGCTTCCTGCGGCTGACCAACCTTATGGAGATACAGATTTCATTTTCCAACAGGACTTGGCAACAGCACACAGTGCCAAAGCTACCAGTACCTGGTTTAAGAACTATGGTATCCCTGTTCTTCATTGGCCAGCAAACTTGCCTGACCTTAACCCCATAGAAAATATATGGGGTATTGTTAAGACGAAGATATGCCAGACCCAAGAATGCAGAAGAGCTGAAGGCCACTATCAGAGAAACCTGAGCTCTCATAACACCTGAGCAGTTTCACAGACTGATCGACTCAATGCCACGCCGCATTGCTGCAGTAATTTAGGCAAAAGGAGCCCCAACTAAGTATTGAATGCTGTACATGCTCATACTTTTCATTTTCATACTTTTTAGTTGTCCAAGATTTTAAAAAATCCTTTCTTTGTATTGATCTTAATCTTATATTCTAATTTTCTGAGATACTGAATTTGAGATTTTCCTTAGTTGTCAGTCATAATCATCAAAATTAAAGAAATAAACATTTGAAATACACCAGTCTGTGTGTAATGAATGAATATAATATACAAGTTTCACTTTTTGAATGGAATTAGTGAAATAAATCAACTTTTTGATGATATTCTAATTATATGACCAGGACCTGTACATCCCAAATGCGTTTCATACAGTGTATTTTGTCAATAACAACCTTACAATATAAGGCACTTTGTTTTGTAAGAATTTGATTAAATATCCTGTGCAAATATAGTTCATTGTAATACTCAAGCTGACCGTGAAATTTATCCATTATGCATGGCAGATATCAAATCAGAGTTTATACAACATTAGAAGTGTGGTTCCCGATGCAAACCCAAACTCCGATTTTGCACTTAAATGAAAAAGGTCAGCCATGCATAAAGGTTTACCAATCAGCTAGCCACACAACTAAATAGTGGATAACAAACAGTTGAGTCCAAGTGGACTCATGTGATTCATATGACACCGTTTTGACACAGTCAATGTCTTGTCGTTGAACACATATAAAACGTATAAAACTCAGAGTTTCCCATCTCAGAGTAAGTCTATTTAGAGTTCAAGTTTTAACTCAGAGTTGGTTGAACCTCCTTATTGAAACAGGCCCCTGGAATCTGTGCACAACAAAATCAAGATATTGAGAAAATCACCCTCCACATCGCAGGCGGCCGGTAGCGAGCTCGTCCGTCCCTGGCAACTCACTCCAGCCCACCGCCTCGAGCGTCCATGGCAGCACACTCCCTCGCCCTGCTCGATGGCGGCGGGGGATCTTCGGCAGAGCATCCCTCCTTCCTCCTGGTTTTCGTCACCAGTGTAACATAAAACTTCCTCATCACGGGAAGATAGAGGCGGGAACCGGCAGACAATCAAATGCTTTCATTACAAAATAAACACAAAACATATTACGTAATACACAACATATAAATACATCCATTAATTTATTTCTTAGAATTTTGGTGAGTACACATTTTGCACTGTGTAAACAGTCGTATATGCAATCAGATATGTGCAACGATGTATCTGAGTGAGAGATAATGTGATACTGATGAGTTCTGGTTTATTACAACTTAGAAGAGGTTTGTTGGCTACATAATAATGTGTATGAGTTGCAGGTGTAACAATAAAAGTGGCGAGCCAGCCAGGAGGTGTAAATAATAGCTTAAAGGGTTAGTTCGCCCAATTTGCAAAATTATGTCATTAATAACTCACCCTCATGTTGTTACAAACCCGTTTATTTTTGGAACACAGTTTAAGATATTTTAGATTTAGTCCGAGAGCTCTTAGTCCTTCCATTGAAGTTGTGTGTACGGTATACTGTCCATGTCCAGAAAGGTAAGAAAAACAACATAAAAGTAGTCCATGTGACATCAGAGGGTCAGTTAGAATTTTTTGAAGCATCGAAAATACATTTTGGTTCAAAACTAGCAAAACCTACGACTTTATTCAGCATTGTCTTCTCTTCCGTGTCTGTTGTAAGACAGTTCAAAACAAATCAGTTTGTCATATCCGGTTCCCGAATTAATCATTCGATGTAACCGGATCTTTTTGAACCAGTTCACCAAATCGAACTGAATCGTTTTAAACGGTTTGCGTCTACAATACGCATTAATCCACAAATGACTTAAGCTGTTAACTTTTTTAATGTGGCCGAACCAGATAATGACTCTCACAGATCTCGAGCTCCTTAATTCCAGATGAGGTGGGTGAAAAGGAGTCTGAGCTTGATGAGCTCAATTCCATTAGAGCATAATGCTTCCAAGATGAATGTCCAGAGTCCCAGTCCCATTCTCAATGCGCCATAACATACTCAAGATGACTTACCAAGGACTGAAAATCTTTTGTCAGATACCTTGCGTCACGTTCAACTCAATCCTGCTGAGGTGCATAAAGTCATTGTGGAGCATATAGTTAAGAATGAAGTTGATGCAGCAATTCCATCCACTGCTGTAGTTGAGCTCCGCCCATTCTCAGGGAGAATTCCCCAGCCCAGTCATGAATCTGATTACGACACTTGGTGTTGTAATGTTGATTTACTCTTCGATGACCCTTCTGTGTCTGACTTACAAAGAGTAAGGAGAATTATGGAGAGTCTTTTACCTCCTGCCACTGATATTGTCCAGCCTTTAGGGCCTCATGCTTCTCCCAGAACTTATCTGACCTTAATGTGCTTGATACAGCTTATGGTGCAACTGATGATGGTGATGAGTTGTTCTCAAAATTCATGAACACATTTCAGAATGATGGAGAGAAGAAAGCATCTAGCTATCTCCAAAGGCTTCAAGTTACTCTGAGCAAGGCAGTCAGGGGAGGTGGAGTTAAATCATCTGAGGCCCACCATCATCTTCTGCGGCAGTTTTGCAGAGGCTGCTGGGATGACACCCTTATTTCTGAGCTTCATCTTGAAACTCGTAGAGACGACCCTATCGAGTTTGAAGACTTACTGCATTCCCTTAGAACCAGAGAACACAAGAGTGCACAGAAATGGTTGTGCATGAGAAGCCACATTGGTGCTTCTAAGCAGGAACCACAGCCATCACCTAGATCTGCTCATGCTTACAGCCAAGATACTTCCATTTCTAGCAAAGCCTCTCATATGTCAAAGTTGTTGTCTGAGACCGCTGAATTGAAGAAGAAAATTGCTAAGCTAAAGGAACAGTAAACATCACTGACCCTCCCAAAGTCCAGAAAGACTGTCAAGGCTAAGCATAAGAAATCACCCTCTCCTACCACTCATGAGTTTATTGGTAAACAACCATTTAAGTCAACCGGTGATGCAGTCACGAAATCCAGACCATGCCCTGGTTACTGCTTCAGATGTGTTGAAGATGACCACATTTCTGTAACCTGTGAAAATTCTCAGAACCCCAGGCTAGTTAAAAAGAAAGAAACAAACTGTGGTTGAAGCAACAAGAGTGGGATAGAGAGAACAGTCATGTTGGTGCAGCTTCTTTAAACACCTAACAGTTCCAGTTGCGGGACAAACTGGAACTAGTGAACCTAAAGGTCATCCCCCCCAGAATAAACTCAGGCCCATACCACAAATCTTCTTTGCACCACAAATCTCGTATTCAGTGTCTGGTTGGATCCAAGTGTACAGCGTAAGTCAAAATCTCAGGGACTGAATGTCATTGCTTACTCGACACAGGGCTGCAGGTGACCACAGTTCCTTGGTCCTTTTACAAAGCTTGCTTGATTAATCATCCCATCAAGCCCCTGAATCTTCTGCTTGAGGTCAGTGGAGCAAATGGTCAGCCAGTTCCATACAAAGGGTATGTCGAAATTCCAATAACTTCTTCAGAAGAAATGGTCAGATCTGAGTTTGAAATTTCCACACTGGCATTAGTCATTCCTGACTTCAACCCAGAAAAACAATCTCAAGTCTTAATCGGGATGAATATGCTTGATTCTTTGTATGCTGAATGTTCTAACTTGAATATCCTTGAACACCATTTTGTACGATATGGGTACAATGCTGTGCTTAAAACTCTGGAATTACGGCATAAACATAATGCCAAAGAATGTCTTGGACTGGTGAGACTACAAAGCAATGAGCCTTAGTGATTCCAGCACAACAGACAGTTGCTTTGTGGAAAAGCAAATGTTAACTGCTTATCCACTAAAGAATGTGTTCTTCTGGAGCACCAATCAAACTCATTCCTTTGTCAAGGTGTTCTTTTCTCAAGGGGTGAAGTTCAAGTGCCATCATTTCCAATGTAAAAGTTGACTGTGCAATAACAGAATGAGTCACATCAGGACGTAGAACTGCAGCCAAATGCCTGTCCTATTCACTCTCATCATCTGGTTGCTGTCAGACAGCACTTGCAAGAGTTAAAAGTCAGGAGTGATCCGGGAATCTGAGTGTCCGTTTGCATCCCCAATCGTAGTAGTACAAAAGAAGAACGGCGATGTGAGACTATGCGTGGATTACAGAAAGCTAGACTCACAGACTGTCAAAGATTCCTATGCTTTGACTAACCTCGAAGAGGTTCTCGTTGGTTCTCAGTTCTGGACTTGAAGTCTGGTTATTACCATATATAAATGGAGGAGTCTGACATACAAAACAGCTTTCTCTTGTCCTTTAGGATTTTAGGAATTTAATCGGATGCACCAAGGAATTACCAGTGCACCAAGTACATTTCAACGCTTAATGGAAAAGTGCATGGAGGATCTACATCTCTCTGAGGTCTTGGTGTTCCTTGATGATGTAATAGTGTTTTCCCAGACCCCTGAGGAGCATGAAGAATGGCTTCTAAAAGTACTAAGACTAAGAGAGTATGGGTTGAAATTATATCCAGAAAAATGCAAGTTCTTCCAAACTTCAGTCTGGTACTTATGCCATTTAATATCAGAGACAGGAGTCTGGACAGATCCTGAAAAGATCAGTGCTCTTAAGAGCTGGCCAAAACCAAATAACCTAAAAGAACTAAGATCATTCTTGGGATTTTCAGGATACTATTTACGGTTCATCTGCAATTATTCCAAGATAGTGAAATCCTTAAATGACTTAACTGCTGCTTATGCCCCACTGAATAGTAAGACCATGAACAGTGAGTTAAAAGGAAGTTATTTTAACATGAAAGAGTCATTTGGGAGCAGATGGACAACGGCTTGTGGCAAAGAATTCAACACCATTGTCTCCAAACTTAACAGTGCTCCTGTGCTGGGTTTTGCAGACCTGACCTTGCCTTACATCCTCCACACAGATGCGAGCGGCACAGGTCTTGGCGCCGCATTATAGCAGGTGCAAGATGGAGAGAAAAAAAGTTAATAGCTTTTTCTAGTAGAGGTCTTTCTAAAAGGGAGTCTCAATACCTGGCCCATAAGTTGGAGTTTCTTGCTTTAAAGTAGGCAGTGACTGAGAAATTATCTAACTACTTGAATGGCAATCACTTCTCTGTCATAGCTGACAGTAATCCTTTTACTTACATTACAACATCTGCACAGCTTGATGCCATAAGTTATCGTTGACTATCAGCATTAGCCACAATCTTTTTGGATCTGACCTATAGATCAGGAAAGCAAAACCAAGATGCTGATGGGTTATCAAGATGTCCCCATGAGCTGATTAATGACATGGTATCACAAAAGGAACTGTAACGGACACAGCAATTCACCGCAAAGCATCTTGGTGAAGACAAAGGTGTTGTCCTGGACTTTGTTGTTGTACAAGCTGTGTGGGACAAGCATCTGATTCAGCAAGGATGTGGAACTCCTGTTGCTCTAGTGGAGTCCTTGGCAATGGAACAAGAGGTTATTCCTGGTTATTTTGCTCAAGACAAAAGAAAGATGAGTCTGCTGTACCCAGTTAAACTGGTATAGACCTGCAACGTGAACAAAGAGAATATGTTGTACTCAACCAAGTTATCCGCCACTTAGAAGAAGGCCAGATGCCATGCTGGACGGTGAGGTATGAATGCCCAGACATTGCCTTGTTGTTGAGGGAGTGGAACTGCTTACAATTGAGGGATGGAGTTCTGTACAGATGACGACAGTTGGATGATCAAACAACTTACCAAACGGTGTTACCTGTTAAGTTCCATGCAATGGTGCTGGAGAGCCTGCATGATCAGATGGGCCACATGGGAGTAGATTGCATCCTTGACCTTGTCTGTTCTCACTTTTATTGGTTAAAGATGAGTACTTATGTTGAGAGGAAGATTAAGACCTGTGAACGGTGCGTGAAGTAGAAAGCTTCAAGAAGAATCTGCCCCCTTGGTCAACATCCAGGTTACACAGCCCCTTTAGTTGCTCTGTATAGACTTTCTTTCCATTGAGCCAGACCAAAGTAATGTCCAGAATGTACTTGTCATGAGGGATTATTACACCAAGTATGCAGTTGCCATACCAACCAACAACAAGAAAGCCAGGACTGTTGCTAAGTGCCTCTGGGATGGATTCATTGTCCACTATGGTTTCCTGGAGAGGATACTAAGCGATCAAGGAGCTGACTTTGAGTCTAACTTATCAAAGAGCATTTCAAGATGGCAAAAATTCACAATGTATGGACAACTCATTATCATCCTCATGGTAATCCCGTAGAACGCTTCAATAGGACTCTTTCTAAACATGTTGGGTACCTTGAAGGAACAGGATAAGTCACATGACAAACAAGTGAAAGATCAACTCTTGACGAGGGAGATAAGTCCTTGTGAGGAATGTCAGAATTGGGAAAACATAAACTTGCAGTCAAATGGGAGCCTGCTATCCATGTAGTAGCAGAACGGGTAGAATATCTGCCAGTTTATAAGGTTCGTCCACATGATAATGATGTTCCAGTACGAGTATTGCACAGGGATCTATTATTACATTGTGGTTTCCTTGCTTCTCTGGAGGAAAGTGTTCCAAGCCTAAGACACAAAGCCAAAGAAAGAGAGAACTGATAAATGAGGAACAATCGGATTCAGAGGATGAAATTTGCATATTCAGTAGAATTTCTGCTGGAAAAACAAAGATTACTTATGCATATGAATCTCAAAGTCAAAAATAGCTCATGGAAAAAGAAAAAGAATTGCCTCAGAAATCCTGTTTACCTTAGGAGCCAGACTTACCTCGTGAAGCAGAAATACCTCAGACTGTAAAAATTTCAGCTAACATTCTTCCGCTGGATGAAAGTTTAGGAGAGGAGACAGGAATGCATGAACACACAGATGCTGGAGAACAAGAACTTATGCCAACAGGAAACTAAATTGAAGGAGAATACTTACCATCATCTGTTCCAGCTGGTGATGAGGAGGAAATGGATATATCCAAGGATGCACAGGATCTGGGAGAAGAAACAGAAAAACTCAAGTGCAGATCATAACTTAAGACAATCAAACAGGGTACCAAAACCTCCAAAAATATTCCATTACCCAGTGTTGGGTAATCCCCTTACCTCAGTAGTCCAAAACTTGTTCCAGTCATTGAGTGAGGCAGTGGTTTATTCCATGAGTCTTGCTGACTTAATACTGCCCAAGAGTAACTGAAGGATCAAGTTAAGGATAAAACACAGAGACTTGCTTACCTTTAAGAGGGGAGGATGTAACTTTGTATAGTTTAAATTTATTATAAAAAAAAGGAATAAATAAGTGTTAAAATAATAAACTAACCAGAAATAATATTACTAATAAAAGTGTAAGAAATTATAAAATCAAAGTGAAATGCATGTTAGTGTGATGATTGAAATTTTATTGACTGTCCTATTAAGTGAGGTTTATGTTGAAGTCCCGCCCCACCACGTTAATTGATGTATGCCAGAAGCCATTTTCTTTTCTCTACGAGACTAATGATATAAGCAGCAGCATAACTTTGAGCAAGAGTACATCTATGCATTAATTTCTTTTAATTTTGGTGAGTACACATTTTGCACTGTGTAAACCAGGGATAGGCAGCTCCGGTCCTGGAGGGCCACTGTCCTGCAGAGTTAAGCTCCAACCCTAATTAAACACACCTGAACAAGGCAATCAGTGTTTTCCAGATTACTAGATAGATACAGGCTAAGTGAGTTTTTATGAGGGCTGAAGCTAAACTCTGCAGGATAGTGGCCCTCCAGGACCGGAGTTGCCTATCCCTGGTGTAAACAGTTGTATGTGCAATCAGATATGTGCAACGATGTATTTGAGTGAGAGATAATGTGATACTGATGAATTCTGGTTTATTATAACTGAGAAGTGGTTTGTTGGCTAAGCAATATGTGTATGAGTTGCAGGGTCATCAGGTTCTCCAATTTATGTACATATCAGAAGTCAAACCCACCAAGAACAGAGTCAGCACTGCTTTTCCCAGGACTGAGCTCTCAGTCCCCCATGTTCTCCAGATGGCGTTACAAAGCTGATTGGGGGGGGGGCACAGGGACCATCAAGGCCAGGAACAGATCCTGCTTACATTTATCAGGTTCATCTAGGATGAAATGATAGTTGTTGCTTGGATGAGCCACATGATGATTCACAGAAAACTTTGTGGTTTGTGTAGGACTCTGTTGGACACTGTTGGTTGCTAAAAAAATAATAAAAAAAAAAAACACTGTTGGTTACTAAAAAAAATTAAAAAAAATTTTTTTTTGATTTTCTTTCTGGCAGACAGGTATTCAGTTGCCACATAATAGGAGCATATCTGATTCAGCACATTTTTATACAGGGTGTCAGGGAACACAGCATTGAAAAGGAATTCAGAGACGTAATGGCAGTCACTAAGAACACTAATGTAAGTAGCAGAAAGAATCCTGTTTTAATGTGACAAAGGTATTTAATAAAATGCAATAATACAATTTATTTGCTGACACAATAATTATTGAGTGTCAGTGTCAAACTTAACATAGTAGCATTTAAATATTAAACACATTCAATTTAGCCTATATAATCAAGCCAAAAACATGGTAGGGACTGTATATCTCTTGTTTGTTTTAAATAAATCTGTTCATAAATGAACCAATCAAAGACTTTCAACGCAACATATAATGCAAGAGAGATTGTTTAAAACAAACTTTAGACGCTACATGATGTAGACAATTTAATAGATTGAATAAGACTTTTCAACGCTACGCAGAGAGAATCTGTCATGAATGCACACAGGAAACGAGAGATCCAAATGCAGTGTTTTAATTGGGTAATCCAAAATCAAATCCAAAAAACAGGCAAGAAGTCATAACCATAAAAATCAGTCCAAAACAAGAAACAAGAAAAACACAAGGGAACACGAGAAAGCCGGTTGACGGAAAACAAGGACTCCATGAAACAGAAAGAGACAGGCTGGTTTATATGGACAGGTGCAAATGATGAAAGTGGAGACAGCTGAGTGCAATAAACAGGTGTGCAATTAACCGTGATGAATGGGACAAATGCTTGTGGGAAATGTAGTGCCTGCAGTGGGGTGACTATGGGGAAGTGAAACCACTAGTGGACACCCAGTGAAACACAGACCAGACACTTTGACATTACCCCCTTCTCTAAGGAGCAGCTACCAGATGCTCCACCGAACACAAGAACAAACCAAGGAACACAGAGACCAGGAGGGAGGTGGACTGGTGGAAGATAAGTGGGAGGGATGGAGGGCCAGGTCCATAGAGGCAAACAGAGACAGGAAGTGAAAAAAAACAACAACCACAAGGAGACCAGGAGGGAGGTGGACTGGCGGAAGACCAGGGAGAAGGACGGAGGGCCAGGTCCATAGAGGGAAACAGAGACAGGGAGTGAAAAAAAAAAAAAAAAAAAAACAACAACCACAAAGAGACCAGGAGGGAGGTGGACCGGCGGAGGACCAGGGAGAGGGCCGGAGGGCCAGGTCCATAGAGGGAAACAGAGACAGGAAGTGGAAAAATAAATAAAATAAAAATAAATAAAAAAAACAACAACCACAAGGAGACCGCGAGGGAGGTGGACCGGCGGAGGACCAGGGGGAGGGACGGAACGCCAGGTCCATAGAGGGAAACAGAGAAAAACAAAACAACAAAACAAAGAGGCCAGGAGGGAATGGAAAGTTCGGGGGCCCAGGGCAGAGCCGACAGGGCAGGAGTCCAGGGTGGAGCAGGTGGAACTGGAACCCACTGGGATGGTGCAGACAGGACTGGCGCCCACCAGGTTGGTGCACAGAACCACCACTGCCTTGTGGTCGAGACAGAGGCCCACCAAGGCAGCGCAGAGGGCCACCACAGCCGAGCAAACAAGACAGATACCCACCAGGATGACGCAGAGGACCACCACCTCTGTGTGGTTGAGACAGAAGCCCACCAGGGCGGCATAGAAGACCACCACAGCCATGCGGTTAAGACAGAAGCCCACCAGGGCGGTGCAGAAGACCACCATAGCCATGTGGTCGAGACAGAAGCCCACCAGAGCGGCGCACAGAACCACCACCGCCTTGTGGTCGAGGCAGAGGCCCACCAAGGTGGCGCAGAGGGCCACCACAGCCGAGCAAACAAGACAGATGCCCACCAGGGTGGCGCAGAGGACCACCACCTCTGTGTGGTCCAGACAGAAGCCCACCAGGGTGGCACAGAGAACCACCACAGCCGAGCAGATGAGACAGAAGCCCACCAGGGTGGCATAGAAGGCCACCACAGCCGTGCGGTCGAGACAGAAGCCCACCAGGGTGGCGCAGAAGACCACCACAAACGTGCAGTCGACACAGAAGCCCACCAGGGCAGCGCAGAAGACCACCACAACCATGCGGTCGAGACAGAAGCCCACCAGGGCAGCGCAGAAGACCACCACAGCCGTGTGGTCGAGACAGAAGCCAACCAGGGCTGGGCAGAAGACCACCATAGCCGGCGGAGGACCAGGGGGAGGGACGGAACGCCAGGTCCATAGAGGGAAACAGAAAAAAAACAAAACAAAAAGGCCAGGATGGAATGGAAAGTTCAGGGGCCCAGGGCAGAGCCGACAGGGCAGGAGTCCAGGGTGGAGCAGGTGGAACTGGAGCTTACTGGGATGGTGCAGACAGGACTGCCCACCAGGGCAGTGCAGAAGACCACCACAGTGTGATCAATGGCACAGGAGAGCAAGTCTGGTTAGGTAAGCCTGAAATAGAGAACATGAACAGGTTAAGGGTGGCCTCCGTGGCCCTGATGAGATGGTAGATGGTCTCCATGGCCATGACAGGGCAGGCGGTTAGTTCCTGGATGGCCTCCATGGCCATGACAGGATAGGTTGAGCGCTCAAGAAGTTTGCTGAGACGTGACGAGGCTCTGGAAGTTCCTCAGAGACGTGAAGAGGCTCTGGTAGTTCAGCAGAGACGTGAAAAGGCTCTGGTAATTCAGCTGAGATGTGAAGAGGCTCTGGTAATTCAGCAGAGATGTGAAGAGGCTCTGGTAGTTCAGCAGAGACGGGAAGAGGCTCTGGTAGTTCGGCAGAGACGTGGAGAGACTCAGGTAGTTCAGCAGAGATGTGGACAGGATCTGGTAGTTCAGCAGAGAGGTGAAGAGGCTCTGGTAGTTCAGCAGAGACGTAAAGAGGCTCTAGGTAGTTCAGCAGAGAGGTGAAGAGGCTCTGGTAGATCCGTGGTGATTTGACTGGGTTCAGGAAAATCAGCGGTGATTTGACTTGACTCAAGAAGATCAACGGTGACTTGACTTTGCTCATGAAGATCAACGGTGACTTGACTTTGCTCATGAAGATCAACCGTGACTTGACTTTGCTCATGAAGATCATTGGTGACTTGCCTTTGCTCATGAAGGTCATTGGTGACTTGCCTTTGCTCATGAAGAACACTGGTGACTTGATCTTGCCCATGAAGATCATTGGAGACTTGACTCCTGAGGTCTAACTGTGGTAGTGCTTGACTCATGAGTGTTAATGGTGACTTGACTCAACTCTTGAGGGTCAACAGGGACCTGACTCAACTCTGGAGGGTCAACAGGGACCTGACTCGACTCTGGAGGGTCAACTGGACCTGACTCGACTCTTGAGGGGTCAACGGGGACCTGACTCGACTCTGGAGGGTCAATGGGGACCTGACTTGACTCAACAGGGACCTGACTCGAGTCTGGAGGGACCACGGGGACCAGACTCGACTCTGGAGGGACCACGGGGACCAGACTCGACTCTGGAGGGACCACGGGAACCTGACTCAACTCTGGAGGGACCACAGGGCCCTGACTCGACTCAACAGGAACTGACTCAACTCAGGACGGTCACCTGTGGCTGTCATCTTGTGCAGTGGCGCTGGGCTGGCGGCCAACTTGTGCAGTGGCGCTGGGCCGGCATCCATCTTGGGCAGTGGCTCTGGCCTGGTGGTCACATGGCGGTGTGGCGCTTGTCTGGCGGCCATCTTGTTCAGTGGTTCTGGGCTGGCGGCCACCTTGTGCAGTGGTGCTGGGCTGGCGGCCACCTTGTGCTGTGGCGCTGGGCTGGCGGCCATCTTGTGCAGTGGTGCTAGGCTTGCGACCACCTTGTGCAGTGGTACTGGGCTGGCGACCACCTTGTGCAGTTGCGCTGGGCTGGTGGTCCTCCTGTCTGGAGACACAGGTCTAGAGTCAGCCATCACACCTGGAGAGACAGGTGTGGCTGGGGGGGTCCCACTGAGACCGATGCTGTAGGTACATGGTGAACCCCCTAAAATCTAGGATCTTCAGCTCCTTCATCTCCCACTCAGGCACAGGGTTATCCAAACAAGCGTTAAAAAGGTCTTTAAGTGCCTCATCATTGTATCCCAATCCTACCGCCAGGGTCCAGAATACTTGGGCCAAACCACCCACCTCACTCCCCTTTTGACGGAGGGTGGTTAAGTTCGAAAGTTTCCCCATCCGCTCCTCTATAGTGGCTGGGGAATGGATACGAAATCCCACAAATCAAATTTTGGTAATCCAAAATCAAATCCAAAAAACAGGCAAGAGGTCATAACCATAAAAATCAGCCCAAAACAAGAAACAAGAAAAACACAAGGGAATACGAGAAAGCCGGGTGACTGAAAACAAGGACTCTATGGAACAGAAAGTGACAGTCTTTATATTAATCGAATAGCAACAACAAAGAAATCACTCACTGGTCTCGATTGAAAAGCTTTTGTAAGTTTAATGAAGAATAATCTTTAATTTATAGTCCAAAATGCAATGCTGTTTTACATTTGATTACTTTATTAAATTCTTGTACCTAAAATCTAAAGTTAGACCTCCCTAAAAAACCCTGAAAGTGAGTTTATTTTAGTTTTATCTTTACTCTATTGTATTTTATTTGTGCTGTTGCTTGTAGTTAGAATATTCTTAAAGGGGGGGTGAAATGCTATTTCATGCATACTGAGTTTTTTACGTTTGAAGGAGTATTTTTGTTCCAAAAAAACCTCTTCCGGTTTGTCACAAGTTTCGGAAAGTTTTTTTCAAGTATGGCTCTGTGTGACGTTAGATGGAGCGGAATTTCCTTATATGGGTCTTAAGGAACTTCTGCCGGAAGAGCGCGCGCTCCCGTATAGCAGAGCACTGAGAGGCTGAGCACAGCCTGATCAGAGCGAGAGCGTCGCGAAAAGTCACAAAAGGAGTGTGTTTTTGGTTGCCAGGGCAAGACAACCCTGCACAGATTACCAAAAGAGAAACAACATTAAGGGACCAGTGGATGGAGTTTATTTTTACAGAGCATCAACGGAGTTGTGCAAGTGTTTTTGTTTGTTACCTGCATTTCGGATTGCACATCGTTTATTTCTTAAGGATAATGCAGTCCCAATGAAAAAGGGTCACGATCTTGTGTTGGAACCGCATGCGGTGAGTAAAACTGCTTCAAATATCTCTGTGTTGTTAACTTAGCTATTGGCGCGTAAGCACATCAAGTAAACAACATGCGATGTTGTCATCAAACTGCACTTTCCACATGTACAGCTTAAAAAAAAAAAAAAAAAGACGACATAAAGTGGAACTTAGTCATTTTCCAAAACCGCTAAGCAAATATATAAGGTTTCAGTACATACCACATAGAGACGCCTTTGCTGATGCTGCTCTTGTTAAATTTCAGCCTCTGGATCTGTGTCACAGCTTCCACATGCTCTCAACACAAAAGCCTACTGGCGCTCGTGATTCTTTAGCTCCGCCCACACGTCACGCCTCTAGGCGCTCGTGTTTTTCCGGGGGAAATCGGTACAGACTATTTTTCTCTTATAAATATAATAAAAATAAAGACTTTTTGGAGTTATGAAGGATGCAGTACTACTCTATAGGTACTCAAGATTAACAGGATATTGACTGAAAACGAGCATTTCACCCCCCCTTTAATAATATGATAATATATATATTTTTTGAAAGTATAGTTTTTCCATACACATAGCACATACAACGGTACTTGCACAAACTAGCACACTTTTTTTTTTTTACATATGGGGATACTGTCATGATTCTGCCTTCATGTCCTGACTTTTCTCTAGTCTCGAGGCAGGATCATGACAGACCCGTGTTTTGTGTACAAGCACATGGCCTTGTCTTTGGGCCATGTGCTTGTGTTGTCTTGTCCCCTTGCCCCGCCCCCTTGTTATCCTAGGCTTGTCGTGATTGCCTTATCTGTGCCACCTGTTGTGTCTTAATTAGTTCCCCTATTTAGATCCCCTAGTGTGTTCTGTCTTTTGTTGGTTCATTGTTCCTACTTGTGATTGTTCCACATTGTGATATGTGTTACGCCATGTTCCTGTGATATATTGTTACTCTGTGTTGCCCTTGGAAGAAGACGTTGTGAGACCTGTTATTGTTTATTTGTAGTTAGTGTTCTTGTGTTTCAAGTCTTTGTTTATCGTGTCTTAAGTTATTTCATATCTACCCTAGTCATTGTTTTCCCCCTCGTGGGTTTTGTTTTCCCCTTTTGTGTTAATAAATCCTGTGTTTGGTACTTCCCGTCTGCATCTGAGTTCATCCCAACCCCTCCACATAACAGATACAGTATTTTTGTGTGCCAAATTTGACCAGAAATTTTGATTTTCCATTTCTAGCCTACAATATGTAGCCTAGTCTACAATGTGTATTTATTTTGGAGGTGACAAAGGAAGCAACATTAGCACTAGTGCTGCAAGTGCTCCTGCTGTTGAGCAAGAGGGGTGGACAGTTCAGCTTTTGAGTCAGAGCAGGAACCTTCAAGTAACATTTAAGCTATAAGCAAAACTTAAAATGCTGGCTATACTCTTAGAAAAACATATGTGCTTTTATGATTTATAAGATCATCAGCAGTAGGACTGTGATCATGGGGACATACAATTGATGGCTGCATAATTAATGTAGATTATTGAAAGTGCTTATTTCATAATGCAGAGAAACTCAATGTGCAGAGTGAGAGAAAGGGAGATTCAGGGAAAGACGATAGAGACAGTGAATGCCTTGATACTCCGTTTGATTATTTTGCCCATCCACAGTCTAAGGATTAAGATTTATTTTTTAAGTATCACCCAATTCAAACAACTGAAAGAGCCAAATAGTTTAGCAGTCTGGTGGACACATGAATTGGGTGGTGGTGACTGCAGCAACAGAGGTGGCCTGGGGTGGTGTCAAATTTCCGGCCTGATTTAGGAAATTTAATCCTTTACCATCTTTGGGTATCAACAGCTCCTTTGAATCTCATTCAGTTACTGTTACCTACCCTCTTAAAATACATTTCGTAGTTGTCTATCGACCCCCAGGACCACTAGGTAACTTTTGGATGAATTAGATGTGTTGCTTTCAACCTATCCTTGAGGATGGTACTCGCCTAGTTATGGTTCACTTTTTTTCACTTCCTTTGTCCTCCTCCTCCCCCTCCTGCTTCATCTCTAATAGCTTACGGCTTTGCCACGTTTTTCATTAATAAAATTAAACACATCAGTGCACAATTTTCCAGACCCTATTTTCAAAAGGCATCTCAGGAACCACACTTCAATAGTTTGAGTCTTACCTATCAGATCTTGGAGAGGTGAGGTATCCAAGTCACAACATGTAACTACTGGGGTGCCCCAGGGCTCAGTTCTTGGACCACTTCTCTTCTCTGTCAACATGGCATCATTATTTTCTGTCATTCAGAAACATGGCTTTTCATACCACTGCTATGCTGATGACACTCAATTCTACCTCTCATTCCATCCTGATGATCCGACGGTAGCTATTCGCAACTCAGCTTGTCTAACATACATTTCTTGCTGGATGATGGACCATCACCTTCAACTCAGCCTTGCCAAGACAGAACTGTTTGTGATTCCAGCAAACCCATTGTTTCAATTCAACCATAACTCCTTCAAAAACAGCTAGAAGCCTTGGAGTTATGATTGATGATCAGTTGACTTTCTCAGACCACATTGCTTAAACTGTTCGATCCTGCAGATTTGCTTTATTCATCATCAAGAAGATCAAGCCCTTTTTTTCGGAACATGCTGCACAAATCCTTGTTCAAGCTCTTGTTCTCTTGTTCTCTGTTCGGTTTCCTACAAAACTACCACTGGCTCTGCACCCATTTACATAAATTTGTTACTTCAGACTTATTTGCCCTCTAGAATCTTGCATTCTGCAAGTGAACGTTGCTTGATTGTGCCATCTCAAAGAAGCACAAAGTCACTTTTATGGACTTTTAAATAAATGTTTCCTCCTGGTGGAATGACCTCCCCAACTCAATCTCTTCCATCTTTATTTGACCCTCTAACTTTAACACTCACTATTCTATTCTTTTAAAAAATCTAACTACATTTCTAATCTTTTGTATTCTATTTTCTTTAAATTTTTTATGCAATTGTGTGTGTGTGTGTGTGTGTGTGTGTATGTGCTTGCTCTATTCTTCTTTTATTCTATCTGTTTAGTTTTTATTAATTATATTATTTAAAAGCCTGTGCTACGTGCACTATGTTAACCTAACTGAAACTTGTTATAGCACTTATATTTCATTGCTCTTTTTGTTGTTTTTGATTGCTTCCACTGTCTTCATTTGTAAGTCGCTTTGGATAAAAGTATCTGCTAAATGAATAAATGTAAATGTAATATTTGCAATAAGTAGTCTAAATAGCAGAAAATACTTCTATTTTATCACAGTGCAAATCAAATCCAACACTATGTACACTTAGTACAAATATCCGCTGTGTAATAATTTTATTGAACAGAGAGTTACTTTTATGGTTTTTTGTAAGTTGCAGTTTACCACACCATTGCTTAAACAAAATATCAGATGACAGTAACATATCAACAAACATGTATCTATTTTTTTTAGCATAGTTTGTTTTAAATCATGAAAGACAAAAGCAAGTGTGAGCTCACCTTTTCCAGCCATTTCTGTTAAAGAGTTTAGCCTCAGTGTTGTGGTCTGTGTGCATCTGGATTCAGGAAAATCAGTGGCCGTTATATCTGATAACCTGAGAGTTAAAGCTGCTGTAGAATTTTAGGTGGCCCCACCAACTCAAACCTCACATAGGCATCCACTGAGGATGGGGGGCTAGGCTAGTTTTTAATGGTTGTTTTAATGTATTAATTATACCACACAATGTAGTACTATTTTTTTTTTTTTTTTTGTCATTTGTAATACTAATAACACAAAATAGGCTTCAGCTGATCGGATTATAATAACCAAATAATGTAAAAATACATTTAAATCTCCTTTACAAAACAATACCACTGTACACACTTTAGTCATTGCACTCTTTATTGGACTTATGCAAAATAGTCCTGTATTTCATACATTTCATTCCGGTCACATTGACAGACGTCCTGTGCTATGTTAAGACACATTAGCATTACCTCAACTTCAAGACGCATTAGCCTCAATGTCAGGAAAATGTGTAAAAAACATTTACGATAAAAGCCTATTGGACTAACTCTGGTAAAATATACATATGTGAACTGACAATATACACCCCAAATGTATTTCATACATTGTATTTCGTCAACAACAACTTTACAATAAAAGGCACTTTGAGATCGTTCACTAGCTTCAGTGAAATTATAACGTGCCTAGTGTTTACGATTCGTACGTTACACGTCACTCGCTGATGTCACGTGTCGTTACGGGATCTTCAAGGGTTGTGTGTGAAAGCACGCACATATACCGGGTCATCACTGGCAGTGTGAAAGTGCCAAATCTAGCGACCAGGGAACAATTACAGGAACACTTTACCCCTGTATTTGCCGGAATGGCAGTGTGAAAGGGGCTCATATGACACAGTCTGACACATTCAATCTCTCATTGTTGAACGCATATTTAAAATGTATAAAACTCAGGGTTTCTCATCTCACTGTCTGTAAGTCAACTGTAAGAGTTCAAGTTGTAACTCAGAATTGGTTGAACCTTCTTATTGAAACGGGCTCCTGGAATCTGTGCACAACAAAATCAAAATATTGAGAAAATTTCCTTTAAAGCTGTCCAAATGAAGTTCTTAGCAATGCATATTACTAAGTTTGGATATATTTACAGTAGGCAATTTACAAAATATCTTAATGGAACGTGATCTTTACCTAATATCCTACTGAGTTTTAGCATAAAAGAAAAATCTATAATTTTGACCTATATAATATATTGTTGGCTATTGCTATAAATATACCCCAGCGATATCATAAGATAAGAAAAAATTATAGAAAAAAATACATTTATAAATAACTATTTACTGTATGAGGTATACAAACAAATAGATTTACATTTTCTAGTCTTTATTTCACTTATTGTGTCAACTATTGTCTAACAGTCTTTCATAAATCAAATAAAGTTAAATGTTCAGTGTTCAATTTATTTATAAAGCACACAATAATACAACAGAAGTTGACCACAGTGCTGTACATAGAATAAGCGAACACTCATAAAAACACATCCAACTTCTAATCATTGCCATAGACAACCTTATAATCCAAGCGGCATTAATAATTTCCTATTACACCACTAGCACAGCACTCATGAATGATCAAATGCCAAAGTGAAAAAGTAAGCTTTCAGTTGTCGTTTAAACTCTTATAAGAGAGGAGCATTCTCTGATATAAGGAGGTAAACTGTTCCACAGCTTGGGAGCAGCGGCTGCAAAAGAGCGATCTCCTCTCATTTTTCTAGTCACGGGACTACCAAGAGGTTTAATGACTCGGAGCGTAATGCTCTCTTTGGTTTATTCACCTGGATTAGATCAGCTATATATATCAGAGCATTACCATGTAGGGCCTTAAAAACAAATAAAAGTATCTTAAAATTAATCCTATAGAGAACAGGCAACCTATGTAGTTCTCTTAATACAGGGGTAATATGCTAACCTTGCAGCCGCATTTTGGACTAGTTGCAGTCTGTTTAAACCTTTTTTGTTGAATACCATAATACAATGCATTACCATAGTCCAATCTTGAGAAAATAAATGCATGAACTATCTTTTCCAAGTCCTTCCGTGTTACAAAGGGCTTAATTTTAGATTAATCTTAACTGGAAAAAAATCATTTTGACTACTTGATTTATCTGTTTATAAAATTTCAGTGCACTATCGCAGATTATGCCTAAGTTTTTTACTTGAAGCCTCAGATAGGGGGATAGTGTGTCCAAATTAATTTTAGATATCTCAGTGGACTCTGAGGGACCAAATAAAATAATTTCAGTTTTTGATTCATTTAGACACAAAAAATTTGCAGACATCCACCTTTTAATCTCCCCAAGACACTGCCAGCCTTTCAACAGCAGCAGGGACAGTTGGTTTTAAGGGTGGATACAACTGAGTATTATCTGCGTAGCAGTGAAAGGAGACGTCATATTTACTCATGATCTGACCTACAGGAAGCATATAAAGAGAAAAAAAGAATGGTGCTAAAATAGATCCTTGTGGAATACCGCATGATAAAGTCGCTGAGCTCGATGTACATTCCACCATTTGCACTGAAAAACTTCTATTTTGGAAGAAGGACTTAATCCAATTTAAGACAATACCTCAAATACCAACATAGTTTTCTAAACGTGAAGTTAAAATATCATGGTCAATTGTGTCAAACGCTGCTGTAAGAACTAATAGTAGGGTCACATCCCCAGTCTACCACTAATTTATTCCATTCTGATTTGTTTTATGGAGGGCCTCTTTACATCCTTCCAAATATCTTTTAGCTGCTGTGGGGAACTCAGGATTGTTGTAATAACACTGAGAAAATCCTCTCGCTTATATTGCCACATATAGGCTTTAAATTGAGAAGGGTCTGGGGGAGATGAGGGTACAATGCCCAACTGTTTCAGACAAGCACCCACATATGCATCTTCTATGTTAAAGGGCTTTATTTCCTTGGAAGCCTCAACTAATTTTTCTGGCAAGTCATTGGAGAAAACATATCCCATTCCCTGCAGGTATGTGGGGTATTTCTGTTCAGGGTACAATTCCTCTGCCACGTACCATTTAGAGTTTTTGTCTCTGACGACAGGCCGGTCCCACATCAAATACCCTGTGATGTAGTTCTGTCTGGGTGTGTTGGGTGACAATAAGAGGCTCATCAGGTTCTCCAGGCCTATGTACATATCAGAATCAACCTTCATAGCATACGCTGCTTGAGGACAACGAGTGGCCAGCCAGTCCATGATCACCATGGTCTTTATGGTCAGATTGAAGTAGGAGTCCACAAAGTTGCTCTGCACTAAATCTCTGTGTTGTCGACTCTCTTCCTCCAGCTTCTGTTGAGCTTCAGCTCCTCCAGTCAAACCCACCAAGAACAGAGTCAGCACTGCTTTTCCCTGCACTGAGCTCTCATTCCCCCATGTGCTGCGGATGGCGTTACGAGCCTCCAGCTGATGGGGGGCCACAGGGACCATCAAGACCAAGAACGGATCCCACTGACTACATTTATCAGGTTCATCTAGGATGAAATGATAGTTGCTTGGATGAGCCACATGATGATTCACAGACAAGGTTGTGGTTTGTGTAGGACTCTGTTGGACACTGTTGTTTGTTAAAAATGTTGTTTGATTTTCTCTGGCAGACAGGTATTCAGTCGCCACATAGTAGGAGCGTATCTGATTCAGCACTTTTTTAGACAAGGTGTCAGGGAACACAGCATTGAAAGAGAATTCAGAGACGTAAGTAATGGCAGTCACTAAGAACACTAATGTAAGTAGCAGAAAGAATCCTGTTTTAATGTGACACCTGCATGGGGCTTTATCTGCACCTAAACTGCATAGAAGAGAGACAAAAAAAAAACAAAAAATAATACAATTTATTTGCTGACACAATAATTATTGAGTGTCAGTATCAAACTTAAAACAGTTACATTTAAATATTAAACACATTCTATTTAGCCTGTACAATCAAGTCGAAAACATGGTAGGGACTGTATATCTTTTGTTTGTTTTAAATAAATCTGTTCATAAATGAACCAAACGAAGTCTTTCAACGCTACATATAAAGAAAGAGAAATAAACTGTTTAAAACAAACTTTAGACGCTACGTGGTGTAGACAATTTAATAGATTCAATAAGACTTTCCAATGCTATCCACAGAGAATCATTAGAATGAAGCGATTAACTAAAATTTTCATATTTGAAATTCGTCATTTTAATAGGAATCCACGCAGAATTTCTGTGTTGGTTTTTTGGTTGAAGTGACTTCTGTGGTTTCATAGATGATTAGGTGATAAAAATTTCACAGAAACTTTGCTAATGTGCATATGTTCCTGTAGCAGACTTACTGAAAAAGCTTCTCTACTTAAAAAAATTGTTGAATTTACTCACTCTGTCATTAGCTTTAGTTATGTTTAGTTAGTGGCTCACCAAATTTCACTTACTCCCAGCTCATCAAATATTGAAGCTTGGTCAGGACCCTTAAGCGTAATTTTCAACTTTTTACTATCATACTAAGGTGCAGATAATTGCCACTATTTGCAATAAGTAGTCTAAATAGCAGAAAGTACTGCTATTTTACTGTATAATAGTGTAAATCGAATCCAATGCTATTTACACTTAGTGCAAATATCCGCTGTGTAATAGTTTTATATAACAAAGAGAGTTACATTCATGGTTTTGTAAGTTGTCCTTAAATTAATGTAGTTTTGAGTTATGATCAGTTCGGCATATTTTTCCATATCCATGCAGTTGCAGTTTACCACATCATTGCATATACAAAATATCAGATGACCATAATATATCTACATATCTATTTTTTTTAGCATAGTTTGTTTTAAATCATGGAAGACAAAAGCAAGTGTGAGCTTACCTTTTCCAGCCATTTCTGTTTAAGTGTTTCGCCTCCATGTTGTGGTCTGTGTGCATCTGGATTTAGGACAATCAGTGGCCCTTGTATCTGAAAACCTAAGATTTAAATCTGCTTTAAAATTTTAGGTGGCCCCACCCCCTCCAACCTCACATAGGCGTCCACTGAGAATGGGGGGCTGGGCTAGTTTTTATGGTTGTTTTTAAAAGATCACAATTACACCATACATTTTAAGTTTTTTTGTCATTTGTAATACTAATAACAAAAAATAGGCTTCAGCTGATTGGATTATACTAACCAAATAATGTAAAAATACATTTAAATCTCCTTTACAAAACAATACCACTGTACACACTTTAGTCATTGCACTCTTTATTGGACTTATGCAAAATAGTCCTGTATTTCATACATTTCATTCTTGTCACATTGACAGACGTCCTGTGCTATGTTAAGACACATTAGCATTAGCTCAACTTCACGAGGCATTAGCCTCAACGTCAGGAAAATGTGTAAAAAACATTTACGATAAAAGCCTATTGAACTAACTCTGGTAAAATATACATATGTGAACTGACAATATACACCCCAAATGTATTTCATACATCGTATTTCGTCAACAACAACCTTACAATAAAAGGCACTTTGTTTTGGTAAGAATTCGTTAAAATATCCTGTGCAAATATAGTTCTTTGTAATACTCAAGCTGACCGTGACAGGCCATAGTCTTAGCATTTATCCATTATGCATGGCAGATATCAAATCAGAGTTTATACAACATTAGATGTGTGGTTCCCGATGCAAACCCAAACTCCGATTTTACACTTAAATGAAAAAGGTCAGTCATGCATAAAGGTTTACCAATCCGCTAGCCACACAACTAAATAATGGATAACAAACAGTTGAGTCCAAATGGACTCATGTCTTCATATGACACAGTCAATGTCTCGTCGTTGAACACATATAAAATATAAAGCGGCACCATTACATGGCTAATAATAAACACTAAAGCTGATGATTACTTAGAGCAATCAGTGTGCACATCTTTGCTGATTAAGTTATTAAAATGTAGCTTTGTATGTAGCTATGTCCCAAATTAGTTACTTTTTGGTTGTGAGGAATGTACCATACTAGGATCAAAATTTGCTTGACACTATGATACGAACCATAACAGATTTTTAGTTTTTAACTAACAAAATCAGTAACGTTTTGAAAGATATTTAATTAATTTTAACCTATTTTTTATTATTTTGATTTAGCTTTGCTTTCTTACGCTCATTTAACATATTAATTTAACATTGACCACAAACTGAATAACACTTTTAAAAGTAATCTCAATATGAATGTCTTCTTTTTCCATACTTGCATTACAGTGATGCCCAAATTCATGTGTAGCATTTAAAACTTCTTATTTTAGAGTTCTATTTTTGTTTTGTTTTACTAAATAATCCCATTTGGCCTAGAGTTGTGGAACACGAGATAATGTTTCTTTGTTAGCTCATACTGTAGTATGTGCTTTTCGGTTTAATTTTAAAGTTGTGTGTTGTACATATGCCTTTAATGACACATCCTGTTCACTGTTTGGTCACTGTAAATAGTCTCCAGGAGGTTCTTAGGTAAATCAGCATACTATAATTATGAAGCACCACCTTCTAGGAATTTCTTGCCAACATCACATTACATAGGTTCTGACGTGTTTTATGACATACTGATTATATAATACAGGTGGTGCCTGAATATTGGTCGCTGTCTCAGGAAGTACTGAAAAAATAATCAACATTTGAATGACCTTTGAATATTTAAACACACACCAGGAACAATAACCGTAAAGATAACTATAACAGTAACTATCTTAGCATTCACATAAACAAAGAATACCATTCTGTTCATTTAAAGTAAACACTACTTTTTTTTGCTTGTTGCTTTAAATACTCAAGCTCAGGAAAGATGAATCCATTTTCCAAGCTCAGCTGGAAAAATGGATCGTCCTGAAAGTGATTCCAACAACATAATTTCATTCATTAAAAAACATTATAGTTATTATCATTGTGAATGGCCCATAAGGTTTTTGGTTAGCATTGTTTTGGGTATGTTAAACCAATTTAGCTTTTGTAGTGTGAACAGAAAACAGACAAACTGGGACTCACACCAAATTCGTGAACAGTTCAAAATCCAAACAAAATCTGAACTCTCAACAAACATTTTTCTAAGTAGTTTTGTTTTGGGGGGTTGGACATAACATAACTGATTTCAGCACTTGCAAAATGACACCGAAATCCGATTCGAAATCCAAATCAGATCGGTGCACAGTGTGAACAAGTCCCATTAGTCTCTTTACGTGCTTGCCATCTGTTTCAAGAACAGCATGCCGGGAGGAATCACGACCCATGAATGAGGGCCCCGTCCTGCTCCCATCCTGCCTTCATCTTCATCATCAACATCATCTTCTTCCTCAACTGCTCTTTCAGCCTGACCCACTCCGAGCCCGAATGGCGGCAACAACAAAGGGTGCAGGATAGGCACCTTCCCAAGCCCAAGAGCACCAGAGCTGGGGTACAGCACCGGCCCGGCTCCTAAAAGTGGACTGAGCCTTGACAGATCCAGGGGGTAATTGCCAAGGGCCCCGGCGAAGGCGTGAGCCCCAAATAAGGTTGTCGCCGCACCCGGTAAGACGAAACGAGCCCCTCCTGGGTAAGAACGATCGATCCGTCGGCCATCCATCAATGAGGCACCATCTGATTCCAGCCTGCTGGTTCTGGGCTGGGCGGCGCGTTCCTGCACTACGGCGTGGCCGTGGGCCTTGATGTGCTTGCGGAGAGAGCTGGGGTCAGTGTAGCGCTTCAGACAGCCCACCATTTTGCAGCAGTAGGGTTTATCCACATAGTGTGTGCGCGTGTGTTTGAAGCGGTCGCTGGAGTTCGAGTAGCGCTTGTTGCAGCCTTCGTAAGGACAGATGTACGGCTTCTCTCCTGAGAGGGCAGAAGAGCAAGAGATAATCAAAGGCTGTACCAGAGGAATGCTGAAATCAGACAGTCACAACCCGGCGGCACAGGCCTGTAGAGACTTGTCTCATTGTGTGTGGGAAAATGAGGATGTGTGAAAAAAGTACTGGTATTTTGGTATTAAGGTCACGCTTGGATAAAAAACAAACAATAAAAGTCAAAATGCCCATTCAAAACGAGGATGATAACTAAAAATATCAATTAATAAACTAATAGCGAATAGCATAGAACGATATTGTTGGAATTTCTTTCAGTTGTATTTTTCGAGCTGATGAGCGTTAAAAACACTGACAGCCAATCAGATTTTAAATTGGATTTTATGTGTGTACCATATCTGTGTTTGCATTTTTTTTTCAGTTTTTTTCTGCTTTTCCCCTCACCTGTGTGTGATCGGGTGTGTATTTTCAGGTTCTCCAGGCGTGAGAAGCTCTTGTGGCAGGTAGGGCAGTGATGAGGTTTCTCGTTGGTATGAGTACGGATATGAATCAGCATCTTGTACCTGCGTTAAACAAATGGATCCCGGGTTAATGCTTATATACTGTATGCACACCATTCAAGAGCAAACATCAGACAGGTTTGAAAATTTCTCAATATCTTGGAGTGGGTGGAATTCTAACTGCTTTGTGCTTAAATCCTATGAATGCATGTATGTTTTCTGACCTGGCATTAAAGCCTCTTCCTTTGCGCGCACAGCCCTCCCAGTGGCAGCAGTATCCTGAATTCTTCTCTGGTTTCACATGCGAGTCATTCACATGGTCCACCAGATCCTGCAGGCTCTCGAACAGCAGATGGCACTACACAGTAAAGACAGAGAGTGTAGGAGGAGCAGGGAGGAAGATAAAGAGCACAAAATGAATAGATGATAAATAGATCTTTTAATTTCTAACATCATGCACTTAAAGGAATAGTTTACTCACTCTCAAGCAGTTCCAAACTTGTTTGATTATTTTATTTTAATTATTTGTTCTGCAGAGCACAGAAGAAGCCATTTTGATGGTAGCCATTGACTTACATCGTATTTTTTTTCCATATTATGGAAGTGAATGGCTACCGTCAGCACATTCTTCAAAATATCTTCTTCTGTGTTCAGCACAAGAAAGAAACGGATACAAGTTTGTGATGTACTTTTTTTTAAGTGTTTGGAGTGAATTTAGTGCATTGTTAATTGGTTTCTAGGAAGTTTTTTACTTGGTCTCTATTATATTCCAGTCTCTAAACATGGTTCAGGTCTTTCTTTTAAGTAAGTCTAACTCATTTTAGTGTTACAATATTTCCTCTATTAATATATGTACTTTTTTTCACTTGGAAACATATTATGGAATGAATTTAATTTAGTCTTCAACCTCATCATCATGGCTCAAGAAGACTAATACCAGCTCTCCCTCACTCACTTTTAGCCAGCGGCAGGCCAGCTGTTCATCGCTCGAGGGCTCAGGGGAGTGCTGCCCAATCAGCATCGAGGAGGGCAGGCGCAGGGGACCCTCTGCACCAATCGGCAGAAAGAACTGAAAACCTGGAGGAGGAGAGGAGCTGTCCTCGTGGTACGTGGTGCTTTCAGATTCCTGAGGAAGTAGAAGAGCTTATGTATCAACAGTTCATTTCTGACTCATCTTGGTTGGGAGGTAAGAGACCACCTCGTGGCCGAACAAGTCCTGACATGTTCCCAAACCTACCCTCAATTTTTGATCCTAGAAAAGGGTTCAGATTAGGACACCGTGTGAGATTGGACTGAAATATATTAATGTGGAGGGGAACTGAATTATGTTAATGGTGTATAATGTTAATGTGTATAAGTTTATTTATATAGCACATTTTGTACACAATGGTAATTCAAAGTGCTTAACATAAAATAAAGTAAAATAATAAAGTAAAATAAAAACAAGCAAATTGAAAAATTCGGAAATTATTTAAAAATGGACTTATTTAAAATGAATTTAAACAGTTAAATATAGAAAATGATTTTACATCAAATACTTAGGCGGCATAGTAACTAAAGGTGGACTCCCCTTGTTTTGTGTGAACCCTTTGTGTTTCTAAACTGTTAGGTTTATATTCAGTGAACATATCTGCAATATATTATATATATAAATATATCTTCAAAATATAAATTACATTTTTTTTGTCAAAGAAACTCTAAAAGAAAGCTTAAAACAGCTGAGATGATATTCATCTCAGAAATTATACTTTGATTATTTAAAGTGATCAGAATCATTTAAATCCATTTACCACAAAAACAGATGCTAGTTAATGGCAACTAGAGTAAAAATACATCTAGGCTTTTAATATTAGTACTGCCTTTTATTTTTAATAATATTATCACACACTATTATTTAGTTTATTAACTATAATTTTATAAAAAAAATAAAAATAAATAAATAAAGTGCTATAATATTATAACTATTATTAATAAAAAAAAAAAATTATAGTTATATTTAATGGTTCACGTTATATGCAATGTGAGGACCAAACCAAATCTCCAGGTTCTCATATGAGAACCAGGCTGAAAAAAATTATGTGCACCCCTGTATATATATACACAATCATTTAACAATATTGTTCCAAATCAACTGAACCATTCGAAAAATGTTGCAGAGTTTGATGTATACTTTAAATTACTCACCGAGGCCAAAAGAGGCGCTGTGGGACTCCAGCTAGCGCCGCTGTCTATGGGAGAGGGTGGTGAGGGAGAGGAAGATGGAGACAGACTCAGATCTACCACCATGGACGATGAAGAATCTGACATGTCCTTGTCAGCTGCATCTGGAGATAAGAAGAAATTAGGTTAGTTTCTGTACAACTGAGTCTGCTATTGACTGTCAGACCACAGATTTGTGATGGTTTCTAGTGACTTTTTCTTTAGTTACACTGTTACGCCCTGAATGTAAAGTCCCTGACCGGGCCTCACATATAGTCCCTTGCCCAGCCCGGCCTGTGTCTTTTTTCCCCCTTCTCATAAAACAGCTTATACTACTGTTTATACTACTGGAGTATTTTTTGTTTGTTAGATATAAGGTTTTAGTTTTTTATTAAGTTAATTTAGAAGAAGTTTTTGTTTTTAAATTACCAAGCGGCAGACAGTGAGTTGATTGTAACCTATGTGTGATCAATTTACACTTGTCAAATCATCATGACTAAAATCTATAGATATAAAACAGTTCAAAGATATAACAATGTTAGTTTAAATGTTAAACCTAGAAAAATGTGCGCTGTTACATGCATATCCAAGCGTTTGTACTAAGAGTGGAAACTAAAGTGCACTCAACGTGACCACTTTCATTTTTTTTCTGTGGAAACAACTTAAAATATGTCGTCATTTTTGCTCATAAAAGTAAGAGTAATACATCATTTGGAACTGTAAAGGGTCTACTTTTATTTGTGTGCACTCACAACATCATCAAAATGTTGTGCTTTTATAAAATAAAGAAAACAAACATGATGCGCTTTCTGCTGTCTTGGTCTTGAACTGGAGTGCATTACAAAATTGAACCGAAACTCAGTGATGACATGCCTCACAGACATAATAAATATATCTATGGAAAAATTTTAATTACTGCTTAACGAAATAAAACAAATCGAAAGCAAAATCTCTTTCATTACGTAATCCGTAAAGATGCATTTTTCTCTAAAGGCACGTCCAATGAGGAGATGGTGAGTCAGGATTGGCAACTTCATCCCTACGACACTGACTGAATAAATAATTCAAATAGCTGTTTAATATTTCCCCCGACACATTCATGCTATTACTTTTGCCAGTGCTTTGCGGCAAGCTTTAGCCTATTGTGTGCATTTGAACACTGATCTCTTCCAGCTGCGCTGAAAGCACTTGTGCTCGCTAATGCTACTGGAGAAGCCTAAAAGAAGAACTATAATGTGAAAATCGTCCCGAAGCCCGGACCTAGGGGTGTAAAAAAAAAAAAAGGCCATTATGCCCAGGCTGAAATCTAGGGCTCTAGTCACAATAAGTGTGTTTTTGAATAATTCATTGAATCAATTTGTTCAAGCACACCAACTAATTTAGGAATGGAACAAGTCTTTTTGAGTATGTCATTGAATCACTCATTCAACTAATTTGTTCAAAACCCCTGAGGAACAGATTTTGATTTGTGACCCTGGACCACACAACCAGTCTTAAGTGTCAGTTTTCTGACTATCTGAAAGCTGAATAAATAAGCTTTCCATTGATGTATGGTTTGTTAGGATCGGTCATGATACAACTATTTGAATATCTGGAATCTGAGGGTGCAAAAAAATCTAAATACTGAGAAAATCGCCTTTAAAGTTGTCCAAATGAAATCTTAGCCATGCATATTACTAATCAAAAATAAAGTTTTGATATATTTACAATAGGAAAGTTACAAAATATCTTCATGGAACATGATCTTTACTTCATATACTAATGACTTTTTGCATGAAAGAAAAATCTATAAAATATACTTTTTTTTTTGTTGCAAAAAATATACCCCAGCGACTTAAGACTGGTTTTGTGGTCCAGGGTTACATTTGTGCCTCTTATGAACATTTATGAGGCTACAGGAGAGTAGTTGTAATGCCAGTGAAATGACTCAATTGTTGGTAAATAAATATACAATAATAATAAGACAAATGCAGTACGTCTGATTTACATTCATACTACACATATTCATATTATATATTACAAACTTTTTTAACAGTTGCAAAGGAATTATTTATTCAAAAGAAGTGCCTATACAGTGAACAACTTTTTTTTTGGATACATCCACCTGTCATTTGATCGTTCTTTCAACATTTAATTCAAAAGAGCTGATTCATTCAGGAACTGAGGTCTTTATGAGCGAGGCATTGAATCATTCATTGAACCAATTTGTTAAAACACGCTGTCTGATTCAGGAACGAATCAAGATACCATTCAGCTGAATGTTAGAAAACTCTGATTCATTGCAAGAATGAAAAAAGTGACTAAATAATTAATCTCATAAATCGCATTATCATTCCATTGAAACATATATGACTGTATGCATTTTATAACCGTTGGGTTATGTGTTTCATCTATAGTTTAGTCATGTAGTGGTTTGTGTGGTCTGTTGACTAACCAGGGCTTTTGGCCTTGTGCAATGCGCGGGATATTCGAGCCCGAGAAAAGTGCAGTGGGGCACAGATGGACGTTCTGAGTGTCCTGTCACGGCCAGAGGGTATCTTCAAGTCCAGGGGCTCGTCCAGCGACAGCATGGCTTTGAATCCCAGCCTGAGAAAATCAAACCATGTTATATAAACTGTATATATTGAAAAAAAAATCCTTTATGACTCTTCACAGTGGCACCAACACCGACAGCTTTTGCAGCTTATTTTGTAGAAGGAAATACCCTCTCTCTCTCTCTCTCCCTCACACACACATTCACACTCCCACACACGTGCAGCTCCACGTTCACTTCAGCAACTGCAAGTCATTTAAATTTCTTTCTGCTAGACAAGTCACGCACACACACACACACAAGCAGTTCATCACACCAGCACCACACTGCAGTCAAAACATGCAGAATGCATTACAGAGATATATAGATCTGGGTTCTTTGCTTTCCTACATTCTTTTCCTCTCTTCCCGGTTTCTTTCTGTGATGCAGAGGAAAAGCTGATGAAGACTGGGCTTCTGGCTTCACATATATGTACAATTATTAGGGTCCAAAAGTCTAAGACACTAGGTGAAATTAGGAATGCACCATAGTTAAAATTCTGGTTGCTAATTATAAACGCATTACTATAGTAGGCTAACGCGAGTTACGTAATCAGATTACTTTTTTCAAGTTAGTAGTAAAGTAATGCATTACTTACAAACTTACAAAAATGTATCTGCGTTATTTTTTTCATATAAGTTATGCAACTGACTTTGTTTTCCCATTTATTTAGTGAGTATTTGCTTTTAAGTATTTACTTTCCAAAAAGTAGCAAGTAATGAGTTACTTTTTACAATATTGTAATGCATTACTTTAAAAAGTAACTTTCCCCAACACTCATCATTTTCAGGTTTAGTGCCAAGATTTAAGTTCTTTACTATTTTCCAGAAATAAATAAATCAATAATTCAAAATGTTTAAAGAAATAGTTCAACCAAAAATGAAGATTTGCTGAAAATATACAATGCCATCGAACATAGTGTTTGTTTGATCATCAAAACTAATTTGGAGAAATGTAGCATTACATCACTTGTTCACCAAGGGATCCTTTGCGGTGAATGGGTGCCGTCAGAATTAGATTTCAAACAGCTGATAAAAACATCACAATAATCCACATCACTCCAGTCCATCAGTTAACATCTTGTGAAGTGTAAAGCTGAATGTTGTAATAAACAAATCCATCAAGGCATTTTAACCTCAAACCATTGACGGCACCCATTCACTGCAGAGGATCTATTAATGGGGCAAGTTATATAATGCAAAATTTCTCAAAATCTTTAAAAAAAAAGAAAGAAACATTTTAGATACATTTTGGATGGCCTGTGTGTGAGTAACTTCATAAAAATTTTAACTACAAGTGAAAAAGTGCATTACATAAACATTCATCTAACCATATAATTATTTTCTTCAGTTACATGGGAATGAGGAAGTACTGCACCTTAAACACACCCCCACATTCATCATGACCAAAAGTTATGTTTTTTTCTTCTTACAGAGAACATTCCCAGAGCTGAAATGTTGATCTCCGAGCAAACACTTGTGGCTTTTCATTTTCAGCTACTGCATGCTTTCTTTTCCTCATTCCTCTGATTCCCTCTCTGTGATATTACACAGTATTGCAAAAGGTTTGAGTGCTGAACACTTCCCCTCGACTCCATCCCTCCCTCACTCTCACTCTCTGGCTTGGGGGTTTGTTTTCAATCTAACTTCTTCCTCGAGCTCCACCCTTACTTTCTGGGCTTTATATACACGCTAACACTGAGACATACTGTGCTACAAACACCACAGTAACATTCAACAGGTTTTAAATGGATTTCTAGTGGCTGCTTTACAATGTGTCCAACCTTGGTGACTGTGAGGTGGTGTTTTTGTGAGGACAATGAGGAAAAGTGCCAAAATGTCCAAATGATGGAATAAACCTGTTATTTTATTTTATTTTGGAGAGAAATACAGTATTGTTCAAAATAATAGCAGTACAATGTGACTAACCAGAATAATCAAGGTTTTTCGTATATTTTTTTATTGCTACGTGGCAAACAAGTTACCAGTAGGTTCAGTAGATTCTCAGAAAACAAATGAGACCCAGCATTCATGATATGCACGCTCTTAAGGCTGTGCAATTGGGCAATTAGTTGAATTAGTTGAAAGGGGTGTGTTCAAAAAAATAGCAGTGTGGCATTCAATCACTGAGGTCATCAATTTTGTGAAGAAACAGGTGTGAATCAGGTGGCCCCTATTTAAGGATGAAGCCAACACTTGTTGAACATGCATTTGAAAGCTGAGGAAAATGGGTCGTTCAAGACATTGTTCAGAAGAACAGCGTACTTTGATGAAAAAGTTGATTAGAGAGGGGAAAACCTATAAAGAGCTGCAAAAAATGATAGGCTGTTCAGCTAAAATGATCTCCAATGCCTTAAAATGGAGAGCAAAACCAGAGAGACGTGGAAGAAAACGGAAGACAACCATCAAAATGGATAGAAGAATAACCAGAATGGCAAAGGCTCAGCCAATGATCACCTCCAGGATGATCAAAGACAGTCTGGAGTTACCTGTAAGTACTGTGACAGTTAGAAGACGTCTGTGTGAAGCTAATCTATTTTCAAGAATCCCCCGCAAAGTCCCTCTGTTAAAAAAAAGGCATGTGCAGAAGAGGTTACAATTTGCCAAAGAACACATCAACTGGCCTAAAGAGAAATGGAGGAACATTTTGTGGACTGATGAGAGTAAAATTGTTCTTTTTGGGTCCAAGGGCCACAGGCAGTTTGTGAGACGACCCCCAAACTCTGAATTCAAGCCACAGTACACAGTGAAGACAGTGAAGCATGGAGGTGCAAGCATCATGATATGGGCATGTTTCTCCTACTATGGTGTTGGGCCTATTTATCGCATACCAGGGATCATGGATCAGTTTGCATATGTTAAAATACTTGAAGAGGTCATGTTGCCCTATGCTGAAGAGGACATGCCCTTGAAATGGTTGTTTCAACAAGACAATGACCCAAAACACACTAGTAAACGGGCAAAGTCTTGGTTCCAAACCAACAAAATTAATGTTATGGAGTGGCCAGCCCAATCTCCAGACCTTAATCCAATTGAGAACTTGTGGGGTGATATCAAAAATGCTGTTTCTGAAGCAAAACCAAGAAATGTGAATGAATTGTGGAATGTTGTTAAAGAATCATGGAGTGGAATAACAGCTGAGAGGTGCCACAAGTTGGTTGACTCCATGCCACACAGATGTCAAGCAGTTTTAAAAAACTGTGGTCATACAACTAAATATTAGTTTAGTGATTCACAGGATTGCTAAATCCCAGAAAAAAAAAATGTTTGTACAAAATAGTTTTGAGTTTGTACAGTCAAAGGTAGACACTGCTATTTTTTTTGAACACACCCCTTTCAACTAATTGCCCAATTGCACAGCCTTAAGAGCGTGCATATCATGAATGCTGGGTCTTGTTTGTTTTCTGACAATCTACTGAACCTACTGGTAACTTGTTTGCCACGTAGCAATAAAAAATATACTAAAAACCTTGATTATTCTGGTTAGTCACATTGTACTGCTATTATTTTGAACAATACTGTATGTACATAATTACAAATAATATGAAGTAGTAGCATATAAATAATGCTATTTATTTATTTTGTTGCTACCAAATTAGTGATATAGTTTGAATCGTTTTTATGTATGAATTATAACTAGTAATATATATATATATATATATATATATATATATATATATATATATATATATACACACAGTATATATAAAATAACAAATAACTTGAACTATATATATTATTAACATAAATAATTACAAAAAAATATAATAGTAACAATATTATTTATGTATTTGTTTGCCACCAAATTAAATGGTTAAATAAATACATTTTAAAACAAATCACAGAAATTAATGTCATGTTGTTTCAAATGTGAAGTTTTTTAAAATATAAATTATTACTCGCAATATTTCATATTTGGGGATTCATCCAATTAAAAAAATTCATGCACTCCATATTTTCTTTTTCTGGCTCTTTCTCACGCCAGACACTGGGATTGCAGGCAAAATAATGGGATTGCATCACTGAGTTTGGAAGGAGGGAGAGAAAGAGGAAAGGAATGATCACCCACAGCTTTTCGCTGTGAGTCAACAAAAGGAGGTAAAGGGCCAGGATTTCAGACACTTGCAGATGTGGAGGAATGAGAAACAGAATAGAGAAACAGTGATCTTGTGTGTGTCTGTGTGGAGAACATAATCATAAAGGTAGATAGGTACAGTATTGTTCAAAATAATAGCAGTACAATGTGACTAACCAGAATAATCAAGGTTTTTAGTATATTTTTTATTGCTACGTGGCAAACAAGTTACCAGTAGGTTCAGTAGATTCTCAGAAAACAAATGAGACCCAGCATTCATGATATGCACGCTCTTAAGGCTGTGCAATTGGGCAATTAGTTGAAAGGGGTGTGTTCAAAAAAAATAGCAGTGTCTACCTTTGACTGTACAAACTCAAAACTATTTTGTACAAACATTTTTTTTTTCTGGGATTTAGCAATCCTGTGAATCACTAAACT
Organism: Carassius auratus; assembly: GCF_003368295.1. Taxonomy (NCBI): domain Eukaryota; kingdom Metazoa; phylum Chordata; class Actinopteri; order Cypriniformes; family Cyprinidae; genus Carassius; species Carassius auratus. The sequence goes on from NC_039264.1 coordinate 19,855,986, forward strand.
AATATTTAGTTGTATGACCACAGTTTTTTAAAACTGCTTGACATCTGTGTGGCATGGAGTCAATCAACTTGTGGCACCTCTCAGCTGTTATTCCACTCCATGATTCTTTAACAACATTCCACAATTCATTCACATTTCTTGGTTTTGCTTCAGAAACAGCATTTTTGATATCACCCCACAAGTTCTCAATTGGATTAAGGTCTGGAGATTGGGCTGGCCACTCCATAACATTAATTTTGTTGGTTTGGAACCAAGACTTTGCCCGTTTACTAGTGTGTTTTGGGTCATTGTCTTGTTGAAACAACCATTTCAAGGGCATGTCCTCTTCAGCATAGGGCAACATGACCTCTTCAAGTATTTTAACATATGCAAACTGATCCATGATCCCTGGTATGCGATAAATAGGCCCAACACCATAGTAGGAGAAACATGCCCATATCATGATGCTTGCACCTCCATGCTTCACTGTCTTCACTGTGTACTGTGGCTTGAATTCAGAGTTTGGGGGTCGTCTCACAAACTGCCTGTGGCCCTTGGACCCAAAAAGAACAATTTTACTCTCATCAGTCCACAAAATGTTCCTCCATTTCTCTTTAGGCCAGTTGATGTGTTCTTTGGCAAATTGTAACCTCTTCTGCACATGCCTTTTTTTAACAGAGGGACTTTGCGGGGGATTCTTGAAAATAGATTAGCTTCACACAGACGTCTTCTAACTGTCACAGTACTTACAGGTAACTCCAGACTGTCTTTGATCATCCTGGAGGTGATCATTGGCTGAGCCTTTGCCATTCTGGTTATTCTTCTATCCATTTTGATGGTTGTCTTCCGTTTTCTTCCACGCCTCTCTGGTTTTGCTCTCCATTTTAAGGCATTGGAGATCATTTTAGCTGAACAGCCTATCATTTTTTGCACCTCTTTATAGGTTTTCCCCTCTCTAATCAACTTTTTCATCAAAGTACGCTGTTCTTCTGAACAATGTCTTGAACGACCCATTTTCCTCAGCTTTCAAATGCATGTTCAACAAGTGTTGGCTTCATCCTTAAATAGGGGCCACCTGATTCACACCTGTTTCTTCACAAAATTGATGACCTCAGTGATTGAATGCCACACTGCTATTTTTTTGAACACACCCCTTTCAACTAATTCAACTAATTGCCCAATTGCACAGCCTTAAGAGCGTGCATATCATGAATGCTGGGTCTCATTTGTTTTCTGAGAATCTACTGAACCTACTGGTAACTTGTTTGCCACGTAGCAATAAAAAAATATACGAAAAAACCTTGATTATTCTGGTTAGTCACATTGTACTGCTATTATTTTGAACAATACTGTACAATCTATATTAAAAGTGGCATTTGAAATTATATATTTCGTATAAAATTAATAGTCTAATCTATGAACTTTATTGGTAAATTTATTTAACCATTTAAATTGCTATATATATATATATATATATATATATATATATATATATATATATATATATATATATATATATATATATACATATATATATATATATATATATATATATATTTTTTTTTTTTTTTTTTTTTTTTATCAAATCATGGTTTATATGTCATATGTCATGTAAATGATTTGCAAATAATAATTTACAGCAATATAATACTATGAGCATATTTGGGTTTTCTTTCTTACTGTTAACTTTTTTATTTATTCTTTTTATTTTTTGGGGGGGATTTTCTCGCTTTGATTTTCTGAAGACCCTCTTAAAAAAACACAACAGGATGAGGGTGGAGAACAAAACACAGCTAAATAATGAGTCACTGATGAGGAAGAAACAACAACATCCTACAGACGGCAATGAGCGCCACATCGCTCCCTCTCTCACTTTCTTCATCGCTCCTTCACTTTCCACCCCCTGCGTCTGGCAACAGGACAAGGTCAACACAGCCTCCCCTCCTCTAAAATTCCCATTCCTTCTTCTCCCGCTGTATAGTCTGTCATCCAGACACACACACACACACACACACATTCCTCTGGCCACAGCAGATTCACCCAATTTGTTTCCACTGCGCTTTTAAGTGTACATTAAAAATGCAAAGAGAGTGCCAAGCTCATAAACAATAACAAGAACCAGCTGTGGACCCAATTGTGCACAGTTTCTCCAGGAAGTCTGGGAGAACGGTCGCGGCTGAGAATCAAATGGACGGTGTGGATTAAGTGCAATTCGAACATTTTTCAGACATCATTTTCTCCCTTCTGGCGCTCTCATATTTCTCTCCTCTCTCGGTCTCTTTTTCCATGCCTTTCCTCCTCCCCTTGGATTGCTCATGATTTGCAAAGGCCTCCAGGAACTCTGTCCAACCTCAAACTCAAGCCAAAGGGGGGACAGATTGAGAAAATAGAATGAGACGTAAGGGTTGATGAAGAAAAAAAGGAAAGAGGGAGCTCAGGAGTTTCTTTTGGAAATGAACAGATATATTGCTCAATATCGTGTGTTTATGCTGTACAAGGCATCCTTGTATAGGTAAATTTAAATAAGGAGCTAATGGAGATGAAGCATTCCAGAAGCAGCCATTGGTGGTTGGTGTTTCAAAAGAAAAGAATGTGTGGTTTCATCTCTCCCTTCTGTCTGTCCTCACCCATTCTCTCCAGCGAACCCAACGATCCCCAACGCAAAAGTGAAGCCCACATTATAAGTCAAAACTGAAGTATGACCCACACATCCCTCAGCAATCGCAGCAAACAGTGTCTGACGACCCACTGAAACATTCATATGCATGCTCCCTCAGCCACACATTCATCCACAATCTGTCTCTCAATCCATTCCTCAGACCCTCTGTTAATGTTGCAGTTTGTTGCATCAGGACTGAGCTTGGCATTGCACCGAGAACCTCCCAAAGTACTGCCATAACCACCATAAACACTGAGCTGGACACGGCAAACGCCCACATATTCGGATTAGTAGGGGATTTTCAATAAGCGATTTCTAAATGTACATTCGGTAGACTCCAATCTTCATTATTTGCATGGCTCTTTGCGATATGCAAGCGTTAATGAACCTTAGTAAAGGTAGATGGCATACAAAATAGTTTGCAAATAAAAATGTGAATATATAAAAACATGAAAAAATAATTAGACTTGATTTAGGACCTTAAACTGTACGACACAGTTTTTGTCATTAGCGAAAAATGAAATATGGTGTATGTATTCATAATCCGTCTTTTAAATTACATATTTACACCATTATGTTACTGGAGCTACAGTGGTCAAATGTAAACAGGCTGTTTTCAGTTACCAGGCTAACAATTTAGGCTACTAGCTTAATGTTAAATGGTTGCAAAATGCTTTCCTGATTTGCTATGACAAGGTATCACAATAATGCAGGGTGCGATCTTATTTTGCCCTGAGATAAAATTGAAATAAACCCCATCAGAACACAAAATAGAAGGGTCTTTTATCATGCTGTAAGGGGTTAAGTTAGTAGGCTAACAATTTAGCCAACTAGCTTAATGTTAAATGGTTACAAAAATAGGGTGACCATATGAGCCATTTTCCCACGACGCGTCATTGCCAGGATTTCTATATTGCCTAAAACATCAAAAGTAGTTTGACCAATAACATGCAGGTATGTTACATAATTAACCAGTCGTGGATCTGGAAAATCTGGATATTTTAGGCAATATAAAAATCCTGGCAAGGACACGTCCTGGGAAAATGGCTCATATGGTCACCCTATACAAAAAGATTTTCTGATTAGCCACGACATGATGTCACAATAGCGAGGTATGGAATCTTATTTGGCCCTGACATAACTGCAAAATAAATCCCATCAAGACACAAAACATAAAGGTCTTGTATCATGCTGAAAGGTTTAAATTAGCAAGCTAACAATTTAGCATACTAGTTTAATGTTGAATGGTTATGAAATGGTTTTCTGATAAGCTCTGACAAAATATCACAATGCAGAATGAGATCTTAGTTTGCTGCGACATAAAAAATAAAATAAACCCCAAGATATAAGGGTCTTGTAACATGCTGAAGGGGTTAAGTTAGCAAGCTAATAATTTAGCCAAATAGTTAAACATTAAATGGTTTATGAAAAGCTTTTCTAATTAGCTCAGACTTGATATCACAACAGTGCAGGTTGGGATCTTATTTGGCCCCGATATGAATGCAAAATAAACCCCATTAGGTCAAGAAACATAAGGGTCTTGTATCATGCTGAAGGGGTTAAGTTAGCAAGCTAACAATTTAGCCTACTAGTTTAACACTGAATAGTTATGAAAAGGTTTTCTGATAAACTCTGACAAAATATCACAATGCAGGTTTAGATCTTAGTTTGCTGTGACATAAAAATAAAATAAATCCCAAGACATAAGGTTCTTGTATCATACTGAAGGGGTTAAGTTAGCAAGCTCACAATTTAGCCAAGTGGTTTAACATTAAATGGTTTATGAAAAAATCTTCTGATTAGCTTAGAACAGGATATCACAATAGCGAGGGATTGGATCTTATCTGACCCTGACATAAATACAAAATAAACCCCATTAGGTCATGAAACATAGGGGTCTTGTTTCATGCTGAAGGGGTTAAATTAGCAAGCTAACAATTTAGCCTACTAATTTAACATTAAATGGTTTAGGAAAAGCTTTTCTGATTAGCTCTGACATGATATCATTGGTTTGCTGCGACATAAAAATAAAATAAACCCCAAGACATAAGGGTCTTGTATCATGCTGAAGGTGTTAAGTTAGCAAGCTAACTAGTTTAACGTTAAATGGCTATGAAAGATTATAAAAATAACACAATAATACAGGATGGGATCTTATTTGCCCCGAGATAAAGCCAATCAGGATATGAAACGTAGGCGTCTTGTATCAAGCTGAAAGAGTTAATTTTAAGATAATTAACTCCAGACAGTAAATTGCGAAATTTTAACATATTTCACTGCGTAAAAAAATAAACATGAAACATGTGCAATAATGGCTGCAGACTAATACAAACAAGTAAACTAGCATAAATGAGAAATCCAGTGAAACGATGTCAAATAAAAAATAGTGCTCACGCCACAAAAGTGTTTGACCGCGGAATGTCAGGATTGACCAATCAGCATCAAGTACTCTTAAAGTGACATGATATTACAGCATCTGAGACACTAATAACCTCCCAGTCCCACCCACGCACTCAGGTGTCCTCCGTTCACACCTGTAGCAGAAGTTATATAACACCAGGTGGTCCCTGTTTATGATGCACTCTGTTTACAAACCTATTCCTTGGTGTGTGCTATTCGATCTATTCAACATTAAAGAAACTGGGTCACACTGTCTGGATAAAACTTTCGCAAAATAACACACACACACACACACACACACACACAGTTTTTTTTCTCTAGACGTGAGCTGATACAGATTGTGTTTGTCAAGATGCGCGCGCCGGGTTTAACGTTACCTCGATGAAGACGCTCCGTCTGATTCCGAAATACGTGACGGCTGAAGCGCGCGCGGTGCGTTTAACGCTGAGGGAATGTCTTCATCAAAAACACTCCTGGATCCAGCTCACCGTTTCCAACTCACGCAGGACACGACGGGCGATACTTACTCCAGAAACGCAAACTGTAGCTGTTTGGATAAATTGTCGGGAAGTTGCGACAAATCGTTCTAAAATAAATACATTTCAAAGGAGCATCGTTTGCTTACGACGCCTGTCTACTGTCTCCCGAATCCTTCCTCAGTCAGAAAAACAGACGGAGGGAGAGGGAGGAGAATAAGACAGAGGGTGGGGGACATTAAATGATGATTCTTTATTTTCCTCCAGATGTGGTCTCTCTCTCTCTCTCTCTCTCTCTCTCTCTCTCTCTCGCAGAATACTGTATTAGTCGATCCCGCCCTGCTGTGTGGCCCCGCCCCCCACGGAGACGTACAGTACGTGACGACGTCGTGCTCACGACGTGAAAACTCTGACATCGGTCCAGGTGTCTTGTCATAAGCTATCCTCAACTCAACTCTCACTTTGCTTGTAAAACAAGAAGAAAAATACATGAGAAAAACATTATAACATTGCTTACTTTAAAGACATTGATTTTTTTTTTTAAAAAGGTTGCAGCTGGATTTCTGTATCGACCGCCAACTTTTTGTTAAGATGTTTCTGTGCAAATTAGCCCAACACAAAGTAGTCTAATGGTACTGAATGATTCATATCTTCATGTACTATGATAAGGCACTGTGAGCTACAAAAATACCCTCAGGCCTATAACCGTGTCTCAAAGTAAATTGTATTACCATGTTAAAATGTCAACAACATTAAAAAAAAAACATGCTAATAATGGTATTTTTAGTACTTTTTTGATAGTGTAGACACCTGGAGGTCACCTGAGGTGCAAACAAATTAGAATCACCTAAATGAAACATTTTTGTTTTGTTTTAATTGGTCCCTCAAATGAGCAATTGAATCTTCCTCCACAGATTATAGGCGGTTTGTGAAGGATCTTCATAGCACACCATTTTCAAAGAGACACTATAGAGTTAAATGCAGATGTTTATGATTGCAAGCCACAGACCGGACTTATGAAACCTGAATTTGACCAACAATATATATCTACAAAACTTGCAAATGTAACTGGAGACGGAATAATTATTTATGGCTACCACTACCCAGACCCCAGAGTATAACCTTTCCTCCCCAATGGTAAGTGACAAGCATAGGGCCCAAAATACCAGAATTCAATGGTGTATACCATACCTCAAAACAAGATAGCCTTCCAAGAGGCTCTGGTAATGCCATATATACCCCCAGATATACATAGACAATTTAAACATATATGATAGTAGTCGCGATTGCAAGATTGTATCACCAAAATCTGCCATTATCACTCAAAATCCAGAATTCTCTCCTCAGAATTGTGGGGTAAAAACTCGGAATCACAAAGAAAATAGTCAAAACTTTGATATGTGAATTGGAAGTTAAATTTTTTACTCTTTAATTCCGTGGCTTCTATAGACTTCTACCGCAGAACTGTCATTTTCTCCCATCAAGTTGGCTCCGCCCACAAAAACGTCATCAAAATGTCTAATGGTCTTAAAGTACATTGTATTACCACATTAAAATGTCAAAAAAAAAAACATGATAATACTTGTATCTTTAGTACTTTTTTGACAGTTTATATGTCTAGTAAAATAAAAGTGCGCCACCTGTTAGTCATCTGAGGTACTAAAACTAAATTCCACCTTCAGTTTTTCAAATTAAATTCACCTTCAGTTCTATGTTTTCAGATTTGGGCCCCCTGAGTGAACAACTGAATCGTCCTCCACAGACGATCAAACCCAGCAGCTACACAGAAACGGTTACAAATAGGCAGAGGTTAAAGGCCATCTGATTGGAGAAGGCAGCTGCTCCCAGTGCTGACGCTTGTGCAAGTGCTCCGATGTCCGTGAGCGCAGCCCCGCCCCCAGACCCTCCGCATGCCCTCTCGCCTCCCTCTGGGGGTATATATAGCCTGAGAGGGGTCCTGGACAGTCCCGGCAGTCAAAATGAGACTTTTCCTCCCCGTCTGCTGCCTGCTGCCTCTTCTGGCACTCGCCACTGCAGGTAACAAAACGCAGGTGGACTGCTGAACTATGACTTCTGCATGCACGCAGCTGAAGTGTGAATCTAAAGGTTTTAGGAACAATGATTGGGTATTCGCCTGGGAGTATTAGGCCTGAAGTCCTAGATCAGATTGCTTGTCCTTGGTGGAGATGGGCGTCCATCCATCTGCCTGCCTGTATTCATAGTTTGTGTATGGAGAAGTGTTTTACAGAATGTGTAGGAAAATGTGGGGTTTCTAGTCTTAATGTTTTTACGAACTTCAAGATGTAAGTTAGGCAAATTGTTCTTTGATTCCTTCACTAAAGTGCACTCAAGTACAGCATGTTTCAGTTTCTGGAAGACATCTACTGTATGTGTAGAGCCGGCAGAAGTGTTTCTCGGGGTCATTCTCGCTGATTTCAGGGCTTGTGTAGATGACCTCCTTTCTTATTACTTTTCATGAATTATACAACTTCAGAAAGGGGTGAAAATGTCTTATTGAAGAGGGGAGATCTCTTTTGCTGTGCTCAGTTTATAACAGGATTATTATAACTAAAACCATTGGGGGGGGGAAACCATTGTTAGTTGAAATCAAATGTCTTATTTTCATTTAGTTTAAAGGTGTATTTAAAAAACTAAAACTGGGATGAAAATAAATAAAAGCATATATATTAGGCTATACATTAAAACTAAATTACTAATCGAATTAAAATGGCAAATAACAAACTATTACTAAAACTTCAATGAAATAAAAACAGTAAAAATAAAAACATTCAAAAGCTATAATAAATCTCAAATCGTTCTAAAATATTCATCTTAATCATTAAAACACACTTTTAAGTCCATGAGTGATGAGTATCCACGATAAAGAAAATAAAAATAATTTAAACTTCCACTTTAAAATGGATACTGATGTCTTGAAAAAACTTTTTATATTCATGTCGGTCATATAGCTTTTCAAATTTATTCAGATTTTACAATTACCATGAATTATAATTTTTTTAGGGAGTTGCACCGCATGACCTGAACTAACCTTGCCTTCTCATTATTTTTTAAAGACATTTGTGACCCCGGACCACAAAACCTTAAGTGTCAATTTTTGGAAATTGAGATTCACACACAATCTGAAAGCTGAATTAATAAGCTTTCTATTGATGTATGGTTTGTTAGGACCAAACAATATTTGGCAGAGATACAACTATTTGAAAATCTGGAATCTGAGTGTGCAAAAAAAAAATTTTTTTTTATATATATATATATATATATATATATATATATATATATATATATATATATATATATATATATAAGAAAATCACCTTTAAAGTCATCCAAATGAATTCTTAGCTATGCATATTACTAAACAAAAATTTAGGTTTTTTTATAATAAAGGTAAGAAATGTACAAAATATCTTAATGGAACATGATCTTTACTTAATATCCTAATGATTTTTTGGCATAAAAGAGAAATCAATCATTTTGACCCATACCATGTTTTTTTGGCTATTGCTAAAAATATACCCCAGCAACTTCAGACTGGTTTTGTGCTCCAGGGTCACATTTAGACTTTGACACGCATTCATTTTCTATTTTTCTAAATATATATTTTTTTCTGCATGCTGGTTGCCCCACATGACTTTATCAGTAACAACACATAACTTTTAATTGGAAGACAAATATTTCTCAAATATTAATAAGTGCAGACATTTTTTTGATAAAATACTTATCTTTTTAGTAGGTAAATAATAAAACATTTTAAAATACTTAATACACTTTCTCTACAGCACTTCATTCTTTTATTATATCACCCTGAAAAATTAATATTAAGTTAGAGCTATAAAAACACGCTCATCATAGAAGCATACTAAATTTATTGAATGTATGAATTGCATTTTCAATTTTTTTAAATACTTATTAATACACACACACACACACACACACACACATATATATATATATATATATATATATACACATATATACATATATATATATACATACATATATACATACACACACATATATACACACACACACATATATATATATATATATATATATATATATATATATATATATATATATACACATATACATATATACATATATACATAAACATATACGTATATATACATATACATATATATATATATATATATATATATGCCACAAAGGCAGACTGCTGTAGAAAAGTAGTTGTTATTCTTACAAATTTGAATACTAATTATTGTGTCTTTTTCTTTAAAATTCCTATTCATTGAATTGATGATAGCTGCAATCCTTGGGTCAAAATTGCAATCAGCTGTAAGGGAAACTGTTGATGTCTTTCTTGTCTTTCAGTGATCCTCAGCTTCCTCCTGCTTGGCTTTAAGTATGATCCTTGTCTGTCCTTGCATTGTTCTTGTTCTCTCTCTGCGTCTGAGTTCACCATGAAATCAGACACCGTTCGTCGAGCAGTTGCGTGGTCATGCTTCACGGCTCCGCTAACACGCCTCCTTGTACTCTCCATCCACATATACGCTTACAGGCCACAGCTGCTGTCACAACGCTACGGTCTCAATCACTATTTATTTCTGTCTTGCAGGCCTTGTAGGGGCAAGCATTATGTTAACAGAAGGACTTAAAGCCTCTGTCCTGCCTTGCTACTGTACGTGGCCTGTTTTAGCACTGGGGCTTTCCCTGTTACAGTCCAGTCACACCAGCCAATCGGACGCAGACATTACTCACAGGCCAGAGTAGACCGTGTTGCTATACAAACAAATAAAATGTAAATAACACTTACATCAGCAAATTGTACCTACAATACATGCATTAGATGTATATTAAAACACATAGTCATGCATAGACAAACACATGAAACCAATTCACCTTTTACATTTTGGTAAATTTGTTGCAAATGTATTCATTTTAGGGGTTAACTTCCCAGCTTTATTTTGAATTTTCTCAACAAAAAAACCCCCCATATTTACTTAAATCATATCATGCAAATTTACACTAAATCATCACTGCATACAGTAGTTATGGTTTCTCAAGTGATTGGGATTGAACCAAATAGACAAGTTGGAATACAAATGTCAATAAGCAAATCAAATCAAAAATAAAATCAAAAAGCATTGAAATATAAGAAAAATAGATACAGTGCTGAGATCACATCAATAAAGTTAAACAAACAAACAGAAAGTGCAGTGTATTTCGGGTTTCATAAATTTTGCTATGATGTGATTCATTAAAAGTAATCGGCTCATAAGTGTCATTCATTCGAGCATCAGACTTCACTGGTCAATGAATCGATTCACTAAAACAATTGGCTCGTAAGAATCATTCACTTAAGAATCAGACTTTACTGGTCAAATGAATCGATTCACTAAAAGAACTGGCTCATAAGAGTCATTCACTCAAGCATCAGACTTCACTGGTCAAATGATGAATCGATTCATTAAAAAGAACCGGCTCATAAGAGTAACGCAACCCAGAATCAGATTTCACTGGTCAATTTATGATTCGATACACTAAAAGAACCTGCCCATATGAGTCGTACTTCATTTGTCAATGAATCGATTGACTAAAAGAACTGGCTCCTAAGAGTCATTCACTCAAGCATCAGACTTCACTGGTCAATGATGAATCGATTCACTTAAAAGAACTGGCTCATAAGAGTCATTGACTGGAGAATCAGACTTCACTGGTCAAATGATGAATCGGTTCACAAAAAAAAAAAAAAAACAGACTACAGAGAGTCATACGCATGTATGCTTTTGATTCACTAAGAAGAATCAGAACACATTAATCATTTGGTGGTGGATTGGTGTACATTGATTGCACCGAATAGTAATGGTGGGTAAATTTTGCTTAGTGACCACAGCTATCTTTGATAAATCACTCCTCTACACAATCACATAAGAAAGTGGTTTGACAGTCACTGCTATCAGAAATAAACTGAAGAGAACTATTACAATTTTAATAGATAAAAGCGGAGGAACTCTTATCAGCGTAGGCTATTTGTGTCATGAAGACCTAGGACTTGGGATCGAGCACCTGTCTGTTTCTGTCCTCTCCTCAGAACACGCGGTGGAAGGGGGAAGGGGCTGGTCTATGTCACTTAGACCTCACTGGAAAAATGCAGATGATCTTATATTATCAAATATGGATGGTTGGCTTTAATTTGGGGTAAATTACCAGCACTGGTAGTATTACTTCAACAAGAGCCACCTGAGACACTGGAATAATAATAACACAAACAGCTCCCCAGCCACTGTCTACGAATCAATACCTGAGTGGATATAGAGAATATCCTTGGAGAGCGTAGCATTGCTGCTCTTCTTACCACTAGAGCAGGCTCTAATTTAATTAAATCAACATGGTAGAATATGATATGGAACATAATGAGCTGTAACATAGTACAACACTTTCTATTTCAGTGACATTTAAAAAAAGAAATTGCAAGGTCTAATAAATTACTTTACATCATATTAGTGTTGTGACAGTTATGTAACCATAATCCTGGACCAGTGAACACCTCAAGCTAGTAATAAAGAGTAACTCATACCACAGTAACATGGCCTTAGGCCTTCTGAATGATTCATGGTTATGTTGATGACACTCTTGCACTATGACTTTGGCCTAAATACAGCTCTCCTGAGCATGTGTGTAAGTGTGCAAAGAGATATATATATATATATATATATATATATATTTATATTGCATTTACGCTGACTAGAGTCAACTCAATTATTTAGAGACTTCTAAGGAACACATAAGCTTGTCAGAGAGCATTTTACTAGTTAAATGGCAAAGGTGGAAGAATAGGTGTATCTGAGCTAACTATAGACACTGGTGCCCTCTGCTGTCAGTATGTTGTTGAACTGTTGCGTAAATATATGGCTAAATCAATTGAGGGTTTATAATTTGATCGTAATTTAGCATTAAGTAAAAAAATAAAATAAAAAAAAATATTTTTTTAATTTAAATAGATCCCATTCGTAGGCCAATGAAATATATGTGTACAGAAAACACTTCAATCTGCAAAAGTTTTACTGGCAAACTAATTGATGCGCAATTAATTGCTTTAAAGCAGAGCTGCACTTTTCAATGGAAGCATTTGACATTAAAACTAGAGGCTGAAACCCGGTACAAAGATGCCATGCTAACACCTTAAACATGCTAGCTCTCAGAGGACAGTATGAAAAATCAACCTTGCTCTGATGATCCACATGAACAGAAAGGACTTGGCGTTCTCTTCTCCTGCCAGCTCTGCTCTCTATTTCAGGATGTGATTCACATGAAAAGCATTTAGCTCTCATCGAGAGCATTCATGATCGCATGAATCACAGAGATGGGTCATCGCCACAGACTCGCACATTTATTCCAACAGCAGCTCTACCACCAAATCACGTTGTTCAAATTCAGCTATTGCAGCTACACCATGTTAAACTAGGTTTGATTGAGGATTGTAACCATGGTTTTATTTCACTTACTTGAGTGATGTTAGATCAGGGGAGTCAAGTCCTGTTCCTAGAGACCTCATTTCCTGCAAAGTTCAGCTCTAACCCTAATCAAAGACATATGAACCAGCTAATTAAGACCTTTATAAACACTTTATGATTACAGAATGGTGTGTTGGAGCGGGGTTTTCACCAAACTCTAAAAGAAGGCAGAGCTCCATGAGCAGGAATGGACACCCCTGTCGTAGATGATACTATCTCCAACACAGAATCCTATGCTTATGTTATATACCTGCAGTGTGAGATGCTTTTCTTCAGGGGTATCAAAGCATCTCTACTTCCTTCCACTATAGAAAAGTGAAGCCAAAACCTCAGTATATGGCCGCTGTCATCTTGCAAAAATTACGTCACTTGCAACCTGAGTCTTGCACACTAGCGATTTGTTTGGAGTCAGAGGTTGCACATGCACAATAGCGATTCGTTTGGAGTCAGAGGTTGCACACTAGCGATTTGTTTGGAGTCAGAGGTTGCACATGCACAGTAATGATTCGTCTGGAGTCAGAGGTTGCACACTAGCGATTTGTTTGGAGTCAGAGGTTGTACATGCGCAGTAGTGATTCGTTTGAATCCAGAGGTTGCACAGGAGCGATTCGTTTGAAGTCAGAGGTTGCACAGGAGCGATTTGTTTGAAGTCAGGTTGCACACTAGCGATTTGTTTGTAGTCAGAGGTTGCACACTAGCGATTCGTTTGGAGTCAGAGGTTGCACATGCATAGTAGCGATTAGTTTGTAGTCAGAGGTTGCACACTAGCAATTTGTTTGGAGTCAGAGGTTGCACATACACAGTAGTGATTAGTTTGAATCCAGAGGTTGCACAGTAGCGATTCGTTTGGAGTCAGAGGTTACTCACTAGCGATTCGTTTGGAGTCAGAGGTTGCACAGTAGCGATTCGTTTGGAGTCAGAGGTTGCTCACTAGCGATTCATTTGTAGCCAGAGGTTGCACACTAGCAATTCGTTTGGAGTCGGAGGTTGCACATGCACAGTAGCGATTTGTTTGTAGTCAGAGGTTGGACACTAGCGATTCGTTTGGAGTCAGAGGTTGCACATGCATAGTAGCGATTCGTTTGTAGTCAGAGGTTGCACACTAGCGATTCGTTTGGAGTCAGAGGTTGCACATGCACAGTAGTGATTCGTTTGAATCCAGAGGTTGCACAGGAGTGATTCGTTTGAATCCAGAGGTTGCACAGGAGCGATTCGTTTGAAGTGAAAGGTTGCATACTAGCGATTCGTTTTGAGTCAGAGGTTGCACACTAGCGATTGGTTTTGAGTCAGAGGTTGCACACTAGCGATTCGTTTGGAGTCAGAGGTTTCACAGTAGCAATTCGTTTGGAGTCAGAGGTTGCACACTAGAGATTTGTTTGAAGTTAGATGTTGCACACTAGCAATTCTTTGTAGTCAGAGGTTGCACACTAGCGATTCGTTTGGAGTCAGAGGTTGCACATGCACAGTAGCGATTCGTTTGTAGTCAGAGGTTGCACACTAGCAATTTGTTTGGAGTCAGAGGTTGCACAGTAGCGATTCGTTTGGAGTCAGAGGTTGCACACTAGGGATTTGTTTGGAGTCAGAGGTTGCACAGTAGCGATTCGTTTGGAGTCAGCGGTTGCACACTAGGGATTTGTTTGTAGTCAGAGGTTGCACATGCACAGTAGTGATTCGTTTGAATCCAGAGGTTGCACAGGAGCGATTCGTTTGAAGTCAGAGGTTGCACAGGAGCGATTTGTTTGAAGTCAGGTTGCACACTAGCGAATCGTTTGGAGTCAGAGGTTGCACATGCACAGTAGCGATTAGTTTGGAGTCAGAGGTTGCACACTAGGGATTTGTTTGTAGTCAGAGGTTGCACATGCACAGCAGCGATTCGTTTGAAGTCAGAGGTTGCACACTAGCGATTTGTTTGGAGTCAGAGGTTGCACATGCACAGTAGTGATTCGTTTGAAGTCAGAGGTTGCACAGGAGCGATTCGTTTTGAAGTCAGAGGTTGCACACTAGCGATTCGTTTGGAGTCAGAGGTTGCACAGTAGCGATTCGTTTGGAGTCAGAGGTTGCACACTAGGGATTTGTTTGTAGTCAGAGGTTGCACATGCACAGTAGTGATTCGTTTGAATCCAGAGGTTGCACAGGAGCGATTCGTTTGAAGTCAGAGGTTGCACAGGAGCGATTTGTTTGAAGTCAGGTTGCACACTAGCGAATCGTTTGGAGTCAGAGGTTGCACATGCACAGTAGCGATTAGTTTGGAGTCAGAGGTTGCACACTAGGGATTTGTTTGTAGTCAGAGGTTGCACATGCACAGCAGCGATTCGTTTGAAGTCAGAGGTTGCACACTAGCAATTTGTTTGGAGTCAGAGGTTGCACACTAGCGATTCGTTTGGAGTCAGAAGTTGCACAGTAGCGATTCGTTTGGAGTCAGAGGTTGCACAGTAGTGATTCGTTTGGAGTCAGAGGTTGCACATTAGCGATTCGTTTGGAGTCAAAGGTTGCACACTAGTGATTCGTTTGGAGTCAGAGGTTGCACATGCACAGTAGTGATTCGTTTGTAGTCAAAGGTTGCACACTAGCGGTTCGTTTGGAGTCAGAGGTTGCACACTAGCGATTCGTTTGGAGTCAGAGGTTGCACATGCACAGTAGCGATTCGTTTATAGTCAGAGGTTGCACATGCACAATAGTGATTCGTTTGAATCCAGAGGTTGCACAGGAGCGATTCGTTTGAAGTCAGAGGTTGCACAGGAGCGATTTGTTTGAAGTCAGAGGTTGCACAGGAGCGATTTGTTTGAAGTCAGAGGTTGCACACTAGCGATTCGTTTGGAGTCAGAGGTTGCACACTAGGGATCTGTTTGTAGTCAGAGGTTGCACATGCACAGTAGCGATTCGTTTATAGTCAGAGGTTGCACATGCACAATAGTGATTCGTTTGAATCCAGAGGTTGCACAGGAGCGATTCGTTTGAAGTCAGAGGTTGCACAGGAGCGATTCGTTTGAAGTCAGAGGTTGCACACTAGCGAATCGTTTGGAGTCAGATGTTGCACATGCACAGTAGCGATTCGTTTGGAGTCAGAGGTTGCACACTAGCGATTCATTTGGAGTCAGAGGTTGTACGGTAGTGATTCGTTTGGAGTCAGATGTTGCACACTAGCAATTCGTTTGGAGTCAGAGGTTGCACATGCACAGTAGCGATTCCTTTGTAGTCAGAAGTTGCACAGTAGCGATTCCTTTGTAGTCAGAAGTTGCACACTAGCGATTCATTTGGAGTCAGAGGTTGCACCTGCACAGGAGAGATTCGTTTGTAGTCAGAAGTTGCACACTAGCGATTCATTTGGAGTCAGAGGTTGCACCTGCACAGGAGAGATTCGTTTAGTGTCAGAGGTTGCACACTAGCGAGTCGTTTGGAGTCAGAGGTTGCACAGTAGCGATTCGTTTGGGGCATGAGTCTTCGCAAAAATTATTTATACTCTATTTTTAGGTTTTGGTGTTCATGGTGTTGTGGTAAAAAATATATACATAATTATTTTTGTTTCCATCATGTTGTAATATCACTTATGATTCATGCTTCATTCTGTTTGAATGTGCTGAGTTATAGCCCATCACATTTTGGTTAATATTATAGTTTTTCTTCCACAGATGCAGTGGAGTCTGAGAGTGAGCCGCTTGTGCCATTCCAGCTGAAGTCTGAAGGCGAGCTGTTCAACTGCTGTGATGGCACAGAGGATCTAAGCCAGAGCTCCTCCAATGACACTCCTGCACCAAACAGACCTGTGTGCCAACCCTGTGGCACTGGTGCACACATTGACACCACGGCAGAAGATGTCAGCTCTGAGAATCAAGAAGAAGAGGTTGCTTCAGAAGAGAAATCTGAAGAGTTGAATCAAGGGGAGACCTCTTCTGAAGAGATATTTGAAGAGGAAGCAGCTGAAGAAGAGGCAGAAGTTGAGTTAGATGAATCTAATGAAGCGGTCGAGGAGGAAGTTCTTGAGGAGGCACTTGAAGACGTGAAGGTGGAGGAGATCTCAGAGGTAGACAGTGATGTAGAGCCACAAATAGTTGATGAGGAATCTGTGGAAGAAGATGACGAGGAAGATTCTCAGACCCATGACGAGATAGGTGAGGAAGAGGAGGTTCTTCAGACTGAAGATGAAGCAGGTGAAGAAGAGGAACTTGCTCAGACTGAAGATGTAATTGAGGAAGAGGAGGTTCTTCAGAATGAAGATGAAGCAGGTGAAGAAGAGGAACTTGCTCAGACTGAAGAGGAGGTAGTTGAGGAAGAGGAGGTTCTTCAGACTGAAGATGAAGCAGGTGAAGAAGAGGAACTTGCTCAGACTGAAGAGGAGGTAGTTGAGGAAGAGGAGGTTCTTCAGACTGAAGATGAAGCAGGTGAAGAAGAGGAACTTGCTCAGACTGAGGAGGAGGTAATTGAGGAAGAGGAAGTTCTTCAAACTGAAGAGCCAGTGGAAGAGATATCAGAAGAAGTAACGGAGGAAGAATCTGATGAAGAGGAAGTTGTAACAGAGGAAGAAGGAGCTCCTGAGGTTGTGGAAGAAGAACAATCTGTTGAAGAACCAGAAGCCTTTGAAGAAATGGTGGAAGCAGCTGAGGAACTAGTTGCAGATGTTGTTGAAGTAGCACAAGAGGAAAGTGAAGAGCTTGTGGAACCAACTCTTGAACAGGTTCAAGACGATGTTTCTACACCTGCTGAACAAACAACAGTGGAAGAAGTGTCAGATGATGTACCAGCAGCCAAAGCCTCTGCGAAAGGTACAATAGGATTCAATCAGCATAAATGGTAACAAGATCATTGTTGAATTAGAATCATTTGCAAAGGTATTTTAGAAAATCGCAAATTCTAGATTTCGCACACCTAAACAATGTTAAATGTGATGGCACCTCTACCGAAATTACATGCATGATATCCACTAAAATACGAATCCATGTAATAAGGAATTAAGTATGAGGACAGATTTTCAAAAGCTTCATAATCATCATAAAGCCTCTGGTTAAACTCCATTAGTGGAAATATCCAGAGAGAAGGAACTATTTAGTTGTCTCGTCGCCAGGGGGCAGAAGAGGACACTACTGTAAAAGTCTCGCGCTTCTCCATCTGGTAACTTTGGTCGAAGGTGGCACAGGAATAAACCCACCATCAAAATAACCGAACAGAAATAAGCCTTGGCACAAGTCCAATGTGATTGCGATTCTAGTGTAAATAAAGATGCAGATTCTTTCCTCAGAGATCTTATAGGAAGAATATATGTACAGTACATAAAAACTAATAAATGAAAAATATGTCCATGGAATAAACACCAAAGAGTTATTACCTAGAAAGTAAAATGTAAGCAATGTTTTAAAAATAGTGTTAAGGAAAAACAAGTTGAAACTGCAAAATGATTAAAAGCTTGTTTTGTGGGTCTACAAGAAGATGTTATTATAAGAGCTTCGTGTTTTATGCTGTTTTTTCTCTGGCAGTGGAGAAAAAAAAACCCTCAGGTCCTACCAAAAGAGATCAGTCTCACATCGAAGAGACGCTGCGTCTGGCAACAGCTGAACCTTCCCGGGAATTCGTCGGTGAGTCATATATTGAAAATACAAAACATATATATAAAAGTACAGCCTTTCAGGGCTATGCAGTATGTATTATATGATGCCAGTTATTTCATTAATCAGTCACATTTTAGCTTCACCAAAATCCCCAAATGGTGGCAGAATGAGTCAGTTTCTATCATAATTTCAACAACTCTTCCTCTCGTAGATGCTCTGAGGAAGCTGCAGCATGTCTACAACACTGCAATTAAACCCATGGACAAGGCCTATAAATACAATGAGCTCCGGCAGCATGAAGTGTCAGGTAAGCTCTTTGGATGTTGGTTCAGTTTTACAACATCACTCCAGGTTACTACTCTTCTACCAAGAAAAGGACCCTATCCTCAGCTGACCTCTGTCTTTGCTTCACATTATTCAGATGCAGAGATCACCTCTAAACCCATGGTCTTGTTCCTGGGTCCTTGGAGCGTTGGCAAGTCTTCCATGATCAATTATCTTCTAGGTCTCGATGACACTTCACAGCAGCTTTACACTGGTAAACCATCCATCTTCAAATGAATGATTGCAAAATGAAATGTAGTCCTATTTTGTTCCTTCATTTCACACTCTTTCGTTTTTCTCTCAGGGGCTGAGCCCACAACGTCGGAGTACACTGTTCTGATGCACGGTGAGAAGTTTCGCACCATTGAGGGCATTGTGATGGCGGCAGACAGTTCCCGCTCCTTCTCACCGCTAGAGAGGTTCGGTCAGGGGTTTCTGGAAAAGCTGGTGGGAATCGAGATGCCGCACAAACTCCTGGAGCGTGTCACCTTTGTTGACACACCTGGAATCATTGAGAACCGCAAACAACAAGAGAGAGGTGACAATACACCATTCACAAAGACTTTGTTTGAGTTTGGTGCGTGCAAGAGGACAATCAGACAACATGCGCTTCTGAACATGAACTGAATGTAGATACACAGTCTAGGTTATCTCATAGCCTCTAACGCTCCACAGTTTAAGGAATAAATACTTGGAAAGGAACTGAAATTTCATGAACACATTTTTGACTTAATGAATTCAACTTTTTATTCATTTACTATTAACTACTTGCTTATTAACGTGCATTTTACTAACATACTGGCTGTTTTTTGAGTATTTATAAAGACCATATTCTACATCTCCAATACCTAAACTTCACAACTACCTTACTAACTATTATTAAGAAGTAGGAATTTAAGGCAAAAGTTGTAGTTGATACTGAAAATGGGAACTTGAAATAAAGTGTGACCCACATTTTGAATCAAAATGCATTCATAACAATTCTTGCAAAAAGTTTGTGTGTGTGTGTGTGTGTGTGTACAAAAGGGCATTTGAATGACTTTTCAGAGTTTGAATGCAATCCAGTAATTGGCTTTAACAGCAATACTGAACAACGCATTTTGGAAATATACACTACCCTTGAAAAGTTCAGCACTTTTTGTTTTCACAGCAAATTGATCTAAAGTGAGAGACGCTGATAATGTTACAGAAGATTTCTATTTCAAACAAATGCTTAGAATTCTGAAGTTTATAATAACATTAAAGGGATAGTTCACCCAAAAAATGAAAAAATTTCAACACTGATAATATTAATAATAAAAAGTGTATCTTAAGCAGCAGTTCATCATATCTGAATGATTTCTGAAAGATCATGTGACAGTGAAACCTGGAGTAATGATGCTGAAAATTCAACTTTACCGTCACAAAATTAAATACGTTTTAAAATACTTATATTAATTTATTAATAAATATAAAAATGTCAGCACCACTGAATATGTAGTTGTTCAGTATTTTAGTACAGTATTCTCCAAGCATTGGCAGATGAAACCAGAAGCCACCAGTTCGGACTAAAAAATCAGTTTGAACTCTAAAAGATAATAACACTTAATGCGCGTCTGTGTTCTTGTTGTCCTTCAGGGTACCCCTACAGTGAAGTGTGCCAGTGGTTTATCGACCGTGCTGATCTCATCTTCCTGGTGTTTGACCCAACCAAGCTGGACGTCGGTTTAGAACTAGAAATGCTGTTCAGACAGATGAAGGGCCGCGAGTCACAGATCCGAATCATCCTCAACAAGGCTGACAGTTTAACCACCCAGGACCTAATGCGCGTGTACGGCGCCCTCTTCTGGAGCATGGCACCCCTGATTAACGTGACAGAGCCACCACGTGTCTACGTGAGCTCATTTTGGCCGCAGGATTACGCTCCTGACACCAACAGAGATCTGTTTAAGCGTGAGGAGATCTCTCTGCTGGAGGACCTAAACCAGGTCATCGAAAACCAGCTGGAAAACAAAATCGCCTTCATCCGGCAGCACGGCATCCGCGTGCGCATCCACGCCCTCCTGGTCGACCGCTATCTGCAGACTTACTATGAGAAGCTGGGCTGGTTTAGTGACCCACATGAGGTCTTCAACGATATTGTGAGCGACCCTGACAAATACTACATCTTCAAGTCCAATCTGGCCAAGACCAATGTGAGTAAGTTCGACTTGCCAGAACCGGAGGCCTATCGGGACTTCTTCGGAGTCAATCCCCCCAGCGGCTTTAAGCTCCTCTCCTCATACTGCGGCTGGTCAGGTGGATGCCTGCTGGAGAAGATCGAGAAGGCCATCACAGATGAGCTGCCGGCTTTGCTCAGCAGTCTGGCAGAGAAACGGGAAGCCAAGGCCGAAGCGGCAGCAGAAACCAAGGAGAGACCCCCAAACCGGTGGAGGAGACAGTAACAGATGAATGGTGGGAGGGGGGTGCGGGAAATATGGAAGAGTGGCACCAAAGCAATGAATGAGAGTACAAGTCAAACTCAGATGAGATTCACGTCAATGGAAAGCCAGTTAAACTCAGTATGTACAGAGACTCTTACCACTCTGTATGAAACAGCCCTGAACGATGCGATTCGGTGTCCTGTTTTTCTTCCTTGTTCTAATTTAACTCCGCTAGCAAATTGTACTTATTTATACTATGTTCAACATAAATAACCTGTCATTATCTTATTTAATTTATTGTTTGAATGCCGTTTTAAAAGTGTGAATTATGGAAGCTTGTTTCCACCACAGGATTAAAAAAGAATAATTGAAATGGTTATTGCGACTTTTTCTCTTGCAATTCTAAAAAAAAAAAAAGTCAGAATTTATAAATTATGTCAGTTTTCTCTGAATTTTAAGAACATAGCTCAGAATTGCGAGATAAACCTTTTTTTTTTCTATTCCCCTTGTTGGAAAAACGCTTCCATCTTGAATTTGCCATATGTGGTAGAAAAAAAAGAAAAAAAAAAGAAAAACCTTTATCTTCATTAATTCAGTTTCACTTGTACATATTTATCATGTTACTTTGTACAATTTACTGGTGTGTGAGTTGTTGGTAAATGAAATGAGATTTTTGTTGTTGTTGTTGTTGTTGCATTTGCTCACATTACTGCATGTTTCAACTGTAGTGACATTAAATTGCTTTTCTGGCTGATGAGTTATACAATATGGAAATTAAACATTAAACTGGATATTTAACTACGTCAATAAAAAAACACATTTAGATAAAATAAATAAGCGGGTGAATAGATATGATAACTAATATGATGAAGGATAATTTTGCAGCTGTGATTGATTCACTTCAACCTAAGAGGATCCAAAATGTCCACTAAATGGCGTAGCGTATCATTAAACTCATTGCAATAAAAAACTAGTGAACACAGTTCAATGAAGTAACCTTTGGTCCCATAAAAGATACAGTTTATGTAATGTATCTCTTTATCTATGTTGATAGCAGCAAATTATGCCTTCATCTGTAAAAAATACCACTTCAAGCAGGGCAATTTGTGTTAAACATTTATTTTAGAGAGCTGCACCACATGCAAACTCACTTCTCTTAAGTATTTATGATCCCAAGAAGGGTTAGAGGTGTGAATGTGGCAATATCTGCAATAACGTAGTAGTCCCGAGTATACAGCTGATAAGAGTTTCACACTAAATACTGTGTAGCTGGTTATACTCTTGTTTGTTTAATAGTCCACAGCTGTGTTTTTTGAGTCGGAGACCACGAGTGGACTCTAAGAAATAAAAGCTGCACATGCATGAGGACTCCACAGGCTGGTGTCAGTCAAACCCTTGTGTCATAACCTTCCCCGTCTGACACAACACAAGGTCTTAGAGAGTGGACATGATGAGCGTCTGACACAGGAAGCGCCGGATGATTATCACTTGGATGTGACTTATCTGACGGATCAAAGGTCAAGACGCACCCAGAATCTCAGGTATGCTCCTAGATGAGGGAACGCTTACACAAATGGGAACATACCATTCAACAATTCACACTTATATTGTTTTTAAATAAAGTCAATTAATAAATGCTACAGATTAAGAGTGACCCTTAAGAAAACAAAAAGAAAACTGTATTTTTGGAAAGATGGTGTTCCGGCTATTTTACCCCCCATTAATTTTCATGTCTCCATGACTTTTCTTTCGTAATCCGTAATCGATTTTTAAATGTCATTTGCCATGATTTCCACTTACAAGCAGAATTTACTATTCAGAAAAATATTCTATGGTCTGAAATAATAAAAAATATTTATATTCATTATTAGAATTTCCATTACTTTTTAAAGATTTTATTATTTTGTGACTTTTCCAGGCCGGAAAATTACAAAATATGTATTTATTAAATTCCATATATTTGCAAGTATCACACACACTAGTATATGTGTGTGTAAAGAATTATATATATAATTTTTTAATCTAGATTAATCTCACTGTAATCTTGGAATTAATCTGGATTAAAATGGCTCATTTGAATTCTGACGAAGGGATTCAGAATGTGTGCTATCCAAATAAAAGAAAGACTAAAAGTAACGTTAAGTCTTTGAGAACGGGTTTCTCAAGCCAGTTGGTGCATTAGACCGGGGGCTCAACTCCTGTTTCCAAAATACATCACAAACTGCTTGAGGAAGCTGTTAACTAATTGCACAAGGTGCAAACAACCTTACGCCTGTTTCACACATACTCCGTCTGCAGTGCGTATGCGTTTTCGTATTTTTTTTACGCACCCATGTTAACGGATTCCAGCGTTCACGCGGTTGCGGTCCGTCAATGCGTTCCAGGAGCGGTGCATTTGCAGCAGTGCAGCGATCGTTTACGTACCGAGGAGCGGACTGCAAATGCGTCCTGTGTGAAAAAGCACAATGAGTATGAGTCCGTGCTGCTTCTGCACCACATACAAAACGCACACCGACTGCATACGCACTGCAGACGGATTATGTGTGAAACAGGAGTGCGTCTTGAGTTTTCCATTGGGAAGCTTCTTAAAAAAATAAAAAATTCCTTAAGTATCTTAGCTGCATCCATGTTAGCATGTCACGTTTGAAGTGGTAATTTCACAGTAGGCATACACACAGGTTTAAAGACTCGTTCTCGTCCCCTACAGATTCGGCTAGGTTTACCTCCGAGCTAAAATATCAAGGTGAAAGTCATCATAGCTCGCGTAGTATAGACCCAGCTCCCAACCCAACTTTGAGAATAGTTTAACGGCGATATTTTTTTTATCGCCCGATAAGAGTCTCACGTAACGCAGATAACGGCCCACCACTAATATATATGTATATGTGCTGTCAAACGATTAATCGTTTACAAAATAAAAGTTTGTTTACATGTGTGTGCATACTGTGTATATTTATTAAGTATATATAAACACTCACATACAGTATTTAGAAATTATTTACATGTGTATATATATTCATATAATTTATTTTATATATAAATATTTAATATACAAAAAATAGTGTGTCTATTTATATACAGTATACAGCATATATATATATATATATATATATATATATATATATATATATATATGTGTGTGTGTGTGTGTGTACAAACACACACACACCTTTATAGGGTTAGTTAATCGATAAATGAAGATTTGACCCCACCTTTCGGAAAGAACAAAATAAAATACAAACAAACAAACATTAATAATTTACATAGCCTAAATATTGAGCTTTTAGTACTCAAACTCTCCTGTTTCTTTGCTTTTTAATTCTATAATTCTGTACCGACCTGCTTATATAACAGTTATGAATTACTCCGAGAACAAACAGTGCCATGATTTTACTGAACGTACCTGCTCTCTTGATGACATCACGTGGACTCCCTGCCAAGAGAGCATCAGTCAAACTTGAGAGCGAAGTCGTTCTCATGCGTGCGCGCCGTCGTCGAAGATCCCTGCGTGCGCGCTCCCCAGCGTCTCCCCCGTGTTTGGTTTCAACACTGTAGTCGAGCTGTGCGCCCCGCCGTCCACCCACAACCATCTTCTCCGAGAGCGTGCTCAGAACATGGTGGAGCTGCTGGCGAGCGCAGCGCCAGGGTAAGACCGCCAACCAGAACCGGCTCTCACCGCCGAGGAGAACCGAGAGCACGCGACGCGGCACAGCGGCGCCGTGCTCGACTGGCACGAGCCTGCCCATGAGAAGAGCGCACTTGAACGGAGTTTTGGAGGAACGCTAAACGGACGAAGTGCGGATTAAGAGGCGGATAACGCAGGAGCGTTGGCGTGGGATTTTAAGCAAAGGAGAGCGAGAGCCCGATCTTTCTCTGAACTGCCAGTGCGAGCCAACCACTTGAGGCCCGGGGGAGGAAAACAAACACAACTTTCGTCATTTACATTGACATGATCTGAGATTAAGTTACCTCCGCGTGAGTGGTTAAAAGGGAATGCACACAAACAGGGATATACTTTCCCTCAGCACACTTTGACTTGACCGAGTGCCTCGATGTCACCAGTATTTTCTTCTTCTTCTTCTTCTTCTTCTTGTGAGTTGAGGTCCTAAGTGTTAGTGGTCTTCTGGAGTTGGCAGAGACGCACGCGAGCGGCTGATGTCGTTTGAAGTTGTCTCGACGTCAGCGCGAGCGTGAGGTGTTTAAACGCGCTTTGAGAGCTGGAGGACTCACGGTTGACACCCGCAGCGGGTGTTCAGGAAAGGACGGGGCTCCTCCATGGAAACAGGCCGTCTTCTGACCCTCGACGGGGCAGGCAGGAACGGGTTCTGCCTCGAGTTTTAACGGAAAAACACGGACAGCTTTCACGTCTCACCGTCTCCGGCAGTTATTTTCCCCTCGGTTAAGGGAATATTAGGACGACTCTCGCTTCTCCGTGATGTCAGAACCTGATGGAAAACATCTTTAGAGATTGTTGAATCAATTTTCAGTTTTTTTTGACCGTATAAAGGTAACGGTGGCGCATGTTAAACAAAGTGTTTTTCTTTCTCAGAAACTTTTTATTTTATTTTTTATACAAGTAACGTTAACACTCTTTCAAAACATCAACCGTTACGTTTGGTGTTTGCTGACTTCAAACTGACATTACACCGAAACCGAGTACAAGAGATGAGTGAAATCCGGCATTATCTGGAAATATGAGATATAAACTCATATTACGTTTGCATGTCATTTGGAAAGGGAAAGTAAATTCAAACATTGTCGAGCATTGGAGAGGGTGTTTGAGGGACAGTGTCGACTGGATTAAAAAACTCTTTTAGAAGCGTTTCAGTACACCCCATGTTAACTATGTTATCTTTTAAATGTATTTTTTGTTTTGTTTAATCGCTACATACTTGCTCCGGTCTTGAGTTCAAAAGATGTGCTCTGAAAAGCAGGATCTATCGGATGACAGTGCCTCAGTCTCGTCCACGCTCACAGAGCAAAAGTACACACATGCGCGTTCACGCGCCACTGAGCCATAGAATATAATGGAATCTGAGTGCTGACGTAATCCCAGCACAGATAAGAAGCTGCTCAAGAGTCCAAGACAGTCCGTCCTCATAGTGAATGCACTTGGAAGTTACTTCTGCCTGGACTCTTTTCACAAACACACTGTGCTTTTTGTTACTCGCACCAATCCATGTCAAGTGCCACTTCCTCTGTACTCTGTCAGCAGTAGGTGTAATGTGATAATTAAAAGTCAATAATTGTCGTCCCGCAATGACATTGCCAGAGCAGCACCAGCCACTGCACGAGACCGAGGTGAGGTGCGATAGCGAAGGCGAAGCAGTTACGTTGTCGATAACTGACAGCCGTAATCAACAGGTGGGTCCAGACCAAGAAGGCGAGACGGTCGTCATGGGCTCCTCCAAACCTTGCAAATACAGTATCTCGTCAAGCTGCAGCTCGGGGGACTTGGGCGTTCCCAGGGCTATGATGACTCACCGGAGCAGTCCGAGGAGAGTCCCACCGCTGTTTGAGAGATCTGCCGCACAGTGCTGGGACCCCAAGTTTAACTCGTCCATCCTGGAGGAGGCGTGCAGGGAACGCTGCTTCCCGCAGATGCAGAGGAGATTCCGCTACATCCTGTTTTACCTGGCAACCGCCGCGCTCCTGTGGGGGATATACTTTGGGATCAATAG
This sequence comes from Carassius auratus, assembly GCF_003368295.1. Classification (NCBI taxonomy): domain Eukaryota; kingdom Metazoa; phylum Chordata; class Actinopteri; order Cypriniformes; family Cyprinidae; genus Carassius; species Carassius auratus. The sequence goes on from NC_039264.1 coordinate 19,882,946, forward strand.
CGCCAGATGTGACCCTACACATTTCTTGGTCCCCACAGTGGGGTTTCTTGTACTGTGCCTCCTCCTCCTCTGGTTTACGTTCTCAAGGCCGTATGCACGTTACTACAACCACACGTCCTTTCTACTTACAGTGATCATGTTTGGGATCACCTTGGCACCTCAAACACAAACTGCTCAGTTTGCCCATTTTGATCTCCAAAAACTAGGCAATGAGTCTCATAATGCTCCATGTATATCACCTGTTGGGACGTTCTCACTTTGTATGGAGGTGCTGCTTTTGCTGTACAGTGTGTTGCACTTGCCCCTGTATGTGTCGGTGCTTCTCGGCCTGCTGTATTCTGTCCTCTATGAGGCTTTAGGTTGGCTACAACTAGCTGAGATGGATGGTAGCTATGGAAGGTCAGATTTGAGCTGGCTTGGCCCGGGTAAAGTCCTGCTTCACCTGTGCGCGCATATCATCGGCATCCACATATTCATCATGTCCGAAGTGCGCTCTCGGAGTACCTTTCTCAAGGTGGGTCAAGCGATCATGCACGGGAAGGACCTGGAGGTGGAGAAGGCGCTGAAGGAGCGTATGATCCACTCCGTGATGCCGCGGCTGGTGGCGGACGAGCTCATGAAGCAAGGAGACGAGGAAAGCGAGAGCTCTGGGAAACGATACAGCGTCGGTGCCTGCTCCGTCAACGGCGCATCAACCGCGAACTCGTCCAGTCCCAAAAGCAACAAGCGTAAGAAGAACTCAATCCCTCGCGGGCAAATAATTTTCAGGCCCTTTAACATGAAGAGCATGGAGCCGGTGAGCATCCTCTTTGCAGACATCGTGGGATTCACCAAAATGAGTGCCAACAAGTCCGCCCCTGCACTGGTGGGATTGCTTAATGACCTCTTCGGCCGATTTGACCGTCTGTGCGAGTTGACCCACTGCGAGAAGATCAGCACTCTCGGGGATTGCTACTATTGCGTGGCGGGCTGCCCCGAGCCGCTCCCCGATCACGCGTACTGCTGTGTGGAAATGGGGCTCGGGATGATCCAGGCCATCGAGCAGTTCTGCCAGGAGATGTCCGAGACCGTGGACATGCGTGTCGGCGTGCACACCGGCACCGTGCTCTGCGGTATTCTGGGAATGAAGCGCTTTAAGTTTGACGTGTGGTCCAATGATGTCAACTTGGCCAATCTTATGGAGCAGCTGGGCGTGGCGGGAAAGGTGCACCTGTCGGAGGTCACAGCAAGTTTTCTGGATGACCGCTACGAGAGGGAGGACGGGCGAGTGATGGAGCGTGTCGGGCACAGTGTTACTGATCAGCTGAAAGGTAAGACATGAGTAATTTATCAGATTACATGATTGTTTGAACATGATTGTCTTTTGCTTTAAATGACAGCAGAGCTAGTCGGCATGATGCCACACATTTACGTAAATATCCCAAATATTTCTTTACACTTCCTTTGCATTCTTCTAAATCTTAAAGCTCTTTATTTTTTCAGGTATAAATTAAATTTTAAGTCCCTTATTGTCAGACTTTTGGACTTCACTGTATATGTCAGTTATTTACTAAATGCTTGCTTTGATATGTTAGTGGTGTTCTGCTGACTCTTGTAACCAAGCTTTGCAGTGATGATGGTGAAGCTGGAGAAAGATGAGCCTTTTTATGGTGCACCCTGAACACACGTCCTCTCAGAACTCTGTACAAAGGGCTGCAACTCTTCTCTAGTTTTATTGCATTCTCATATGATATAGTTAACTTATCTGGAAATAAAAAAAAAAACTGGAAAAGTCTGTATAAAGGGCTCCAAAATTACACTAAAAAAGCAGCTTTGTTTTGTAGTTTAAACCAGTTTGTTTTGAGTTCAGTTTAATTACCTGAAGTGTAATTATCATTTTAAATTATAAGCATGAAAATTACCATATTTTATATTCAAATCAAATATTATCATAGATTAAAAAAAAACTATTAAAATTAGAGTTGGTAATAAATATACCATTGATTTTTGACCTTGGCTACAGATCTTTTTCACTTTCATTGCTACTAAATTGAGAAAACTATTACTATTGAAAAAAAATCTGGAATCTGAGGGTTCAAAAAAAAAAAATTACGAAAATCACCTTTTAAAGTTGTCCAAATGAATTCTTAGCGATGCATATTACTAAACAAAAATTAAGCTTTGAGATATTTACAGTAGGAAATTTGCTAAATATCTTCATGGAACATGATCTTTACTTTATATCCTAATGATTTTTTGGCATATAAGAAAAATCAATAATTTTGACCCATACAATGTTGTTTTGGCTATCTTAACTGTAGCCTCGTGTCATTGAAGGCTTGTTGTTGTCCATCTGTAGCTCTATTGTATTGCTGTTGTAGCTCTTTTATTGTGGCCTCCCTTTGACATTCACGCTTCTGCTTTCTGGCTGTATGAACGGCCGCATCCAGCAGAGCTGTTGATTTAAAGTCTTAGTGACAGACACAAGCAGAGGTCTCTGTTTTCTCTTTCTCCTTCTCTCGGTCCTCTGTCCTTAATCTGAACCCTGATCTTGCTCCCGGACTGAACCTCTCTAGATCTCCTCCCTCTTTATCATCTCGTTATCACTTCAGACCGCTATAGTGATCGACTAATGACAATGAATCATGACCGTGTCTGTAAACCCCTTGTCTCATCTTTATGTTCTCCGTCTTGTATTTGTTTTAGCATGTTCAGATTGGTTCTTCACTGATGATGAAGTCAATTGGTGGTTGCTAATTTTGCACATCTGTTGAAGTCCATTCCAGTTCAGGTGTATCTCAAGCTCAAAGTAGATTGTTCTGTACCGTAAAGTTGTAATGAAGTTACCGGGCGTTCTCGCAAATGGCCCTTTGCCCCGCTGCCAGTCTTGTCACCCCGAGTGACCGTCTGATTCCAGTGGGTGCGAACAATGACACGCTAGTAGCTCAGATGTGTGAGAGATGCGTCACTGTCTGTCTCACCGCGAGCGTTTCTATTTCCAGCGTTTTCCCTGGACGGTACCTGGCTGTGGTCTGACCCCACTGCACAGCCTTAAATGTGTGTGTTCGGTTTTCAGACAGACTCAACACAAGCTGTGAAAGTGTTTTTAGTATGGTTAGAGGCCCATGATACCAATAATAATAAGTATTATCATCATCATTATTATTATTATTATTAATTTGATAATATTGCTGCATATTGCTGTTTTTTTCTCACAATTATTCATGGCAAATTGCAGACTGCCTTTGTTTCTGCAGTTTGCTGTCTGTGTGACTCAGGCTCCAATGTCAACAGCATCAAGATATTTTGGACAATGTTTATGCATTTTATGTGTAGTGTAATTTTTGGGTTTAATAGTAAGTTTTGGGCAGTCTATTATGCTCATCAAGGCTGCATTTATCTGATCAAAAATACAGAAAAAATATCATAATGTGAAATATAATTACAATTAAAAAGAAAAAATATTTTATTTGAATATATTTCAAAACGTAATTTATTCCTGTGATGAAAAGCATCATTCCTCCAGTCTTCAGTGTCACATGATCCTTCATAAATCATTCTAATATGATGATCTGCTGCTTTGAGTAACACTTATTATAATCCATGTTTATAACAGTTTGGTGTTTTCTTTTTTTTTCAGGATTCTTTGCTAAATAGGGAAAATATTTGAAATAGAAATCAGGTGTATCATAATAAATGTCTTCATTTTGACAAATTAAATTTTGACTGACCTCAAGCTTTTGAATTGTAGTGTATGCTTTTCATATTTGCATGTGCGTAATTCAGTTATAGTCTGTTGTGCCGCTGTGAAGCAAACAGAGCTGGTCAATTATCACTGCAGAACATTGAGTTTAATTACTAGCCAATTACATGGGTGTTTATTTCCTCCTGTCTGTTGCACTTTTTTTAAGTTGTCTGATGTTAGTCAGGGGCCCTGTGGGACACAGATCTGTCCGTGGTCAACACATCCATAAGAAAGACTAAGATGTATTTTAAGGATGCTGGGAGAGTCCGGTTTGAAATTCATGGAGAAAGCACATTCAGGACTCTGCAGTATTCACATTTTCTTCACTTTCGCATTGATTTTAAAGTGCTTTTTATTTGGCCGTTAAGTTAAGAACTACAAATCTTTAAACATTTACTGCTGCCCTTGCATGTTTGAAAGCTTTAGGATGGACATTTAACTTTAACTCTGTAAAGTCTGGTGTATGAAATAAGTCGTACAGTTACGTGTTAAAAAAAAAAGTAGTGCTCCAAAATAATATATTTTTTTAATTCTTACCCATCTTTGACAGCCACTCTTCCTTCAAATTTCAAACCCTTTGTTTACCAATTTATTAACAAGTTTCAACAATATATTAATAATTGAAAATATAGTAGTTTTGTATGATTACTTATTCTTTTATATATTTTAACAAGCACAGGTTAGAATAAGTATGTTATTTCATTATATAAATATCTCTGTTACCCTGAATGACAGTTGAACGTCATTTCACCCATAAGTTTTAATCAAGATTTAATTTTTAAAATGTAAAGTTTTCTTGAATGGCCCATATTGCAGTCTGTATATGTTTTTTTTTTTTTTTGTAGTAGAGCTTATGAGTCAGCCATACTCCCAGTGTAAGTTGTGTTGGTGGAGCAGATTGAAGTGTGTTCTTGCAGATAAGGAGCCCAACCCTGCTCACACACTTAGACCCACTTGTGCCAGGAGATATAGATGACAAGCTCTTAATATGGGAAAGAAATTCCCTTCCTCCATTTCGTCTTAAAGAGGTGTAAACCGTCATGTTTTTGTGTCATGTACATATACTCTCTGTGTATACATTGAGGGCACAGAGTTGAAGCTGCAGTCATTGAATGCTAATGTCATGTTGTCCGTCCTCATTCCTCTCTTTCTGGTGCCTCGCTGTTAATCTGAGCTCATGAGTCTGGTTCAGATGGACAGGTTTGTCCAGTCAGTCGAGAAACTTCAGCCACAAAACACATGTATGCGGGTGCGGATACACACAGCCATCCATTAAGGACATCCATTATGTCTTGGTTGTAATTTATGAGGTGTAAAAGACATTTTTGGCACCAATTTGAAATCAAGTAAACACACAGCTGGCTCGTCTTTCCCAAAATGAGTTTGTTCTTTGTATAGAAGCTGTTTGGAATAGAAAACCAGCTTGCTATATATTGCTGACTGTTTTTGAATATATTTTTAGGCTTTTTTGCCTTTTAGACAGGAGGCCAGACAAGAAAACCATGAGAAAGGAGGAGAGAGCGCAACTGGACCGGGAAATTGCTCTTTTCTTTACTACATGACTTTATTACATTGAATGTTTAATTCAGTGAGTGGCATCCCCATGCGATCTCTGTAAGTTCATGCGATCCTGTAGCAGTAGAGCATGATGCAAGCAACACCAAGGTCATTGGTTCGATTTCCTGATAAAAATGTGTACCTTGAATGCAGTGTAAGTCTCTTTGGATGAGTGTCTGCCAAATACATAAATGTAATGTTACATATCAAATCAAATTTTGTTCAAAATCATCCAAATTATGTCTTAGCGCCAGCATTCTTGTAGTGTTTTTTTAAAATGTACTGTTATAATATTTATTAATATTTAGAATTGACATTTTCAGTCATATTTTCATTTTTAAGCTGCAAGCTTACGCTAGTGAACAGGAATGAATGCAACATACAAAAAAAAAAAAAAAACATTCTAGTTTAATTCATAACGAATCTGTTCCTTTGGCACTTTGTTTCAATGAATCAATAGAAAAAAAAAAAAAATCTTTTTTTTTTTTTTTTTTTTTTTTGGTGTAGATCCGGTGTAACATTTGAACTTTGTGTCAGTACGTCATAAAGTATGTTTTCTGTAAGGGATTTGTCTCTAGACCGCATCACTGATTAGAACAGATTCTGTTGTAATTTTGTCGTGTCGCACTGCTCGTGTCTGGTGTAGACGAGGTGTAAGACTAAAGTTGTGGTCACATTTAGAGTTGCTTGCGGGTGAAATCCAGTTATTTCAGTAAGGATTCACACACCTTCTGGATTTTCATGTGAAGGCGTTGTATTTCTCTGCACAGATTTTGCAACCAGTTCAGTTCAAGTTCGCCACATGGAGCAACAAAAAGCTGCTTGATTTAAAAGCGACTACTGTGTGAGCTATACTTTACATATCGATACACTATTGACAACAGACAATGCACATTTTTGCTCCCCAAAAAAATCTTTGAGTTACACACACACACGTCTCATGTTTTAAGATTCTCATCTGCCTTGAGCTGAAGCTCTTGACTGTGATTTGGAGTAACAGTCTTGTCAGGTGATGTCATGACCTGTTCTTGACTAATCTAAAAAATCTTCCTTTTTTTCTGGAGAATCATGCCCTGGCATGTCCGCAAACTCTTGCTCCGAAACTGACGGCATATTTCAGCTCCAGACATTTTCGTTTTTCTTTCTCTTGCGCTCCGCTTTTAGATCGCCGCAGCACTGTGAGTGTGTGTTGACACAGCTGGTTGGTTTTGTGTGTTTGCCAGGCTTTGGCCTTGCGTTAGTGTGAACAGGTCAGGGAATTACTTAGATAAGACACCTTCCTGTAGCCAGAGGTCAGAGTCATGGTGTGGGTGTGTGTGTGAAAGTGTGTTGTATGGAGCATGCGCGGTGAGAGAGTCATATGCTAAATGATCCTATAAATGATAAATTCAAGTCAGAATGGGGTTTGATTCAGCACATAGTGCTCTACGCTCTCATTTATGCCTTTGTTGAAGATATGAAAGTTATAATTTCTTTCAAAAAACAATATAGGATACTTAAATATCTTTTTGTGTGTATGTGTATAAGGGGTGTCCCTGACTACGGATTTTCATAGTCGAATCGGAATTTTTGAATCTTGCTGATACTCGACTGATATTCGAATCATATGTTTGGGGACGGGGCAAAATGCATTGAGTCGCGTCAGACATCCGACAGCCACACAGGGAAAATGTTTAACAAATGCCTCGCAAATACAAACAGGGTAAATAATGTTTTTATGTTTTGATTAAAAGATAGTTAACACTACGTCAGCGAAACCTTAACTATTCACAATTTTTACAATAGTGCTTTCATTATAAAGTTAGCCTATATGACAGAAGTTATTAATGTTCTGCATTTCTGTTTTGAGCTGTGCGCTGAAAATGACCAATAGAGTGAGAATTTTATAGAACGTTTTTAATCAATGGGATTAAACTCATAATTTAATGAAGAATATGCTTCGTTATTTAGACAACATTAACATTAATATTAAGACTTACAGGCTATCTGCAAAAAGACCCCGAATGCACATGAACATATCTGCGTGGAAAGTGAAACAAAAATCCATAGGGGTGGTTGGATTTGTTCACGCACTTTAAAAGTTTTTGGAAGCTTCTTTCTTTTTAGATTCCTATTAACAGCTTTATCATAATTCGCTTGTTAAGTCTGACGTCACGTAGCAGCGCTTCCGTGTCCAAACGCTCTATCAGTTACCACGAGAAAACAACAAAAGGTGCTAATATAAACTCACAATGTGATAGAATACTAGCGAAAAAGTTATAATCTTAACCTTTAACTCCATACCGAAGTCCCAGATAGGCAGACAATGAACATATAAATATAAAAAAAAATATATAAAAATTATTTGTGTTTGGGACGCTGTGAGCACGGAGACTGTAGAGTGAAAGTGACATTCAGCCAAGGATGGTGACCCATACTCAGAATTTGTGCTCTGCATTTAACCCATCCGAAGTGCACACACACACAGCCATTTATGCTGCGGCGCCCGGGGAGCAGTTGGGGGTTCGATGCCTTGCTCAAGGGCACCTAAGTCGTGGTATTAAAGGTGGAGAGAGAGCTGTACATGCACTCCCCCCACCCACAATTCCATCCGGTCCGAGACTAGAACCCACAACCCTTCGATTGGGAGTCCAACCCTCTAACCATTAGGCCACAACTTCCCTTACACTGTATACACTGTAGTGTATACCGTAAGTTTGAAAGCGTTTAGCTTAAATGATTAATATCAATAAACAGTGCTCATAAACGGCTGCTGAGGTTGTATTCTCAAGTGAAGTGAGTTGAGGCTTGGACCCGGAAACAGCGCTTCTTACGTCATCACTTAACAACCGAATAGGCTGTATATTAACTTATTGGGAGAAAACCAGTAGTTCTTTGTGAAATCAGACATTTGAGCTCCCCCATATAGTCAAAATGGCATAATCATAATGCCCTGTGAATATTCGACTGTGAGATCGCTAGTCGAATCAGACTTCTCGAATCAAAGCATTGAATCGTCGAATATTTGGGGTCACCCCTTTTTATTAAAATGTGTATATATAAATAGCCTTTAAATAGCATGTCTGTGTGTGCTATCTCAATTTTAATTTTTGTAATGTATGCATTACACATTTGCTGCTATAGGACGTTGACTCTGACTGCAGATCACTAATCTCTCCACACACAAACACTGTGACCTTCAGTGCGAGGTGCATGACATGCGTTACACGTTTGCACGTCGACACACCTGCCCACATACACAGGGCTCCAGCATCAGATCTGGTATAGCTGATTCCCAGCGGTGACACATAAAGCTGTTTGTGTGAGCGTGTTTTTAAAAGCAAGAGCCCGAGCATGTACCGTGGGATCACACGCATATACATGTGCTTGCATACCTGGTCAGGGCAAAGCCAGCACATGGGATAGGGATGGTTAACTGCAATGCATTGTGTGAAGGTGACACAGCTTTCCCACAGATGAGCTTTTGTAGTGCAAATTGGAGAGAAGAATTAGGCTACATGCTGAAATCTGCAACCTGATGGACTACTTTATATTTTAATTTCGTTTTATTGGCTTACACAGAAAAATTTGAAGTGAAAACACTGTAATGAATTTTACTTAAATTTACATTAACAGTAATTTCTTTAACTGAATATAAACAGCCTTTTGAAGTATTGAAATTAGCTTTGTACCTTTGAAAAACACTGATAACCACCGAAAGCAGGTGGTGATGAGAAAGTCACATGATGAATATAGAAGTTCATGGTGTCATTCACACAAACACTAAACCCCATCATGGTAACACACGAAACTGGAAAATGCAATAAACAATAATTTAACAACATAAGATGTAACATACAACCCTAATGTACACAACTGATAAGAAAAAACTAAGAATAAACTTTTATTTCACCTAAAACACACAAAATGTGAAATGTAATGCAGAGAGTTAAGGGAATGTCAATGAAAGGTTATTCACTTCCAAAAACTGTATTACCACCATGTAATGACAAGTAATGTCCAATACAGTTTTTTTCATTATTTATAGTTGAGAAACTTACCGTTAACTAATTAATCTAACCAATTTATTTAGATGTTGTTGTTGTTGCTGTTTTTTTTTTGGTGGTATGGTGTTGGATTATTATTATCATTAGCTCTAAATAAAAACAGAAGACGTTTATGATGTGTTCTCATTTGATCAGTGATTTTTGAATAGAATTTTTTTTTTTTTTTTTTTTTTGATATACTGCAAAGTGAATCTCCATTTAAAATGTGTTAAACAGCTGAGAGTACTGAGATTTGAATGCAGTACAAATCACTTTGGATAAAAGCATCTGCCTAATGCATAAATGTAAAGGTCCCTAAATATTTAATCAGTGAACATGGGGTGAGAGATATGCACAAGTTTGTGAAACATAGGTGTTGCACTTCTGTAGTTTCAACTCTCACTTTCAGAGTGGCTTCCTGGGGTGTTTATCAGATATTAATGTGTGTGTGTGAGAGAGAGAAATGAGACCGCGAGGCAGAATGCCCAATTATGCTATTAGATGATAATGTACTCTTGGGAAAGGATACAGTTTAATGTATCAGTGATTCAGCAAACTGTTGTGCCGTTGTGTGCTTTTCCAAGGGAGAGATATGAAAAGAAATAGTCTCATCGATTTTGGTCACTGTTCTTCTGAGGGACATTGCTGTAACTCTGTGTGTGTCAGTGTGACGCAGCTCGCTCCCCCGTGCGTCATGCTGTGTGCTTGACACCAAGGAGAATGAGTGAGATGGAAAAGAGAAAGGGACCCCCTTTGCACTCCCTGGCCTCATTTCAGTGTCGTAACCAAACATTCAACCACAACCGCTTCTGTACCTATAAACCGAAAACAGCAACGACATCAAAGTATGTCTAGTATGCTAAACTTTAAATTCATCAACTGAACTTCTTTGGATGTCTTTGTCCTGCCACTTGCTTTTAAAGAGGTCATGAACTAAGGAATCTAAATTCACTTGAGTAGATTATTTCTGATAACAAGCAAAATATGTTTATTGAAAAGCCAGATTCAATCTCTGCCAGCAGGAGGCACTTTTGGAGCAGCAGAGATTGATTGAGATGGAGGCAGTCGGTTTTGATCTTGGTGCGGGTCGCCTGTTTAGCCCCTTCTCACCGATTCATTCAATGAGAGCGGCAAACACAGGTCTACGCAGAAACCAAACGATAAACTTGGTTTGAAGAACTCAGTCTTTTTGTTCATTTAATTTGATCACCGATTTGTTTACAAACGAGGCACAATTCAATGCAGGATTTTTAGAAAGATTGAAACTAAAAGACCATGCTTCACCGACTATATTAGATCTGACAGTAATGTCACAACACAAAAATTAGTCAGTCATTTTAGTGGGTGCACAGCACGCCTATTCAAAGAGAGCGTTCAGCTGAGGGGGTCAAAGACAGGACAGAAAAATAACATATTGCTTCTAAATTGTTTATGGAAAAATCTTGATAAGATTATAAGTGGACCTCATTCAATACATGCTTGACTCTCCTAGATTTAGTAAATTAATTTGCACAGCACAATTATTATTGTGGCTTGTACTTTAATATTTCATAGCTTATCTTGTTTTGTTTTTGTTTAAATGTCATTGCATTGGCAATACAAAACAAATTTGTCATTCCAATAAAGTTTTAAATTGAATTGAGCGAGAGAGCGAGTGGGGAGGGTGGGATTTGAGCAGTATTCTTGTGCTCATCACTGTGTCCTAATATGGTGTCATCAGAAACCTCACTGGACCTCTTCTACTCTTCTCGTAATTCCCCGCCCATCTCTGAGAAAGTGAGAGAAATGGAAACAGAATTATCAGCAGAACAGCAAGGACACAGTTCACAGAAGACACACATGTGGAAAGAGAGCCAGAGACAGGAAGTCAGAAAGAAGAAAGAACGGGGCTAATGGATGAGTGGAAAAGGCTGAGGCACATTCATAAAGAGAAAACCAAAGATGAGCAAACAGGAAACAGCGTGAAAACATCTGGCCCAGAGCCGACGAGCATCTTTTCCATTCAGCTCAGAACGTGACTTTATCAGGCTTTGTGAGACGAAACCCAACCAATTCCAGGCCAAAACAAAGTCATTTAATGCTTAACACACTGACCTAGTCCGTTCGATTTTACTACTTTATCAACTCTTCATCTTTTGTTCCTCTCTGCTCTCCCTTCCCTCTGTTTTTGTCTGCACTACGGAGGTTGGCAGAACGAGTGGAAACATTGTGGTTAGCCAGGAGAGGAAGAGAGAGAGTGGGAGTAAGTTACTACCGTCTTTCAGAGGAAGAGACACATTGAGAGTAAGGGACAGGTCGTCATTGCATTGCACTGGTTAGCTTGTTAAATTTCCACTGGGTCTTTACGTCAGCCAAAATATGTTTTGGGATAAACCCAGGCACTAGATGCGTAAAGTTGCCTCTCTTGGAGTTCAGTAGGGGCATGTGTTGCTTGGGTCAGTAGGGCCACAGTTGCTTGGGTCAAAGGTCATGTGACAGGAAGTGAATGTAGGGCAAGCTTGCTGCAGTCGTTTAACAGTACAGACCTCACTATTAAGATGCTCAGAAGAACTGTAGTAAAATTGTATGACCTTCAGAAGGGTGCTTCTTAGGGCAAACTATTTCTCATATTTAATCGTTAGGGATTGGAACAAACCCCTAACCCTTAAGTATTAAACTTTCGGGCAGGCGGGTTGCCAGAAAATCCTGTATGTGCTGAAGTAAGAACTGAAGCCGTATCTAGGGATTAATATATTACAAAGACTAGACTAATTGGATGAAATGGAGAATTAGATTACTTTGACCTAGTAAGTTCATTTTCCGGAGGGTCCCTGTTCTTCCTCCTTTCACTTCTGCAGTGAATGGAGTAATACGAAGGGATTGACTCTGGAGACTTCGGATGCTCATGAGGAATGTCACAGTCAGTCCATGTAAAGAGGCAGTCTCTCAATCTCTTGTACCTGACCTGCCATGGGCATCCTGCCCTGACAAGACCAGACTTATCTTTGGTCTTCCGTGGAAAAGAACACTAAAAACTAGGAGAGTGTGACAGTGAAGCAGTGATTGATAGCAGCTTAGAGTAAAGATAAGTGCACTTGCAGTAAAAAATTAAGCTGATATATTAAGATCTTGTCAGAGTTAAAATATTTTATATTCTACACTTTAGTAGTACTTTTCGTTTGAAATTCCCCTTAGATTGTTAGTTAGTCAATTATGAAGACATAATTTAGATTCCCATGTCTACTTTTTTTTTTATCTCTCATTAGGTAAGTCAGTAAAAGCATTTGACTCAAACCATAAGGTTATAAGTGGAGGTTTCAAAACTGAAAATTGACTCGTCACATTAAACAGACATTCAAAATGTGTACTGCTGGGAGGTCTCCAGGAGCAGCAGGAGGCTGGAAAATTATTTCATTTGTATCTTTGTTCTGTTATACTTGTCTATGCTTGTTGTTTATTTTATATGCTGATTTACTCACCTACAAAATCACTGATATTTTTTTTTTATCTCCCAAATAGAGCAATTAAAGTCATCTTGTAATTATTTTCATATCGCAATATATATTGCAGAAAAACAAAATATTGCAATCTGAGTTTTTTTTTTCAATATCTTGCATCTCTACTTGACACCTGGTGGTTGAGCAGGTTTAACCTTGTGATATCCGATTGGCCTAATCCATAAGAAACATCTCGTATACCCACCTTAACCTATCTATGACAGATGTGACTAGGGTTGGTTATCGTTTGGGTTTTTTTCCGATACCGATGCCAAATCGATACTTTTGAAAACATCAACTATCCCATTAATATTTAAAGTCTTGAATTAGGGATGCACCGAAATGAAAATTCTTGGCCGAAACCGAAAACCGATAAAGAGAAAACCAAGGCCGAAAACCGAAACCGAAACACCGAAATAAATTATGCCAATTATTAGTACCATTGCATTTATTGCTATGACCGTGTACTAACTTTACTAAAATTAAGACATTGCAATTGCATAAATTAATATTAAAGTTTCAAAGATAATTACAGTTACATAACTTATTAAAAAAAAAAACATAAAAATACATAATTACAAATGATGTAAATATTTATTAAGCACATTGCAACAATGCACAGTATAAAATAAAATTCTAACTAAAAATTTATCCCACTCATGTGTATATTTAATAATAATGTACAGGCCTACTGGCCTGCAGAAAGGTTTTAAAATGAACAGTTCTCTCATAAAAACAAAGTGCATTTAGGTGAAGTGCATTTGAAATTGTTCTATGTAGGACTAGAAAGTGCATTACTTCTCCAGTTGGCAAGACTGTTATCACTTCTGGGGATGGGGACTTCAGACAGATAACCATCTAGCTGTTGAGCAGTTGAGCTTGTCATCTGCCTGACATTTGAGAAATATTTGAGAGAGTGTATTTAAATAGGGCCAGGGCATAAATAAACATTTTTATCAAATTAAAGCAGAAATCTAGCAGAAAATCTAGCATATGGCTACAATCTGATATTATGTATGTATACATGTTTGTGTGTGTGTATAAGAACAAAATAGCCAACGTATTATTATTATTTGAGGCACTTTCTTGCAGAATTCCACTGAACATATCAGACAACGATGGTGCATGCCACTCATCTGATGCAGAGACCAGTCTTTTTTTCTGCGCTCTGGTCTGTCTCCTGCGCTTGGCGCTTCTCCGTCTCCACGCGGGTTCTCCGCATCCAGCGCGGCCTGGATCATTTCTCGTGCGCGCTGCCTTATTTCCGCATCCAAGTAATGGTCATTATAACGCGGATCAAGCACATTCGCGATGAAGTGCAGAGGATCCGAAAAGATCTCAGTGAGACGTGTGCTAACAGACTCTATAAGACTGTACTTTTCTTTGTTTTTACTTCGTGGTCCGTCTTAATCTCTTTGTTAGGAGACGTTTTAGTGCTGCAAATAAAGGAATACGAAGAGAGAGAATGTTCTCACTGGTGTGAAGTGAATGTCGCGGGGAGCTCGTGGTCTTTGCTATGCAGGTGTACGTGCAGGTCGCGGTTTCTGTTTGCGTCATCACAACATTTCGGCCGTGTTGTTTCGGTGATAAAAGTCTATCGGCCGAAAACCGAAAAGGCCATTTTCGGCCGAAAATTTTCGGTGGCCGAAATTTCGGTGCATCCCTATCTTGAATACTTCTTCGCCAGTTGTTGTTGGTTGTGTGCTGCATAACACAACTGCTGAGGAACAAATGCTTTCATTAATCTTTTACATTTATGCTTGGTACACTCACACTTGCTTTGTAAGTGGTCTTATTATATACTTACATCACTTATGATGTTGCTTCACAATGTTTCCAACTGAACTCACAGTAAACCCAAAATGGTTTCTATTGTCAATGGCAAATCAATAGATACAGCTAGAGAGGAAATGGCATCAGAGCAAAGCACCTGCCTTTAGTTCCGCTTACTTTTCCCTTTGAGTTCATGTACAAAAAAAAAAAATAGGTTGCTAGGTTCTCACCCTCCCACAGCCCTTCAAAACTAAATCTTGATTTCTGTATGAAATGACTTCTATTATGATGAAAGTTCATTGTGTTTTTACAAGACGGATAAACTGTAGACGCACCCCCTGGAATGTTTGCACTAGTGCTGCAACGGCGCGTCACACTGTTTACATCTCGCGTAATGGCATACTGGGAATGGAGAAAGTTGCTTTCTATCACAAAAACTGAGACCACTGTTATCAAAAGAATGGGAATACTTCAAACAGAGGCCAAATAAAAGGCCATTTGTTCCCTTTGAAAAACCGATATGGTGTACCATGGCAGCACAACTGCGATGCACGAGCACCTTAGAGGAAAACATCCTGGCGCTCTCCGGTGTTACGGTTTAACTGGTTACCGTGTGATCTGGTGACCAACTTCAGGTCTCTGCTGCAGATGTGATGGAACGACCGCAGCAGATTCGGCGATTCTAAAAGTACAAACTGATGTGATATTAAGTGTCTAATAAACGCAGACTTGCTGATTGCATGATTCTGATATTCTTGAAAGATTACAAGTTATTGGTATCAGAGCAGCTGACGTAAGGATAAAATAAAGTCTTTGTTGGCGCGGGTTTTGAATGCGCGTTAGGGGCATACACATATCGCGCCTAAAAATGTGTGGAAAACCCTACTCGCACCACTTTCTCCTTCTTTCCAAAGCACTCGGGCAGTTGCGCCCCTGGGATGTCTGCCGTTGCTAAGCAACCATGACGTGCTCTCTCCATGAAGACACAGAAATTTCACCAAAGAATAAATGGATTTGCAGCTCTAAAAATCTCTTGCAGTAGCCTTGCTACTAAATTTATTTCAACATGGCAATCCATATACAGCTATGATCAGCAGTTCCTTCATCTTAGCTGAGCTTTCAATGTTGTTACGGGAAAGGATGAAGCTGATTGGTTGGTTCTTGTCACATGACCTGCGGTGCGCTTGTGGCATTCTGAAAAGTTGAGATGTTTTTAACTCGATGCGGTGCAGACGTGCCTGTTTTTGCATGCGCGTCACGACCGCGTCGCTTCCATTGACCCCGCATACCTCTCAACTACATTGGAAAATATGAACTTGAGCACGCAAAAGACGCGATATGTGTACGGCCCCTTAAAAGACAGCGCGCCGCGAGACAACAGTCACAAACCACTTAGCTCCAGATCTCTGGAAACCATGCTAAACCATAACAGAACCCTGACTACATTTTATGGTTTGTGATGTAAGAACATTTCATGACATCTCAGACAACTGTAAATTTGTGGCTACTGTGGTTTAATTATAAACGCTATCGTAAACTCTTATTTACCATAAGAGTAAAATTTTCTTTGCCTCTTTATTTTTGTATACTGTAAAAACTTCAACGCATTGGTTGAAAATGAATAAAGGTTGAAATATTATATTAGAAGTTGTACTTGTATATTTTTTGTAAAGTTATCCAAAGGATTCATTAGCTAATAAAAATAAACAACATTAGATTATTTATTGTAATAAAAATAATCTTTAGAGTAATCGACTTATCGAAAAAATTATCGTTAGATTAGTCCACAGAAAAAAATAATCGTTAGTTGCAGCTCTAGTTTTCACGAATCTGTTTCTTTGTGTTTACCAATGCTAATGCGCTTGAATGGGAATTCTAGTCCAGGGATCCTGACGGTTGAATCCCAGGCTGGGATTCCCAGCTATGATGAATTACTTTACAGCAGTTTCCTGGAAGACGGCAGTGCCTCTGGGGTTGCGTGTACTGCAGGAATATCCCCTGATCCCAGCTTGCTTTCAGTTCCCATGTTTGCGAGGTCAAAGGACTATTTATGACTTCCTTGAGTCTGGATCTCTTGGGAGGAGCGGGTCCACATGGCCATCCAGCTCAGACAGGTTCTGACCCAGAAGCTCATTAACTCTTTGGCTCAGGTCTTTAATAATCGGTGTCTCTAGGCACAAAGAGGCTAACAGGGACTTGACGTTCATGAATGGCTCATTGATGTGGCCTCCGCGGCCCCATTGTGTTTGGATTTGTGTGTACGGATCTGTATGTCCTTTGGCTCCGAGCTTGTTCGGAAGTGGCCCCGTGTTTGTGGCTCATTTTGGCTGGCTGAATATTAGTTTGCATACTCGCGCTCTGCACTGAAGTATGTGCTGTTGATGGGAAAGTACATCATTTCGGCACATTTTGAAGTTGCATCTTAATACCAGACTCATTTGTTCGTGAACTGTATCTGCACATCCAAAAATAATTGCATTAAGATTACATTGGCTTTCTTCCAAGTTAACAATTTTTAGTTTGTTTTTTCCTAATAATAGTTGTGGTCATTATGGAAATAATACTAGTGTTAATAACATATATATATATCTCACTTTATATTTATTGTTAATAAAATTATTACTAGTAATACTAACATGTTTATGAGGGTTTGTTAGGCTGCTCTCTCACAACAGTTACGACCGAGAGTGTGGCTCTGTTTATTCTCAGACATGTCTTTCATGTCTCTCAGAAGCCGTTGAGAAAGTGTTCCCGCAGGCTATATAATGTAGTCTAATATGCACAAGCATTTCCCCGCAGCAGTAGTGTTATCGCTGACACTTGTGTGTGTTTGAGGAGATGATATATGAGCGTAACACGGTTCGCTCGTGAGCCGTATGTTTGAACAGGCTGATACTGGCCTGCTGTAATCGCTCTATGTTTGTTTTCTACTCCATTGGTACAACAGAGCCTCTCCACCGGACACTTGAAAGTGTGTGTGTGTGTGTGTGTGTTGGCACAACAGAAGCGCTCATCCCCTTGCTTAGTGTTG
This sequence comes from Carassius auratus, assembly GCF_003368295.1. Taxonomy (NCBI): domain Eukaryota; kingdom Metazoa; phylum Chordata; class Actinopteri; order Cypriniformes; family Cyprinidae; genus Carassius; species Carassius auratus. The sequence continues at coordinate 19,900,532 of NC_039264.1, forward strand.
TTTAATGTAAACATCAGTGCTGAAACAAACCTGCTCGGGTGCTTTCAAGCGCTTGTTGTGTATCTGTGTCGTATCAAGAGCTGGATCAGACCTTGTTTGCCCTCACAGGGAAAGTAGATTTGCGGAAACAAGATTATCCAATTACAGTTCATTTTACACTTGCAAACCATTAATCGTGTAGCTTTAAGCTGTAGCTTTGTGCGGAAGTTGCAATGCACTACTTACATATTTAATCAGCTGTAAGTCTCAGATCATCAGAATTAACTACACCGAGCCGTTGTTCACCGACAAGCTGTGCAAAACATACGCAAAATATGATCGTGGTTTTGCACAGCTTGTCAGTGAACAAGGGCTTTCTAAGGACTGCTGGGAAATATGTAGATGGAAAAAGACATTTTAGACTTTGTATGCATGTCTTTTGTTTGCAGGTTTAAAGACGTATCTGATCTCGGGACGGAAGATGGGCTTTCAGTGTGGCTGTTCCCAGCTCAGTTTGAGTCCGTCCTCATACACACACACGCCTGATCTCACACACTGCGCCGTCGCTGAACCACTCTCACACGGCAAGGTATGGCCCTCCGCACACACACAAATGCTGGGTTTGTTACACAAGTTATAAAATAAAAAAATATTTACTCACCGTTTTCAGTGCATTTCTCATCTTTCTCTCCGCAGCCTGCGTGCACATCCTGTATCATCTCCGTAGATGTCATTGACCGTCCGGTAGCAGATGAAGCATCTAGAAACGGCTGCCAGGATGAACACAGAGCCAACAGCAACAAGGTACAAAACTAATGATGATGACTATAAAAGCCTCAGTAATTGTGCACACACCTTAACACAAGAACCCAGTGTACTCCATTTGAGCAGATACTGAAATGCTGTCATTAGTGGCTGTTTGTTTAAATATGTTATGAAATGTTGGTGTAATTAGTGGGAGTACAACACTTCAGCTAAAGTTTTATACCATATATCTTTAGTCCTAAGTAAACGTAAGGAGTTTGCAGACTTGATGTGAATTTGCCGAAAACGCTGCTGTTTGCCGTAATAAATACTGTTCAATTAAAGTTCGATTGATTAGTCAGCTTACTGGACACATGGTTCTTTTTGGTGAATTACAAACAGCCTACAGCACAACCAATGCAGTCCAGTTCGTGAACAAGTGAATCTTTTGACCCATTTTTTTATTTTAGTGAATGAAAAACAAATGACGTGGGAAGTGTAGTCCAATTTTTATTTTTTATTACTGTTGAGCCAGTTCTAAATTAGAACTGAATCCTGAGCGAATTGGTCTTTTAAACGGGTTCTTTTTTGTGAATCATCTTTAGAATATTTTCTTTTAAGTGATTCAAAAGCATACAGTGTGACTCTGAACCGAATCCTGGACAAATTGGTTTTGATCAGTTTCTTTTTATTGAATCGAAAATAGACAGTGTAGTCTGATTCCTGAACAAATTAACCTTATGAACATTTATTTTTGACACATCAAAAACATACAGTGCAGCCACTTTAGTCTGATTCCTGAACAAATTCATCTTTTGAATCAGTTCTTTTTAGTGAATCAAAAACACACAGTCTGGACAGTGTAGTCAGATTTGCAAACAAATGACTCTTTTGAGCAAGTTCTTTTTAGTAATCTGCATTAGAACTGATTCCTCAATGAATGAGTCTTTTAAAATGGCTCTTTTTAGTGAATCGAACATACAGTGCTGTCAGTTATGTTTGATAAATAAAAGAACCTACAGCATGACAAGGGTAGTTCAATTCCTAAACGAATTATTCTTTTAAATAGGGGTTTAACGATGTTTATATTGATCAAATGTCTGACGATACACTGTATCAATGCCACATTTAAAATATCAATATCTGTAGTATAAATAGGCATCTTTGTTTTGCCATGTAATGTCTGTCTATACATTACTGCCAAGGTGTGAATTCTCGTTCAAACTCGAGTATCAGGACTCGATATAAGATCGGCCCGAAGGCAAAAGATGAGCATGAAAGATGCTCAGGATAGTTAATGAAACTGTCTGGTGCTGAGTGAAACGTTTTCTGTGCACAGACAAACATCTGAAGCACACGCATATAGCACGCGTGTAGTAAATTGAGCTCTATGCTTGTAAACACATTCGGTTAGATATGTGTCTTAACGTAAACTGTGGAGAAAGAAAACACATGTATCAGTATATTGGATCTGTGCTTTTGTTCTTAAAGTGAAAGCAAACTAATAATAAACCTAATGCTGTCAAGTAGTGCTCACTGCTCCTGACTAAATGTCCTTTGTAACATCAATAATTATTATTCTACATTTCATTTAAATGAAGACTATGCAGTTTTTTATATTTGATTACTACATTTATGTACCTGTAAATTTATTTTAAACTGAAAAAACTGAAAAGCACTGTTTATTGAGTTTGTCTTTGTTCTACTGTATTTATTTTCCGCAACTGCTTGTAACTTTGTTATCTGTAGAAATTATTTTTAACACTGAGCCCATAGTAGCAGCCAAAAAAAAGAAAAAATCTAATATCAATTTTTTCGCGTTCATGTATTTTTTCTTATAACTGGAATATCTAGTTTTATTGGTTTCCCAATGAGGATTGACACTAAAAAAATGTTATTTTATTTTTTTATGAATGCCACAATTGTGATACAGGATGTTAAAATTCCACATAAATGTTCGTGTTATACATTATGGTTGCATTTGTGTAATAAAAATTTTGATGATCATTTAAAATGGCTTTATAATATAATATCAATAAATCAATCGATATGCCTCTTTATCGAATCGTGTCGTAGTTTTTTTATGTATCAAATATCATATCGCTGAGTATGAGAATCGATATCGTATCGTGATGAACCATCCAATTTACACCCCTACTTTTGAAGATGTTTAACGAATCGAATTCACACAGTGTGGCCAGTGTAGTCTGATTCCCAAACAAATGACTCTTTTGAACTTGTACTTTTTGAGAAATCTAAATCCTAAACCTACATTTTAACATTTCAGTGTTGTCCGATTCCTAAATGAGGTAGATCATCTAATGATCTGCATTAAAACCAGTCTTTTTTTTTTTTCCTTTTTTTCTTTTAATAATGAAAACTCTACATCACAACCAATATTGTCCAATTTCTGAGCAGATGAATCTTTTGAACTTTAGTCTGATTCCCAAACAAATGACTCTTTTGAGAGAATTGTTTCTTTTGCACAGTTTCCTGCAGGTCGTAGCCCTAAAACCCTGAATGGCCTGTTGAGTCCTCTGTGTGAGGAGCGGAAACAAGTCAGCCAGTCATCTCTGTGTGACAAACTCCAGGAGAAGAACAGGAGCTGGGTGGGGAGTCTGGCCGCAGAAGGAGGCAGCGCCAGTGGCATGGACCACTCAGCCATTCTCCCGCTGCGCTCCAAAAACTTTCGGGGGAAAAGTGACGTGCAGTTTGTGGAGGTGATAAAGGAAGACAGGTGAGTGAGAGACGTTTCGTTTGAATAGTAGTTTTGTAATTCAGTCTTCATTTTCACCTTGTTTCCTACATATTGTCTTTGTTTTAGTCTGATGAAGGATTACTTCTTCAAGCCGCCCATTAACAAGCTGAGTCTGAACTTCCTGGAGAAATCTCTGGAGTCCGCTTACCGTACCAGCTACCAGGAGCAGGTACACACCTGAAATAAAATAAAACATAACATATAAAACGTTGTTTTCTTTCTGCTGATGGGCAAGGCATATATATATTTTGTTAAACCAGTGTACTTCAATAACAAAAACTAAAATTGACTAAATGACAACACAACAAAGTGCTGTAAATTGATATAAAATATATATATATATATATATATATATATATATATATATATATATATATATATATATATATATATATATATATATATATATATATTTATTAGGGGTGTAACGATACGCGTATTCGTATTGAACCGTTCGGTACGACGCTTTCGGTTCGGTACGCGGTACGCATTATGTATACCGAACGGTTCGTTGGAGTAATTAATTATATTTGAAAAAAAAAAAAAAAAAAGAGAGAGATAGAAATATAATGATATGCGTTCAACAAGGTAGCCCAATAACCCAAACAACGTAACAGGCAACGCCCCTGACACTCCCGAAGAAGAAAAAAACACCATCTTATATGTTTATGTTAGGCTACTCAGCAGGCGCTCGCTCACTCAGTACACGCTGAAGGCTCGTTGCAAAATAGCCAATGCGTTTAACAGACTAGAAATGAGAAGATCCTCCAATAACCAACAGGTCTGGTGTTTGGGTGCACTTTGGATTCCCTTTAAGCTATAATGGTGATGGCAAGAGAGTGGTGGATAAATAAACAACGGTATGTCGCATCTGCAACATGACAGGGTACACCAGCGGGATTACAAAAAAAAAAAAAAAAACACCAGCGGGAATATCTGGGATATATGCGTCAGTACTATCTGGGAAAAGACGAAAAAAAGGAGAAACATGCACGCAGCAAACTATCCCTGCAGCATTTAGACACTATAGCTTACAGGGAATCCAACCCAAACACCAGACCTGTTGGTTATTTTAGGATCTTATATTTCTGGTCTGTTAAAGGCATTCGACATTTTGCAACGAGCCTTCAGCGCGTGCTGAGTGAGCGAGCGCCTTAGGGGCCGTTCACATATCGTGCCTAAAAACGCATGGAAAACGCTAAGCACGTCTTTCTCCTCCTTTCCAAAGCGCTCGGGCAGAAGCGCTCATGAGGCGTCTGTCTTTGCTAAGCAACAATGACGTGCTCTCTCCATGAGACGCGGAAATTTCAGCGAAGGATAAATGGATTTGCAGCTCTAAAAATCGCTTGCAGTAGCTCTGCTACTAAATTTATTTCAAAATTGCAATCCATATACAACTATGATCAGCTGATCCTTCATCTTGGCTGAGCTCTCAACGTTGTTACGGGAAAGGATGAAGCTGATTGGTTAGTTCTTGTCACATGAGCCGCGGTGCGCTTGCGGCATTCTGAAAAGTTGAGATGTTTTTACATTTTGCTGTATTTAAAACGTATCGAACCGAACCGAACCGAACCGTGACATCAGTGTATCGTATCGAACCGAACCGTGAATTTTGTGAACCGTTACACCCCTAATATATATATATATATATGTATATATCACACACTTTTTGAGAAATTAACTGAGATTGATCCCACCTAACATTAAAATTTGTGGAAATAAACTTGCATTGCTATAATTTCACATTCAATCTTCAAATTAATATAAAAAACAACATACAGTATTTTTTTATTATATATATATATATATATATATATATATATATATATATATATATATATATATATATATATATATATATATATATATATATATATATATATATATATATATAATTGTTATGTGTATCTGTATTATATGTATCTGTATTATATAACTATAAATAAATGTATCTCAGTGATATTAAAATAATAAAACCCTGGTACACACACACACACTCCTGTCAGAGTATGTAGATCTTAAACACTATCACGCATGGACCTCTTCTGGTTATTCACAGAAGTGCAGCGTCATCACATCATGACCTCTGTGTTTCCTCCAGGTGGTGAATCAGGTGCCGGTGCAGACGTTTGCCAGTCCAGTCTTCAGCTCGCTGCTCGATGTTCTGCTGTCTTGTGCCATTTTTCTGGCCCTGACCATTGCCTGCTTCCTGCATCCCCTTGTTACCATGAAGACGCCCCTGGCAGCCACACTGGGTCTGGCCATCACAGCCGCTCTGCTGGAGCTGGTTTCTCTCGCTTTGTCCGTTCGGTGAGCTGGACGTGATCGTTTCTTCTGTACTGTTATACTTAGATCAAATAAATCGAATGACTTTCGCAGTCATCTAGTGCTCAAGTGGAGTGACTCATACTTTAAATAAAGTATCTAATTTGATATGTATTATAATTAAACTAATAATTTAAATCATATTAAAGTGAACAAATTATATAGAGTAATTCAACACTGAGATGTAATTTGCAAATCTCAGAATTAGTATCCATTTTTCATACTATATTGCCTAAATTCACTTTTTGCATTTCATAAATATTCCCCTGGTTTCACAGACGAGGTTTAAGCCTAACCCCAGACTAAAATATAATTCTGAGCGGTTTCAGCTGAAATAAACTTGCACCTTTTTGGTCTTAAAATATATCAGTGCCTTTGTTTTGTCTCACAAATTGATGCACACCAGGTAATGTTTTTATTTTTCTAAAGGCACGTTTATAAAAATAACTTAAATATCCTAATTTAACTATGGCCTAATCCTGGCTTAATCTAAGCCCCGTCGGTGAAACCAGGCCTTACATTTTTATTGTTTTCTTTCATTTATGTACAAAAAATTGGGTAGAACGGTGATATACTGCTGGTTTATTGGTTATTTATTAACTAAACGTTAAACAAACTAAACTTTGAAAGAAACTTTAACGTAAATACAATTGTTAATGTGACCGCTTGAATACATTCTATTATTATAATATGTATGTTAATATGTACCATATTCATAAATGGTTGATTTGGGATATTTAATTCTTCATAGTCAAGTTTTCCCTACTTTTACATTTTATCTTTTACAATTACTTTAATTTAGCGCAAGGTGACTATAAATGTGAATCTTCAGAAACACTTCATTTAAAATATTCATAAATATATAGTGATTAACAGTGAAATGTAATTTTCAGCAAATTTCAAAATCATTATCCTTTTTTTTCCACACTTTTCATTCAAATTTTATGATGCCCAAAGAATTAAAAATGACATAAAATGGTGTCTAACTGTGCTATTAGTGGTTTACCTGTGAGTCATAAAATGGAATGATGTTGAGTTTACTAGTTGGGTTTTGTCTAATGAGATCTCCATCTTTCTCCTGCAGTATGGTGTTTTGTCTGGATGATGTACAGAACTGCACTCAGTCTCTGTTGAAGCTGGTGTCTGGCTGGCTCCCGCGTCATGTGATCGGGGCTGTGCTCGTTTCACTTCCTGCGGTGTCCGTCTTCTCCCACCTGACTTACAGCGTGCAGCTGCCCATCCAGGTGAGCAGGAGAACAGGAAGGTGACCTCTTTAAACTGCTGCTCATTGAGAAATGTTTCAAATGTCAGAATGATTTCTGAAGAATCATGTGACACTGAAGACTGTAGAGTAGTGATGCTGAAAATTCAGCTTTGCATCAGCTGTTGGGTTTTGTTTTTATTATTCTAGCATTGAATTGATACTTTAGACATCTCTATCTCTACAAGATATCTTCATCTTCAAGATTGTTAATTATCCCCCAGTTTCTTGAAGTCTGTTGGATCAAAATGTGTCTATTGAAAGCCTGGTAATTGGAGGAAGAGTTTAAACCTTCAAAGGTGTTACTCTAATAATAATAAACTCTACAGAATCAAACTATATTATGACATGCAGAACTGTACCGAGTATCTCAGAAGCCAGTGACTGTTGATTTTTTTTTTTTTTTTTAACTGTGTGCTCACTCTTTCTTTGGATCTGTAGGTGACCATGTTCCTGTGCTGTGCTCTCATTATTGCTATAATCCAGTACTGTAACTTCTGCCAGCTGAGTTTCTGGATGCGCTCTGCTCTGGCCACTGTAGCTGGTTTGTCTTTACTCATCCTGCTCTACAGCGCCACCACCAGGCCCAGGTCAGACATCCTCAGCTTCATTTCTTCACCAGTGGATCCTCTGCAGTGAATGAGTGCCGTCAGGGTCCAAACAGCTCACAACAGCTTCACATGACTCCAGTCCATCAGTTAATGTCTTGTGAAGTGAAAAGCTGCATGTTTGTGAGAAACAAATCCATCATTTTAAATTAAACCATCGCTTCTGTCAAAAATGTTGCTTTCTCCAGTGAAAAAGTTGTCTCACCTGAATTCAGGAGAGAAATGTACAGATCAAGCATCGTTTACAAGTCAGATGTAAACAAATATTTTTATGTTTTTATCAACTGTTTGGACTTTCATTCTGACGGCACCCATTCACTGCAGAGGATCTGCTGGAAAGCATGTGATTTGTAAATGGAGTAAATTTCTCAGAAGAATGAAGAAATAAACTCTACAAAATCTTCAGTATCCTTTTGGGTGAACTATTCTTTTAAATAAAAACTGCATTCATTATAGTTTTAGAATATTGTACATTTTTGTGATTTGTTGACTGTTCATGATGGTACATGTCCACCGGTGCTTAAGAATTCCACCCAATACCACCCAAAACAACAGATGTGTGTCTGGAAAAGCCATTAAATAAAATAATTTAATATTGAAAGCAATAAATCCCACAATCCCCCACATAAACCTGCCACTCCTGTAGAAGATGCCTACTCATCTCCGGTGGACATGTATGGTTGCTTTAGAGTACACTTTATTTATTAATATCCTGTAACTGTTTTCTTTTAGCAGCACCACTGACACATTTCCAGCATCTGGGTGAGTGTTTTTTTTTTTATATATTCCTATCGCTGACTCTGATTTGAGCTGACATTTGTAAGATGGTTGAGATTTTACTGTTTGTATGTGAATGTGAAAATATGATGCTGTTAATAAATCGTTAAGTATACAGGAAGTCATTTTATTGACATATAAATATTACTCAATCTAAAACTTAAAGGGGCCCATATTGACGTTATTAAAATTACCAGAACTGAAAGGAGCCCATTAACCGTAAGTAGACATGAAATCAAAATTCACCATATCTAATTTCTATTGTACAGTATTTTTTCTAATTATACACTACCAGACTTTCAAGTCGTCACAAACACAGTAAACTCTGATAGGAGGTATGTGACAAATGACAACGATATGTGCTCTAAAATTAGCTCAAAATATCAGACATGATTAAAATCCTCTGATTATGTGCTGTGCCAATTATACACCATGTGTATTCCTGAAAATCTGCAGACTGGCTCTGAATTTCAGCAACTAGTGCCGTCTCATCCAGCAAATTGAGGCCAAAATTGGTGCAAAGGTCATGTAGCGTATTCCAGCCTTTAATCACAGGTGCAGAGTGCATGCTTAAATGTTAAAAGGTTTTAAAAATCTATGGCATTTAAACTGCTATATGGTAAAGACAAGGTGACAAGTCCACAGACCCCAGCACCATTCATAGTTAAAACATCTTAAAACTGAAAGGGTGTTTTTGAGCACCTTCTACTGTAGGTGGTGTTATTCTGTAAAACACACCACTCATCTCTGAAATCTCTTTCTCTTGTCTCCAGGAACATGAGTAATCAGAGTGCTGAAGTAGATCAGGCAAGTGTGTTGGTCTCTGAGCCCACAGCGCTCGACCTGCTCGTCCTAGAGACCGTGCTCTCCTTCTTCCTCCTGCTAGTGCTGGTTTGGTTTCTCAACCGAGAATTCGAGGTCAGCTACCGTCTGCATTACCACGGAAATGTGGAAGCTGACAAGCATCGCATCAAGATCCAGACCATGCGAGATCAAGCGGACTGGCTGCTGCGTAACATCATCCCCATCCATGTTTCCGAGCAGCTAAAGGTGAACCAGAGTTACTCTAAAAATCATGACAATGTCGGGGTCATCTTCGCGAGTATCGTCAACTTCAGCGAATTCTACGAGGAGAGCTTCGAGGGTGGGAAAGAGTGCTACCGAGTACTTAACGAACTCATCGGAGACTTCGACGAACTGTTGCGCAAGCCTGCATTCTCAAATGTAGAGAAGATTAAAACCATCGGTGCCACCTACATGGCAGCATCTGGATTAAATGGGCAGCAGTGCCAAGAACAGCCACATCCGCATGCCCACCTACGTGCCCTCTTTGACTTCGCTCTTGAAATGATGCACGTAGTGGACGATTTTAACAAGAACATGTTGGGTTTCAAGTTCAAGCTGAGAATTGGCTTCAACCACGGGCCCCTGACTGCCGGCGTCATCGGCACTACCAAGCTGCTTTACGACATATGGGGTGACACGGTCAACATCGCAAGCCGCATGGACAGCACAGGAGTGGAGTGCCGCATACAAGTTAGCGAAGAGAGCCACTGTGTGCTCAGCAGAATGAACTACACCTTTGATTATCGTGGCACTGTGAACGTGAAAGGGAAAGGGCAGATGAGGACTTACTTGTATCCCCAAATGAACGAAGGCAGATCAGGGTCCACTCAAAGCCTGGAACAAGGCCAGGTGGACGATGCCCTTGGGCATTTAGAGCCCGACACACTTGCCAACACAACATCAACAACATCTGCTGCACCACTAAACCCTCCCTGCACCTCTCCCAATGTTGCCTCTATCAGTGGCCACGGTGTGCCTCAGGGCCGTGTATTAGGCCCGTCTCAGATTACAGAGTTGCACCAAGACACTAAGCACAATTCTCCTGTCCCCCAGCTCAAAGAAAAGGATTATGAGAGTCCTTCTCAAGCACCATCGCTAAGTGGTACACAACCTCCCTCAATAACACAACTGTACACGCCGTTAGCCACACCAGAGACACCTTTACAAGGAGAGGAAGATGACGATGCAGATGAGGGTACAAAGCTCAGGGCAGTGGAGTGATCCGATTTCCTTCTCACCTCGGCTGTCCTTCTTCAAGAGCCAATCCGCAGATAATTTTCAGGCTCTACTTCCTTCAAGGGGCTTTGACGACCATAACTGTTGGAGTTCCAATGAGTAGCATTAGCCTGTATAGGGCATATGTGTTGATCACGTGACCTAAATAGAAAAAAAGGTGCGCTAAGCATCTGCTGTGTGGATCACAGTGTAGCACAGAGGGGGGAAATGGATGGAGTTAATATTTCTGATGTTCTCTTATTTGTTTTTGTTTTTTTGTTTTTGTTTATAAAGTGCCTTCACAATATGCAAAATCAGTCAAATATGATTTTATTATTACAACAAATATATCAGCATGGCTTTTTGAAGGGACGTGGACAGTGAAAATGCCATATTATTTCAGGATCAATGGCTAATGTTTTAAAGTTATTATAATGAATATACAGTCCAGTGTATTAGTTTCACTGCTCTACTACATGGGCGGTCACCTATATTGAAATAAAACCCAGAAGGCAAGGGCGGATAGATAAAGATGGGCTTCCAGCAGTTCTTTCCACAATGCCCATATTAATATCAAGTATATCTGGCAGCAAACAACGTAGCTTTTATCAAAGGGAGGTAGAAGTGGCTCACGCAAAATAGCAACTAATGAAATGAGGAAAAACAGCACAATCAGCCTTATTTGTTTGAATCCCAATCAAGAAAGATGGCAGAAACCATGTTGTGCGCTCTCTTCCCTTCATTAGAGGACACAAGGGCCGGTGATTGTAATACATTCGGAAATTCAGAGTATGATGTTTGTTGAAAACATGCTGTGTTTGGAGGTTCAGTGCATTTAAAAAAAAATTTTTTTGCATAAAATTTAGCCCCAAAATTTAATATTTCTCATTGCCAGAAGGGAACATCCTACAGAATTCAAAATTAAATCAATAAATCTAATTTCTCAGCATGGCACTTACAGTATTTAAGGATCTTAATGCAGCAGAACAAGTGTTTTTCCCTAAATATATCCAGTAAACTCCATCCTACGAAGCCTTCAGTTGAACAGATTTTGTTTATCAGTGCATTTGACTTCATTTCACTCAGTGCCTCAGATTTTCGTAGCAGAATCAGTTGTTTTTCACTGTGATTGTGAGTTGGTATCGCCGATTCATCATAGTTTTTATTGATCACCGTGCACTTGTGATACCAGTTCACTCCATGGCCTTGTGGAAGAAGGTTCTTGTGCTGCCATAATTTGGTGAGCGGCTTGCAATTTTTCATATTGATATGTTTATTTCTACCTACTTTTTCAGAATTTTTTTATTTTATTTGCGTGCCAATTCTGTTGAGATTTTGACAGCAGCTCTTCAAAAAAAAAAAAAACATTTTTGTGCAGAGATCTGATTTTCTTTGCTTTTCTTTACCTGATTTATTTAGTCTCTGATGCATTCAGAACACTAGAGAATAATCCGCAGTATCTCTTGCGATGCGTCTTACATTTCAGTCAAACCTCAAGCAAAGCAATTTTAGTTTCTCAAAGCAAACCTAGTCCTTTATTAGGAACTGTTATCTTCTTCCACCATGTATAATGAATAAGCTTGGCTCTGAAGTTTGAGGAGGATGGATTTCTTTCTTTATTTCTGTTTACGGAGCAATCACTAGTTTGTTCTCAAAAACTGAAAAAGTCCAGTGCCTTTTTGTTCACTCCTTTACCCCTCAATTTTAACACCCGGTTGCTTCAGAGTCAAAATATCAAGGTGTCCTTTGACGCCAAAGCTTTCAGAACACATGCAATATTACGTTATTGTATCATGTTGTTATTATTTCCTCTTTGATGTGAATTAAAATTCCAGCCTTTTTTTTTTTTTTTTTACACTGTGTATCTTTAAATGGAACTTTTTGGGATTGGAAAAGGGATTTGATTTAGCTGTTAATTGTTTTATGGTGCACTGCTTTCCAGCCAACTCTTCACCTTTGAGTTATTGTATCACTCCATTGGCTGAGGAAGCCCAGTGCTGACAGTATTGAATTATAATTAATTGTGCATAATGTATGTGGTTTTGTATTAAATGCATTTGTATTTATTGGGGCAGTGCATAAATCGGTGTGCAGCCACGGAGCCTAATGTCAAAAGGGCATATTTATGAAAGGGAGCCACTTAAAGCATGGAGAAATCTCCTTTTTTTCATCTAACGTAACAAGCACCTATGGCCTCACTCTTGAAAAGTGCCTCAGATCCAATTCTACTAAAGTTTTATGATATTTGAAATAACCTTAAAATGGAGAAGTGTGAATTTGATCTTGTTCTGTGCGCGATTGGTCCCACTTTTTCACCACTGCCCACATTCTTGTAGGTTTTCTGAATTTTAGTTTTGAAAATCAAGGATTGATTTCAGTTTGGAGAATCATATGTTGTTTTTATTTTGTCACATGACTTTTCACTCCTTCACAGTTTTGTTTTGTATAGAATTGAGCTCATCTTAATTGGTCAAGAGACATATTTGAGTACAAATCTAAAACCAATTTGTTTTGGTGCTCAAGAGTTTTAAAAATGTGCCCTTAAATTTGACTTCACATGCTTTTATTAACTTTGTATTAATGATTTTTGTGCCATATATGGGAATATGTGTATACCAAATAATTTGAATCGTGTGGGCAGAAGCTGCAAGACACAGCTGTGGAGTTTGGGCTATAGATTTTGTTTTTTATTTCCGAGCAGCACGTTCTCCAATAATTTGTTCTAATGCACATGAGACACAGCGGGTATTGATTTATTAGCCATTATATTCAGGCAACAAGCATAATCTGTATACATTTGCACAGTGCACTCACTTTGTATGTACATATCATGTACTGTTTTATCTGATTATTATGTTTCAAAACTGATGATACATGTGCATGTGGCAGATTTGGAGAGTAGAGAAACAATGAAAAGATACCAGAAGCGACATGTGTCTGTTTCATGTGTGGAAGAACTGTGTTTATTTATTAACCATTACTTATCGTTTTAAATTGATACTTTTATTAATGTCAGAAGAGATGTGTATGTTTGGTGAAGGTTGGAATATAATTGAAGGCAAAAATAGGCATAAACTATCAGAAAACAAAACAAAAAATGTTAAGTTTTATATTGTTTAAAATTAATGTAATTTGCACTGCTTCTCAACAACTTAAGGCAAACTATAATATTGGCCTAAGTGTAAAACTATTTCAAAATTCTTGCCATCCCCAAATTTATTTGTATATATTTAAAATGAATGTAATTTGCACTGCTTTTCAACAACTTGTTTTATTGCAAACTACCGGTTAAATGTAAAACTACCTTTTTTTTTTTTTTTTTTTTGTCCCTATACGATTGTTCTCCGATTATTGATGCGTCGGTGACATTGAGTGCAGATTTGTGATCGTCTCGCGCCTCCAGCGGCCGCTCTGCACGTACACAGCAGGTTTGACGTAGGGCGTGATCGCGCTGCGCGCGCCCCCTCCCCCTCGGCTCCGTCTATCTGGAAAAAGAAAAAAAAACTTTTTGTATCGAAGGAATCAACAGCCGCCATCTTGTCTCGGCTCGGAATCAGGATTTCGATAGAGCACTATTTTTTGTTTTTGGACGCGGGGCATCCAAATCGAGCTCTGACGACACCATTCAGCGGAAAATGACACCTTTATATCGCCGCGAAGGAATTTTGGGCGAAAAATCCTGGATTTGATCGGCGTTCGTCGGCCACGAAACCCTCGTATATCTGATTTCCCCTTCAAGAGCGGCGCTTGCGTCCGTGTTTCGCTCCGAGCGCTTATTGTTTACCGGACGCTTTTGGAGGACAGACAGCACCGAGACGACTGTTTTGCAAAGATATAAATTTTTTATGCAACCGTGCATTTTTACACGCAGCCACACGATTTTTGCACGGAAAAGATTGACGTCATGGATCGCGTGCCGTTGCAACATTAACGGCTCTCGCACGCGAGGACCCCTTCGGATACTTTATTCGGGATTTAACGTTGAATTCGCGGAAAGGAGGCATTTTCTCTCGGCAATACAACGATGGTAATGTGGGTGTTGGGTGTTGGATTATCATGGGGTGAGTGGTGGTGGCGACGCGGGGCGCTGTTGCTGCTTTTTTGAGAAAATCCTCCGCCGAGCCGCTCCACACTCCCCACGTCTTTCAAAAGTAAGGTAACATCTGTTTTTTTCGGACGAAAGGATCCTTCACTTTGAGTCCCCTCCCCACTCCCCCACAACATTAGTCCGAAGCTGAGTCGCCATGGCCGAGAATGTGCTGGAAGGAGGCCCTCCGAGCGCGAAGCGAGCGAAGCTGACTGCACCTGCTCCAGACGCTCCAGGTAACATCCAGCACAAACCTGATCAATACTCTCCTGTGAGGCACTGTGACACACTCACTCACGAGACAGCTGTCAAACGAGTCCACAAACCGTCCACTAACCTCGAAATAAAGTCCTCTGGTCACCCTCACGCTGTTCAAAACTCGTTTGACAGTGAAGGAGAAACGTGCTTTCAATGCACGTCTTTACGCCGAGAGTCAGTGGTGACTGGCGTTTTAAGGGTTAATCGTGACAGTTTTAATGTGCAGGTTAGCATTGCTAGAATAATGCATCTCAAGTAAAGGAATCGAGTATCCTAATAGTTATCGCTCAAACTTTAGTGCATTTAAACACCCGACTGCTGTCCATCTAATAGGCCCAGATGACATTTTTACAGCGTATTGCGTCAGTCTGTCCATCATCGCATTCGTGCTTCAGGGTCGTCTCAGATCAACACGTGGAGAGAGCTCCAGGGTGAAGGGAAGCGACAGATCCATGAATCTCTCCCGGGACAGTGAGAGTTTCCGTTTATGATCGCTATAGGGTTCACCATTTGCATTAAGACCTATCATTTTTTATTTTTTTATCATGCGTTTGACGTTGATTTCGTCACAAGCGCTTCTTAAAAAAGTTTTCAAAATGATTAGTATCTCGTAAAGCAAGGGTTCATGTCACTTTCCCTGGAAAAGTGTTTTTGTTTCACGTGGGTCGCGGGTCGCTCTTGAGGTCACGTGACCAGCTGCGTCGCTTCTCGCAGCATTAACGTGGATGTTTATCTGAACTTGACAAGGCATACACTTTACCGAGTGCACTTTTGATGCTTATTAAAATATTAAAACCCCATGGCTGGCTGCTTGAAAAGCCAAACTGGCGCGAGCGTGCAGTCTTAGATGTGGCAGGCACCCCTGCTTTGTTGACTGGGATGAATGTTGCTCAAATTATGAGCGTAAACACAATCCAGAGCGAGTTCATAGACATGCCAATGTGTTGCTTGTGAGCTTGCTTGTAGTTGCAAGTAGTTGATAATCGTGTGCTTCGACTTGTTAACCTGTGCTGCCCAGTTAGAAGAGTACTTTGTCGTATTAGTTTGTAAACCTGTTACTTTTAGGCCTGTTTGAAGCATCACCTCAGTTGTCATTAACCACATAAATGGCTGTAGTGTGCATGCTGTAGCCCTAGATAAGCACCAGCGATCAAATGTGTTAAAAACCGGCTTCATGAATTCAGCATCCCCTTGTTTATGTTAATCCGCATGTAATGAGTCTGGTTTATCTATGTCTGCAGGCAGCTAGTGTGTTTGTATGTGAACCTGAGCTCTTGGTTTCATAGCCTAGAAGTCTTGTTGCACCTGTAGAGACCTGTTTCTCTGGCTTCTGTGCTGCTCATTCACACATTAGTGCTTGTTGGGCCATCACACGCTTCAGCATCCATCTTGCCTAAGTGCGTTCAGACTGTATTTCTTCATGATGAGATTATTTTGACAGGTGAAGTGTGTAATTTGTTTCAGGAAGTGTTTTTCCGTCATCAAATCAAACGCTTCCAGTTGCGCATGGACTTGGCTTCTTGTAACATGAGTTACAAGTGTTTTTCCCTACACCAACTCTTGAAAACTCGTCACATTATTATGCATTTAATATTTTGTCAATAAATGTTCTTTGAAGCAAGTTAAATAATTTTTTAATCTTATGGAAGTTTCGTTCATATCGGCCCTAAACGTTGCACTCCGACTCCCATTTTCATTTACATTTTCGTGCACTGATGTATCGCGAACAAAAATTCAGTGGTCAGTCGGCGCGTTCAGAACTGGAAGAGCGCTTTGGTGTTAATGTTGCTGAGGCTATCATGAGTATAATTGTTGTTTTTGCCTTTTATTGACACATCTTTATAGAAAAGCTTGATAAATATGTCAGATGAGATTTTTTTTTTTTTAGTGCAGATATTTAGTAACTATTCAGTTTTTTCCACTGAGTCGCTCATAAAGCAATAATAAACATATGCATGTTCGATTGAGAAGATGGATATATACACATTTACAACTGGATGATAATTTTCCAGTTGACAAGATCATTTCATATCTACATCGACTCAGTCTATATCTTCAGTGTTTACATGAAGGCTTTTCAATAGGAGTACAAACAGTGGAAGTTTAATGGGGGTTTCAAAAAGTTTTGAACTTTAAAAAGTATGCAATCACAAAATTTGTTGCAAAATCAAGCAATTAGCATGTTATTTGCAGAAGTTTGCAGAAGGATTGTTTTTTTTTACAAATCTTATAATAGCAATTTTCTGCATAATTTCGGTTTATTTATTTATTTTTTGCACTAAAGAATTTACTATCAATACTCCTACTGTGATTTAAATTATACCAGACTTATATAAATACAAAGTGATTATTGGTAAGTTTTTCTTGGACATCCACCGGATGCAAATATCACTGGCTAGATATTCAACATTCATTTAGTCGATTAGTGAGGTTGCCTTGATATTTTCTTGGTATTTTTATCGGCAACATTTCACTTAGCATTCTGTGTTTTACCTGTTTGAATTGTAAAAATCTAGGAGAATTGACGTTTACATAGATGCCTTTGGTCTCCTGCAGTTTAACATATCAACACTTCATATTTAAACTGTTGTATAGTAAGTCATAAATCATATATAAATATGCATGAAAATGTGACCCATCTTGGTATGGTGAAACTTGAACCAAACTTTTCCTTAAAACTGATTATTCAACTAGTGAGGAATCGGCTACAAGAGCAGCATCCCTAACACTCCCAACAGTCAGCTAAAACTTCTGAGCTAATTAACTCGCACACATGCCTTCGCTTAGAGCGCTTGAGTGATGTAACACCAGAGATGTGTCCAGCTGTGCTGTGAACATGCTTTCAGACATCATGCAGATCCAAAAATATAGCCAGAGATCTTGATATGCATGAGTTAATGGATGCTTACCTAGCTGTGCTTGATTTATGATAATCATATAAACACTAAACAATTTATAAACAAAAAAGGATCTGAAAGGAGAATTATTTATTTATACCTATAATATACTCTGTCTAGTTTCCGACAAAAACGTTTGTGTTGGGTGAAATGTTCTTTATTTGAGGATAAGGTTCTTTATTTGTTCTTCACACTAAAAAAAATGGTTCTTTTCAGAACTATTTACTGTTGTGGAACTCACAATAGCTCTTCTATGGCGTTGTTGTGAAAACCCCCTTTTGTAACTTTTATTTTTAAGAGTTAATCTTTAGTGGCGGTGCTTAGAAGAGGATGAATTTGTTTAGATGCATACGTTTTCAGTGATATTTATACAGATAGCTGGAGATGAACACAAATCAACATCAATACCGGAACTAAGGAGCTAGTGCAAAACACACGGCTTATTTACTACAAAAGGTAATGAGGGAGAACTGAAACAGGTGTGGAGCTAATTAATCACAAACCATGGAAACTAATAGACAAGGGAACTCTGGGAAATGTGGAGACAGAAACGGAACCAGAACAGAACTTTCACAGTTATTCAGTAAATTAGGTTTTTTATAACAGGGTTTCATGATTCTGTTCACATATTCTGCATCACAGAAGTAATAGGCAAATGGTTGAAGTGACTAAATTACTAAAAAGGAAAAAGTGTGTGTTATATGCTAAATACAATGAAGATGATAGGTTGACCAACTAGCGTCCAGACCGCAAAATCTCAGCAAAAGTCGAACAGCTTATTTCGGCTATAAGTTAGCCCTCTTTGAAAAGTTGTTTCTCTAAATTCATCCTTGTGTTGGAAGAAAATCACTAGCTGCATTTACATAGACCCTTCTAATCCGATCGTAATAGGACTAGAAGCACAATCGGAATGAAAAAGTCACATGTAAACACGTCAATCGGATTGAATTGGCCAGATCCGCTTAAAATGTCCATCGGATTGTAAGGGGTGGTTTATTCCTTTTGTAATCTGAGTGAGAGGACATGTAAACACTTGTTCGGATTGAAAACCGAAACGGGAAAGTACTGCGCATGCGCAGTGACGTAGAAATAGCGTAATGATGTATGATACGCAGAACGAGCTGTTCTTCCCGGTGAATGAAGTGTTATCATAAAACTCCCCTTTCACTCAGCGTATGTGAAGTGGAACAGGACCATGTTCAACCAGTCCTTGTTTAAGTATAATCAACAGACCAATAATTTTGGGTGCAGGAAGGGGCACTTTTACACCCTTTTTTTTAAAGTAACGTTAAGCAGCACAACAGTTCATGTGCTGGTTGAAGTAAATAAATTTCACGTGTGCTTTTTAAAACAGCATGCAGCAGCAGTGGGAAACGCTGTATATTCATGCAGTGTGCGCATGTCAAAAGAGTAAATCCAATCAGAAGATTGTGACATGTAAACATGCATAATCAATCCGATCACTTTATTCAGCGTTCATGTAAACACTACATTCGGATTCATCAATCAGAATGAATTCATTCCGATGGAAGCAAAAAGTGTCCATGTAAACGCACCTACTGACCTGATGCATTTTAAGACACTTACTGTCGTACTTCAGGTATTTGAGCAGTGTTCCCTTCATTTAGTTAAATTAATGTATATTTTTTGTGGTCACAGTTAGCGTATTTATTGAATATTTATCAGTTATGTAAGCATTTTTTCAGGTGTTCCGATTGTTAATGTTAACTTTTTGATCGTATTAGAAGTTTTGTCAAAAGTAGGGTTGCAAATACGGAAAATTTCTGGTCAGTTTCTGGAACTAGTCTAGAATTTTTGGAAACTTCAAAGTTTTATTTTGGAAAGTTTCCAAAAATATTCCACCCCGTTTCAATCCTAGTTGAAAATGACACACTATACACTTGTGTACTTCTGCTACGCAGTATGTACTAAACTGTCTAGTGGGTGAATTCAGTAAGATTATTTCATCATTCAACATCAGAATCTGCTAGCCTCTGTGACAGTTGAGTGCATAAAATATCCAGCATTAACTTTTTTTTTTGTTTGTTTGTTTAACACAAAAAACTTTTCTACAAAGCGGCATGGAATAGTGTGTATGTGCGTGAATGTGAACGCATCTATAGTTTTGCAAGGTTATAACTAGGCCTGCACAGAGCCTGACGTGTTCCCCATCTTTGCATCTTCGTTTATGGATTTGGCGGGTGACTTTCTGGCCAACCGTAGCGTCGCAAGTTAAATTTTACAGATTTTCCCTACAATCATTTCAGAAAATGTGGAAAAAGTTTGTCGATTCCATTTGGACTTTGTTATAATGAGATGGCTGAAATTCGTTTTCTCAAATGGCTGTGGTTTGAAGCTCAACATGCTGTTCTGGTCTGTTATGGGCTTTTTAGTCCCTTCCTGGGTGACAGATGGACTAGAATGTTCCTTTTCTCAAATGAAAGCCCTTTAAAACCCATCACCTCTCCAAACTGATGTGTTCCAGAAGTCAAGCAGATTCAAGAGGGCTGGAGATATTTTCACTAGAGTAATTCTGGCACGGTGCACCAGTTGTGTAGATCTGGATCATCTCAGTGGTGATAACACATCACAGGACAGTCAGAGCAAATAAAATCCACGGTCTTTAGAAAGAAAACACACTCAGAAGCCTTCCAAGCCAAGCACAGCATGGATTTGTCTGTGTGATTAAGACCACAGAGAGATTTTGTCATATTTGTGTGTTTGTTACATGAAACTAGGGATGTCAAATTTCGATTATTTCCATGATCGATCGTCGTTTAAATTAACGATCAATTAATCGATTAATCGTTAACCATAATACTGCAAAATGCGTCTATTGCAGGCACACAGTCAGCGGTATGACAGGATGTGCAAAAGCCACACACACACACAAAACGCTTTCTCACTTGAATTAAAGAGGTTTTAGTCTGAATAAAATGCTAGTAGCAGGATTATAAAATGAATAGATGCGATTATGATCATTTGATAAAATGAAGAGAGCGCGCCATACTTTTGAGGTCATTTTACTTTGTTGACAGTTTCCAATCCCGCACGGAGAACGCTGAACGCGCATCTTTAAATGGTTTTGTGGTGCTCGTTGTTGTATTTTAAAGCACAATTGCGATGTTTGCAACTGACATTATTGTATAAAATTATCCGAAATGTGGAGCGCGTGTGACTGCGCTGCACATTAAGTGAACTACATCGGCGCTGCTGCACCAAAACACAGTTGCTCACATTAATTTGATCCTGCTGGATTCTGTCCTAGAAAATGTCAGATTTTTTAAAATCCGGCATACAGCGCATTAGATCGTGACAGTGCATGCGTGCAGTCGAGATGAGCGAGCGCGGATTTGGCTAGATTTATTTGGAGGTTATTGCTCATGTCTCATTCGGCACAAATCGAAATGTTTCCATATTCGCAATGTATTTGAATGTTAAACTATTATTTATAATGTAAACTAGGCTTGTACTTAACACGCATTCGCATATAGACGGAAAAGATGATCCTCTTCATATGAGCAAAAACGTCCTTGGCATAACAGCAGAGTGGACCGGTATACTACGGTCTATTTAAACTGAATGCTCCAGGAATGTGTCGGTCACAGCGCCTATTAATCGCTGTTTTGAATCCAGCAATTATTTATTTAGAAACGATAAGATCTGATTGACAAGTGTGGAATAAAAGCTTTTTTTATTAGAGGAATAATAGGTTAACTGGAAAATGTTAGATTGCGACCATGCTTTTGGACTCCATAGTCTTCATTTACGCGGCTTTGTTCTGGTTTGCCGGTTGGTCACGAATTTCCACAAATTCAGTATATTCAGGCATTGTTTCTTTTCCTAAATCTTCATAGTCTAACCCTCTAATTTCCCAGGTTTATTTTATTATCTTTCGCTTTTAATAACTGTTTTCGCATCTCTTACTGTGGTAAAAATGGGAAGGGAAATTAAAGATTTCATGAATTAAGAATTCGTTCGATTTATTAATTTGTTCCCTTATTTCACTTAAATCATGGGTTATTTAGGGAACAAAATTAATGAAACATGGACAATTGCCACATTAATAATTCGTAGGAATTAATTAACAAGTTGTAGGAATGAATAGACTACCTGTCCTGTCACTGTGTCCCGCAGCCCTGCAAAGCGCACGATATAAAACAGTTATCTGATGAAATGATTAGTAACTACATTTCTATTGCATTTAATGTTGAATAACTTTTATGTTGTTTCTATTTTAATGTACTTTAAAGTTTAAATCACATTAAAAGCTTAATTTGTACATTGTGAATGAATGATGATGCTTTTATATATCGTCACCGTCACTCACAGCCGCTCGCACGTGTTGAGTGCGCATGAGCCGCACGCAGCCCAACATTGAATCGGTTAACCGACCATCGATAGCCTTAATCGATTGCATCTCTTATCGACAATTAATCGATCATCGATTAATCGTTGACATCCCTACATGAAACCTTACATATTTTGGGTTTGTTGTTTGAAGTACTAGTCTGCTAGTTGCTTTTCAGGAGCTGTGTTACAGAAACCTCTTTCTAACTTCTTAGAAACCATTGAATTTAGAAACTTTGACATTTCTATAAAACAGTCAGGCAAGTTCATGGTCAAATTCAATGGAAGTTTGAGAGCCTTCATAAACAAAAGCGCTTTGAAATGAAGTCTGTAAAACGTCATTTTCTCGAAGTTTGCCGAAGGTCAACTTGCTAATGGGAATTGATTTTGAGCTCCTCGAGGGTGTTAGCATCCCAACAGTTAATGCTAAATCACAACATGACATCTGAGAATTAGCTTTAGTTGAATTTTCTTGGATCTAAAAAAAATAATACCTCTAAAGCTAAAAATCATAAGAATTAGTTATGCACTATTTAAGTATTTGTTTTTGGAAAAACAACCAATTCTGTAAAATATATTTATATAATATAGACCTTTTTTTCTGTATGGAAAAAAATACTTTTAAATGCCATTTGAGTTTAAACAAAACTAATTTGAAATCTCGCTTGACATGTATGCAAGTGTTTCTGTATTTTCTATTTTAGCTGAAAACGAAGCATTTTCATCTCTGAAATGGTCTGCTAGTAGCTAAATCAAGTCACCTACAGAACTCTGTTAGTAAAAAGCATCTCTAAAACCAAGGCAGGGATTCAGAGGCAATGCCGTGTTTGTGAACTGGGATGAAAGCAGGAAACATGACACTTTTACAAGATGGGATTGAGCCCAATAAAAACTTTTAGTGGTAAGCCATGTGACCAAACCAGCCCCGTGTTAACCTTCCACCGCAGTGCCAAGAGTTCCCTCCGTCTCTCTTTCCACTCGACTGCTGCAGGTCTGGCCTAAACAGCCTTGAGAAACCTGAACCCGGTCTGCTGCTCAAAGCGGTCTTTAGTGTGCAAACACTCCTAAACCCAAAGAGAGCGTTACACGGATATATCATCTGTATCTTCAAATCCTGGTACATGCCCAGTTGTTCTGCTGTTCTTAGGACATAAAGTTTTTGAAAGCCCAAGTTTTTCCTAAACCACATTTCACCACAGCACTGCAGAGTTTAAGACTTAAGTGTTCATGAGTTTATAATTTTATAACGATTTTACACATTGCAATGATGAATTTGACATATAAAATGTATTTGATATTTTGGATGGTATCTGCAGAGCAATTTGAGGTTGTTTACTACGGTTCAGAAAGTCTAGAATTGCATATTGTGGGCTCCGTGGTAAAATTTTTTTAAATGTGTACTTTTGTAATGTACGGAGTTAGAAATTTCCCCTGCGTGACTTCGACCATTAGCTGGAAGTAGAGTGAAATCCCAGGCGGAGGAGCACCTGTCCCAGCTCAGACGGGCCACTATCTTTCAGACGCTGTGAACGACAGCTGTGGTCTGCTGCCGCGTGGAGAGACTATTTATAGCCCCCCGCCGGAGCCACTGTAATGAGCTTTAGCCCGATAGTGGAGGGAGAAATCCTGATCCTCGTTGGGACTCGAGACTCCAAGGTGCTCCCAAACGTGTATGTTGCTTTGCATTTTGGCTCAGCTCCAACTTGGAGAGGGCGGGACGTTGGCACTAGACATCTGAATGTGTAAGCGAGGACTTGCACGAGTCTGGCTCCGTGATGCAAGTCATTAAACAGGGAGTGAAAGCAAAGGGAGGATCCCTGCTCCTTCCTCCCTCATGTTTAGCACCTGCTGTGTCTGGCAGCGTGTCTGTGTTTACTCTCGAACCGGTGCGACCTCAGCGCTACAAGTGCTGCATCTCAACCAGAGTCGTGCATAGATTGACAATGTTGCTCTGGGAAATACCACGCAGAAGTTGACCAAGATTCTTTCAGAATGGGACAATAGTGTGTGAAATACTGTGTAGTAGGTACTGTGATCGGCCTACTATTTTATATAAACAATTACTAAAAATGTTTGATGTTGATATTTATCACGATAAATGTAACATTTTAAGTTTAGAAGGCTAATTTTTGCTTGAGCTGACTGGTGTACAGTAACTTATACAGTATGTTCTGTATACTACCTGTGCTTTTATTAAACAAGCATGAAATAGTCTTCAGTGGTAAGCTTTTGCAGTACTATGCTACATTGTTGCTTCTCCTCACTAGGATGCAGCACACCTTGCAGTATGTACTGTAAGCTGCCGGTAATATCGTAAAAATGCCATGTGAAACAGTAATACTTGGTAAACGTAAGAAATAGTAGCATACTACATTGTCACTTAAAGTTCACTTGTGTGTGGAGCACTATACAGTATGTACTGAATACTTTGTGTTTTATAAAATACCATGTGAAACAGTCCTCCAACAAGCTTCATTAACTGTAGTACACTACATTGTCATTTAACATCTCTGTTGAATGGTGTAGTACATACTCTACACTGGTCACAGTTTTATCAGGCCTGTTCTCTTTGGAAAAACATTTAAAATCCATGAAGTTACTCATTTTCAAATCCAGTCATTTTGCACCTGAATCGGTGGAGATATCATCTTAGCATCCGTCCTGTTGTGTTGGTGGCATTTACTCTGCTAAACATGCTAACATCTGTCGCTAGTCTCTCAGTGTCACAGACGTGATCGAGAACGTCTCCTGCCTCCCAGCTGTTCTGAGGTATCGTACACACTCCTGTGTGTGTGTAACGTGTCAGTCGTTCATTAGCAGGTTTTAATGGATGAGGTGGATTTTTTTTAAAGCTATTAGCACTCTCCGCGGTGGATCAGCCTCATGCAGGCATATTGATTCAGACTACTGCTCTCTCTCTGCTGTTTTCCTTCACCGCATGGAGCTGCTAAAACAATATTTTCATGGTGTCAGAACCACAGCTTCCATTAGACGCTTAATATGAAATTTAATAGACCTCAGTCAGAGGAGAAAGCTTATATTGTAGAAACCTTAGAAATTTAAATATTTATTAATTTATTTGCGTATTAGGGCTCGGACAATAAATCGATGCATCGCCAATCAAGAAATGATTGTGCATTGATTGTGAGATTTTCTGAAGGCATCCCAGTTCTCTCTTGAATTGATTCTGAGCTTAGTTTTTAACAGCGGATTAGAAATAACCGTGTTCTGTTCTGTTCCTTACACAAGCACCACTTGAACCTAAAATAATCATTCATAAAGTGTGAGAAGGTTAACGCAATAATTTTGATATAGATACACGTTTCAATCAGCAACACATTTTACATAAAATCTGATCTATAAAAGAGTTAGTGTGTCGTCTTACCAATTAAAAAAATGCTTCTCAAGTGATCATATACATTTTTATGCACTTTGGGAATTTCAAGCCAGCAATTTGTATGCAGTTTCTCAATAGTTGGATAAAAGTACATGGATGGAAATGAAGCTAATGAGATTAAATACGAGGAAGTTTTTTAGAATTGTAGAACACTACTTTTCTACTACTTTTTTCTTCTAACAGTCTTTAAAACAATTTATTTATTTTATGCAGTAAATGTGCACATCTTCCTGATCTGTCTGCCTCAAGCATTCATATTATATTATTATTATTTTTTTTATATGCACTTAAATTCCCAACCAGCAAATATTATGCAATTTCTCAGTGTTTGCATAAAAATACATGAATTGAAACCTGCAAACTGGGTTTCTCATAGACGTCTTGAGGCATTCATCAAATTCTCATTTTTGTTCACGTCAAATTTATGTGCATTAAGGTCAATAAGAAACTCTCAACCTTATAAAGAGATGAGAAGAAAGACCCACACACAAAATGACATTTCTCCCTCTTTATTTCCTCAGAGTTGGGTTCACTTTCCTGGGATGACCTGGAGAACGATCTTCCAGATGAGCTGATACCTAATGGAGACCTGGGGCTGATGTCCATGTCCTCTAATGGTGGGGCTACAGGTACAGGTCATAGCCCCATGGTCCCCGACGCTGCTGCCAAGCACAAGCAGCTCTCCGAGCTCCTGCGTCCTGGAAGTAGTGCTGGGATGAACTCGGCCAGTCCCCAACCCGGCGGCATCGGACCTCAGCTGGCCGGGCTTGGAAAGAGTCCCCTGGGCCAGGGTTCCCCTTCACACCCCTCTCAAACACAGAAACCAGGCGGCACTCTTGGGACGCAGGGCAATAACGCTGGCTCAGCTGGCATGGGACTCGGCACGGGATTTAACCAGGCCATGCTGAACAGTGGCATGATGGGACAGAATGTGGGCGGACAGCAGGGTCAGGTGATCAATGGGACTCTGGGCTCTGTAGGCCGCGGTCGAGGAGCACCAGGGATGCAGTACCAGGGTGTCGGCATGCAGGTGGCACCTTCTGTAGGGGCGGGAGGAGCAGGGGGGGCGGCGGTACCTGGAGGAGCAGGGAGTGTCCTGGCAGACACGCTCACTCAGGGGGCGCAGCAGATGGGCATCAACACCCAGCAAGCCGGCAATATCAACAAGGTGAGATGGCCAGTTTCCTTTGCTGTGGTTTCAGTCGTTTAGATTTTAAAGTTGTGAGAAGGTTTGAGATGACGCGAATGAAAACGGTCCCTGGTGAATTATTATCAATGTGTTTTAAAGGGGGGGTGAAATGCTCGTTTTCACTCAATATCCTGTTAATCTTGAGTACCTATAGAGTAGTACTGCATCCTTCATTACTCCAAAAAGTTTTTAGTTTTATTATATTCATAAGAGAAAGATAGTCAGTACCGATTTTTCCCGGAAAAACACGAGCGGCTGGAGGCGTGACGTGTGGGCGGAGCTAAAGAATCACGAGCGCGAATAGGCTTTTGCGTTGAGAGCATGTGGAAGCTGTGACATTACCGTGTGGAAAAAAACAACCAAAACAAACCATGGCTAACAGTCAGATTCAGCGTATATTTATGATCCAGAATCAGATCCAGAAGCTGAAACTGAACGAGAGCAGCAGCAGCAACGACTCGCTCCGAGCGGGGCTCGAACCCGGGTCTCCGATGGGAGGCGGACGCACTAGCAAGGAGGCAGAGATATTTTAAGCAGTTTTACTCACTGCCTGCGGTTCCAACACACGATCGTGACCTTTTTCGTTGGGATTGCATCATCCTTAAGTAAATTCCGGGCGGAATTGTGGGTGGGGGGAGTGCATGAACAGTTCTCTCTCCACCTTCAATACCATGACTTAGGTGCCCTTGAGCAAGGCATCGAACCCCCAACTGCTCCCCGGGCGCCGCAGCATAAATGGTTGCCCACTGCTCCGGGTGTGTGCTCACAGTGTGTGTGTGTGTGTTCACTGCTCTGTGTGTGTGCATTTCGGATGGGTTAAATGCAGAGCACAAATTCTGAGTATGAGTCACCATACTTGGCTGAATGTCACTTTCACTTTCATCCTTAAGAAATAAACGATACGCAAATCCGTTGTCAAACTGGGCCTTGTTTGTAAAACAAGCATTTTCGAAATGCAGGGAACAAACACTTGCACAACTCCGTTGATGCTCTGTAAAAATAAACTCAATCCACTGGTCCCTTAAATGCTGTTTTTTCTTTGGTAATCTGTGCAGGGTTGTCTTGTCCTGGCAACCAAAAACACACTCCTTTTGTGACATTTCGCGACGCTCTCGCTCTGATCAGTGAAGTCTGTTGTTCTCTCAGTGCTCTGCTATACGGGAGCACGCACTCTTCAGGGAGAAGTGCCCTCAGGACCCATATAAGGAAATTCCGCTCCATCTAACGTCACACAGAGCCATACTCGAAAAAAACTTTCCGAAACTTGTGACAAACCGGAAGGAGTATTTTTGGAACAGAAATACTCCTTCAAACGTACAACTTAATTTTTGAAACTTTGTCCATGTTTAGCATGGGAATCCAACTCTTTAACAGTGTAAAAAACTCAGTATGCGTGAAATAGCATTTCACCCCCCCTTTAATGCACATTTTGACATTGTATTTAAGCCCTGGTTGGAAATAGCATAAAAAAAAAACATTATTCTGTAAGACATTTATATTTAACTTATAATTTTCTAGTTGTGCATCACAGAAATCATGTAACTTTACCAGAGGTCACTGAATTATTTGCGCTGATGATTTTCAAAAACAAATCGACACAGTCATTAAGCATCTGCTGCTTATAGCTAGCAAGCAGAGTGTTTTGTTTGCTCGCTATAAATCACAAATAATTTATTTAATAAAATAGCGGCGGTCGCTTCATCAGTGGCTACAACTTTTATTTCTTTCTTTTTTTCTGACTTACCCAGAAATAACAATTTTGTTCCCCATGGAATGGAAATGCTGCATTATTCACAAATATTTATTAGCCGTATCCTGTTTCTAGCGTACTCAGTTTCTAGCGAGTATTTTGGTTTTATTTTGGTTGTTGTTATTAACCAAAAACATTAAAATAGTTTTTGTTAATTGAAATAAAGCTTAAAATACCATGAATTATAAGATGAAAAACGTATTTTTTTTTTTTAGCAAAACTCAAGAGTTCTAAAATGTCTAAAACTAAAATAAAGCTAAACAGAAATAAAAAAAACTAAATATCTTTATATTTCCTCTATTTTTGCAAACATGATTACCGTCGCCATCTTTTAATGCACATTTAACGTAAATGTAGCATTAACAGTAACTAACTCCTCAGCAAATCTAAAAATGAAAATGCATTTTCATACTG
Source organism: Carassius auratus (assembly GCF_003368295.1). Taxonomy (NCBI): domain Eukaryota; kingdom Metazoa; phylum Chordata; class Actinopteri; order Cypriniformes; family Cyprinidae; genus Carassius; species Carassius auratus. The sequence goes on from NC_039264.1 coordinate 19,929,387, forward strand.
TACATTATCATGTTGCGATGTTTATAATCACTTTTAGCATCTACAGCAAAAAAAAATTGATGACTGGGATGAAATAAGGGCTGACCAGTTGACGAAACGTTAGTTGACAAAACCATATTATGCGTCGGATAATTGCAGAAAACACGGATCTCGGATATCCATATGTACATATTAAAGGCCCATTATGGGTTAGTTCACCACTTCACAGTATATAGGCTGTTTAATTAACTGAATTAATATAAATGTGCGATTAGTTGACTAATTGCATGTTTAAGCATGTTGCATGTTACAAATTTGGCGCACAGTCCTGCAGTGTGACTTCTACGACGAACGTCAAACTGTCTTTATTTTTTAAGAAGAATTAAGCCATTCTGTGTCATATCAAGTAATGACCGTTATGTTTCCTGGCATCTGTTTCATGTCATTTTTCGTCGCTCTGGAATTGCGGTGGAATCCCATCGGTGCGTAAATCAGGTTGTGTTTCTGGTTTGATCTGTAAGCGCAACAGCCGATGGACTCGCATTATCACTCTCTATCTGGAGCCGCGCTTTGCTGCCTCATTGTTTGATTGCATGACTCATTCCTCCACTTGTGTTTTTTATTAGGCTTAAATGCTTGTGTTACGAGAGCGGTTGCATGCCAGAACACTCTTAAACTCTGCCATTTTGTTTGAAGGCCTGCCGATAACGCCAGCCGCAGAATAATGCTAGATGGGAAGGAAAATGAAAAGCTCTCAGCGTAAAGTGCCATGTTACATGCATACACATCTCATCTGTGCTCTATGCAAATGTGATGAACAAAACTCGTCTCTATGATAGATGGGTTAGTGACTGATGGGGTCTGAAAGCAGCACTCGGATGTCAGAAATGGCAGGTGTGTGCATTTGTATGATCAATTCAAATCCCTTTGCGGAAAGAGCTAGTCATTTCAAGGGTTTGGGGCTGAAAAATGCTTGAATTTAGCATTTCTTAAAAATTACTCATTACACCACCCTGCATTATATTTGCTGAATTAAGTCAAATATATATATATTTTTTTACTAACATATGCATTTTGATTATTACAATTTTGTGAACATTTCATTAACATGGAATTTAATATAAGACATGGAAACATTTCATATTTCATTTTTTTAATTGGACTTTTAATAAATAGCCGTTCAATTTGTAAATGTTCATTATTTCAATTAATTAGACATGCTTTTGGATTACTTAAGTTTTAACCATTAAAATGGAGTCCAGAAAAGAAAATGCAAAAAATGCAATTTGTTGGAAAAAAAAAAAAAAAATGGAACCTGAGACAAATTAAACATAATTTGAAAAGAATTTCATAGGGCCCTAAAATTTATTTTTTGTTTAACTTTTAATGAATCGTTGTTTGTCTAAATTTCATTATTTCAAATAATTAGACATGCTTTACAATTACAAAGAAAAGTATATAATTTTTTTGCACCTTTCCATATTTCCGGAACATTGCCGGGTCGCCTTCTGTGTGAAAGCAACCACGTCCCGGGATCGATTACCGAATTGAACCCGGGTCGGGGACCTAGTAACATTGCGGGGTTCGACCCGGGACGAGCGCTGTGTGAATAAAAAAAAAGCCAGATCTAATGGCGTGTCGAAGTGCGCGACTCTTTTACCGGCTGTTTTGAAGGAAGATCAACGTTCGCGACTAAAACATATGTGCAAACTGTAATGAAGCAGAGAACAGTTAGTTCCTCATTTTCCGCGCTGACGCCGAGATCGTTTGCTTGTTTCAGTGAAAGTATAACGTGCCTAGCGTTGTCGACTCGTACATTACACGTCACGCGCTGATGTCACGTGTCGTTACGGGATCTTCAAGCGTTGTGTGTGAAAGCACGCACATATCCCGGGTCATCACTGGCAGTGTGAAAGTGCCAAATCTAGCGACCAGGGAACAATTACAGGAACACTTTACCCCTGTATTTGCCGGAATGGCAGTGTGAAAGGGGCTATAGAGATATTTTGAAGTCAGTGATTGATTGTATGTAACATTTGTGTATAATAGTGTCCAGCTACTGTGAAATATTTAATTTATTGAGAAATAAATGGTGTGATTAATGATAACTATATTATTGTTGACACCAACACTTGATAACTTTGTTTATTGTTTGCGTGCTGCAGATTTTGTCTTGCTATTTTAAATGTACAATCTTTTTTAAGATCAGGTGTATTCTGATTGGCTCTCAACTATTCGACCAATATTTATTTATTTTTATTTCCGATGTCGATATTTCGGGGTGCCCAATGGCTGGTATAAAGCCGATATATATGATATCACATGCTGTAATATAAATGTATTTTACATAATATTTATGAAATCAAAGTATGAGTATTGCATGCTGTCAGAATAAATGTCCTGAATCTGATGCATCAGTCGAAAAGAGAAAAGTAAAGCTAATAATAAAAAAAGAGCATCTATATCTTTGTTACTACTTTCAGTGTTTTTGACACTATTTGACAAGAAAAAAAACCAAAAAACTTTTCAAATATTTTCAAAAAAAGGCAAAGCTTGATTATGTTCACGGATGAGGTAATGAATATAATTTTTTTTTATTACCTGTACTTTCCACAGTTATTCAGACAGCAAATATATTATAAAGAGAATGCGAGACTGACTTAAGTCTCAGTAAAGCGGTCCATACACGTCTCGATGTATGAATTTCTTACTTCATACGTACAGCACTTTGTTGTTTATGACAAGAGAGTTTGCGTCAGAGCTTAATTCAGTCAGCGAGTGTTCGTGCACTGAAGAACAAACTCATCTGAACGCCTCTGATTGGCCACAGCGTTCATAAGTTCAGACGACTTGTTTGTGGTAGGTTATAATGCACATAACTGTACAAATCATGGCGCAACGTTGCGCAGATCTCAATTTAATGCTGCGGTCAACACTTTTAATTTCATTTTCATTTTCTGTGCGACAGCCATAATGAATTTAGTTTAACTGTGCAGTAGTATTTGTGTCATGTGTTGCCATAGTCAACAAGTGGAAACTGAGGATAGTTTGGATATTACGTCACTGATAGGCGAAAAAGACCAGGGACGAGCCATTATTTAACACTGGAAGTTTACAAATTTACAAATCCTTGAACTTTTGGGATGACTTAAGTACACAACGGCATGAAATGTATAACACTGTGCAAGTAGTTTTTGAATATTTTATTATGGAAATCTTACATGTTACGTGCCTTTTAATAAGAGTTTCATGTCAGGGTGAAATTGTGAAGTGTCTTGTTACAGTTGCAAATTTCTTCAATGTCCCAGTGACAAATAAGAGAGTGATGAATGAGTGATTCTGGATATCTGTGTGAAGCGGAGGACACGAGTGAGGAAATCCTGGGCACGCTGCAGATCTGCTGAGAGAGTCAATCCTGGCTGCTCCGACAGAGAGATAATGTGTGTGTGTGTGTGTGTGGATGAGTGAGCACAGAGAGCAGCAGGAGAAGTGTGTTGTTGTGTATGAATGAGTGAGCAGAGCGGAGGGACGGCCGGTGCGTGTGCCTCTCAGCTGGCCTCTCTTATCTGGTGTGCTGGAGCGATGTCAACAGAGGAGAGCAGGCGGCCGGCACGCTGCTGGAGATTGTGTGACGGGGGAAGACTCAAGATCAGATCCAGCAACTCCACCCGATTTGTTTAACATCTCATTGATTGATATGTAGGAGAGGAACATTTAATTGGCGGCAATAGAGCATACGAAATGCAACGGTCATGATGTGACATCACACTCACACTTTTCCTTTTTAACTCCAGTTCAACACAACTAATACTAATCAATTCAAAATGTAAAAACGAGTGCTGTCAGTCGATTCAAAAAATGAATGAATTAATCATACATTTTTCTGAAATTAATCGCGATTAATCCCACCTAACAAGTCAATGTAACGAAAAGTGTAGTATGACCCACCCATAAGCCATAATGTTTTTCATAATGCAAATTCTCATGTTACAGGAATATAACTGTAAAATTAAGTATTTATTCATTTTTTGATAGAAATATAGTGTTTTACGATGATTTTAGGCAGCATCACTAATAAAAGCGGCCATTTGGTTGTACTTTTTGTTGTTTACTTAAAGATTTAAAACCAAAGCGTCAATATGTTACCAGTTTTACGATAATTGGTATTACATTGATAATTAGTTACAGAAATACAGTGGTATTTACCATTATTTCACAAAAGAAAGAGACACACATAGCCTGTTAATTAAGTCGTGTCTGTTTGAGTTTATTTGTGGTCACAGACAGTTTAGGTCTACATCACATTTAGATTTAGACATACCTGAGCTAAATATAAACATCAGGTATAAAGAGAGGAGACTTATTGACGGATCAAATATTTAAATTATGAAATACATCATTGGTCAGATTTTTTTCAGGTGGTCATATTTACCATGGTTATCTGTTATGTACGGTCACATTAGCAAAATTGACCAAAAAAGTCTACAGTGAATAGTCTACAGTGAGGCTTGAAGCACAGCTCACACAGAAGTCACTTTCAAACAATTTACTCGGCTGTTTCTGTTCACATGACCAACTTACAAAATTTACATAGGGGAAATCTTTTGCCCTCACTCAAAATTCCCAGTCATGTGGATCCCTATTCAGAAGACTGGATTTCACCCTTGAAAACAATGCTGATTGATCACATAGTACAGTAACAGTGATCCTTTTACCAGATGTCATCATAGACATGAGCTGCTGTGTCTCCTGACGTGATGTTTCTGCTTTTCTTTGGTTTGTAGATGGGCATGGCAGGTGGCAACAGTCCGTTCGGTCAGTACCAGAGCGGAGGGCAACAAATGGGCACGACTGGCGTGAACGCTCAGAATAAAGGCGCCCTCCCCAACAGCCTGCCCCAGTTTCCAGCTGACCTGAAGGCAGCGGCGGTCACCAGCGTGCCGAACATGGTGAGTTTCCCATCACTCACACTAACAGGATTGAGCAGGCAGGTGGAAGCTGACTCTGTGACGCCGTGGCCGGTTCTCTCGCCCGCAGCCCCAGCAGCAGCAGGTGTCGGTGGGGATGGTGGCAGGTCAGGGCGTGTCCGCGGGACCCACGGCCGACCCGGAGAAGCGCAAGCTGATCCAGCAGCAGCTGGTCCTGCTGCTCCACGCACACAAGTGCCAGCGGCGCGAGCAGGCCAACGGCGAGGTGCGGCCCTGTGCGCTGCCCCACTGCAGGACCATGAAGAACGTCCTCAACCACATGACCCACTGCCAGGCCGGCAAATCCTGCCAAGGTGAGTCCACCTCAAACGCCTGTCACCAGAGCTCACGGGAGGCTTTTCCACACGACTCACGAACACGAACGTCACATGCTGCTTTGAATTCAACTGGAAAAGATAGTGTTGCAGAAGGGTGAAAATGCTAATACAGTGAGGGAATTTGTGCGGAATTTCTTTTGTTCCCTAATTGTACAGTTAAAATCATTTTAATAATGGTTAGGAAGATATATGTGGGGAACAAAACTTCCTGCAGTTCCTTTGCCAAATAAATGTAAAACAATTCTTGCAAAAGGTGTGTTGCACCTTTTCCACACCTCGGTAATCGCCAGAGGCAATAGCATACATTCATCTTTCTCGTGCTAATCGAAACACATCTCATGACAGCTCATTTACCCCACAAACCGGAGCGCGAGACCAGGTCTTCAGCTCTAGTCCTAGTGCGAGCCGTAATGAGACGCTTTAGTCCTGATGTGGTGTTTACAGCATTATGTGCGTCTTTACACTCGTCAGACGGAGCAGCAGAGTTACACTCTAGTGTAGTGAAAACATCTGATTTAATGACACAGACATTCAAAAGGCACTCCACTGAGGTCTGTTACCGCCACAACAACAGATCTTCAATATTACGTTGCAAACACCTGTGGATTTACAGCCAGTAACGTTTCATTCACTCAAACACACGGGGAATTTCCCGAGCAAACGCTCTGCTCCGTCTCAAGTATAACAGTCCATTTAGAGAGAAAATTGTTCTCTTTATGGTATGATGCAATATTAAGGGGTTGGCAGACGTCTCTCAGAGCTTTAGTTGATGTTGGAGCCGGAGCACAGGGCTTCATTTTTAACTCCCACACCAGCCTGGTGCCAAGCGTGCTGTCCACTGTGCCAGCTCACTTCCTGTTGCTCCGCTGTGACCCTCGTGTCTCTCTCTCGGACTCCTGAGGAAGAGCACGAAGGCCTGAGACCACTCTTAAAGCATCATGTGTTTGGTGCCTTCTGATGACTCTCGCTTCCTTCTGTAACCAGAAAACTATAAAACACTGTAATGTTAATATTATAATGCAAATATCTTGTGTGAAGTGGCTATGGATATCGTTCAGTATTAAATCTGTTTGAAAGAAAAATATTTGTATTGGTAATTCAAAGAATATTCATATATGAAAGACAGTGATTTAAAATAAATTAAAATGTTCTACTAGTATTAATAATGCTATTCTAATAAAGTTAAATTCTGTAATTTGATTTAAATGCTGTTGATTGAGCCACAGGAAGTATAGAAAAACAAACCAAAAAACAATGTAGCCAGTGGTATATTAGTATTGTTTATGTACTGTTATAGTATTTATTAATATTTTGAGGGTTTTTATTTTTATAGTATCGATTTACTTCAATTTACTACACTGACAATTCACTGTTTTATAAGTTTTATCCATTGTTTTTTTGTTATATTTAATTTGTTTTATCAACATATTTCAGTTAGTTGCCAAGGCAATGTTTTTTTAATTTGTAAAAGTAGAAATTTTATGTTTTAAGTCTAAAGTAATGTTAATTCACCTATAAATTAAGTTGTATTTTGATTGCATTGTATAATGAAATTTAATTTATAATTACTTTATGTAGTATTTATAATTATCACATATTTATTTATCCTTTTTATTTATAACAAAAAAAACAAAAACAAAAAAAAACCCTTAACCAGTAACATTTTAGCACTCGCTTAGTTTGTGTTTTCATTGTCCCACTGGATAATCCCTCCTACAGTGAAATGTCAATACTGTAATTAAAACATCTGCGATTTATGTCATTTGTAGTATGTTTTTACTTCCTGTGAGGAACGAAAAATGACTCTTCACAGAAAAAAATGTCCTTCTTTGCTGTGGTTTTAGTGCAGTCACTTGTGGCAGATGTGTGTGTGTCTACTCTCCCACAGGATCTTTTTGCTCCCAGTTTTGCAGCAGTTAGACACACTTACACTTTGGCTCAGGCTTTCTTCTGTCTCTGTCTCTGCAGTGGCTCACTGTGCTTCATCGAGGCAGATCATCTCGCACTGGAAGAACTGCACGAGGCACGACTGTCCCGTCTGCCTCCCACTGAAGAACGCCAGTGACAAACGCAACCAGCAACGTGAGTCTCTCCTCTGTACTCGACAGCACAACTGAATGATAATAATAATGGTCATTTCATATTTCTATTGTATTCTAATTTAATGATTTTATATACATTTTATTACATATAAAAGAATAAAGATAGTTATTATGTAATATTATTGAAGCATTTCTGTGGAATAATAAATGGAAGTGTGAGAATTACATAATTGAAAACTACTTTATATTTATAATATCAGAAGACTGATTTATACTGATTTACACTTTATCATACTTAAAGAAATACTTAAGGTCCTTGGACACCGAGTCTGAAACTCTCGACTGAAATTTTTGTACGTAAAAAAAAAAACGTGACCCCATGTTGTGTCGATCATGTTTACACACTGCCCATGAAACCTTCATCCGTCAAAAAAAAAAAAAATCTGATCGGGTTAAACTTTCTGCATTCTTCGCACCCGTAGCAAGCATTTTGACTATTCAGAGCCACCGTACAAGTGCATGACAAACTTGATGACGAATATGAAAAAATGCATTCTGAAATTTCAGACTCAGTGTGCAAGAACCTTTTTTTTGGAAATGATATACTTTTTAAAATAAAATTATATATAAATATTATTATGTAAAATTATATAATAATATAAGTGCAAATGGAATGTAATATTTTCAGACACTTAAGTGCTTGTTAATTGGAATCTAATACAATACAAAATTTGTATTGTAGATAAAAATGAATATTGTAGATAAAATGAATAAGTGCACTTCTCAAAACAGGAAAAGATTTTAACATTTTAAATACTTTTACTTTGAAATGATTACAAAGTATCTTTTAAGTGTACTTAAAGTGTGTTTCAGAATTGGTTATGAAAGTGTACTGTAAATACACTTAAGTGGCTTTTATTTGATATTTTATCTGCAAGTATCTTCTTTTAATTATTCTTGTAAGATTTGAAGTACACTTCAAGTGAACGTTCAGTACAATTAAGCGCACTTCTTTTTCACAAGTATGTGCTTTTAAACTACATCCTCATGTAAAGAAGTTCAATTGTATTCAAAATTTGTGACAAAGTTAGAGATTTTTTTTTAATGCCAAAAATCATTAGGCTCTTAAGTAAATAAAATTTTCCATGAAGATATTTTGTAAATGTAATATTTTGTAAGTTAATATATCAAAACTTAATTTTTGATTAGTGATATGCATTGCTAAGAACTCATTTGGACAATTTTAAAGGTAAAGTAATGTATTGTTCCATGTTCGGTTGTGTACCACGCGCAAGGTTTTTACACACAGTCCAAGTCTTCTTCTCTGTTTTTAGTGTATCTCTATGGCAGAATTACAGCGCCTCATGCTGGTCTGGCACGTATACTACATCATTTTGAGTCCGTTTTGTGGTTTCGTGTGAATACGCAGATATTTCTTGAGGCAAGGGGAAGAAAAATTGGATAAGAAAAGCTCTGGATCCGTGTGGATGTGGCCTAAGATTGTTGTTCCATTACATTCATGAATACACACAAGTGTATTCTTTTAAAGTACATCATTATATTATAATTCAGGATTCAGGGATCAAATTGCGTTTAAGCGGCACTGTTTTTAGGATATGCAGTTGTTCAGCATGATTCTGTAAGGAGAGCAGTGATGGTAGCTGTGGAGGTTTCAGACGGGCCGTGTGTCTGAGGGGGAGGGGCGTTAAGCGGTGACTCATTAAAATCTCACACTGTTACAGCTCCAGCAGACCCGCAGAGCGCCTCTCCCTGTGCCAGCCGTCTCTCATCAGGACTCTGAGAGCGGCAGGCAGTTCAAGTGTTTGTTTTTGCGCTGTGGGATCTACATGTTGGAGAGTCGCCGCTGCCATATTTCTTCCCCATGCAAATGGCGTCTCGGACCCCCTCCCCTTTCCTTTCTACTTCCCCTGTTTTTTCCACGTCGTTCGAGATGAGTGATGAGTTTGTTTTCGTTTTTGATGGACAGATTCTGCCAATGGTTTAAGCAGAATCAGACGTGAAATCTCATGCAGATCTTATTTGAAATATGCCGACATGTGTTTCCTGCGTTACAGCGATGCTGAGTCCCCCAAACACTGGTCTGCAGAGCCCTATCGGGACGGTCGGCACGGGCCAGCAGACGGCCCCCGCTCTACCCAGCTCCACCCCCATCGACCCCAGCTCCATGCAGCGGGCGTACGCTGCCCTCGGCCTCCCCTACAGCAGCCAGACCCCCACACCGACCCAGTCCCCCGCACAGACCACTGCACAGACCCAGCACCAGCAGCCAATGAGAACCATCAACACGCTCGGTGAACAACTCTTATATTGTAGAAGAATGTCTATGATCAAATAGATACTACAAAAAATAATACACATAAACACACAAAATATTTTTTTATTTTATGAGTATTTATTATGAAATGTTTGTTTTTATGTGGTTCATATGTATATATATATATGTATATATATATATATATATATATATATATATATATATATATATATATATATATATATATATGTATGTGTGTATGTGTGTGTGTATGTATACATATATATGTGTGTGTGTGTGTGTAAAACATTTGGGGAGTATGAGTTATAAATGATCTTTTATTAGTTTTTTGTTTAAACACGCATACAAAATAAATAGAATAAAAACAAACAACAAAAATAGTGTCAGTGTATTGAGATACAGGCTTTATTCATATTTCAAATCAATTTTTATATTTTCTTTTTTAAGTTTAAAGTTTCAGTCATTTATTATAGTAATTTTTCATGTTTCTATAGTTATTAGTGCATGTTTACATTTTTATTATTTTAGTGTATCAGGTTATACTAAATTGAAATGAAAATGTATGTGTATTTTATTTCAAGTAATGAATATTTTTATACTTTTGGTTTGAGTATTTCAGTATTAATTTTTATTATATATGCAGGGTTATTATATATTTAAATTCTTTGGCAATATGATGTATTATAATAAATTTAGGATTTAAATATTATATCAAATGATTATAATTATTGATTTATTTTCATCCAGGGGGTGGTCAGTTGAACCCAATCGGCGTACCGACATCAGACCAGGCTAAGCTGCTCTCAGATGGCACCATGTCGTCAAACCTAAACCCTAACAAGTGAGACATGGACACATACCAATCAAAACACACCCCAGCTCGTAATTGCTCAAAATAGGTGTTTTAATACTGTTTGCTTACTAAATATCTCCCTGCTCTCCTTACGCAGTCAGCTGATGCCGGACGGCCCTCTGTTAGGCAGCATGGGTAGTAACCTGCCCACAGCCGCCCCTCTGTCAGCCACCGGTGTGAGGAAAGCCTGGCACGAGCACGTCACGCAGGACCTCCGCAACCACCTCGTACACAAACTGTTAGTGAACACTGCTCTTGACTTAGATATATTTTATAAAGGTTTTGAATTATGCTCAGCAAGGCTGCATTTATTTGATCAAAAACACAATATAGCGAAACACTATTACAATTCAAAATAACCATTTCATTTGAATATATTTTTAAATGTAATTTATTCCTGTGCTGCAAAGCTGCATTTTCAGCATCATTGCCACATGATTCTTCAGATATATTCTTCTAATATGCTGTTTTGATGCTCAAGAAACATTTCTGGTTCTTATCATTGTTAAACCAAGTAATTGTTTTGAGTGAACGGGCTTTGCTCTGTGTGTGTTTGTTTAGGGTGCAGGCCATTTTCCCTACGCCTGACCCCGCCGCCCTGAAGGACCGTCGCATGGAGAATCTGGTGGCATATGCACGAAAAGTGGAAGGGGATATGTACGAGTCGGCTAATAGCAGGGTGAGCACAGCCCCTCTGTCAGGGTTACACCTCATCCTAAAGGCAAATAAAGTCCAAATACTTCAGTGTCGATTACGTTGATTTAAACACTGTTGTCTGTGTGTGCTGTATAGGACGAGTACTATCACTTTCTGGCAGAGAAGATCTATAAGATCCAGAAAGAGCTGGAGGAGAAGAGAAGGTCCCGGTTACAGAAGCAGATTATTAACCAGACGCCCATGACTGCAGCAGGACAGCAGACACCGGCCCTCAACCAGCCTAATGTCATCGGACCTCGGCCACAGAGTTAGTCACTTTAAAACTACGGCTCCCAAGCAGTTAGAACTCTGATCTGATTACATGATATGCCATTTGTTTATCAAAGTAATGGCACATCTACTTTTAGGTCTTTACAGCTTCATTTTTAAGGCTACAGTGTGCCCAAAAAAATGTTTTCAGAAGCTGAAGTGGCATTTTGGTATATTTACACAGACTGTTCAAATGTGGCATGAATGCATTTATGCTGCAATTAGAATTGCATACATAATGCTATGAGATTTAATGGGTATTAAAGGCAGGGAAGGGGATGTGGTTCAAAAACATTTTATGTTGTTTGAAAGTCTCTTTAAAACATTTTAATTCTAACTAATCGCACCAAAGTAACGTGTTAAATCAACAAAGCTGAACGCACAAAATTTCCAATCTCTTCCCTATTTTCAGACGGACCTGTGCCGATGCCCAGTGTGCCAAATCAGATCATCAATCGCATGCAGGTGTCTCAAGGTACTTCAGTCCCACTTGTAGCCTATCACTGTTGGAGATGCGTTTGTTTTCTGAACTCTAAACAAAAATCTCTGCGTTTCCAATCTTTTGTGTTGTTTTTCTAACAGGGTTGAATCCATTCGGCACGATGCCCAATGTCCCGATGTCTCAGGCTCCCATGACAACACGTGCCGCCTCTCCGATAAACCATCAGCAGATCAACATGAACCAAGTCCCGACGGTCAGTGTCCAAGTCTGGACACTTCTCGTTTCTGCTCTCCGGACACGCATCTCATTGTATCGTTCTCTTCATTTTTTCGCAGATGAATATGTCTCCAACGCGAATGCCCCCCACGCAAAGCATGCTGGGAGCTCACGGCGGGAACATGGTGGCACAGACGGCCAACCAGACGCAGTTCATGGCTCAAGCGCAGTTCCCCGCCAACACCAATGCAATGAACGTCAACATGGGCCAGCCCAACACCCAGGCGGCCGTTTCACAGGTGCACACATGCACTCACGTCCTAAGTGATGTTATTCTGCCTGACAATGTGCCCTCTAAACTTGAGTGTGATCTCTCCTCCCCCAACAGCAGCCGAACGCTAACCTCTCCCTGAATGCACTTGGTCCCTTGGGCCGCCAGCTCGGCTGTCCCGCACCCCCTCAGGCTTCGCTCCGCTCCACACCGCCCCCCAACGCCATCGCCAGCACCACTAACCTGCCCGCAGCACTGCAGCCCAGTCAGGCCTCCACACCCGCCTCCGCCCCTGCTCAGGGCACCCCGCCTCACATGCAGCCCCAGACGGAGCTGCCCCTACCTTCCCTGCAGCACCCAGGAACACCGGTGAGACCCGCAGATCCAAAACATAGTGAGCTTCCCTCACAGGCAGCATCCCCCAAACTAGTGGAGCCTCATAACTGACTGGTTGTGAGGTAGTCGGGACATAGACCGCAATCTTTGAATGCTATTGCGCTTTTAGGAAAATATTTATATTTTTTCTATAAAAAAAAAATATAATTGCCCTTTTAAGATGGTTTGCTGTTTTGTTTTTGTTTTGTGTTTAGAATTATTTTTAAGAATAATGAGAACAATAGTAATAATAATAGTAGTAGTAATAATACTAATGTCGATGTTGCTGCTACTGTATTAAAAAATTACTGTAAAATAAAAGTTTGGACAAAAATATTGTGATTGTATTCTAGTATGACTATAAAATAACCATAACCTGATAATATTACTACTACTCATGATGATGATGATGATGATGATGATAATAGTTCTTATAATAATAAAGTATTTTATTTATTTATTATAAAATAAAAATATTAAATAAGTAAATTTACTTTTGTGATATTTCACATTAAAAGAAATATATTGCTTTTGGAGAGTCCTGGTTTGTGGCATAGTTTATACAAAATATTGTTAATACACACCAATACGTCTATAAAATAAACCCAATATAATAATAACAATAACTATTATTATTATTACTACTACTGCTACTACTACTAAACAATAGTATTAAATTAAATATCCCTAACCTAATTATTATTATTATTATTACTACTACTAATACTACTACTAATAATAATAATAATAAATAAAAATTTATATTAAATATTATTACTAAATACTGTTATATATTATATATGTAGTAAGCAATTAAGTAAAGACACAGAGGCTCTTCACAATTGATGACAGTAGTGTTTGAAAATAGCATGTTGCAAAGCTAAATATCACGGTTCTACACGAAGCAAAACGTACATAGAATAAACAAATATTTGTTTAATTTTATTTATTTTTTTATCAGAATAGTGTTCATAGTCATTCCTAGTCAAATTGCCATGCATACTAGGATGAATAAATGAACTGTGGCCTGATTTTGGCCCTAAACGATATATATTGAGACCCAGACACACCAAACCAACATTAAAGAACTAGTGCTGACCAAAGATGACTGTGGTGTCACCTCATGCCACCTGCATCTGGGCCAAATGTTTGAGCTTGAACACATGCAAAGACTACAGCTGACTAGCACATGTGGGTTGCATCTGGCTTAGATAACTCCTCCATACCAGTAGGTGGCAGTATTTGTTAATGGTAATCCATTTTGTTCTTCCAGGGAAACTCACTAGGATTTGGAACAAAGAGTGTTGTTGTCAAACCAAACGGTGCCATCTTTCCAAAAAATGACACCATAATTGCTCCGCTTTAAGACAAAATTTAAATAAAGGTTATAAATCTGATACTTTGTCTTTCAGAGCGGTGACAATCGTGTGCCCACCCCAGCCTCAGCAGCCAGCGCCGAGCTGCACTCCCAGCATGCCGTGCCTGACGCACCGCCCAGTGACACTAAAACAGAAGAGCAAGAATACGACGTCGGCATCAAAACAGAGCCCAAGATGGAGGTGTGTTGTGCATGTTTTCAACACATTATAAATATACACAGTACACACACATATTATGTAAACTTGTATTTTGGATGTGATTAATCTTTGGACAGCACTATCTAAAATATATAAGAATAGGAAACACTTCCTTTATTAATTCAGTTTCACAATATTATTGTTTTTACTCTATTTATATACATCAGAAATCTTACCAACCCAGATTTTTCTTTCAGTGTCAAATTTTCATGCTTGTTCTGCCTTTGTCAGACGGAGGACAGCACAGGCTCCCTATTGGTCAAAAAGGAGGAGCAGGAGGGGTTTGAGGCTAAGCAGGAGCCAATGGAGACCAAGGACAAGAAGACAGCCCTGAAGACGGAGACCAAAGAGGAAGATGAAGGCCGGACGAACGGCACAACATCCTCTTCACCGCCCCAGTCTCGCAGGAAAAGTATGAACTGATATTTATTTTCTGTTAGGTCTTTTTATTTCTGTTGCTTTCATAAATCTTTTGACTCCTGCTCGCTGTCGTCTCAGTCTTTAAGCCTGAAGAGTTGCGGCAGGCATTGATGCCCACCCTGGAGTCTCTGTACAGACAGGATCCGGAGTCTCTTCCCTTCCGGCAGCCGGTGGACCCCATGCTTCTTGGCATCCCTGTGAGTCTCACATGCCTATATCGTCACTGAATCATCTTTAAAATGTGAAACTGTGTGAGTACACGTTTGACTGAACTTGACTGAAGGTGATTCTTCTTCTACCTTCAGGACTACTTCGACATCGTGAAGAACCCCATAGACCTGTCCACTATCAAGCGCAAGCTGGACACGGGTCAGTATCAGGAGCCGTGGCAGTACGTGGATGACATGTGGTTGATGTTCAACAACGCCTGGTTGTACAACAGGAAGACGTCGCGCGTGTACAAGTACTGCTCCAAACTGGCCGAGGTGTTCGAGCAGGAGATCGACCCCGTCATGCAGAGCCTCGGCTACTGCTGCGGGAGGAAGGTGAGAGGAACTGACTCTCAGTACTGGTCATCAATCCACTTAGCTTACAATAATAATTATAGAATAACTGTTATACAATAATAACTCTCAATAATAATAATAACAATAATAAAGTATATTAAATATAGCATTGTATAATGGTTGTGCAATAATATCTCCACAAATAATAATAATAATGTGCAAATAAATGTATATTCTTTATATTCTTCTGCAATAAAAGGTTTTACAATAATTACATTCTAAAGTAGTAATAATAATAATAATAATAATAATATACATAAGAAGTGTATATTAATATATATTATTGTTTAATTACTTGACTACAATTTACACAACAATGCCACTACTAATACTACTAATAATAATGTGAAAATAAGTGTATATTAAATATATTATTGTCTAATAAATATTTGTACTATTAATAGGTTGTATATTTCCAAAATAACGTAAATAATAGTGTGCAAATAAATGTATTGTTATATAATAAAAGGTTATACAATAATAGTTCTCAAAAATAAGTTATAATAATAGAAAATACATAAAAATAGCATTGTATAATAAATGGTTGTACAATGAGATATATATATATATATATATATATATATATATATATATATATATATATATATATATATATATATATATATATATATATATATATATATATATATATAATATATATATATATATATATATATATATATATATATATATATATATATATATATATATATATATATATAAAATGCAAATAAATGCATGCATATATATTAGTGCTGGGCATTGATTACATTTTTTTTAAAAATCGCAATTAATCACATGATTTTCTATGATTTTCTTTGATTAATTACAATTAATTGCATTATGCACAAAATTCAATAATGAATTTAAAAGTAGCATATTGTGCTAACAGTGCACGCTAAATAAAGTTATTGTCTATCAAAAAAACAATTAAAACTAGTCAATTCCCGGTCGTCTGCACACAAACGCTCGACATAAACAGACTTTTCTGCTCGTGTGTCTGAACTCTCTCTTCTTCTTTCCCCCCACAGTACGAGTTTTCTCCTCAGACGCTGTGCTGTTACGGCAAGCAGCTGTGTACAATACCCCGAGACGGCACTTATTACAGTTATCAGAACAGGTGAGGGAAATCCAGATCCAGATAGTTCAAGAGCATGAATTATAATTCCCACTTTGACAAACGCATGTTATTTATTTCTTTTTGGAGATGGTCCGAAATAAAAGCAAAGGCGAGATATTGAAACTTTTCCTTCATGACATTTGTTGTCAAGACATCCAGTGTGCATATAGCGTTTGACATAATCGGACGACAGTTCACGCTAATATGAGTAATTATTATTATTATTCATATTATTGTTTATTTTTGTTATCACTTAGATTTTGGCCATTTGAGTTCTAGCAGTGTCCAGTGTTTCCCATACATTGAGTTATTTGTGTGCGGCTGACCGCCACAAATAGATTTTCCAAAAGGCTTAGACTTCGTTGAATAAACTGAGCACCGCACATTTCAAAATTAAATGCAGCCGTGGGTGTTTTTATGTGAATGTATCTTTAAAAAGATCTTCATTTAGTCTTTTCTGTAATGCCTGCTGAAGCAGAGCTGATTTGATTACAGCCGTTATATCTCCTGCTCCAGCAGCGCCTCCTGCTGGCAGAGAAGGAATTTGCATTTGCAGTCTGTGAGAAACACTGAAGTCTGTCAGCAAACATACACAAAAAGCATGCTTCAGAACTGTTTTGAGACGGTGCTTTAATTGTATTACAATGAATTAGGCTACTACTACTAACTATCACTATCATGTACCATGCAATTATCATTTACTCAAACTCTCTTTTATAAGATAAAGGGGGAAAACAAAGCAAAAAAAAATGGCCAAACATATGGGGCTAAAAAAATCTGCATTCAGCTGCCCTGATTTCTAAATATCAGAGAGAAACCCTCATCGGTCGACCTCTATTGCTGACCCTTAAATTAACTGTTTGCCATTCTTGCACTTATTATAAATGTATTTTGAATGCAAAGGCATTCCAAAATTTTATTTTTGAATTGATTTTTCAAAAAAATCTGTTTATTTGTCATGCATGTTATGCACATTTATTAAAAATAAGTTTTGTGATATCCAATTGTTCTGGTCCGGACCTTTGACACTGATATAAATTCAGATTTGGACATTTGAATGTAGATTTGACAACCCCTGGCCTATGAAAACGTTAAAGAGGACACTCAGGTTAAAGTCTCAATAGTGCTCTCTGTCGTATGGTGTGGTTGGTTCAGCATTGTGTGGTTTTGACACACATCGGACAAATCAGACGTTGACATTAAACATGATGGGTACACTAGCATAGTTAGCTCTCAGGCCTCTTCATATGTATTTTGCTTGATCACAACCCCTCCCCCGTTCTCTTTCTTCACGGTTACACTGCTTTAATTCTCCAGCCAGTCCTAATTTATTGGCAGTTGTAATATTTGCACTGGCACATGTGTTAATTTTTTTTTTTTGCTGCAATTTGCCTGGTTACTCATAACAGGCTCCTTTGTGCCCCCTGCAGCACAGAGCACGTCCCTGCAGGCAGTCGCTCTCGCTTATACACTCACATCCTCTGCTGACACTGTGGATCCAGTCTCTGTTTTTGCAAGCCTTTTGACAGATATCTCCTCTCTTCTCCGTTATCTTAGTACATCTTTGTTTTAAAGGACTAGTTCACCCATGAATTAGAAATTTACTGAACATTTACTCACCCTCAGGCCATTTAAGATGTTGTTGAGTTTGGTTCTTCATCACATTTGGAGAAATGTAGCATTTAATCAGTTGCTCACCAAAGGACCCTCTGCAGTGAATGGGTGCCTTGGTGGATTTATTACTTACCAAAAACACAGCTTTATGAGACCTTAGTTGATCGACTGGAGTGGTGTGGATTATTGTGATATTTTTATTATTTATATATTGATTCTGACGGCACCCATTCACTGCAGAGGATCCATTGGTGAGCAAGTGTAATGCTAAATTTGTCCAAATCTGTTTCAATAAAGAAACGAACTCATCTACGTCTCGGATGACCTGAAGGTGAGTAAATTGTGGGTAAATTTTCAGCAAATTTTTCACCTCGATTTAACTATAACTTTTTTGTTGAACACAAGGAAGCCATTCACATTGTGATATTCTACAGTGTCAAATGACTTTATAATCATCAGAGAGATTTGGATTAATAAATATGCGTATGTGTGCCTCTACATATTTCTTGAAGCGCTTCATGACTCGGCTGTTTGTGTGTATACAGGTATCATTTCTGCGAGAAGTGCTTCAATGAGATTCAAGGAGACAGTGTGACGCTAGGAGATGATCCAGCTCAGCCCCAGACGTGAGTGATTGCTCCCCTTTTTTGGGGTTATATTCAAGCTTGGTTGTGGAGATTTGATCACTTCAGTTCAAAATCACTCCGAATGATTCCTTTTCTCCATTCCATGATAAACTGAATCGTTTTTTAATGATTTAAGTGTTCAACAAACCTGATTGTGGATCTTCTTTGTGTGCAGCATGATCTCTAAAGACCAGTTTGAAAGGAAGAAGAATGACACGTTAGATCCTGAGCCGTAAGTAAACGCTCCACTTAATTTCCCAGAATTCCACGAGGCAATCAAATAGCACATGCTTTAATAGTAGGGCTATGTTGGCCAGTATTGGCTTATACATGTGTCCGCTCTGGACTCGTTTCACCACATGGCCTCTGCTCACTGGCGCCTCCTGCTGTCAACAACATAAGGCATAGAGACACACCCACCACACGAACACAGCACTAGTCTACAAGCATCAGTATTACCCAGAAGTCGTCCAAATACACACCTCCTACAAAGGCGCAATTGCATTGGCCTGCTTGCAGATGCGTAAGAACTGGAGGAACAGAAGCTGAATGATGTATTTCATGTTAACTACCTGCTCTTGCAGTTAGTGACTACGCATTCAGACACGTGCTAAACTAAAAGCTGCCAGAATACGAAGCGCAAGAAACGCCTGTATCCCCCATGAATCAATTCTCCTCCCCTCAGGTTTGTTGAATGTAAAGACTGTGGGAGGAAGATGCATCAGATCTGTGTCCTGCATTATGAGGTCATCTGGCCTTCTGGGTGAGTTTGAAAACGCCTCTCTGATATCGATTCTGGATGCGATGCGGGAAGTCAACGCTAATGAGTGCTTCTCTCTGCAGTTTCATCTGCGATAACTGTTTGAAAAAGAGTGGGAAGACGAAAAAAGAGAACAAGTTTTCGGCGAAAAGTGAGTAATAGGATTGTTCTTGTGATGCATTCATGTTAAATGGATGGTTATTTACTCTCTCAAGTCAATCCAAACCTGTAGGACTTCTGTTCATCTTTGAAACACAGATAAAGCTATTTGTAATGAATCCTGGGAGATTTCTGTCCCTTCATTAGCTGTTTCCATCACCCTATTATTATGTGCATTTTGCAGTATTGCATCGGAAGCGAGTGGTAGAAACACCAACATTTGTAACGTCCCTTAACCCTTAAGACGCCAGTGTTGTTGTTTTTTTTTTGAAAATGCTCTATTTTGACATCAAGATTTCAAAAGCTTGTGGCTTGAAAGAGCTTAAAGATAGAGATCTGTTGTAAATTAGGAAAATGTTGGGCATGACCAAAAGTTTATGTGGGGAAATGTTTTATGCGATCTTCCAGTTTGGCAAATTTGCAACTTTGGATGGAAACCCAGCTACTTAAAGTCCATGCATCCAAAAACTGACAATTCAAAAAAGCCCCTAAAGGCACCGTAGATGTTAACCATGTGATTTGAGTGTTTCAATCCAAGTCTTCTAAAGAGACATGATCACTTTATATGATGAGCAGATGTAGTTCAGGCTTTTATTCACATACAAACATTGATCATCACATATGAATAGATCTCAAAAGTGCTTGCATCGGTTCACAATTCTTTGCGGTGAAATCTCTCAGCTTTCAATAAAGATATCAGGTTTCATCAAAAACGGTACCTTTACAAGTGTTTAATGCTGTTGTCTTGTCTTCAATCCAGGGTTGCAGGGGACGCGGTTAGGCGCGTACATAGAAGAGCGGGTGAACAAGTACTTGAAGAGACAGAACCATCCGGAAGCTGGAGAGGTGTTCGTGCGAGTCGTAGCCAGTTCAGACAAAACGGTGGAGGTCAAACCTGGCATGAAGGCCAGGTAAATTTAACCTCCATGCTTAGCTTTTACTTTTCCAGTAAGCTAAATCTTCAGATAACCTTTCAGAGGGAAAGTTTGGATGCAGAGCCAATAAATCAACTGTTCATTTTCCTGATCAGAGTTTCATCCATTTCACTATTGATTCATCAAACAAAACATTGATGGTAATGCAATGGTGTTGCTAGTGTTTGTTCTTTGAACAGTTGAAGGTGAGTTAATCCCCTGCTTCATTTCAGGTTTGTAGACACAGGAGAGATGCCCGAGAGCTTCCCCTACAGAACCAAAGCACTTTTTGCCTTTGAGGAGATTGACGGAGTGGACGTGTGCTTTTTCGGCATGCACGTGCAAGAGTACGGCTCTGAAAGCCCTTTCCCTAACACCAGGTAAACTCTTACTGGAGTCCTTTAGAGAAACAACAGACATGTACACCAATGCATGTAATGCTCAGCATGCAAAGAAGGTAAAAGGTCTTTTTGTTTTGTTTTTTGTACCTATTTAGACGGGTATACATATCGTACCTCGATAGTATTCACTTCTTCAGACCTCGCATGCTGAGAACAGCAGTCTATCACGAAATCCTCATCGGCTATTTGGAATATGTCAAGAAGCTCGGGTAGGTATCACCAAAAAAATCTTCCTCGAGGCCGACAAATACAGTTCCCTTTCATGCCCTGAACTTTGAACGTTTCCACCGCAGATATGTTACGGCACACATCTGGGCGTGTCCACCTAGTGAAGGGGATGACTATATCTTCCACTGTCACCCTGCCGACCAGAAAATCCCAAAACCCAAGCGCCTGCAGGACTGGTACCGCAAAATGCTGGACAAGGCATTTGCTGAGCGGATACTGCATGACTACAAGGTATAGCAGGGACCATGTGATCTTAACTTTGCTTTGATCGTGTGTATGCTATCAAGTGCACAGTTATATGGTATAAATACAATGTGTTTGTGTTTAATAGGACATCTTTAAGCAAGCAACTGAGGACCGCTTGACGAGTGCAAACGAGCTTCCATATTTTGAGGGTGATTTTTGGCCCAATGTGTTGGAGGAGAGCATCAAGGAGTTGGAACAGGAGGAAGAGGAGAGGAAAAAAGAAGAAAACACGGCAGCTTGTGAAACGCCAGAGGTGAACATTTTAGGGTACTCTGCGTAGGGTTCACCTTATTTGATATTCTGTAGATTAATTTACATCTTTTACAAACTCCAGACACCTTTTATAGACTCTTTTATTCTTTCTAACAGGGCACGCCAGGGGATAGTAAGAATGCAAAGAAGAAGAACAACAAGAAAACAAATAAGAATAAAAGCAGCGTGAGCCGAGCTAATAAAAAGAAACCCGGGATGCCGAATGTGGCCAGTGATCTTTCTCAGAAACTCTATGCCACAATGGAGAAACACAAAGAGGTCTACTATATGTTCATCTGATCATAAAATTGCTCTTAAAAGGCACTGCATGAGTCATGTACATTGCTTAACTTCAAAGTTTTGCATGTCAGATTTTGATATGCATGTATAAGCCAAGTGTTTTTCTCTGTGAAAATCTTGAGAAACCTCTTACCTGGTCCTAAATGTTCTCCCAGGTGTTTTTTATAATCCATCTGCACTCTGGGCCCATGGTCAACTCATTACTACCCATTGTTGACCCCGATCCCCTTTTGACCTGCGACCTGATGGACGGAAGGGATGCCTTCTTGACGTTAGCACGGGATAAGCACTGGGAGTTCAGCTCTTTGCGGCGCTGCAAATGGAGCACCATGTGCATGCTGGTGGAATTGCACAACCAGGGCCAGGACCGCTTTGTCTACACTTGCAACGAATGTAAACACCATGTCGAGACACGCTGGCACTGTACTGTCTGCGAGGTAAGATCCAAAGGATCCTCTAACACTTTACAGCCATCCTTTATGATCAGTAGTGGATGTGGGTGTGTTTTGGAGTTTGTGCATAAGAAAAGTAAACCATTATGAAACATGGGAAGCCGTGGGATGTTTTAGTAACAACTATTCTACTAGTAGCTTAAACACATCTTTCACATTTTGTCTACAACAATTTGTCTCTTGATAAGGAGACTTCCTGTCATCCCTTGCTTAATCACTCTACCCTCATCTTTTCTCAGGACTTTGACTTGTGCATTAGTTGCTACAACACTAAGGGCCATGAGCACCAGATGGTTAAGTGGGGTCTGGGTCTGGACGATGACAGCAGTCAAAGCGGCGAGGCCTCCAAGAGTCCACAGGAGAGTCGGCGTCTAAGCATCCAGCGTTGCATCCAGTCTCTGGTGCATGCCTGCCAGTGCCGCAATGCCAACTGCTCTCTGCCGTCTTGCCAGAAGATGAAGCGTGTGGTGCAGCACACCAAGGGCTGCAAACGCAAGACAAACGGTGGCTGTCCAGTGTGCAAGCAGCTCATTGCGCTCTGCTGCTATCATGCCAAGCACTGTCAGGAAAACAAGTGCCCCGTCCCCTTCTGCCTCAACATCAAGCATAAACTGCGTCAGCAGCAGCTGCAGCACAGGGTCCAGCAGGCACAGATGATGCGCAGACGCATGGCTACCATGCAGGGGCGAACCATGCCTCAGAGCCTACCCTCGCCGCCTGCTTCAACAGCCCCCAGCACCCCCACCTCACATCAGCAACCCAAAACCCCTCAAACGCCACAGCCGCTATCCAGCCAGCCAACGACCCCCAATGCGGGTGTCATGTCCCCGGCTTATCCCAATACTCCCCGCAACGGACAACCCCCTCCTCAAGCTTCACAGGGCAAGTCAGGCCCACAGGCTTCCCCGCTACACCAGCAGCAGTCTCCGCTCCCGCAACCCCCCCAGCAGCAGCAGCAGCAGCCACCGGTACAACAGCCTCCTCAGCAACAGCCTCCACCTATGGCAGTCAAAATGGCACGGCACATAGAGATGGTCGCGCAGGCTCAGCACCAACAGAACTATCGCATGACCATGAATGGCCTTCCCATGAACCACCAGCAGCCACGCATGCCAGGCCCGATGCAACCGCCCATGCAGCATGTTGGGCCACGCGGGCAACAGGTCATGCCGCAAATCCCGCAAGGACAGTGGACTGGAGGCCCTCAGCCAGGCATGCAAGCAGCTCAGCAGCAGGTGGCTCCGCCACAGACCACACCGCAGACCATGCCTATGCAGAGGCCCACGATGCCCCCGCAAGCTGCACAGCCACGCATGATGGTGCCCACGCAGGGCCCGCGACCGCAAGCACCCCAGAGACCCGGAGCCATCGCCCCCACTGCCTTGCAAGACCTGCTACTCACCCTAAAGTCACCCAGCTCACCCCAACAACAGCAGCAGGTGTTGAACATCCTCAAATCGAACCCGCAACTAATGGCCGCCTTCATCAAACAGAGGACTGCCAAGTACCACGCCAACCAGCCGCAGCAGCAACAAGCGCAACAAGGCATGCATGCAGCGCAGAACATGGCAGCAATGCAGGCAGTGCCGCGACCCGGCATGCCCCCGCAGCAGCAAGCGCAGCAGCCCGCTCCACAGGGCATGGCAGCACTTGGAGTGCAGGGGCAGCTCATGAACCCTGCGCACGCCAACAACCCGCAGCTGCAGGAGTTGTACCGCCGCCAGCTTTTGCGACAGCAGCAGCAGCAGCAGCAGCAGCAGGGAGTGATGCCGCAGGCACATGGCCAGTTCCCACAGGCACAAGGCACTGCTACCAACTACGCGCAGCTTCGCATGCAGCAGCAGCAACAACAGTTGGCCATGCAGGCACCCGGCGGACCCATGGGACAGCTGCCTCCTATGACCCAGATGGGGCAGGGCGGGATGGGAATGGACGGTACATCCAACCTTCTACACCAACGCATGCTCCAGCAGCAGCAGCAGCAGGTCGTCCTCAAGCCTCCAATGGGCTCGCCGGCGCAACCGAGTCCCATGAGCCCACAAACTCACCTGCTTTCTGGCCAGCCAACAGGCGTGCACCTCCCCGGCCAACCCATGGCTAATGCACTCAGTAATCAGGTGTGCTCGCCGGCCCCCGTACAGTCGCCCAGACCTCCGTCGCGGCAGCCACCTCCACATTCCAGTCCTTCCCCGCAGGTTCAGCCACAGCCTTCGCCGCAGCACACAGGATCCCCACACCCTGGTCTGACGACGCCCTTGCCCGGCTCCTTGGAGCAGGCGCACCTGGGCACACCTGAGCAGAGTGCCATGCTCCCGCAACTCAATACGCTCAACCGTGGAGGGCTGCCCAGTGACTTAGGCATGGTGGGAGACACAACGGGAGACACGCTGGAGAAATTTGTGGAGGGATTGTAGCGTTTACCGGGAGACTCCACCCACCACAGTCTCCCCGTTCCTCTATTTTTGTGGCTCTGTTGGGTTTTCTCTAATATCCTCCAATTTTTTTGTACTGACATTGTAAAAAGTTTGAAGAAATGAATGTTGTGGGGGGAAAAAATAAATTTATGTCGACAAGGAATAGGGAATGTTGATGTTTCCTAAAAAAAAAATATAAAAAAAATACTGATTGCTTCCTTTTAAGAGGGATTTGAAAATTGTTGTTTAAAAGAAATATAAATCACAAAGAATATATTTTTGTTCAGTTAAGACCTTTGTGTGGTCAGTGTTTTGTTTTGGTTTTGGGGGAGGGCGGTCTGGTTTCATGCCTTTTCTTTCTTTTTAAGAAAATTACGAAACTTCATTATATTATTCATACCTTTTGTTTTATACCCTAACTTTGCAGCATTTTGGTTTTTAAGACTGTAAAATAATTTGTCTGGGAGTTTGGGTCAGGGTTTCTCTGCTCTGTCTTTCATCCTTCTTTGCGATTGTACTCTAGTGTTGTACTATTTTTTCAGACATGCATTCGGAGGCGTTTCCTCCTTTTCTCATTGTGAAGTTTGTATGAGGACAACTGTCTATTTGTATTGATAGGAACTGTGCATACACATGTATGCAGACTCACACAGACACACATGCATCACTCAGACAATACAGCACCAACCCCAAGAGGAAATGTACACATTTACAACATCTCACTGGCCTGGACCCAGAGGTTCTGTCTTGCAGATGTAGAATATTGTTGCTTTTTGTCCTAATTTTGTCATACAGATATATAAATGTAAAGAGAGCTAGAGGGAGAGAGGGGGCCCCTGAGCTGAGTGCGAGGGGATGGGCGATCGCTGGTTGACTGCTTGTTGGAAACACAGAATGGATTCTGCTCTTGACCCTCGTTCCTCTCACACAAACTTGAACAGGGGCTCTACTTTACCCCTTTATGTAAATCATGCAAGCTATTAAGCAAAGTACTATAAATATAAGGAAGAAAGAAAGGAATCACTGTATAAACTGGTTGAAAAAAAAACGTATTTCTTACTTATATACCATATTGTTAAATAAACTGTGTGCAACAGATCAAAATCATGTGTATTCTGTTATTATTATTATATGCTAAAGCTACTTTGAGCCAGTTAGGTTTGTAGCGTCCTTTGGCTTATTAAATTGCTATCAAAATGTATAAATACTTAAACTAGTTATTCGCAATATGTAAAATGTAATTTACCATAATTTTGTTTAGCAATTTCGCAGTTTCGTAAGTTCAGTCACATGACTCGGAGATGTTTCGCAATCGACGCAGCCATTGCGTCATCGCGTACGGGACGTAACGTCAGATTTTTGAACGAGTAGCCGCTGCTTTACATTTGATCAAGAAAACAGATGTTTTGTGACATTAAATCATCTGTTTTACATACATAGAATGAAGTGCGTATTGCTAACGCTCTGTATTCTAGTTGTTATGGAATAAATCGTTATACAAGTACGTTAAAACCGATATAAGTGACGTTCGAATGAAATGTAAACAAAGGTAACGTTCAATATCATGTATTTCGTGAGTGTCTAAAAAATGCATTTGAACAGATAAGCTTGTTGTTCCGTGCATGTTATCCACAATATTAAATTACAAACGACGTTTAATGGTCCTTAAATATGGATCCGTGTAAGAACTGACACTTGTGACAGATCCTGTGTGAGATTGTCTCATCATGGACGACTCGGACCAGGACTTCACCGACCTCTGCTCTCGTCTGCTCAAAAGAGTGAGGAAGAGAGGAGCATCTGGAGATGAGAAGAGACCAGCAACCAAGGATGAGGAGCAGGAGCCGTCCTCCCCCTCTTCTAGAAGAAAACCCCCTAAGAGGAGGAGGAAGAAGACTGATATGAAGCGTAAGCTCAATGGCAGGACTCAGCCCGCACCTGAAGTGTCTGGCTAAGGGAGAGTCAAAGATGCAGTGATCCAGAGGATGCAGCGGTTTGAGAGAGCCAGTCCAGAGAGACTCCTGCATGCAGAGACTGATGGGAACCATCTCCCCACTGCGGGGATCCAGCGCACAGGTACATAACCTTCATTAAAGCATGCTACTTACCATACCACAATGTTGTGCGGCTCATTAGGTGGTAAAAACAGATGTAAAGCCCAATTATTATTATTAAAGAAGGTATTTTGAAGAATGTTGTTAACCAAACAGTTGAAGGTAGCCAATGAATTTAATACTGTATATATATATATATATTTTTTTTTAAGCCAAGCCTAGAAGTCAATGGCTACCGTCAGCTGTTTGGTTACCAGCATCTTTCAAAATGTCTTCAGAAGAAAGAAATTGTTATCGGTTTTGAATGAGAGTGAGGTGAGGTGAGTAAATATCTTTTTGGGTGATCTATCGCTGTAAGTTAGAGTTAGTTAACGACCAGATAATTACTATGTTATACAAACATCAGAAATAAATATTTCTTTGGTTTGGTTGAGGTATTAGTGTATTGTTTTTTCTTAAACTTTTTAGACTTTTTTTTTTTTGCCCAGGCAATGATTTCATACTATTTTTTTCGCTGGAGCATTGGGGGAATTGGTGATCCTCTGCCCATCTTGACTTCTGAGAGACACTGTCTCTCTGAGAGGCTCTTTTTATACCCAATCATGTTGCCAATACACCTAATAAGTTGCACATTAGTCCTCCAGCTGTTCCTTATATGTACATTTAACTTTTCCTGCCTCTTATTGCTACCTGTCCCAACTTTTTTGGAATGTGTAGCTCTCATGAAATACAAAATGAGCCAATATTTGGCATGACATTTCAAAATGTCTCACTTTCAACATTTGCTATGTTATTTACATTCTATTGTGAATGAAATATATTTTTTTAATTATTCCATTCCTTTTTTACTCACAATTTGTACAGTGTCCCAACTTTTTTGGAATTGGCTTTGTATAAAAATTGATATCTGTTTATATATAAAACGCAAAAAAATATACATTGTATTGTTCTGATTTTTTCATTACAAAGTATACATTGTTAAAGCATAACTCCAGGAAAAAGAAAGAAAAAAAACTTGTGCTTTCATGGCACGTTTCATGTAATCGGTGAAAGTCAGAAAGTGTGTGCTTGTGTGTGTTTCTACAGAAGAAACACACACAAATCATAAGTCAGCCACATAATACCTTTTCATTAGATTTTATTATGATTATTATTATTTTGTATATGTACTTTATAATTAGAAGTGTCCATATATATATATATATATATATATATATATATATACTTGAATTTAAGTTCTGAATTTTTATACTTCAGAAAATAACAAAAAACATGCAGAACTTTTTTTTTTTCAATGTGACATTTTCTTGACTATAATGCACATTTCTATCTTCACCTTTTATTTACAAACAAACAAAAAAATCTCATTTTGATCATCATAATTGGAAAGTGTGTATATACAGCACAGTGCCTTTGTGCACCTTAATGCTTTAAAATTAAATCAGCATATTGAAAATCATACATTCTCAAGTAAAATATCAGTATGCATTAGAGACAGTAAATTTAAATAGGGAGGAAAATGTGCTTGGCTGTCAAGAAAACTCTGCAGACAGCAACTAGGTAGTGGTGCGATAACTCGGAGGGATGGCATGCCTGTAAAAAAGAGAGCCAGGAGGAAAGCCCAGAAGCTGGACGAGGACACAGTGGTGGTGCTGGCTCTGTCCCGCTCTTTACTCCAGCAGGAAATGGAAGAGGAGAGGGAGATACTGTCTCCTGTCTTACAGTGGAAACCTGGAGCAGGTGAACTCATCTTTGTCAGTTAAACATATGCAGTGCAGCTGCAGGTTATTAGACATGTTCTCTTTCAGGCAAGGGCTGTGGGAGGAGGAGGAAGGGAGCATCTCCTGTCCACCCTCCACTTCTCCTCCTCCAGGACCCTCAGACAGCACTGAACCGTCTGCAGGAGCGCGTTTCGTCTCTCCTGCTCCGTTCCAGACCCCCGTCTCCGCCAACACCAACCCTATCCCGCTCCACGCTCCTTCTACATCCACAAGCCCCTCTCTGGGACAAAAGTGCACTTCATGATTTTAATAAAAAAAACAAAAAAACAACAACACATCATTGGACTTTATAATGAAGTTCTTACCCAACCCCACCCCTAAACCTAACATCACTATTATGTCAACCAATCAGGTATCATGGTGTAAAAACACCCTGATCTGGTAACTCCCTTTACTTTCCTGCAGAGACCTATACTTGAGTCATGCAGGTACTGCGCTACTCTGCAGCGTTGCCATCCCCAACCAGACTACAATAGTCTGAATATAAACACTTATTATAGGTGAACTGTAGTGATTCAGGATAAGACAAAAACACAGTTTGGAAAATGGATTCATGATGTACTCGCTCATTATATATATATATATATATATATATATATATATATATATTTTACATTTTCAACACAAAACAACACTGGCATAAACCTGCGCTGATTGGACCAGAAAAGCCGTGAGCGGTGGATTTTTGCAAAACAAATAACAGAGGGCTCTAGGTGGAGGTAGAAGTGCGCTGAGCCATAATGAGCTTTTATTTTGAAATTTATTTTGATGCTCTGTTACGTCTTGGTCACATGAACGCTTAAATTTAACCCAGTAGCAAGCAAAATGAGTAATAAACAGTCTTCTTTGGAAAGTACCACAGTTTTTATGCCAGTCGTATCATTTTATTTTGTTGTATTTATCTGTCACAACTTAAAGCCCGATCCTTGAAAATATTGTCTGACATTAAACCGGTCCTTGGCGCTAAAAAGGTTGAGGACCGCTGCAAGGACTTTTTTCTGCGGGTCCAATTGGGCCAGTATTTTGGATTTTTACTTTCCTTGGCAATTTTTTCGATTGGGTCCAGTTTCTTATGCACTCTGTTTATTTAATCAAAAACAGTAATAATTGTAAAATATTATAACAATTTAAAATGCGTTTTCTATTTGTAAATATTTAACTTTTTTTTGACACAATGCAAAGCTGAATTTTTTAGCAGCCGTTACTCCAGTCTTCGGTGTGATACATTTTATTTGTCAGTATTCTTCAATGAAAATAAAGTTTGTATTTCTAACTGAATATTTTGTTTCATAGAAGTTAAAGTTACCCAGACGTTCAAGCTGTTTTGACGCTTAGTCTTTTTACATTATAACTTCAGAGAGAAAAGGTCCAGTCTCTTGAAGTAACTCCAGTCAAGAAATTTCCAGTTGAGGCTGATTCAGTCCAGGAAAAGCTTTCGGATCCGAGCCAGACTAGCCGTCCTCTCACCCCCTGTTTGGGTACACCAGGCTCCCAGGCTCTGCAGGACCTGATGGAGCTGGCTGAGGAAGGTATGACCCTCACCCAGTATAGATACACGTCCGCAGGGGACAAGTCAGATAACACTGGTGTTCTGTCCCAAAATACACCGTTTTTTTTTTTTTTTTTTTTCAGGCTCACACTGTCCCATGTTCTTTAGTTAAAGACAATGCTGTGGATAAACTTCCCTCAAGAGGTTTTATTCCAGAGACAAAAGACAAGACGCCGCCCAAGGAAACCTCAGTAAGAGTTTCCTTCAATTGTATCCATCTGTACTCACATGTGATCGGATATGAATCAATTGGAATGAACAACCAAAGTTCATTTTTGTGTTTTTCAGGTGTTTGTTTCAAAGCTAGCATCAGATCTGAGCAGCATGGTGAACAACCCTCAGCTCAGTGATGTGCAGTTACAGGTGGACAGCAGGGACGTTTTCTTCACTTCATGCCCACTGCTGGCCAATATGGTAAGATGATCTCTATCACTGATGCCACAAGCATAAACCAATAATCAGAAGCGTTTACCATGTGTTTGTAGGTTCATGACTCAGGTTTTGGTGTTCAGGAGGAGGGTATGCCTGTCTCTCAGAGGGTGTTGTTGGGTAATGTGCTTGGGGAGGCAGTACTGGCCCTCCTGCAGTATCTTTACACAGCCCATCGTCCTCTGACACACACACTGCTACCCCACATACAGGAGCTCGCCGATAGCCCAGTGTGATGATTCTTAGGATGTGGTTCAGATATTACAGGTATTTCCCAATAGGGGTGTTAACAGTACACGCATTCGTACCAAAATAGTTTCAGCCTTGCACGAGTGGAACTTTATCGTATTGTTGCTTTTAATTTAATATATTTCAGCGACACATACAATGTTAATTTATTTAAATGTTTAATTCAAATTTTAATTTATTTTTTTTATTTTATTTCAAAGTTTATTTAAGTTTGGGCTCTGTTGTTAATTGTAACCTTAGTAATGTAAAAGGGCTCCCTATAGTTTAGAGCAAAACTTTTATCCTTAAGAAAATTTTTATTATAATTGAATTTATTTAAAGAAAGATCAAATTGTTTAATAAACCACAGTTTTATATATAAAAAATAAGCAATTTTCTGTTTAGTTTTTTTCCCCACTCTACTGAAACCATACCAAACTGTGACGTCAAAACAAAGGTACGTACTGGACCATCGTGTGTATGTACCCTTACACCCCTATTCCCCAACCCCATTAGATATAAACTGATTCTAAGGTATTAAACCTGTGTTATATTTCAGGTTTGGTTTAGCTGAGCTGCAGCAGTGTGAGGAATATTCTGGAGGTGTTGGGGAAGACCCAAGAGAGGAATCTGAAGGCATGTTTCCAGCACCTGAGCCTCATCTCGGGGAGCAAGAATACCAGAACTTGGCAGAAAACAACTTTTTGGAGCTCCTCCAATCAATGTGGCAGCACAGGGACAGCGAAGAAGAGGATGCTTTCAAACAGACTGGCGGTGAGGAAGGAGACATGGCAGAGGAGCGAGAGAAAGAAGATGAAGAAAAAGAGGACCGCGTGAGATCAATGAGTTTGCAGCGACACAAAGGAAGATAGAGACGATCCTGGAGGCTACGACCAAGACCGAAGAATAGGAGGGAGATGCAAATACATCCCTCAGAAATGAGAAGAAATATGAGACTAAAGACAGGAATGAGACCGAATCCCTCTCAGAGAAATCTGCCAACAGTTGTCATAGTAACAAACAGGGCGTGGACGGGATGGAGGCTGCCATGGTAACAAGTCCACCAGAAGAAACCATTAAAAACCCCAATTCGGAGACTGAGAGAGTTTGTTTGATTTCAGAATTAGATGAAAACTTGAAACTTGAGTTGGATGCCAGTCTAGACGAGAGCTATGTCCAGTCTGTAGGGGAATGCATGGAACCGTCACAGACGCCGGTGTCCTGCTCTCAGCAACAACGTTACAAGCCATCGCACACACTCCACCA
Source organism: Carassius auratus (assembly GCF_003368295.1). NCBI lineage: Eukaryota > Metazoa > Chordata > Actinopteri > Cypriniformes > Cyprinidae > Carassius > Carassius auratus. Next base: position 19,961,488 of record NC_039264.1, read on the forward strand.
AAACACACCCGCCCCGTTTCGCTATTCATGTGCTAGTGAGGTGATCAACCTGTCGATAAGCCCTCCACGTAGCTGGTGTGTGTCAGGTGAGACCAACTTCCCCATGCCTGGAGTGTCTCCTGGTCCTCATGAGGGTGAACATGCAGGTAATTCTCCACAAACAAAAGACTATTCAGTTTGCCAGAGAAGCAAGAACCCTGCTTCCCCTCCAGAATCTCAACCCAAACAGGTTGAGCTCATCGTTCTCTCAGATTCTGGTGATGAAATGGATATAGACGGTGGCTGCAATGCTTTGTCTCCTCTGTCTCCTTTCGAATCTCCCTCAGAACCTCTTCAGACGTCCACAAGCTATGCTTGTAACAGTTTCAAAGAATCTTGATCCCAAGGCCATGCTGGCAAATTGGTAGACACTTCCAAGCAGGTGTCAACTGATACAGAAGCCAGATCTGGCCCATCAGAGCACTGTAGCCCTGGGATTGCGAATGAAAGCGTGTTTGATGGCTCTGCTGAGGTTTCCTGGCTGATTCCAGCCACTCCGGTACCATCCACACGCTGTAGCTCTTCCCAGACCTGCATCAGCATGCGCCAAACCCAACTCTTCCCCAACTCATGGTCCTCTTCTACCTCTTCCTCTGCCTCGGGTGGTTTGAAACCTGCTAGCTTTGATTCTTCAAGCAGCTGCTGCTTAAAAGAGAAGCCAGTATCCTTGCCTGAATTGCCCAAATCTCATCTGAATCCCTTTAAAGAATGTCATAGCACTGATAGAAATAGCTCTCCAGGTTTTCAGAGACCACTTCACCATTTCAGGCTCCCTTGGGTTCCTTCTACATATGTTTCTGATGGCTCCCACATTGGCAGGATCATGGGACAACGAACCCAGGGTGTCTCCAAGCCCTCAAGTAGCACTCCTCTCCATTCAGACTCTTCCTTAAAACATCAGATCCCGTTTGGCTCCTCTGTGGTTGATGACTGTGAGGTTTGGCTCAGGGATAGTAGAGCTAATGCTAGATCATTCGGCAGTCAGGGAAAAGTTGTCTTAGTGTCTCTACAACTGAGTTATTCTTCCCCTAGTAAGACACCTGAGAAGAAGCAGAGTAGCTCTCTTGAGCAGGGATGCTCCAGTCCGTCCCCGAACTCTCAAAGCTACAGTCATCCAGAAAGATGCAAGAAGAGGGAGAACGATGGGGTAGAGCGAATGGAATTGGGAGAGAATCCAAATCAAAGTGATGAAGAATTGGTGGATGTTGCGGGAAACTCTTTAAGTGACATGGATGAGCCTGGAAGAAGAGCGGGAGATGAAAATCCGAATCAAAGTGTTGACAAATTGGTGGATATTGCAGGAAACTCATTCAATGATATGGATGGGTCTGGAAGAAGAGTGGGAGAAGAGAATCCAGATCAAAGTGTTGACAAAGTGGTGGATATTGCAGGAAACTTATTTAGTGGCATGGACGAGCCTCCTATAGTGTTTGATGACTCCTGGGGTTTGGATGGAGGAGGTGGAAGCCAGAAACCCTGCTTTAGTCTACGGCTTGACAGCAGCGAAGATGTAGTCAGTCCACCAGGTCTCGAGGGTAAAGGACCAATGCCCACGTCTCATCTTGATTCTGGCGCTTGTACCAAAACTCCTGATCCAAGTCCAGGTCCATTTAATCACAGCCTACCTGACCCTGACATGTGGGATGAATGGAAAGTAGAGGAGGTGGCTTCCCTTCCTCTTTCTCAGAGGTTGAAAGCTCCCTCTGCCAAGAGAGTTGCCGAACTAAAGACTCCAGGTAGGACAAGTTGTTCTCCTTGGTATGTTAATTGTTTACAAGGAGCCCGCCCAGAACTAATTATGCATTGCATTTAGAAAGACCTTTTTGTTTCACACTTTAACTTTCTTCACAGTTGCTTGCAGAAAGAGGAATAAAGGGCCGCTGGTGCCCATCACTCCCATGCCTGGCTTTTCCGATATGGACACACCAGAACTAAAAAACAAACTCAACAGGTGAGCATAAAAAGATGTAGATATTATGATGTTTAAAACATTAATGCTATTGCATATCACAATAACAATCCAAAACTACCTTTCAATGACTTTTAACTAACTGGCCACAGATTCATTTTTAGTGCATGTATGAAGTTAGTTCTGTAGCAGAGTAAGCTCTTTATTTTTGATTCCTTATGTCTGGCTGTTTTCTGGTGTAGGTGTTAAGCATCATGTTTTTTCTAATAATTCTGCAGTTAAAATATTTAGTACTTAATGTACATATATCTTATAATCAAAATAGATTTCTCCTTCTAATAATCCCTTACACTGACAGTGGGGTTTTATGAAATTAGTTTAGACCAAATTAACTTTACATAACCTTTAAGCATTCACAGTGTTCAGCATGCAAATGAGAATCAAATCCAGATGTGTCTGTTGTGTAACTCCAGAGTCTCAAAGCCAAAGAAACACATTCAGTAACAGAGCTTCGAATGTTTTTTTTTGTTTGTTTTTTTTCGTCCAGGTTTGGCGTGCGTCCACTGCCCAAGAAGCAGATGGTTCTGAAGCTGAAAGAGATCCATCAATACACCCACCAGCTGCAGAGCTCAGAGTCAGAGGAGGAGACCTCCGGACCCCAACGCCCCCCGAATGCCTCCAACTCCCAGTCTGCTCCGCTCTCCTTTAAGCAGCCTATAGCGCCCCCTGCTGTCTCATTCGTGAAACCGCCACCAAGTGAAGAAGATGAGCTTTTATCAGCCTCTCAAGACTCGAATACATCCTCCACTGCGGAGTCTGACAGATACAGCTCGTACACGACTAGATACATAATTAATACTACAAGGAAACGTAGTTCAATGTATTTCTTCTTCTCAGATCAAACCCAGAGCTGTGTGTGTCTGAAGACGATGACTCGGAAAGCGAGGGCATCACGGCTGTTGTGCGTGAGAAGGACAAACTCCTGGCAGTTCATCAGTTCATCCTATCCAACCCCAAGCTGTACGCACGAGTGCTGCAGTACCAGCCTCTCTCCCTGGCGGAGCTGCAGTCCAGCTTGAAAGCAGCGGGCATCAGGTTAGGTGCTGCTTAACTACTAGACTTCCTGGACTCTCAGTGCATTACTTTTAGTTCGGCCAAACAGGGCCAGAATGCATCTTCCCACAGGAAACGACGCGTTAATACGACAACCAGTGGCAGTGCAGCCAGAAGAGGAAGGAAAAAAGCAGCTATAAGCCCAATGGAGGAGTCGCATGTGGGCTGAAATAAAATAATGTGGTAAAACAACAGGATTTTAAGAATAAGCTGTTAAAGGACAATAGTGGTTTTCATCTTTTCAACTAAACAAATGTCTGACACACACTCTATTGCACTATTCCATTAACAAGATTGAAACGAAAATGCATTTTTTTTTTTTACAGTGTTTAAAATGAAAATGTTATTTTTTAAATGAATTTAATTTAATGTCTGGATAATGTAATTAAAAAACATTTCTTAATGTATGTGTCACGTGTTTGTATACAAGAATGGGTTCGATGTAAGCTGTTTTATGTTCCAATAGTTGCCTCTCAAACAAACTCCTTACCAAAGTTACAAAAACAGTCAATAATTGTGCAATCAACCATTTTTTCATGAATAAAATGAAGATTGAAAAGCAATCAAGACTTTTTTGCATTGTGACTGTTTTTTTAATGATTAACAAGTATATTTCACACAACTAACATTAGCCTTTTATGTAATTTATATTACAATATATATTTGTATCCAAAAACTATTTTTATTGGATCACAATAAGATTTTTTTCACTTGTACTTAGTTTTTTAAATTAGCAATTAAAGTTATAAGAAAGAATACATTAAAAAATATGACCCATAAATATTGTTGCACCCGATGATATCAAAACATGAGCAACGCTGAATGAAATCACATACCAAAGATTTCTTGAAAAACTTTTACTGGACTTTTTTTTTGTTTGTTTGTTTTACAGCATCACTTTTTTTGCAAAGATCTGCCGAGAAAAACAGACATTTCACATTCTAACAAAGAGAGAAAAGCAGAAGAAAAATCTCCGATCATCTTCCGTGTGCATGAGAGAGAGTCCGGGTCTGGCTGGGCAAACAGTTCCACAGGAAGTGTGCAAATCTCTGGCATGATCACCTGAGCTCATCAGGAGAGTGGAGCTGCACTGGACCGCTCAGCCACATCTCATGCCCCATCATGCACCTGTCATGACAGGTTGGCAATGTTGGCCAGGAAACGCTGGGCCCACCACTCCTCGAGATCAATAGGCACAAAATCTGGAAAACAGAGACTGGGTGAGTTCTCTGAGATCTTACCATATTTGAATTTAACAACAGCACACAAAATGTGGAATTTTTTTCCCTCTTTTGTAGCGTGGAAGCAGCTTTTCTTCACAACAGATCCTTTTGTGCTCCAGAAACACATTAAAACAGGTTTAGAATGGCATGAGGGCGAGTAAACGATGATTTTTATTTTTACTTGGAATATTTGAATTTTGTATCCTAAAGACAGAGGAGACCTTCAAAACGAGAACAAGTCAGCAGAAACCGAGGCATCAGGTTACTTCAGCGCTTAAAGAAAGTAAACGGGACAGAGGTCCCAGGACTGACTCTTCATGCCGGGATTGGGGCTTCTCTCCGCGTACTGCACCGGGCCTTTCCCGTTCTCCGGCTTTGATCCCTCTCCGAGCTTCTGTTCCACCTCCTGCCAAGCTGCAATCATAAGATATTGTCTCAGTATAAAACTACAAACTACAGTGAAAATACATAATGTACAATTAACTCGTTTGTTATGCTTTGCTAAAGTAGTTTAGCCGCTACATCACGGTTTCTGTGGGTCTTATAGGTCTCCATTCAATCGTCCACAAATGAGAGATCTTAAATCAGAGCATAAAGTACAATACAATCATGGGATTAAATGTTGCATGCTATGCAAAAATTAAATAAATAAAAAGCTACAAATATCTAAACATTTACTTGAGATGCAAAAAGAAGTCTGGTTATCTAAAAAAATAAAAATGAATAGAAGTGTGCATTTACACTTAAATCAAAGAACTGGTATCTGTCAGTGCAGTATGAAACTTGTTTTAACTTTGAATTGAGTTGCTGATTTGTCACAAAACAAGACTTGCTATCGTGTCTCTTTGTGCAGCGTCATTAGAAGACATTGCTAAAGTTATTCTTATACCATAAACATGCTTCTTTTGTAAAGCGAGTAACTTAAACAGAAAGTAATGAACATCTGTAGGAAACTGGATTTCAAACTTTAAAGTGTTGCTAATACATTGTGCTTTCTAGACATCTACATTCAGAAAATCGATTCACATATTATGCTCCCTTTCAGTTAATGTAACTGATTTTAAATGGCTTAAATCATACATATATCTTCATCAAATCTGCAGAAACTCTTTATACATTGCTCTCGTGTGGATTCAAATCTGCAAGTCATGGTGACGTCTCATCTGTTAGTGAATCATTTATTTGAGGTGAATCTTTTCAATGAATGGCTCATTGTGAAGCCTGAGCGAGTCCTAAACATTAATAGAGAGGTATACAAACTAAACGGACATGTTTTGTCCTATCCCCAAAATACTGCTTGTGTAAACACGACAAATGCGATGCATCACAACAAAAGAGCGGTTTAGATCTAGAAAAAACATGTTCTCGTTGGCAACTTTTGGACACCTTGTACCAGTTATAATAGCTTGCTATACACTCCCTAAACCGGTTGCAGGATTTCACCCGATGGCACAGCTCTCTTCTATTGACTGTGATGCAGTTTAAGAAAACATCAAGCCTCAATACAGAAGAGCCTAAAAACTGTCCTCGAGGGCCATTGCATCAGCCGCTGGAGGAGGAGCCTGGCCTGCACACAAACACACCAGCTGACCTTATTCACACCAACTCAGCTCAACTCACTCCCCCAAGTACATCTGTGAGAGCCTTGGACACTTCAGAGTTCACTAAGGTCACGGCAGCTGCTTGGCCCTCCTCAAGGTCTCAAAGGTCGAGGATTAAACAATACTGCTGTTCTGGAAATGAACTCACCCTCATAAACAAACCGAACATTTTCCTCATGTGCTGGGGTGAAGCCCTCACTGGTGTTTTCAGCTTTTGGAGAGGTCGATCTGTGGAAGCGCTTTCCGTTCAGCCGGTGAAACACAATCTTAGGAGCTGGTGAACTACAAACAATAGATCAATATGATATATATATATATATATATATATATATATATATATATATATATATATATATATATATATATTTTTTTTTTTTTTTACAGTGCATTAATCTCTCATTTGCAGAATTTACATTTAAATAAAAGGAACTGTAACGTTCTATTAATTTAAATAAACATGCACCTGCATTACTTGAAAAAGAGTACATTCTTTAACATGTAAAAACATTCACGCAGGATTCGAACGATGAACGAACGCGCATTCTTTTGGTGAACTGTTCCTTTAATTCCAAATAACGTTCCTTACGCAACGTCGTTTCTATAGTAACAGCGACGCGTTATGAAAGCCGTTTGTTTATTATTATCGGCAAGACAAGCGACATGAATTAAACAAGAGAAATCTCAAACACGCGAATGACAGACACAAACGCGACGCCTGTCGTAAAATGTCCCGCGACAGGTTCTTCCAGTTTAGAAATTAAGCAGCACAAGGTCCTTGTGCGGGTAACGTTATATAAAAGAGGGGCTGTGACAATAATGTATTCGCGTTATAATACAACGTTAACACCAAAAGATTAGTAACCAACCCATACATACAGGAATAAATACGAATACAACCGCGACACGAATTTCAAACACGCCGACGGTCCACGCGCTCTCGCGAGCACGCGCACACTCGCAAGGTCACACGGCGCAAGAGAAACACGAGCGACTTCGGTAAAAACGGGACCTCCTAGTTCACAAACGAGGCCAGCTCGTTCGCTACGGATACTTTTAAGTGTGCTTAACTTATAAACGAGACGGCGACGTTGGGGTGTTTTTAAAGGCGCGAGCGAGCTCACGTGAAGAGGTCAATCTGAGCTCAGGTATTAACGTTAGGTGTAAATGATATTATCACTTACTCCGATACGAGCCAGTGGCTCTGCTTCTGCTTCAGTTCGCTCGCTTTGCTCTCAATCTGTTGCGTGGGGCCTGCAAGAAACAACATCTGTCAATACGTAACGCCAATAACAATGTTAAATAGAAGCACGTGGTTATTCTCCAATATCTACTGTATTAGCGTTAAATAAATGATGCACCGCGCATACAGTAATGTGACGCATGCTGGTCAAACTGTACCTGTCCTCCGTTGCGTAACGAGTTTGCTGGGACCTCTGGTGATTGTGTACATCATGTGAGAGACGGTCTCTGAGGAACCCCTCGGGCACGGAGGATCCACCGGTGCGCGCGAGTGTCACGGTTATATGCACGCCAGAGGACGCGACGCGACGCAGCCACCGTGGAGATGAGCGCAGAGCTGCTGTGTGTTTCCTGCAGCGAGCCTGTGTAAGGTCAGTCAAGGTGAGCAGCGTGTATTGCCCTGATCACGCGTCGCGGGTCACTCGCGGAGAATCCGGCGTGCAGGAAACTTTTCTGAGCTCTTTTAGTCTGGTTTGTTCTGGACGGTTACTGTAATCTCGGACGCTCAGATCGCCACCTTCCTCCGTGACGTCACGGCACGCCCCCGCGATGCACAGCCGGGGTCACCTTTGACCCAGTCACCCGGCGGACACCCCCCACAGCGGCTCTGTGTACCATCTAAACAGGCCAGGCTTATTTCAGCTGGTCAGACTCATTTTGAACCAAATCGATGGACAATGTCAGACTAACTCAGATGAGCCTGTCTTGTTTTCACTTACATTGGTCACATGCTCTCCATATAACCATGTATGTGAAAAAATACAGTCTTTTTATGCAATCTTTATGCAACAGGTCCCGATCACTCCAATCTCAGCAAAAATAAATAAAAAAATTGAATATGATTTGAAATGTTTATTTAGATTTGTTAGTAGAACTTTAAGAAAATAAATATAATAACATTCAGATTTTTAAATATTTTTAAATACATGATTATTTTACATTTTCATTCTCATTTAGCAAACGCTATTATCTATTTATTTATTTTTTTCAAAACTACACATTATGAACAATTATATTTTTAAGAAGTGCATTGGTAGTTGGTATGCTACACTTTCGGAGACGTCTGTAAAATATGGCACAATATATTGTGTTAATTTTTAAGGAATTTTCTGTACTTATTTTACAGTTTTATTTATTTAATTTTTTTTACCTGAATTTAAAATGACGCATTGTTTTATTTTGTGTTTTCAGGTTACAACTTAATAATGTATACTTTTTTCAACTGATCTGATCAACAAGCGCAGCTACAAACTAATAACAAGGTGTTAACATATATATATATATATATATATATATATATATATATATATATATATATATATATATATATATATATATATATATATATTTTTTTTTTTTTGGCGTTTGCCTTTTTATTATTTACAGCAAAATTATTAAAAGTAGCCAAATATTTTTTTTAAAGAGCAAAATTTGGTGCGTTTTGATGAAAAACTAGGTTGATAAGAAATGTGTGCAGCTGCCACGACGCTTCACGCACCTCGTGGAAACCACGCGCTCTTGTGTACAATCTAAACATATGTTCCTACATGTCCGCAAACATATTAAACTGTTTAAAGTGTACAGTAAGACGAGACCACGGGTTGCGTAATCGTGCGCAGCTGCGACGCGCTTCACGCAGACACGTGGGGAAGCTGCCAGACAGACTTTACTTTGGTACACATGAACAGTTTGCGTGGGTCAAACCACTCAGTTAATCTCGCTGATCTGCGATACATGTACTGAAGTTACACCGTTCACTCTGTAAACTAATATTACTGATTATAACGAGATAAAAATGAGAAAACCCTGAGTCACTCTGAGGTAATAGTTACACAACAGTCCTTCAAATGCAACTACTGGGACAACATGGCTGTTAATTAATAACTTAATACTTTTATTTAAGTAATAACACCAGAGAAAACCAAAGCATGCTGTTATCCTGAATTAGTATTTATGTATCAAATGTAAGGTTGGTGTCTGATAGCTGCCTGAGATCTTACCTCAGATCAAGACCTATTGCTTATACGTTTATTGACCCCTCTTAAAGTAGGTATGACTACAGAGTGTAGTTTAACAAGTTCATCAGCTATCAACACCAGACCTTTAAACATGAAATGAACCCAAATAGGAAGGAATACACAACTATCTCTCTTTCATGAATAAGAGAAAAGCCATACATTAGCCTGAATACTTTGTAGTTACACAATTTATCCAATGCTGTTTCTACTCAAAGTAGCAGTAAAAAAAGTATCAGGTCTACTGAATAATTACTTTCCTCATAAATGTCATGCCATTAAAATGGAAATAAAATAATAACGTAATACCTATATTGTCAAATTGGCTCACCTGAGTGTGTGTGTACAGTACATTTGAACACTGAGATATATCTATCTCCCGTATTATACATCTCACACAATGAAAGCACTCTGTTACCCTGTAAGTTTCAAGTCTCTACAGCATGCTGCCTAAATCAGAGCAGTTCATTACAGACACATACTTCAATATTTCGAGTCAAGCAGAACGGTTTAGTAGCTTGAATATTAAAAGGCTTAAACTAGCGATTGTACAGTGTGGTGTTTCAGTAGTGAGGTTCACAGTCCTCTACGAGACTGTCAGTGATGTAGTTGATCTTCAGTAGTTGCTGGTAGTACTGCTTCTCCACCGCCGTGTTCACCGTCCAGCCCACCACCTCTACACCTCGGGCCGCCCAGTACTGCACATAGTCCCTGGGGGGAAAACAGTGAACGTTTAAACGTGCAAGACACACTCCTACACTGGAGAGGAGTCGATCAGCTTTGAATGGTCTTAGACTGATACACTTGCTCTTCATTTTTTCTTTTTCTCTCAAAAAAAAAAAAACAACTACATGTATTTATTGTATAGAGTGCTGCAGGAATGAGTTGTAAACCCAGAAACAGCTTAGCATTTTACAACTTCCCGTTCCACTGTCCCGAAGTCAATGTTTTCGTTTTTTACTGAATGCCTGAAGTAAGTTTTGTGGTGAACACAAGCTCTATTTATTTAATCATTTGTTTTTTTATAGATAGGACAGCAGATAGAGACAACAGGAAAGCACTGTGAGGAGAGAGGGAGCGGGATTCAAACTCTTATTCAAATGTTAGGCTTTTCTTTAAAAAGGCAATTGTGAACAATGGCTAACTCAAACATGGTGAAGTCATGTGACCATGGTGTAGTTAGATTGTAGCGTGCATTCAGCATTTTACTTCTGGCAGATATAATTAACTTTCACAAGTAAGAAGAGCTGTTTTGTTTTGTAAAGATTAACATTTATTATGAACGAAACATGCAAGTATCATCAACTTTTGTTGGCCACTGAGCATATTTTCTGCGGTAATCCAAAAAGCCAATGGAAAAATGCCAATGCCAATGGTTTTTTGTTAAGGGAACCAGGTGAACATTTGACCGCACCAATAAGATACTAATATTAGGAAAAATTTAATTAGAATGTTTACAGAATCAAGAAGTGACTGGTACTTTCAAGACATTATGTGTGTCCCAATTTGTGCACTTAAGCACTATTCTTTGCCATTTTTGGGCCCTGCTTACACTAGTGCATTTTAGTTTTAAAATGGCATTTTAAAATGAAAACGATCCTCATCTACACTGTCGTTAGCATGTTTAGTCAAATGATAGATAGCTAGATACTGGCTTGCCCCGCCTCCAGAGTCTTCTGATTGGTCCACTGTTCCTGAACTGACACTGATAAGCGGCACTAAATGTAAAAGTTAAATTTGTCTTTAAGTCTAGTGAGTATTTACATAGAAAAACAATGGCAAAGTATCGCACTGGAAAGGAAAAACGCGTTCTGTGTGTGCGGGCTCTTAGGGTGGTGTAGCGCAGGTCAAGGATAATAGTCAGTGCTTAAACACAACCACACAGTGTCACTTTTAATACAACTCCCATTTGAGCGGTTACTGACAGACATGCAGAATTTATTTTAGGACCTGTGGTAGGTGTGTTAAACACCTTACAGTCATGTAAAGCACATAATGAGAATCTAAAAGCAGCACTAATGACATGGTGACTCACGGCGAGACGAAGTTCTTCTGCACCAGGAAGGCGGAGACTCCACACAGGTTCCACAGCAGGTGATGATGGGCCCAGTCCAGGAGCACGTCCAGCACCTGCATCCAGTGGTGCTTCCACGCGGACGAGAACCGCGGCGTCCCATCGCCAAACCGGCTCAGACTCCACGGCCGATGGGTCAGTGCGGTCACCACATTAGGATCCGCCTGCCGCATCTGGAACAGAGCAGCCAATACACCTTTATATCAGAAGAGAGGAGGAAATGCAGATCCCATCAAGTGCAGTCGGGCTGGATTGTGTTACCCTATAGATGACTTTGGGCTCAAATGAGCAGACGATGCTTGTGTTGTAGAGCACCGGATACTTCTGGAATAACTCTTTCAGTGCCGCAGCTGCCTGTGGAAAACAGATACATGAAAGCATTGATATTTTAGTCTCCTAATGCAAGAATCACACAGTGGTGGCCAAAATTATTAAAACACTAGTATTTCCACCAGGTCAAGTCAGTTTTTGCTGTAGTGTGTCAGTAGGAAATATCGGTTTACATTTCCACACATCCATTTTGCCTAGGGATGCACGATATTGGATTTTGGCCGATATTCGATATGCCGATATTTTCTAAATAATTTTGGCCGATGCCGATACCGATATCGATATATATACAAATATATACTGATAAATTTAAACTTTAATTTTACTGAAGAGAAATCCATGTATCTCTTCTGTACTGATTCTACCATAAATTTATTATTTTACAAATGTAGACAGACATTCACATCTGAAAAACAGGTCAATTATTTCACTTGGAGAATATCGGTTTGGCTCATCGGCAGAAATATTCATATCGGCCGATACCGATAATGGTCATTTTAAGCTTTTATCGGCCGATACCGATGTTGTGCCGATATTATCGTGCATCCCTAATTTTGCCATTAATTGTAATAATCCAGTGAGATTTTTGTTTGCACTACAGCCAGTGCTCCACATAGAAACACCCAAAAAACCAATGGACAAGAAATAGTGCCACCAATAATGGACAGTTGCCAGTACCTCATCTGGATGCCCTTTCACGTCAAAGTAGACGGTCAGCTGGCGCTTGATGCATTCCTCTACAGCCTCCTGCAGCGTTGGCACCCTCTCACCTCGGAAACGCTCACTGCTCGCAAACCAACGGAAACATACCACCTGCTGTCTTTAACTCAGTCTTGCTTATTTAAACCCCATGTATGAAACAATGCTGACTGTCTTCCAGTCTAACCTGAGTCTGTGTTTGGCCGCTGCGTCCAGTTTGCGCAATTCAGAGAAGAGCAGCTTGTTCAGTGGCCCCGATCCGTTCGTGGTTCGGTCCACGGTGTCATCGTGCATCAGTATGGGAACCCCATCAGCCGTGAACTCCAGGTCCAGCTCCACACCCATGGCTCCATTCTCACTCGCCTTTCATTGAGAAATGAGAGTCATCGTTAGAGGAAGAAACCAGTGCATGGGGTGAGATATAATACCACACAACCTGAGTTAATGCAATGCTTTCACACTGTGCCAAAGGTACAAGAAATACAAGAAATTAGCTTTTGAGGTTAAAGAACGTGCTGGCGATTTAAAAAACGAAAGAAGACATTTTTTTCCAGTGTGCAGTTAAAGAATATTAAGTACTTAAATGTTAGCCCTTCCAATCACTTGCAAACAGTCAACTTAAAGTTATCAAGTTATCTTGGATAAAGGGCCGTTCACACAGAATGCATTTTTAAAATGAGAGAGAAGTTAGGAATGGCAAAAAAAAAAAAAAAAAAAAAAAAAAAACATACATGAATCTATATATATATATATATATATATATATATATATATATATATATATATGCCTTTTTAGCATCTCAGTTCAGCTCACAGAAATACAATAAAACACAAAAAACAATAAGCTTACATTTCTGAATTTGAGTTGCTAAATCAATACTGCCACAAGTAGAAGAAAACCCAGAACATATTTGAGCACTAAATCATGGAAGAGAAGGCCGCATGGTGAAGCTCACCGCGCGTATAGCAGCGATGGTGTTCTCGGGGGCGTCGTGTCCTCCGCCGCGGTGCGCCACCGCTGACGCGCCGGATGCGGGCCGGAGAACCTGTCTGGCCCGGCTGGGGGGGACCTGTGGGAACCGGAACAACACCAGAAAGAGGTAGAGAGAGGCCGTGAGCACCGTGGGCCAGACGGCGCTCCTGGTTCCCAGCAGAACCACGACGAAGACAACCGAGAACAGCGCGAGCTCATCTCCCAGCTGAAGCATGACGAGACCGCGAGCCTAGCTACGAACGCACGAGCGCTATCACCGCCAATAATCGACCTGTGATCAATAAACACGAAGCATCAATATAAGATACGAGCGTCGCTGCTCTCGGATGATATCCGCATCGCGAGCGTCTAGTCATCCAGATGTTGACACTAGTTCAGTCTGGAGCCATTCATTGCTGCACATCTGTGTCACCAACCTGCTTGCGTCACTGAGCTGTCGTCATTGTTATGACATCACGGATGTATTACGAAACTGCTCGCGTGACCAGTTTGACCTCAGCACAATACACAGCATTAACAGATAGTAAATGTATTTACAGTGCATGTCAATAACCATTCACGCCGCTGGACGAAAAAAGAGCGCAAGATCTCTACCATTAAATAACTGACACAATGCCAGTTGGTGGAAACTTCCTACTGTAGAAAATAACAACTTGACTATGACATAAAAGTTCATTGCGTTCAAAAAAGAAAGTTTGGTTAGGCCTATTATAAGTAAATTTCACGTTTTATTTATATTATTATTATTAGAATGTAAAACATGTACAATTGAGTAAGTTTATATTAAATTATTTCATTGCGATACCAACTCAGAGACTTTTATTTTGAACTTTTTATTTCCATGCACTGAACTTGTGTGGAGATGTAAGTGCATTAAAAATGAATATATTGCTATATTTTAATACATTTAAGTCACTTATTTTGGCCATTTGTTTTGTGTATTTTCTTTGTCATTATTATATCTTAGCTGCCTAGAATACGAGTTGCAAATGCCTTTTATTTAAACTAAGTTCATAACAAGGATTGTTTGACTTAAATCCCCGTGTAAAGGATGATAATAAATAAATAAAAAGACAACTAAAATATAATATAGTTATATTAATTTAATTCAACAATTAAAAACAGTTTTACATTTCAAAAGTATATAAATTATTCACTTAAAGTTATTTAATTGCGACCTTTATTTTGAAGTTCCGCTGACTGTCTTGTCTTTTAGTCTCCCGCTTCACAGAAGCACCGGGCAATGCACTGATCCTTGTGTGGAGATGTAAGTGCTTTCAAAGCTGCATAAAAATTGTTGACACTACTACATTTTATTGAATTGTTTTGCTGTCATTTGTGTATCGTTATCGAATATGTAGAAGCCTGAAACTCTTCAGCAAATATCCTCAATCTGAGTTCACATAAGGATTGCCCTTGACAGCCAGTATCTTACTCTAATTATACCCACATGATAAACGTGGTTAATGTATTTATTTTTGAGCAAGCATGCTTTATTATCTAGTCAATTTTAAGCGTTTGTCTTTTTTATAACTATTGTTACTAGTGACGGGAAAATGAACCTTTTCGAAGCTTCGAATCAATTGAATCAAATGCTTCGCAAAATGATTCACTCTTTGGAATCGCTTGACAAATACTGGTAAAAACAAATGTGAAAAAGACAGTTAAAAATTCATTGCAAAATTTTTCTTTTAAGTATAATACAACAAATGATATAATAAATAAATAAAAACACAATTTAATATGAATTGTCTGTATAACTATCGGTTATTTATTTTGTTTGTTTTATGGAAAGCTTGTAACGAGGCCAGTAAGACACTATTGACTACTCAAAGTAAAACCCATATGCGTTGGTGAAATGGTTCACCGCTGGGAGCTGCTCTCAATGAACTCTTATGATTCACAGGCTCACAAAATTCACCCTTCAATGGCAAACCATTAAAATTTAGCCTCGTTTACTGAAATCCACATGACTTCGGTACTTACACTCTGAGCCAACGTTTAGAAACCAACGATCCACAAAAGTTTCGAAGCGTCACGAAGCAGTGCTTCGCAAGCGCCCATCACTAACTGTTACCATGTTTACTGTCTCCTCAGATGATGTCCGCACGGTTAATCCGCGTTTCCCGTCTTCCTCTCTATGGGTGTCATCGTGCGGGACAGTATGTGGGTCGACGGATGCCCATCAAAGTCACACACACCGTACAGATCCAACCCGCGTCCTTCTCCTCTGACCTCGTCTCAAGGAAGTACAGTCCAATTTACACTTTTCCGGCTATCAAAGGCCTGCGGGCGCTCTCTAGACTCAAGCTGATGCAGACGGGCATCACTGTGGTCTTACTGCCGGCGGTGTACTACCTCTACCTGCAGGGACAGGCGTCAGGACTGCTGCTGGGTTACTCCACAGGCATCGCCGGGTTCGCCGGCGTCATGCTGTACTCCATAAGCCACTACGTCAGACGAGTGGTGGGCATGATGTATCTGGACTCAACGCAGACCGTCTTAAAGGTGTCGCACCTGACCTTCTGGGGTCACAGACGGGACATGTACGTGCCCGTGTCAGATGTCATGACTCTGGGAGAGTCTGGGGACGCCAAAGGAGAGCCCATCCTGCGTTTGAAGCGCTACAGTTGTTCTGATACCATGTACTTCTCCACCAGACTGGGACGAGTGGTGGACAGAAGGGCTTTTGAGAAGGTTTTTGGGAGTTTGTCATGAATTTACTTCCTCTTGTTGTTGCTTTTTCTCATGTCATGGACCGTTAGATACTGTCTTGTAATTTAAGTGACGAATAAAGATGTTATGTTAAAATTTTGGAAAGTCTGACAGTATTCAGTGTTGAGCGCTGTAGTAAAACTACATAACTTCTAATACAACTGAAGTAATTGAAATAGACTACATCTTTAAATCTGGTAACTAGTCATCTATAAACTTGTAACCTATTACATTTCAAAAGTAACCTTCCCAAAACTGAATGACAATCTTCACAAATGAACACAGTTGATTAATATACCATGGTTGCTCTACAAGTATAGCAAATATACAAGTTTGAAATTGTGTATTTTTTGCAGCTTTACACAATGGGGCTGTGAAAGTGGACAAGTGAATAAATGAGTGGTCTTGTTTGGCATCATGCATCTCTTTTGTGTAGTCAAAACAACGTTTTAAATGCTAAAACGGCTTGCGATACGATACCACTAGACCCCAGAGAAAAGACCTCTCAAGCTATGACCCGTCCATAACCTGTAAGATTAATTTCTATTTTCTAACATTTACTCACTGCTAGTGAAGGAAGGGCTGGGTCTCGGTCTGTCCTGTTTTCAGTTAATGAACGGAACACTACACATCCCATCCGATAAATCACAATTAGCTTTGTGCTTTATTACGTTTGATATAAATCAAAGTCTTCAAATTAGTATACGGGCGATAAATGCTGTTTAATGTGAAGCGACTAATTCAGTAATTCAGTTCAAAGAAGCAGAGGCTTTAAGCGAACATGAATTGATTATATCCTCCGTCTTAATACCAGTTTCACCTTGATACATCCATAAACATTGCAAATAGCCCACCTTGTTGGCAGAGGTTAATTAGAGTAACTCCGCCCACCAACATATGATTGGGCAAACCGACACTACAGAAGACGATCAATAAACAGCAGCTCTAGTGACGTAGATAGTGAAATGCAAGCTATAGTCTTTTTGATTCAATCGATCAGACACTCCATACGTTATTATTGCATAATGTTTTATAATTACTAAAGTGCTAAGGAGGAGATAATTGCCACTACTTGCAATAAGTGGTATAAATAGCAGAAAATCCCGGCATTTTTTTTTTTACATGGTGTCACATGTGGAATCTATAGCTAGCACCTAGTTTAGCACCTATAGATTACATCTAGTGCAAATAACATCGCTATTTGCACTTAGTCTAAACAGCATCTATCGCTAAGAAAATGTTATTTTTACTTATCTAATTGTTATTTACACTTAGAGCAAATGGCTGCTGCCTTTAAAAAAACAAACGGGACAATCTGGCATGTACTGCACCTGATATATCCAAGATAATCTGTCAAATCGACACTGGTGAATGAGAATCAAATTTTGAAATTTGAGCTTTAAGTGTAATGCTCATTTCATAGCATTAGTAGTGTGGTCAACTTTGCAATTCCTGTGTTTGTTTCAGCACTTCTCCGTGACATATTATCTAAACAAGAAATTCTCATGGAGCAGCAGAAGAAGATTATGAGGATGGTGCAAGATCTCGAAGCAAACAGGGTTTCTGAGGTCACAGAGACTAACCATGTAAGTCCAAAACAATGTCCAGTTGAAGATTTGAGGTCATTCACTTCCCTCCGATCCAGTCCGGAAACGAGAGTAAAAGTGATAGGTAGCTTTATTAGTTTCTCATTGTTGCTTACGGTTATCTCACAAGTTTTATTGTAGTGACTGCTATACATAAATGGTGTGTGTTTAATTTAAAACAAAAACGGTTGAAAAAAACAACAACCCCTATTTGAATTATAATCTAATTTGGTAAATCTAATATCAGTGTTATTCAGCACTAGATTTAGCCAATTCAATCTGTTTATATCAGTGATCAACGAACTGCACAGTGGGTGCTTGGCGCTTTCAGAGTCAAGTCTATTAAAATCTATTAATTCTGTTAAACAGGAAACATACAGTGAGAACGGAGAAGATGAAATGCCATACAAGGTTGAAGAATCCTGTCCGGTACAAATAGGAAACCAAAAATGGACAAACCCTGTGGACGTACCTGTGCAAAGAAATGTACGAAGAAGATCCCGTATGTTAGAAGAAAATAAATATTTGACGCCTATAAGGACATGTCACAGAGCGACAAATTGGCTTTTGTATTTCACTTGGTTACCCAATCACTGAAAACGCGTCTCATGATGGGACGTCCAAGCAGACGCAACAGGACTTTTCACTATTGCCTAAATAACAGCTTTGGGTAACCTCAAGAAGTTTGCAAAACCTTCTACTTAACCACACTGGGAGACCACCTGAAAAACGAAACCTATAGGAAAGCCATAAAAGACGTGAACATAGGTTTCAGTAAACTTGAGTGAGGAAGAGTGTTTTCAGTTGGTCATAAAGCCACACTCTGTGTACTTGACATTAATTACATGGTTTAGGAATACGTTATAAAATGACTTGCAGTTACTTTTATGTGTAGCAGATAAATATTTGAATATTTTAGTTAAAGACAAACACTCCCTTCTTTGCTCTGCTTTTTGTGCTTTGGTGAAATCTGAAGAAACGGCACTCTTTGTGTATTTGTGACATTGTGTATTACAAAGTGCAACTGCAATCACAAATGGTCAAAGAAACAGTTCTTGCATTAATAGTTTAATTCTAAGCAGCTCCAGTGTCTTCTAGCATGCCCTTAATAGTGTGCTTGCACTCTTGACTGCGAATGAAAACGGGATAAAGAATGTCATATCTCCTTTAAAAGCAATGTATTTAATACAGATTTGGGGCATGGATCGGCAGCAATATTTTCACGAAGTGGCCTAGTGAGTGAAAGAGCTCCACTTTGAAGCCCAGCTGTTGCTATTTTCATTTCTGATTGGCTGACTCGGGTAAAGGTGATCACATGAGGTACCAAGCAGCCAATCCAGCGGCAGCAGCGACACACGTGGCCAGAATCACCTGTACTGTGGACGGGCCAAGCAGCATCTTGGCAAAATTACATGCATGGGCCGTGCTTCCACTCACCGCTAGACAGAAAAGGGAAGCAGTTGAGTTAAAACAACAAAACTTCTTAAATATACATAATATAAAACTACATATTAATAAATTTAGTTTCACTAACAACAACTCACCCATCTTGGCTGCATAGTAGGGGCATTTACTGATGTCTCCACCCATATCCCCATGTGCATGGAAGCCAATGTCCTGCACTTCCTCTTTTATATCCTTCCCAATCTCCTGCAGCTCTGTGAATACCTAATGAAGGTCAAAATGAGAATTTGCTGAAAAATGACTCGCCCTCAGGCCATCTTAGATGTAGAGGAGTGTTTTTCTTCATTAGAACAGATTTGGAGATATTTAGCATTAATTTTGCATCAGTTGCTCACCAATGGATCCTCTGCAGTGAATGGGTGCCGTCAGAACGAGAGTCATTTATCAGCTGTTTGGAGCCTCATTCTGACGGCAACCATCCACTCCTGAGGATCCAGTGGTGAGCAAGTTATGTATTTCTCCAAATCTGTTTGGATTACGAGACAAACTCATCTGCATCTTGGATGGCTTGATGGTTAGTACATTTTGCATTAACAAGTTCCTTTAAAAAGATCTGGATCAAAAGAGGAAGCCATATTTGATCATTCTCTTACATCCAAATTATATTTAAATGCCAGGTTGGCTTCGTCTAGCAGCTTCTTCTTGGTCTCAGCATCCACCTCCAGCTCATTCATGCGACTGCGGTACAGTCTCTTGAAGGCCGTGGGGCTGTGGATGCCTTCAAAATGGTAGAATTTCACTCCTTCACCAGTGGGGGGCAGTTTTAGAGCCCGCTGAGCCACTTTCTTCAGAATCTGCCCTCCTGACAGGTCACCCATGTAGCGGGTCCAAGCATGTGCAACCAAAAGAGCGGGATCGTCACGTCCCACCTCATGAATGCGCTCCACATAAGGCTGTGTGGCTGCCGAGCAGGAGATCTTGCTCTCCCAGTCTTCACCGTAGAGATACTCCAGGTCTTTGGCCAAGGGGTCTCGCCGGTGAAGCTCAGAGGGGAAATACAGCGGGGCGAACATAGGGTGCTCCTTGTTCTTCTCGATCTCTTCCTCAATGGCAGAATAAACATAGTACAGGGCAGCTGTGCCGAGCTGGGGGACGAAATAGCAACAGAATGGAGGTCAAAACAAGACTGGCTCTTTCACCAAACTCTACGAAAGTCAATGAACGCCAGATTCACCTTAAAAAGTTCTCGTTTGATTCGACCCCTCAGGAAGTCCTTGACAAAAGGCGAGTTCTCTGCTCTGTCGTGGGACTCCTTGGTTCCAGCCGTTAACACCTCCGACAGGTCATCAGGACTGAAAGAGAGATAGAGAGAGATGAAGATGAAAAGTATTTATGCTCTGTACTGACACCTACTGGCTTGGAGGCAGATTAAATTAATAGCTAAAGCTTTATTAATGCCATTGTTGAAATACAAGTCATTTTGTGTATGATGCCATGTTATTCCCCATTTGTAACAATTTACAAAGTCAGCTGGTGTATGATGCCTATTATTATTATTATTATCTGTTCAGAAGTGTTATGCTGCAGTCCAGCCTTAAATAGTGCTTGTATTTCAATTTGAACAGATTGCAGTCTTCATCCCATGCGAGTAAACACATACTTTCTTTTTTACTTAAAGTGCTATTCATTTCTTTAGGTGTAAAACTTTTGAATTTGGATAAACTTGATGCACCCTTAAAACAAGTGCATCTTGAAACTGTAAACATACTGACAAGCCTGTCAAGTCAGGACAAGGCCCATGTGGATGCATTCTTAACAGCTTCTTAATAACCATTACTTTTTTATTAGTAGTAATAACACTGAAAGGTACCTGAGCGTATCATCGTCACTGTCAGTAATGATGTTTTCTCCTCCGTTGGACACTGAATCTGCAGCCATCATGAACTGTTTGTGTTTATGTCTGGTTCTCCTCTGCTTGATAAATAAAGGCAAGTCTTGAAGATGACACTACAACCAACCAAGGGCAAACATATTTAATACATACATAATCATCATGTCATGCCTGGTGTTAATATTAATTGCGCAGCTTGTGTCCATTGTGACATTGGTCACGAGCGGCCAACAACAACAACACTCGTGACATTGACTTTTTATGACAGTCACGTTTATGTAGCTGATTATATTAATTTGTACACTGTACGTACCGATAGGATTTCGCTTTGCTCAATCATTTAAAACAGGAGCGCGTTTATACTGTACTTTACCTGCTCTGCGATGTTTACGGTGTGCAGTCTGCTGCAGTTCACATCACGTTGTGTAAATGTTTACAGAACTAGGCCCGCCTCCAAACAGGAAGTAGAATGACGCGCTGTATGTCACGTATCACGTAAGTCCATTCATTCATAGGAATGGGTGAACGATTAAGCGATTGCGAACACAGCATTAAACCTCACGTATATCCATTAATCATGTGTATACATCTCTCTCTCGCTCTCTCTCTCTCTATTAAAATAAATTTGTTACTGTTTAATTGAAAGCTGGTGTGACAACTAGATCTGTGAAGTGTTACGTCTTTCCTCTGTAGCTCAAACGGTATGCTTTTAAATAAACGTGTCTGCTAAATAAATAAAAGATTAAATAAATTACGAATAGTTGTAATATAATATAATATAATATAATAGCCTAAGTGTTTAATTTTAGGTGCGTTTCACTTTTCACCAATAGATGTCAGTAAAAACTAGATAATATCTCAAATCAAGCAGCGGGCGCTAAAAACGAGTAAAATAAATAAATCACCTGTACGTAGATATGCAGCAGATTTAGTTCATAGAGGACTTTTGGTGGGCCTTTTTTTTTTTTTTTTTTTTGTCGTCCAGAACACTTTAACAAAACGCGTCAGAAGCCTTTAACATCAGTTGAAGAGTGTTTGGGTAAAGTCCTCCTCAGTCCACCTCGTGACGGTGAGTTTTGCACTGACAAGCAACACTGCCATTTTCTTAAAAAACAAAACAAAAAAACCCGCAAAAATCGATTCCATTTTATTTTGGCTGAGGCGAAAATGCAACTTTTGACCACAAATCTTTAATAAACCCGTATCTGCTGTTAAAAACTGATCAGAACGCAAAAAGGCCCACAGCTTATAAGATCTTAATGGTTCTCGTGTTAACCCCAATATATTTTTTACCATGAAAAAGTTTCCTCTCGTGCATAACATTGAATGGGATGTAGGAAGCACATATGCCAGACACATTTATCATCTTTTATCAGCATATAAGCCTACTACATAATCAGGAAGTCATATTTTCCCCAAGCGTATAGTGATCTGTAGTACTTCCCTCTATTTATGTCAGTGTGTTCTTAGTAATATGGGAGCAGCCTGCCATGTGTTTGATTGAGCATGTGTGACCTGCACATAAGGATACAATACCATTATGATACACCTAAGATCGGACCACCAGACAAGCCGCTCCACTTAAACAAAGGAACAAAGATGTTTTCCCTCTACAAAACGTCCGAGTATTGAAAAGACCTTTGGCACCTTCATAGCTCTTTTATGTCTTGAAGTGCTCCCGAAGCCCAATTTGACTTTTGTGCTGCCCGTGATGACCGCCCACCTCAGTGTTTATTAGGGAAGAGCTTCCTGAGATCAACAATATTGCTTTGGCCTTGACTTCACCGCTGTGCTATTTCATATTCAATGCGAGTTCCTTTGTTTATGTGCATATTTGGGACTCCAGAGTGATTATCACCGCGGGCTCAATTCCGGTACACGTATCACAGGAGTATACTTTCGGTCGATAATAGTGCCGGTGACATCATTCTGATCAATTGTTAGTCCACCGTTGAGTCGTCGAGGCTCAAATTTGTCATCCAGATATTTCGCCCTTGCATTGTTTTTTTTTAGCCTGAATATTTCTGGCAGTGCCATTTTGAGTCCGGTTTTATGAAAAGAGAACCTTCCTGTCTGTTAGGATTTCCCCTTGTTTTCTCCAATGAACAGTTTAAGTCAAATAATCAACAAGGGTGTGACAAAGCTGTGGAGCATTTACTTTGGGCAAAACAGGCTGAACCTATTACAAGAGATGATTTTGTTGAAAAAGAAGCCGTTTTAGGTGATTTAAGCAGATTTGGATGATGGTCAAGCTGATGTTCATCTGATTTTGATTCGCATTTGCATTATGTGGTTCTAGTGAGCCAACTCCAGTTTTTTCCTCCCATGTGGCGCAGATCAGATATGACCCACAAACGTGTAAGAAAGGAGGAATGCACATGGATTCGGATATTCTCTAATTGGTTTCAAGCCCGATTCATATGTGGAAGTAAATCGGATATGAATTGGATTTGGAGCCATGTGTGTTGCAGGACTTCATATAAAGTTAACTTTGGGTCTACCCTTAAGACATTTTTTGTCAATTTCTGTATTTTTATTAGAGGTCAGAGGGATTTGTCACCTGTTTTGTTGTCCTAACATTTAGAGAATAAGCTACAGTGTAAACAGGCCACATTTGTTTTGAGTGACTTCATTCAGGTTTGCAGGATAACTTCAATTTGAGTGGTTTGTTCAAATCCGCAGGTATTACCAGTAAGTAAGGTAATAATGCATAAAACATGGTTTACAGTAGCGCCTTTAGCGCAGTAGAGTCTGAACGAGTCTCGCAACAGTAAATCCCGCAAGTTCTTCTCCTTCAGACGTCCCAGGAAAGAGTCTCTGGGTCACCTGCACCATGAATCACGTGTTGACGGGAGCTTGCTGTGTCTCTCCGCTGGACTATAATTAGAAACATGCCTCGTGCTGCGCGGAGGAAACAGTTTGGATAACAAAGAAAGGAAAGTGTTTGCATCAGACCGGCATGTACTGTGATTGCAGCTTGGCGTTTCTTCTCGGACGTCCCTCGTTCCCTCATTACCAAATGCAGGTGAGGGGCAAAGAGTGGAGTCCTCGAGGGGCACACAAACTTCAGCTCCTCGTTGACTAATGATGAATAATCCATGACTGAAACACGCAAACAAAACTTGCACACCAAGACACCATTCACGTATTGTGTTGCAGACGATTGTGTCCTGGACATTTGGAGGGTTTCTAAACATTTGGGTTGGCATGGCTGCATGCTTTACTTAAATATACAAGGCCCATAATCGCAGGTGGGACATGGAAATGGTTCTTAGATACGATTTTAACAGTTTCCTCTAAGATCGAGAGATTGTATTGTGACACGCATGCAAGGCAACGAATGACTCTCAAGAGTGGATCGGGTTATGAACCGGGTGGAAAACGGCTCCTGCTGACAGCTTTCGTGCACGAGCGTTTCCCTGAGGCCTGTTGAACACCAGATGCACTACACAGACATATATCAACCATGAGTAACAGAGTACGCCGCAAAAGAAAATAAAGGTTTCCCAACTGTCATAGACACCTGCCAACACTAATGTTTCTGTCTACAGTCCTTCTTAAAAAATATCCGGTCTGTCATCTTTGACAGGCATCATGGTAACAATGGATAGAGGTTATAAATGTGTCCCTACTTTGTCTTAAAGTGTAATACTTGTAACTGTTTCATATGCTGAATTTATAGTAGATACTATAGTAGATGGTTCAAACACAAGTTTGTAAATCTTACGAATATATCTGTCTGTCCTGAAGTATTTGGCACTGAGATGTTTGCAGCAGATCCTGCAAGGTGTTTTGTAGGTCTAGCTCAACCCATAGAGGCTCAATCGGATTGAGGTTTGGGGAAATTGTTGGGGAACAACTTAATTTCTTAGTCATGTTGCTCAAACCGTGCAATGTTTGCAGTGTGGCAAGGTGCATCATCCTTTTGAAAGAGGTCACTGCCATCAGGGAACACCATTGCCTTGAAGGGGTGTATGTGTTCTACAATGATGTGACAAAGGTAGGTGTCAAAGTCAATCTACATACAATGGCAGGACCCAAGGTTTCCCTGAAGAACATTGGTCAGAGTACGCATACATCCTGGGCCATCCATCTGATCCAAAGGAAAATGTGATTTTTCAGACCCTGTGACCTTCTTCCATTGATCCATGGTCCAGTTCTGATGCTCACATGCCCATTATAGGTGCTTTTGATGTTTTTTGGTGTGATCAGAACAGACATCCATCAGTTAGACTTAGTTACCCATGACCCTGATGCTGGTTCACCGTTTGTCCTTCTTTGCACCACTTTTGGTGTTGGTACTAACCAGCTGCATTAGGTTTGAGGTTTGGACATGCTTTAACCCAATCATCTAGCCATCTCTATTTGGCTCTTGTCAAATTAACATGAACTCCAAGAACTGACTGTTCACTTGCTGTGTAACATGGCCCACCCCTTGTCAGATGCTGTTAACAATATAATCAATGTTATTCACTTTACCTGTCAGTGTATTTATTTAATGTTGTGACTGATCAGTGTATATTTCAAATATTTCTTAAAATGTAACTGGGTTATAAAGTTTTTTTCTGGTTTGGAATTTTCTCTGTTTTCCTGATATTCTATTCAAAGCTGTTTAGTTTAGATTTTTTTAAAGTGTTTTACTACACGCATTGTGCTGGACATAAGACATAATACATGGGACTGTTAGAAAATAATGAGCTGAGCTTTGAGTCAGTGTTTTTTCCAGTAATAGTACTCTGTGTGCTGATATTTTCACTAAACGAGCTAAGCTAGACATCTCCATACAATAGACAATGGACAGTTGTCATTTGGGGAGTTATTGTTTAACATGCCAAACGTCTGTTAAATTGATTTTTGGAGTTCATATAGTCTCCTGTTTGAACTGCTGCCATTTTTTCCCTTGCATTTTCACTTGGGAGTCATCCTTTAAGAATCCAAACCTGCTATTTTTGAGAATCCTCAGCAGAACGTTTTTCACTTGTTTTCCCTTCCATTTTTCTCTTTTTCTTCAATTATGAATGTATCAGTTTCATTCTTTTTCATTATGAGAATAATCTTAAAGATAGAATCTATCTGGTAGAAATTGCCTTATTTGGTCTGGTTTAAATTTATTTAATATACCTTCTCAAACTTAATTCACGGTTACATGGACAATTAATTATCTTATATTGGTTTGATATATAGGAACATTCAGAAGAAATACAGAGATCTTATGAGAACTAGAAATAAGGTATTATGAATAAAAATTATTTTTTTTTGATAACCATTTGATAATGTCATCTTTTAATGGTTCTATAAAATATATAATTATAAGCAGAAAAAAAATGTGAATTATAGACTAACCTAAAATTAATACATTCTATAAAAAAGTTGTGTTAAGTGTCAAACCTGGCATGATGCAATACGACATTATCTCCTTTTCTTGTAAGATGGAAAAAAGAAAGTTAGAAAAAGTCGTAAGAGTAGGAAAAAGAGGACAGACATTTTTTTTTTCCACCCAACTATCCTTTTAAACTTGCAGATCAGCAGATGTATGGTGACTACAGGTCTGTTCTCCAGACCGGATAAAGGGATCGAACTGTATGTCTGAATCGCTCCAGCCCAGGCCTCTGTCCCACCAGGGGGTTCATTGTGAATACACCCAGACTGGCTCGAATTGTTCTGTACACATATATGCACACACATACACACATGTGACAATACCTCTCTTGCAATTTACATGGTTCCTGTTACCCTGTTCCTTGACTCCCTCAATCTGTTTCTCAAAGTCTGTAATCTGACATGAACATGGTTTATGGTGATAAAGTTGATTTGTTATGTTGTGTTTGGCGGCTGATTTCCGATAGCAGGTCTCAGGGAGTAAGTGATCCGGGTTCCCCGTGCGTAAACGAGCCACAGAGGGCCAGTTATAGACCATTACAAGAACTGTATGGGACTGAGGACAAAGCCCTGGGGGATTCCTGCGACACATACCGTTAGCACAATATACAGCAGTGGAAACAATTGTTTATTCATAGATGGTGTGTCATTAGACTCAAACTTAAATTATGACACGGATCCATTGTGTGGTCCAGTGATTGTGTTGCCAGTAATGCACAACTGCTGCTAAACATTGTTCTCAAGGGCAGTCGATGTGTGTTCAGGTTTGAATGCACATATTTGTGTGCTGAGTCTGACTGACATTTCTGTGCAAAGAATTGTTGCCGAACATGAGTAAGCATGAGAGCATGTTTATCATCATCTATAAGTGTGTGTGATGTCATGTGTTTGGCATTTCTTTAATATATTAAATTGGCTTTTATTTTCATATTTTCAATATTGTATTTTTAATTTAGGTTACTATTAAAATGGATTTATTTTAGTTCTTTTTATTTGTGATTTATTTCCAGTATTTTATTGCTTCGTGCATTTGTGGATCACAATGCTATTTTAGTATTATATACTATTATATTTTCTTTTAATATTTTGAATCTGCTTTTATTTGGTATATTTTCAGTATTAATTTTGATTTAGGTTAATATATATATATACATATATATATATATATATATATATATATATATATATATATATATATATATATATATATTAGTTTCTTTGCCAATTTTTATCTTAAATTTATTTTTCCAGTTCATTTTAGTGCTTCGACTTAAAGTGAAATTATTTCATTAGTTGCAATAAGGCAACATTTTAAATGTTCTTTTATAATACTTTTTAATTTAATATTTATTTTCCATTCCAGCTTAATTTCAGTCAATACAAATGTTTTTAATAGTTTAATGGCTTTAGTTAACTACAAAACCTTGGTAGGTAGAGCCACATGTCTTATTGTAATTTTTCATTTTAAGTTAAATACATTAATATTATGCAATATTATATTTAACATTTAATATAACATTGCATTTTTATCTCATTTTATTTATTTTATTTAATATAAGAGTTCATGAATATAATATAAAATATTTGCATTTTCTTAAAAAAAAAAGTCTACGCTATTTGCTCATGTTAACTCAATGCCACAGTGTTTGTAGGTGGTTTTTGTTGGTTTCTAAATGGTTCCTTAGTGGCATTATGATATTCTGGTATAAACATCTGACTCAGAACCCTATTTAAATACCTCTTTAATACGCTCTTGCCAGGTAAAAATCATTCAAAGACTGCGATTATATGAGTAGGAGCAAGGAATTGGGTTGTTATGTGATGCAGGCAGATTGACAACTATATGGTTTAAGCACCTGCACTATCACTATGCCATGACTCTATTCTATACTCAACACAAATGTCTTTTTACAGCATCCCTCCCTCGGTCCCATATTCCCCCCTGGCTCTGATTGTTGGACGTGTGATTCTCCTCTCATTACTCCCTGTGTCTGCTCTGTGTCTCTGCTTTACTGTGTGTTCCTGTATTTGTGGCTCTTCCTGTCTCCTGCTGTCACTGTGCTGCAGTCGCCAATGCTTCCGGAGAGTCTCGGTTGGCGGCACTGGCCTCGTTAGGGGGTACACACACAAACCACTCACACACTACACACCCAATAGCTCATTGTGCTCAAAACCCATGAGGATACCTCCTTCCCAATCTGACTGATCAGTGAGTCTCTGCGGAGAGAGTGGACTTTCCCTGGTAAACACTGATGCAGGTAAACAGCTCTTGATTCTTAAGAGCAGAGACCTGAGTTGCTTTTCATGGCCTTCAAGACGTAGTGAAGAAATCTAGATTGAGTGACCATTGTAACATTGTATTGGTTAGATGTGGCACTTATGTATAAAAGTAAATATTTAAAACATAACTGAAAATGTGCATATAACATTTTATGTAACGTATTTTAATGCATTAAAATATTGAATAATTTAATGGACTAAATAAAGTTAAGGGCAACTTTAAGGTCCAAATTCTTACTACTGTAATAATTATTAAATTATTAGTAGATTAATATAAAATTCTTAATATATTAGTATATATTTATATTTGAACCAAGATTAATAATAAATGCTGTAAAAAATGTTAATTTTTGGTTCATGTTAATGAAGAACACATCAGAAACATTGCTCAAAAGATGCATAAATATACTTAGGTGGCATATAAAAAAACATTTATGATATTTATAACTGATAAATAGTTATATAATTTTAAGAACCAATCTAATGCTGCAACTTTTTCTTTATGGCTTTAATCAGCAATGCTACAACTTTATTATCATATTATGAATTTAATCCCATAGGAAAAGTGATTTTTTTTTATGATACGATACGATACGTTTATGCGGAAGCCATGAGTTCGCACTCCCATGAAGCCACACAAATAACAATCGATTCATGCTCTCAAAACGCGTAAATATTTTTGAATATACATATGTACTGACAGTGATTCATGGGATTGTAGTTCTTTCCC
Source organism: Carassius auratus (assembly GCF_003368295.1). Taxonomy (NCBI): domain Eukaryota; kingdom Metazoa; phylum Chordata; class Actinopteri; order Cypriniformes; family Cyprinidae; genus Carassius; species Carassius auratus. Next base: position 19,990,708 of record NC_039264.1, read on the forward strand.
TCATTAAAGCTGTTGAGTACACAGTCTTGCACCTTGTATACAGTTTTCAGGTAGTTGGTTTGGTTCATGGACTAAATCCCAATGAGGAAAATAAATTGGGGAAAATGCCAATGAAAAAAATCACTAAATGTTCTTTATTTCTACCTTTTTTATATACTGTCAAACACATGATTTGTGTGATAGTTCAAGCACAAGTGAGGGATTATTGATCATTCTGCAACAACATTGCCCTTCAGCTCTTCACTTCCCAGTTGAAATCCCAAATAGACCAGAACTACAAGTGGTTTTGCTTGAATCCTTTACATCACGAGTTACACTGCCCAGATTATCTACTGTGAGGTCTCTCTACACACAAGACTTTATTTGATTTCGACCCCAGAGCTTCCTATCATGGTGAATTAGCGTGACTTTTACATCACTGACAGCTCTGACGGTATTTGACGAGTGAAGCATGTAAAAACTCTGAAGTATTTGTTCTGGCTTTTGTTCTGGCTCACTCAAGCAGCACTAGAAAGACAAAACTGAGTTTCTCACTGAAATGCAGATGTGCTTTTAGGAATGTGATGGGTCATATGCAGCAATATTATTTCAGTAATCACCGTTGTTTTAACTGCTGATTGTGTTTTAAGGGCCACGGCTGGTTTTTGTCTCTCATGGCACTTAAAATTGCCGTTAAAATACATATCTAGATATTTTCCCTAATCCAGTGTCATATTACCTGCAGTTATGATAAATTATGCTTCCAGACTCTTTTGATCTTACTAAATGCTTTGATTCATGGTAATTCATATAGATAACCCCACATTTGCGTTTACCATCTTTCTCATCATGCCTCCATCCCGTTCCCTCTTTCGTGACCCCTGGTTTCCTTCATGGTATTTACTCAGCTGCCGCATGGAGACTTTGAAGCCCACGGGCCTTCAGCGAGTCTCTTAAGCAACATCAGTTGCCATGTATTGTCAGAATAAGCCCTGGTTTATTATGTTAACACCTACAAAGTGTTTTTAACCAAACCCCCTCACTCACCTCCAGCTGGATCTGTTCTGCGCACATGTGCGGATGATGTTCGACTCGGCTGCTCCGGGGCGTCTTCACCAGCTCCTCCGCTGAAAGCTGAGGATCTTTGGTTTGCATAATGGTTGCCCCAAGGGCGTCTCTGATTTTTGGGTAGTGGAAAGGTAAGCATGGTTTCCGTCTGCGGAGCTATAGACTCCTGAAAATAAACTTTGAAACTGCTGCTTCAGGAAAGCCTGGATTCTTTTATAAAGGTCTCCTACATCCCTAAGACATGTTTTGCATGCACATACTGGAGTTATTAGTGCTGTGTTGTGCTCTGGTACATTCAGTTGTACTTATAATACTGCCTTTAATATGATAAATAATATTTATATAATATATGAAGAGTTCAGATGCAAAAACCTCTAAAAGCCATCTGAAATTTGCATCTAAAACTAGGAATTTTTTTCAGGCTCCCACATTTATGTTCAGTTATTTCACTTTAATGGCCTGGAAAAGGACCTACACACTGCCATTGAAGTAAAATGACTCAACCTAAGCATAGGAGCTTGATAAAAATCCTAATTTTAGATGAAAATTTCAGATGGCTTTTAGAGGTTTTTGCATCTGAACTCTTCATATATACAATTATGAAATTATTAAAATTGTCAATTTGTTTCGGAAAATGTTTTCTATTAAGTTTACACTTTTTTAAAATAAATAAAATCTCATTATTTCTGTGAAATTCATTTTTTTTACATTTTAGTGAATTTATTTAATGAATGGATTTAATTTGAATCACTGGTTGACATTTACAACCAGTAATTTGAAGGAAAATATTATACATTTTTAATGAAATAGGTAGGTTTGGTAATTTTGTTTCATATTCATTTTTTTTTTTGTTTCATTTGCTTTTGTTTTATTGTTTGCTTAGATTTTGTTTTGTTTCATTTTCTGTTTGCTTTGTTTTATTGCTTTTGTTTTTTGTTGTTTTTGCTGTTTTATTGTTTGCCTTTTTGTTGATTGCATTGTTTTATTTTGTTTCATTTTCCGATTGCTTTGATTTATTGTTTTCTATTTTGTTTCTGTTTTGTTGTTTTCATTGTTTCTGATGTTTTTCTTGGTTGTTGTTTGCCTTGTTGCAAGTTTGTCTTTTTACTTGTTCGTAAGTTGTTTGTTTGCTTTATTGTTTGCTTTTTTTGTTTTATTGTGTTTTTTGTTTTTGGGTTGTTTGCCTTGTTTTATTGTTTTGCTTCAATTTTTTGTTTGCTTTGTTTAGCTTTTTTGTTTTGTTTTGTTTTGTTTTGTTCTGCTCTACTCTGAACTTTTGTGTCCCCACACAGTGTGAAAAACCCTGTTCTCAGTGATCAGACTTGATCAGATTTCACCCTAATAACGGCACAGCAACACCCTCGCAAACACCCAGAATGTGTTACAATGAGTCTTCTGCGCCGCCAAGCAATGCTCACACTTTTCCTTGTTTGGTACCATTGTGCTGAAGGCAATGAAAGTGCCAAAGTTTATAGTATATAAAACTGTATCGAACAAGTGCACCCCACCCTGAGAGACTGACGCCCAATTGTTAGACTAATAAACATTTTGCCTGACCTTCGACAAGTCAAACAGGAATCAGAGCCTCCCTTTTCACCCACAACACAAATGCAAGCAAAACAATCCTCCCAATAGTTCTGCGCTGTCCTGATGTACTCCGCTGGACAACTATAGATCAGTTCATTTCAAGGACAAATTTATAAACTGGGAGCAGCACCTTCTTTTTTCAGTGTAATATTACACCCTCAATAATGTTTACACAAACCTTTATCCTGAATTTGATTTCGGACGACCCATTCAATAACTCTGCAGATAAAGGCCTCTTTGTTAGCCCACTGTTGTGGTAGTGGGCCGAACAGGGTTCGTATATGAAACACATGGACCTGTAATGAAATTCATCCATTCACAGTGTCAGTTTATAACCCGGCGGGTCAAAGATTTGCATGTAACAGACTTCGATAAGTAACGTTATTTCAGAATAAATCGGGCAGACAGCACAGTCCTGTTTTTGAGTTAGCATTGATGCACTCTGTGACAAAACACTGCCTGCAGGGAAGCACCTTCAAAGACAACATGGACCATAAGTGACTGATTTAAAAAGCTCTTCTCACGAAGTACACAAAACTATGGAAGCCTGTTTCTGCCACTGAATGAAAAATACAATAAAATAATATTTTGTAAGTTTATATCTTGAAATTCTGACGTTTTTTTTTTCTTTTCTTTTTTTTCAGAATTGAGATATAAACTTTAAATTCTGAGAACATATCAGTTTTTTTCCTCCGAATCTGAGTTTATATCTCAGAATTACTGAGACAAAAACTCAGAATTGCGAGATAAAAAGTCGCATTTTTATTTTTTATTCAGTGGCGGAAACAGTTTACTCAAAATAGAGTTTAATGTTTAGCATGTTGCTGCGTTAACAATACCTAAGCATAAAAATACATGAACATGAATATAAAAGATATACTCAGATTTGAAATGTTTTTAACTTTTTTTTTTTTTTTTATCAAAACTTTCCAGTATTGAATGATTATTGTTTTTCACTGATCTCTTTGTAATGCTAGCATTGCCTTTTCTGTGAGGGATACATCTAATTCTTTTACAAATTTGGGCAAAACTTAACCCTTGTGTCCTACTTGTTACACTTGTAACAATAGCTTGTAAATCTCTCATTATGCTTTATTATCACCAAATCTTGCATTCAGTCTTTTATCAACTTTTCTTCTCTCAATTAGCGAAGGTTTTGAGTTTCTTTTTGAAGCTGACAAAAAGATTGAATACGAGATGTGATAATTAAATGAAGTAATGGGAGATTTACAAATCATTTTTAAAAGGCTGCTCCTCTTTTTAAAAAGGCACAACAAGTTTGGTAAAGGATTTTCAGGGTTAAAAGGAAACATAATGTATCTTTTAAAATGTTGTTCTTCTGCACAACACATTTTTCATGTCTTATCATGTCATCACTAGTTTTTTCGCTATTGAGAAGCGAAGCTTGTTTTGGCAATTTCTCTGGTGAACTATGTGACAAGCGAACCTTAACACATCTGTTTTATTGCTGTTTTACATTGTTTAATGTAAGCCATACAATATATCCTGTTGAAAATGCATTTATATATATATATTATTCATTTTGTTTTAAGTGTAAATACTTGGTTCGATTCCTTTAATTTCCTATGAACTTGCGTGCACCCGTGTTAAATTTATTCCTGTATAGCTGAAATGGGCTTTTCAATACCGCCTCGCCTCTAAAATAAACAAGTCTTACTGTTCATAATAAAAGGACATTTCATCTCAATTAAAATAAGCCCCGGGACTTACCACCAGCAGTTAATTTAATGTGACATGTCCTTGGTGAATACTTAAAACAAGGCTCACATCTGGGATACACATAACTGCTCAAGGAAGAAACACATTTGTGCTTTTGAGGAGATGATTTAAACACGTTTCTACTCTTTAGAACGATGCAAACAATCATGCGGACAAACGGATGGCTTTATTTTATGTTAAAGGTTAAATGCCTGTTAAGAGATAATTTAAGGCAATGCAAATAGTGTAAACTTTGGAGGACTTCAGAGTAATTTTTTGGCAGAATGTGACAGGATACTAATAAACAAAACGCATTCCAAGTGACCAAAATTAGTCCCCTAGAGTATCATTAGAAAGAAAAACTGACTTCCAGAAAGCTTCTCCTGAATTTGCAGATCAAGCCAACAAAAGTAGTGGTTAAATTGAGATGGCCTTAATTAGACACAGTAAAAAAAAAAACGTATATATATATATATATATATATATATATATATATATATATATATATATATATATATATATATATATATATATATATATATATATATTAATACAGAAATCTATTACTATGATTTAATTTCTAAAAGCAGCAGTTTTGTACTATTGAGTATTATTTTTTTTTTAAATATTTTTGCAACCAACTTAAAATTTGTGTATTGTATAATTTTAAAATGATTTTTTTAAATTAATTTCTGTAAATGTAATAATTATTATAAATAATATATCATGATTTCCAAACAGTATTGAACTAAATTGTAATAATTTTGTTATTAAAGGAGTCAAGCAAGGTTGCTTATTTTGCTTTATTTTTTGTTGTTTCCTTTTTTGTTTTTGTTTTATTTTTACTGGTTGCTTTTTTTAACTTCATTTTTACTTATTGTTTGATTGTTTTGCTGTTTGTTTTTTGTTTACATTTTTCTTTGTTTTATGCTTTTGTTTAGTTTTTGTTAAATCTTTGTGTTTGTTTTGTTGTTTGCTTTGTTTTATTGTATAGTTTCATTTTGTTTGTTTGCTTTGTTTTTCTTTTGTTGTTTGTCTTTTTTTTTTTTTTTTACCATCAATCATACACTGTTTTTCATACATAGTACTTTTTTCCAAGATATATATTATATATATATATATCTCCAGAACAGGCCATAATACATATTTTGGACAGAATATCTCTATAAAAGACTTACAAATCTGATACTCCTATGGTCTAAAGTGCCACATCCCGTACTGTATTGGTCTGTTTGGGTTCAGAGGTCAGTGTCCCTCTCCTCTCGCTCCCATTGGGTCATCTGTGGTCTGACTGATGGGAGCTCAAGGAAGATTTTCCTAGAAGAGAAAGCATGTTTTTCCCATGTTTACAGCTATATGATGTCCAGAACAGAATCTCAGGTCTCTAGCTAATATCCACTGGCATCCGTCTCTCTAGAGTCCGAAATCAAGTCATGTGACCTCTCTACTGTAGACTGACCCTGGACTCCTCAGCTACAGTATGTGACCATTTCTGACATGCTTCAATATATGACGTCCAAAATTCCCATAACAATTATGAGAACCACTTTAGAAATTTGCTATGCATTAAAGACAAAATGAAATCACAATTGACCTGTTTTTCTTTCTTTAGAAATATCATTTTTTATCATGATTAGGACCTTAATGTGCATTACTTTATCTGTAGACCATCACTCTACATTATATTTTGAAGAAATAAATTTTTTAAGATCCAGTAGAATAAATGTGATCTTATAACTTTGTGTGGTTTTGAACATATAATTCATAGTATGTCAATGATAATGCAAAATATTGCTTATTATGGTGCCGATTAAGATCATGTCATTTTCATCTACATACTATAATTATGGCAAAATTTAAGATGGCTATATATAAGAAAGTATGATGGTTATCAAACTGGTGGTCATTTTCTGGCATAAAATAACGCATATTTAACTGAAGCCTTGTGAGTTTTCCAGGCAATCTTGTCATCTACTTCATTCATCAACATGATTTAGTGTAGCTGGATATGACTGTGTATGGTCACAGAGAGGTTTGTGTCTTTATTATGGGAGTGCCAGTGGGACCCGGTGGGCCGTTGACTCTGATGTGACTGGTCAAAGTTGAAGATAAATGTCCAGAGGTCACAGCTCTGTCTCTCTGCCTCCACCGTCTATGTTTATGGTCCCAGGATGGTGATGAAACCATGCCAAGCGGTTCTGCAAACATAGAGACCAATGCAGTCACACAGCATCAGTCCCAAGGAACCCACCAAAACCTCCTGGAAAATACTGCTGGGTTTTGAAACTGGCCTTGTTAGCTGGTTTAGTTTGATTATGAGCTCATTAACTAGTCCAAGCTGACCATTAGCTCGTTAACTAGGTTAATCTTGGCAATACCTCATATTCCAAGCAAGTTATTAGCTAGTCCAAGTTGATCAGTAACTCAAACTGGTCAATCAGTTAGTTCAAACTGGTCATTAACCACATAAATACTCCATTTTGGACATTAAATCGTTCAAGCCAGTCATTATTTTATTAGCTAGTCCAGGCTGGTCATTAGCTCATTAACAAGTCCAAGTTGTAGATGAACTCATGGGTGGTTTAAGCCAGTTATTCCCTCATTAGCTAGTTCAAGTGTACCATTAGCTCATACACGCTGGTCATTAACTCATTAGCTAATCCAAGTTCATCATTAATTTAAGATAGCCAGTAACACTACTTAGTTCAAGCTGGTCATGAATCCATTAGCTAGTCCAGGTTGGTCATTATCCCATTAGCTAATTCAAGCTGTTCATTAGTTAATTCAAACTGGCCAATAACTCATTAGCGGTCTAAGCTTGTCATTAGCTCAGTAAAGTTCGTCATTAACTGGTCAATAAAACTCGTTCATGCTGGTCATTAATCCAGTCGCTCCATGTTGGAGATTAGTTCATTAACTAATCCAAGTAAATAATGAGCTCAATAACTGTCCATGCTTATTCTCAGTTTATTATCATTAACTCATTAGCTACTTCACTTGCTTATTAGCTACTTCAGGTTGGTCCATTGTTTATTAGCTATTCTAAGCTGGTCATAAACTCATTAGTTAGTCTAAGATGGTCATTAAACTATTAGCTTGGTTAAACTGATAATAAGGTCATTAGCTAGTCCAATCTGATCATTATTTCAATAGCTAGTTCAAGTTAGCCATTACTGTTAGCTAGTTGTTAGCTCATTAGCTTGTTCAAGCTAGTCACTAGCTCATTAATTAGCCCAAGATGGTAGAACACTATTAGGTTTGGAACATGGTGGCTGATAGACCAACAAATGACCAGTACCTTTTTTTGTTTTTCATTTAGGGAACCAGGCTGATCCTAACTTCTGGATTGGCCTACAAAAATATGTCATCATTGCATTGCTCTGTTTAGAACAGCTAGAATCCAGTATGTTTTAAAACACATCTACAAAACTAAGATGGCTGTTTCAGCAGGACGGACTCACCATTGAATACTTTTATGTATAAATGTTTTCACACTACCCAAAATGATGCATGAAACCGTTCCCATTGCTGCTTCTCAATGTCCTCATGATACCCCAGGGGTGCTGTTTGGAGAGCATTCCATCATGCCACCCAAACCGTGTCCCATGACCTTTCACCTGTGTGGTCCATCTCAATGTCAGACCGGTCTCACAGACCTACCCTCTGTCTTCATTGAACCTTCTCTCAATGCTTAAAAAAGGTATCTGCTCGTAATAAACTGATGTGCTCCCTAGACAGAACTAGAGGAACCTGGCTCGCTTCATTTGCTACTGTGGTTATTGCTCCTGCAGGACCAAAAGAGGCTCCTGATGTCTCTGACATGGCCTGGGCTGAGTCAGCCATATATCTCATCTGCTCTCAATGAAAGCGTTGCTTATTTAGCCTCCAAATGTAACTTCCTTTAACTGCAGATAGGAAGCCATTGCGCAGAGCAGGTTGTTCCTATTTTACCGGGAGCAACAGGGCCAAGTCGTCTGTTAAATCAGGTCTAGAACTGAGAATAATACTTAATGTTTACTGAAGAATGTGCAAGAAATCGTTTATCGCGTTGTTTAACATGGTTTAATAGCTGTTCCATGTGCTCTTACTTAGTTCAACATTGAAGGGTTGTCACAGAAAAATCTAGCAAGCAGATATTTGGGTAAATATGATACTAGGTACATTTGAAAAGGTTAGGTCAATGTGTGAAACCATTTATGATCGACTTCACTGTGTTGCTGAGTTTGTGAAAATATAAATGGTTTTCTGGGAAAACTGGACTTTTGGCTGACTTCAGTGTGACTTGACTACCACTTCATTCACGCTGATGTGAAATTCAGTCCTTCATGTTTGGACTTTCTTGCCAAACTTAAAGACAAACTATGTATTTGCATGAACTTATACATTAATGTTTTGAAAGACTTTGTATTTCATCTCCTGTACAGCTAGCAATTTTTAACTCAGACCAGAGTAAGGTTTTTGCATTTTTGTTTCAAGAACTAAAGTGTTCTGCCAAGAAACTGGTTCAGTTCTGAACTTGGATTTTCACTAGAAAATTCAAAGACTGTTTGGCCATGCAAAGGTCAGCCAACATAACAGACGCAGATATGACCCCATTACTTTGACAAACCACAGTTAACACAATATCTCAGAAACCTGTTGTTCTCTAGAAAGTTGCGCAAGGTAGGGAAATGTTTCTGATAGCTTAGACTAACATAAACATGATGGTTGTGTAATTTAGATAAAATTATTTCAGCACCAACAAGTCACCAAATTCATTCTGTAATATACAACAATTAGTTTCAGTCCTCAGTCGAGCACTTTCCACTGTGTTGTTCATATAGTGGGTAAATGGTGGGGATTCTTAGCAGTTTTCGACTATAGGTGGCGATAAATGTTATAGAGTTTGTGAATGATTTGTTCGTGAACGCTGATTCGTTTAAAATTGAATCACCACTGGAAACGCGATTGTTTGTTTCGATTGGAAGTATTTTCGCCGGTGTTACGAGATTTTCTGTTTCAGCGGGTTGAGCTTACTTGAATATTCATGAGTTTCCTGGACATGCGTGTGGAACTGAGAATTTCAGCTCACGCTCTTTGTATCTCAGCCGAAAAAGGACAGAGTATCTGGTGATGTTGTCTCTAAAACGGAAGTTTGAACTTCTTGTTTATTGAACTGCAATAGATGCAGTAAGATGCATTAAAGGAACACTCCACTTTTTTTGGAAATAGGCTCATTCTCCAACTCCCCCAGAGTTAATAAATTGAGTTTTACCATTTTTGAATCCATTCTGCCTATCTCCGGGTCTGGCGATAGCCCTTTAGCATAGCTAAGCATACATCATTGAATCCTATTAGACCAATAGCATCGCGTTCAAAAATGACCAAAGAGTTTCGATATTCTTCCTATTTAAAACTTGACTCTTCTGTAGTTATATTGTGTACTAACAACAGCAGAAAATGACATGTTTTTTATTTTCTAGGCCGATATATATTAGGAACTATACTTCAATTCCGGCATAATAATCAAGGCTGCAGCAGGCGCAGTGATATTACGCAGTCCCTGAAAATAGTTCTAAATACTAATACGAACTATTACTAATACAAAAAAAGAGTTTTTTAGACTTATTAAAAATGGTTATTTAAAGTATTTCCCAATTAAAGATTCTATTCTCCACTTAAAGATTCTTTGGGGAACCAGAAATGGTGCATAAACCCTTTTTTTTTTTTTAAGATTGTATTTAAAAAACCGAGGTAAACTCAGAGCACAGCAACCTTACATAAGCCATGGAGCCAAAACCTAAACTAATCAATTTTAATTAAACGCTAATGGATATGAAGTAGCCAATGAATACATTTTAGACAAAAAGCTAGGAGCAGCTAAGAAATTATACTATGACTAATGAATGAACCCTGTATGGCTATAGAAATTTCCATAGCAGTGAAAAACCAGAGCAGCTATAACATGGTTGACAAATCATCCCATTAAAATCACATCAATAAAGCTTTTGCCCAAGCCTGCATATGAATCAAAGGTCTCACCTTTCTCTCCCATTTCCATCTTTCTCCATCTTGTTCTTTTGAACGGCCTGTTTTCAATAGGCCCACAGCAGCAGTTTGACCCTTCACTCCATCCCAGGGTTAAAGAAACAGTTTTCCCCGAGTCATGATGGATCTTGGTACATTCCAGATCTGTTTACAGTTATGGACGGCCCATAATGGATGTCGCTGTCAGACGTGAGGGATCTTTGATAGAGGCGCTGTGAACTTTATGTCCTACTCTGAGACATTTGTCTTTCAGGACTCTTCCTGTTAATGTAGTCTCTAACCACTTTTAACAGCTTGGCCCAAACCAGAAAATGGCAATTGCTCTTTTATATTCAAGATAGTCAGTTTTTATGTTTTTTTGCTGGCATAGCAGCCAGCAGATTAAAACGAAGGTTGAAAATGCCATAGAAATACATCAATAAAAGGATTTGAGTCATAACTAGAAACCATCATAACATATGTCTCTTTTAGCTATTTAAAGGGTTACTCCACCCCAAAATGAAAATGTTGTCATTAATCCCTTACCTCCACGTCGTTCCAAACCCGTAAAAGCCCTGTTTGTCTTCAGAAAACAATTTAAGATCACTCCATATCACCACATGCTGCGTATGCTCTTTAAAGCTAAATACGTGTAGAAACAGTGCATCCTTGTGGCGCGGAGGACACAGAAGAGCATACGCAGCATACGGTGATATGGAGTGACACAGAGGAGACCGTTGACAAAGGAATCATTGAATAAAGTCATTATTTTTGTTTTCTTCGCTTTCAAAAAGTGTTCCCGCCGCTTCATATAACCCAGATTGCACGTCTGATGGCAAATGGAGTATTCTGATGAAGAATTTACATACCTTTCATCGACCTTGACACTGTTATTTACATGGCAGTCTATGGGACAGTCTCAAGCCTCCAGGTTTTCATCCAAAATATCTTAAATTGTGTTCATGAAGACGAACAGAGCTTTTACGGGTTTGGTGATTAAAGTGGGGGTGAAATGCTATTTCATGCATACTGAGTTTTTTACACTGTTAAAGAGTTGGATTCCCATGCTAAACATGGACAAAGTTTCAAAAATTAAGTTGTACGTTTGAAGGAGTATTTTTTTTCCCAAAATACTCCTTCCGGTTTGTCACAAGTTTCGGAAAGTTTTTTTCGAGTATGGGTCTGTGTGACGTTAGATGGAGCGGAATTTCCTTATATGGGTGCTAAGGGCGCGTCTGCCGGAAGAGCGCGCGCTCCCGTATAGCAGAGCAATGAGAGCACAACAGACTTCACTGATCAGAGCGAGAGCGTCGCGAAAAGTCACAAAAGGAGTGTGTTTTTGGTTGCCAGGGCAAGACAACCCTGCACAGATTACCAAAAGAGAAACAGCATTAAGGGACCAGTGGATGGATTTTATTTTTACAGAGCATCAACGGAGTTGTGCAAGTGTTTTTGTTTGTTCCCTGCATTTCGAAGATGCTTGTTTTACAAAAAGGTCCAGTTTGACGACGGATTTGCGTATCGTTTATTTCTTAAGGATGATGCAATCCCAACGAAAAAGGGTCACGATCGTGTGTTGGAACCGCAGGCGGTGAGTAAAACTGCTTCAAATATCTCCGCTAAACGACTGAATCTGACTGTTAGCCATGGTTTGTTTTGGATGATGGTTTTGTCCTCACAGTAATGTCACAGCTTCCACATGCTCTCAACGCAAAAGCCTCATGGCGCTCGTGATTCTTTAGCTCCGCCCACACGTCACGCCTCCAGCGGCTCGTGTTTTTCCGGGAAAAATCGGTACAGACTATCTTTCTCTTATGAATATAATAAAACTAAAGACTTTTTGGAGTTATGAAGGATGCAGTGCATGCCTTTGGTGTGAGAGACCCGGGTTTGAATCCACTGTGAGGCACCAATGTGTCCCTGAGCAAGACACTTAACCCCTAGTTGCTCCAGAGGCGTGCGACCTCTGACATGTATAGCAATTGTAAGTCGCTTTGTATAAAAGCGTCAGCTAAATGAATAAATGTAGATGAACATTTGTATTCCATCCTGATCTTGTAGAGTTCATCTGTGTAAGACAGAGGCTTTATTTGAATTGTATCAGCTTTCAGTTTCTGTGAAAGACATTCAGATTAATGAAAAGTGTCTTCAGGAAGGGATATGTCCAGTAACACAAATCAAGGTAAGAGATATTCTCAGACTTATTCATTGCCAGTATGTCTGCTTAAACCATTATAAAAAACCTTTTGTTTGTCTGATGTCATTAGTGCAAGAATACATCAGTATTTTAATTAAAATATCACATTTATTTATTAAGTAAAATATACTTACTCAGCATTTATTTTATTTTATATTTAATTTTGAGAAAAAATAAATAAGTGCTATTAAAGAAGAATTTTCTCAGCTAACTTTCCCAAACTTTTGAGTGGGGTTATTTGAATAATTTCAGCAATTTTTTTGTCTTGTGGACTAAATGTTAATATCTTTTATGTACAATATCTTATTCAGGACAGTACTAAATAAAAAAGAACATGCATTTAGTATGATCTCTCTTATTTTTTGAAAATTACTCATATTTTCACAGATTCTGCAAGGGGTGCCCAAACTTTCGATCCCCACTGTGTGTATATATATATATATATATATATATATATATATATATATATATATATATATATATATATATATATATATATATATATATATACATTATAAACAAATCTAACTAAATGAATACTTAAAACAAGAAATTATATTTGATATATTCTCTGAAATTAGGTGTTTTTATCTTACAGTATGCAGTTTTGTTTTAGATATTGTTTAAATTATATGTAGCTTTTTTTTCACTAGAAAATTAGACAAAATTCTGATTATGAAATATCATTGTAGTGTAATCAATCATTTTTGCCGTCTTTAAAGTCAGTTTACAAAATAGACGAGCTGCTTAGACACAGATTTTCCAGTTTCTCTGTGGTTTGGACTGGTTTCAAACATCAGGACCTTAATTCACTCTTCAGATAACAATTTGCAGAACCTTCCAAGAACTTCCTAAATGAAGATCTACAGGCGTATCAGATGAAATAACACACTACAGAGAAGTTTTCATTTATTTGGCCTACAAAAGCACAGTTGAAGGAAATGGACTTATGTTTGAGGTTGAGGAAATGTGTGTGTTTCCCTCAGCGTCGCGCTGTCACGGAGCGTGTTCTCTGGACGTGACAAATTACCGTGTGATTTGAGCACTGCGGTACCTGTCCACCCAAAGCACGAGGCCTGTGTGCTTCTCATTAGTGCTCGATTAAGCTGTTCAGATCTGTACAGTAAAACATGACCCAGTATCACTGGATTACTTCAGCTCTCCAGAGACGGGATAACACAAGTGTCCCGCGGTGTTAGATTTATTCTTTCTCTCGATTCAAACTGAGTTTGATGGCCTTGAATGGATTTACAGAGTCATTGAACCATAAGTAGCCAATAAAATGTTCTTTATCACGGCACATATGCTACATAAGTAGAACATCAATACTGAACATCTGGATGTAAGGAATAGGAGGTCTGGGGCATGATTTTGGTTTGTGGCTCTATTCGTATCCTGTGGAGGTCCACACATGACGTGCCTTCAAGAATATATTTATAATTGCCACGATTCGTTTTACATAGCTACATGGCCACGATTTAGCAAAACGAGGAAATTAATTCTTACGTCACGGTGATGACTGAACTACAAGAGAACGAATTTGAAAAAAAATTGTAGCCATGATAAATATATTTTTGTCTGCATGCTGCGGACCAATATATGAACTTCTTAAAAAAATGTGAATTGCTTTACCATTGTAACAAGTGCACGTGTAGGCTACTGTACAGCCATCCACTGTAATTACAACAGCGATATATTTATGAGAGTAATTTCCTCACTTAAATATAGGAACTCAAAAATTACAAAAATATACAAAACTATGTACAGTTGCTTTATTATACTAAAACTAAACCTTACTGTGGGCTTGATTTTGGCATGCGGTTGTATTTATATCCTACGGCGCCCCACATATGACATATTGACAAGAATATATTTATTGTGGCCAAGAAGTAAGAATTCATTCCCACAAATTGTTCATTTGTTCCATTGTTGTACTAAACTGTGGCCACGTTGCTGATTTGTTTAAAATGAGGTAACAAATCAATAAAACATGGCTTTGATTTACTACTATGAGGGAAAACAATTTTTTATTTCATGCATACAATTAAACTAGAATGAGAAAATACATTAGTAAGTTTTGTGAAGTAATTCTTTATTTTTTTGTAATTGTTGTTATGGAGCCCTGCACATGACATGCGGAAAAAAAACATATATAGTCAAATTTTTTTTTTACCACAATTACTGGTGCCTTTACGTGACAACGTAAAAAAGAAATGTGCTTCCTTTGCATTTCTGAGGATCAGTTGGATCCGTGAAAACAACTAAAAAATGTGAATTATGCATGTCAGGCATGAAGTTGGCAATGCCACTTTTTGACTCGTAGTTTACGAATTTCGTAGTTTACATGGAAACAATAATGGTATTGTTTAAAAAAACGTGCACTTTGAAACCCATTTTCAGAAGGGAACATTTCATGCCCCCAAAATTCTAAGTAAATAAACAGCCAAAACGTATAAAGTTTGTTTTCGTAAACACCCCTTAATTAATTCAACCCCTCATTTTCATTTTTAGTACTGAAATATTAGTACCCACAACGTTGCCATGACTTAATCAGAGGAAACAATTTTTTAATTAATATTCACTGAACTAAAACGAGGTTGCAAATGTATAACACGGAGGAAGGAAATCTTAATTTGTGGCCACAAATATATTTGTTTGCATGCTATGCGCAGACCTCTGTACGAAATTACGTGAAAAAAGTGAATTGCTTCACTGCAGCAAATTCATGTGCAAATCCACTGTTATTATGACAGTTTTACGAAGTAATTTCCTCACTGAACTGTTAGCGGCTCAAGAGTCACAAGAATACACAAAACTACATACATTTCCTTTAACCTACTAAAACTAAACCTACTCGGACGCTGCAGTTCAAGCAGCCTACTTATGTAGCGTGTGATGTCATGTTGCTGTTATTTATTATTATCGCTGATATACGTATGTGTATTATACAATCCATAATTACTTTTGAAAGCACATTTTAACCCCATTCACACAACCTATTCCTTCTTTCTTCAGTTTGAAAGGTTGATCATATGAGAAAGCAATTTGTGTCCATATGTTTTTAGTATTAGAAGTGACGCGCTCATGTATTTGTAGACTGTCCCAGGTGTGGTGGACTCCTATCGAACTTTCAAAACTGATATCAGACACTCAGGTGTTAAAATGAATCCAGGGGTCCCGCCAACCCTCGAGGTCACACATATTCTGGTGTTTGCTTTTAGCAGCAGAAATGGCTAGTGATTTTTTTACAATAAATACAAGCTGTATTGATTTCAATCTGACTGACAAACTCTGACTGACACAAAAAAACAGTCACGTTAAACTGAATCACCTTTTTTTTTTTACATGTCTCGGGGACAATTTTTGAGATTAAAAAATGTCAGCTTAATAATAATTTCTCAATAATTAAAATCATCATTGATGATCTTAGTAAATATTACTGCATTCAAAATTGGCGAGATCCTGTAAAAATTTCATTTCCAGAAGTCCTTATTTTACGATATAGACGTCTGGTATTGACCCTAAGGCAACAGTCACACTGAGGCCTTTTAATGGGACATTTTTACAATTTAATAAGTCACATATAGTAACAGTGGAAACCAAATGAAACATACATCTGTCAGGTGCTTATTAGAAAGGCCTGATGAAAAGCACACGGAGGGCTGTTTGTTTATGGGTTCTGCTAACTGTGGGGATGTTCGTCAGTGCTGCTTGGTTAGTGATGAGCGCGGAGAGAGAACAAAACTAAACGCTGGTCACGAATTAGAAGCAAAAAACAAGGATTTGTAAAAAAAAAAAACAAAAAAAAAAAAACAGAGGATTTCAAAATAAGCCAAAAAGAGCCTGGTTTTCTTTGCTTCTACATTTTCCAGAGGCGCACGCATGTGGCGCATTCATCTTCCAGGTCCCGACAGTCAGCAGAAATTAAAAAAAATAAAAGTATTTATTATGTTTGAAATCTGGATATTTTTCTTCCAAAAATGCATGGATTCGCTACAGTGGGCCTTCATTCCCCCCCTGGAGCCGTGTGAGGGACGTTTATTACAAATGCGTGCATGGTGTTATTTAACGTCTTCTGAACAGTTGACAACAAACACCCGCTTACCCCCATTGAACGACTTGAAAGAGGAAGGACAGTTTTTTATATAACTTCGACTGGATTATTCTTAAAGAGAAAAGCTAGGATGCTTCGAGGGTGAGTAGAAGATGGACACATTTTCATTCTCGGGTGAGCTAACACTAAAACCGTATGTACCATTTTATAATAACTGTGAAATACTTTAGAAATTCCTTCATATTGTACTGTAGTGTTTTTATTCATATTGATCATTACAAAATACAAAAATAAATCATTACATTACAAACTCCTTATATTTTTAAAGTGGCTCAAAAACATTACAGCAATCGGGCATTCAAAACATCAGAACGGAAAAAACTAAAAAGTGTTAGATAAATGTGTTAATGTCATAAAAAACAAAATCACAGTCACATCCTTTAATTCTGTGGCTAAAAACAAAAAACGCATACATATGTAATACATAAAGCAATATTAATTTTGCCTACAAATCGCTTGCATTTTTCAGTTTTTGGTCCCTGTTCAACCCATTTACTAACAGTCATTTAGTGCTGGAGAATAGTTACATGTTGGTTGGTCCTGTTGGATCCGAAATAAAACCAGTATGACACAAGATCTGTATACAAATGTTAATTAAGGCCTGAGTCAAGGAATATTGCTCGGTGCACGTGAACTGAAGGTTTATGACATGATTGCATTAACGACACCTGCTTTATAAGTACAGCATATCTGCTTTAAACTGCATATTTCTTGAATTTCAGTGTCTGGCGTTTGCTACACATTGGTAGCAGAGAGGAAGTGGAAGAGAGGAATCTGTGATTCTGCTTCCTGTAGTAGCAGCCCTGTGTCAATGTGTCTGCCAAAACCTTGCCATCTGCTGCCTACAAAGTGCACTGCCAAGTGCACTACCGTCTACTGTCTTCTAAGACTGCACCGTTGTGGAGCTTAGTAAGTAAATAGTTTGAAATACTCCACCAAAAATGGATTCTAAAAAGTTTGACATTAGCATGTTGCTAAGCTAATAGAACGGCATATGTATTTTTTGGCGGGAATGAAGTTGAGGCGGTGAGTGTTAGAAGTGCAGTGCGCTCAATGGATTGTTCTGTTGTTTAATGACATACTGATTAATCAGTGGATGAAACGACAAAAGAAATGTTTGGTGGAAAACCTCTTAAAATGGTTTTGAAAGTTGTGGGTTTTCATTAGTGTTAAATTCAATATGGCATTTAACTAAACAACTAACATAAAAATTCTGAGGAAATTAGCTGTTCACTTTTTATTGGGTATTTTATTAAATGTAAGTATTTTTATGATTGGCATTTCACATCTGCCATCTTGGTTTTTTAAGGAAACTTGTCGTAATGCATTTTTTATTTGTGAAATGCAATTCAAGCATGCTTAAATTTGTTTGTTTGTTTTTCAAGAGAAAACTATTTTAAGGTTTTGTCATGTTTAATTGCCATTTCTTTGTAATTATTGCAATTTCTGTGTGGAAATTATTTCTACACCAATTTTTTGCTCAGTATGCGGCTAACTATGTTTTGGAACAGAGCTAGCATTAGCATGCTGGATCATTCATGTGTGCTGGTGAGCTTTTAAACACTTCTACTAAGCTATGAGCAGCAAAATAACACAAAGTGAAAGCTAGAACAGGGCAGGTTTAAATTTCTGCTTCATTTTCACTTGCTTATGTCCCTTATTAATCCCAAACTATCCTAAAGGTAAGACATCCCTCACAACAATGACACAAACTCTCATTTTTCTGCCCTTTAAGCTGCGGAAAACCTGTAGATATCTCTCTTTCCTTCGCATTCAAACATTCACGGTCACATTCAGAGGCTTGATTCAGTCAGAGATCACAGCCGCAGTAGCAGTGCGTCAGGAGGAAGGTGTTGGCTTGTGTTTTGGTGTGCTGAAGTCTGTCTGGATGCTTGAGAGGCAGGTTTAGGTGAAGTGCTGTTTGTGCAAGCAGTCCAGAAAGAGGAGGAGTGATCAAAGAGAGCGAGAGAAGAGGACGGGCGACTCTTTGGAGGTCAGAGATGCACGGTGGTCCTCCTCGCACATCCTCAGGTGTTTACTTCGAGCGCTTCTTCTTTATTCTGGAGAAGTGAGAACAGTAAAATCATTAGAGATGAACAAGATGAGTATTTTTTCAGATGTTATAGCAGATTTTTTAAACAAAATTACAGTTTTTGCGAATTTTGAGTTTTGAGGATGCACTTTCGGCCTGATCTCACTGCACAATTTTGTTTGAATTTGTATGAATTACCCATCTAACCCCGCCTCTAAATGTACTCGTCACTGGGGTGTAGACAAATCCTACAAAATCGTAAGAATTAGCCACCTCATAAAATACGTACGAATTGGTCGTGAGATAGCACTGGAAATGTCTACATTTCTGTGTGAACTTTTATGCATTTAACTTTTTTTTTTTTTTTTACTATCTAGAACATCAACTTCTTGTGAACAATCTCTTGCAAGTCCGTCACTTGAAACATTATTATTATTATAATCTCTTTGTAACAGTTGCATTATCGGTAGCAATAAATGACAAAATATCTATTTAGGTTTTACATATTTTCCACGAGAGATATTTATAGAGTCAATGAACTCTAGAGCTGTGTTATTATAATATCATTTATATATGATTATTATTATTATTATTTTTTTAAAGTAGGATTAATTTTTACATTTTCAGTTTTCATTTTTATTTTAGTTTCCGTTTTGCAATCATTTTGTTTGTTTTAATTTCAAAAATTTTAATACTATTACTTTTATTTCAGTTATTTCAGCTAGGCAACAAGTTTTTTTGTGTCTAATTTACTGTATAATAATATTTGTATAATATAATAATGTTATATAAATTTTATAAAGTTGTAACTGTATAATAATGTTATTTTATATCATATTTAATTTAACATATTAAATTATATTCTAAATATTAAATAATATAATACAATTATTAAATACTATATATTATTTAATACTATTTATAAAACAAAATACATTTTTGCCTGATTATATAAATTATATTTTATTAGTATATTCTTTAATTAACACAATCAAATATTTTTTCATAGTTTTTATTTTAGCTGACAGTAACAACACAGCTCTGACAATGAGTTACACTTTTTAAATATTTTTTTTGGCATTAGTTATTTTGGTTCAGTGGCCCAATAGGAGGTCGATTATAGTTGTGTTAAACCTCTCTGCTCGGCCTGTTGCCTCATCATTAATCTACAATTAGTGTAATTAAAGAACAAGGGTTAAACGCTCCAGGCTCTGTGGTGGAGCCTATAATTAGATAATTAGGTTAACGTGTCATTTCTATAACCTTAAATTAGCCAATAACATTCCACATATGCCATTTAAGAACAACAGCTTGTAAAACTAAGGTTTGTTTTAAAACCCTTAATGCTACTGCATTCCTGCATCTCTTTAGACGGGAAACACTTGCGTAAGGTAACAAATTACAAGTTGTGTAAATTACACAAAATCACTTCTCATTTAATTTAATGTGTTTCTTGCTAATTGTAATTATTTGTGAAATTGACTCGCATTTTCTAAGTGAGAATCATGTCATCACCAGTTTTTAAAGTGTAATTGAGTTTTATTTTCCCCCCAGACGTTATGCACTGTAGAGATGTGAAATAATCTTGAAGGCTGCATCTATTCCAGTTCTGACTGTTTAAAGCGTTTTCAAAAACATTTGTAGAATTTTTTTTCTTTCTGTTTTTTAAAAAAAGTGTCTGATGTTGTATTAAAGTTGAAACTTAACAAAACATAAAAAATGCGTAAAATTTACACTGCTTATTGTGTCGAACGTACACTTTCTAGTTACTCCTTATTTCCATTACATATATTTGTTTACATTTTAATTCAGCTTTTTTTTTTTTTAAGTCTATAAGGAACAGGTCTGTATTTCATCCCATGGTTAGAAAGAGTTTCTTCTTACTTGCTAATGGCATTCTTTAGATACTGCTGCAGCCATTTGGTCTTGGGGTTGATGCAGACCTCTCTGTTGTTCTTCAGCTTGGCACTGGTAATGAGAGTGAGAGAGAAGAAGGGATTTGTTTCAGACCAGAGCAAAAGACAGACTAGTTTTCTCCCTCGGTGTGTTTTAGCAGATCATATCAGCTGTCCGTCATGGACTACATTTCAGCCCCTCTATTCTTCTGTACTGCCAGAGTCACTGCACTTCATCAGATATCAGGACTGAATTAGACCAGGTTTGTAAGGACAGTGTTGTGCTGTCTGGAAGTTCGGGAGTTTTGATGATTTCGGAAGATTCTGACTGGGATTCCCAGCACTGTACATGAGCATAAAATGTATCTAAGTAACAGTTTTTCAGTTTTTCTAATGAAAACAAATGGATACTGTGTCAGTACACTAAATATTTAAATAATATTCAAATGAACATTCCAATTCCTATAGAATTTTAAATAATTTAATTATCTGATTCTGCTACTAACCAAACACTTTTAAAATAGCAGAGAAACTCTATTGTGGATTGATTTTCTTTAGCTATCAGAGCAAATGGAAACACAAACATTATATTTGTTGTAGTTTCTATTCACTACTCTACAAATTTGCTATGACAACTTCTGCTTTTGAATGCCTTATGAAAATTAACCATGGTTTTACTACAAATAAAATTGAGAAAACACGGTTAGAGTTAAACTATAGTAACCACAAATTAATCATGGCTTTGCTACACTAACTATGGTTTAACAATGGTATTTGTGGGAAGACTGTAGTAAAACTATGGTTATGCAAATTAATATGCCCCCCAAAACAACAACAACACATTGTTACGACACTTTTACTATAATAAAACCATAGTGAATTTTCATAAGGGAAACCTTGGAAATGTGAAAAGTGTCCATCAGTGATCCACAAATGTGAGATTTTTACATCCATATGTATATATTTGACAACACTTATGTGTCCTTACAACAAAAGGATCTACAGCGTTGTTTAACAGGATAGTCACAAAGAAGGCAAATTTTGACGTGCAAATATTTTGGTTAATGACATAAAGAAAGTCAAGGGTTTGAAATGCCCTCAAACAGAAATCTTTCTGATTGATATCTGCCCTCCAAATGAGCTTTGGTACAGCCAGGAAGGCCCCCTCAAACGCTTCATTCACCCACACATGGAGAAAACCACGCGAATGACACCCAGACTTCGCACCTCGGTGCCAAAAGGAGTTAGCGGATCATGTTGCCTTTCAAATGGCTATCCGTGTTGCTTACACCTCACACACACACACACACACACACACACGGATCTCTCAATCTGTCCAGACAAATGGAGCCTGTCGGCGCAGATAAAAGATCCGCTTAGCCTCAGATCTACACACCAATCCTCACAATCAACTTCCCCATCTGTAAGATAAATGAAAACGTAATGCTATCCCTGTTTGTTCCCCGGCGGGATGTCATCCATTGACTTTATCTATATTTGTTTGTTTGTGATTTGGGCTCTGGGTTAATCTCGCTAGTCTAAACGATGTTTTGAGCGAGTGTGTCGGTGGTCTGGGAGCGAGCCAGCAGGTAGTAATTACCTCACAGCTAGCTAATGCTAACAACAAAATGAGTGATGTGCGTGTCCGTGGGGGGGAAGGGTTGGTGGCTGTCTTTCATCTGGGCCAACGAATCCGAAAGGATTTCTAAACAAGATGTGTGGAAGATGGCAGATTAAAGGTGATTTCCTCCGGCCAGAGTTTGTTCCCCAAATGACCCTCGGCTACATGCTAACCCCTGTAACCCCTATAACCTTGATCCCCCTGTAGCACTTTGGCTTTTTGCCGTCCGACGGGGTACAAATGGTTCGGTTTAATACATTCCAGACCGCTGAAGGATTTCCAAATGCTGGTAAAAATGAAAACGACAAGGTCGCCCGCAACAGAAAGCTAATCATCTTGACCCTTGACAATTATTGTGTCGTGAAAACCTGGGAAAAGTCACTCTCTCGTATTTTCTAATTTGGCTGTTATTCTGTGAACAGTAGAGCACATCGCTAAATTCCCACACCGATTTGACTGGAAATTTGTAACTTTAAGAGCTATTTCTGGCAATGGTTTGCAAAGTGATGGTACTGTACGTAGCCGTGTACAACATACATAACACAGTTTAGCGAGTGTGAGATTGATGGATCTGGAAAGTTGACTCACATGACTTGGAAAGGGCAGCTGGGCGTGTGGAGGAACTTAATCTCACGGATGCTCCTCTGCGGGACGGTGTTGAGAGTGGACCGGCACCAACACCTCTCCACCAGACTGATGGGTTTAGCTGGGATGAGATCGGAGCAAGAGACTCAGTACAAGAGAAATGTGAAAAATGCATCTCACATTGAGTTTAAGCTATCGTTTGTAAGACATTAAGTGCTCTTTTAATACAGGAACATTCAAAAGTTTGGGAGAAGGAAGAGTTTTTGAAGTACATTAATATGTTTATTCAGCAAGAATGCATTAAATTGATCAGAAGTGACAGTAAAGACAAGTAGCTAAACTCTTTTTTAATAAAACTGGGTATTGATTTGTTAAAACAATAGTAACCCGGGGTTTTTTTTTTGGAATCGCCACTGATTATAACAGTTTTTGTAAATTCATTCAACAACAAGATGAATAATCTTGCAAAACAACTTTTTACGTCATTTTCAAACAAAGCTGTTTTCTATCTGAATGAACCTTTACAATCTCTTGACAGGATATTTATATTGTGAGCTGGGAAAGACACAATGAAAGCACAATTTAATTTCAAACCGAAGCAATCCATAATTAGAGATTTCAAGCCATATAATCAAACTCTAACAACATAAACCACTGAGCTTTTCCTCATTCTGAAAGCATCTGGAAGCTTCCAATCACCTGCATCCATAAACAAGCTCTGATCATCAAAAAGAGATTAGCCTTCGATGCAATGGCTCTCGTCCATTCACACAGTCTGCCTTTCGCCTTTCGCTCGCCACAAGACAGAATCCCATAATCACAGCATGCCTCTCCAAGCACTTTGCTCTTGAATGTGTGCATTAAACGAATCTGTTGAAGAACATTCTCTGAATGGTTTCACATCTCCCTGGTTTCCTTTGCGCTCCGCCGAAACAGACGCAGTTATGAGGGAAGTCAAACTCTGGCATCCCCAGAGGTATTTTCCGACACACTCTGTTCCCTTTGTCATGTTAAACACCGGCCCAATAAGCCCTGACTAAACACCACACCAAGTGAACAGCGCGGGAACCCTTTAGCTTACTATTCCCTAATTACACACTAATTAAAAGAGCTTGCGGATAAGTAAACAGTGCTAGGCCAGAACCACCAAGTTCAGCTGGTTAAACATTTCTCTGAAAGCCTAAATCAGACCCACTAACATGTAAAGACATGTACATCAAGTATTTAATGTGAAGACACATATGCAAATGTATGCAGGGCGCTGACGAGCTGCAAGGTGATATATTAATGGGACCCCTTAATGATCGTTAACACTATAATGGTCATTAACTGATAATATCCACTATGTAAAACCTAGGTGATTAATTATACAATAGATCTGCAGTTTAAAAGTTCAGCTCAATTTGTTACTTGCCTTTTTTTGTAATTATTTGTATAATATTGGTATATTTACCATATTTACCTAAAAATTTCTGAGTGAAAATAGTTTATACATCAACATTTGTTTTTTCAGTTTAGTGGACTTCCAGTCATTAATAAAGCAATGGTTGTTTTGTTTTTTGTTTAGTTTAATTTTGTTTTTATGTTTTATTTCAGAAGGGACATTGGTCTGATCCATCTGGTAATATATACGTGTATTCACATGCAAAATAAAATAAAACATTTGTTACTGAATAATACATTTATAATGAATACATTCATTTCATTTATTATAAATGTTTTTATGAAATACAAAAATATATAAATGACCAGAATATTATCAGTGTTACTTTAGTATCATTGAAATACTGTTTTAGTTTTTTTTAGTTTTTATTAATATCTTGAATTAATTTAGATTTTTATATTTTCTGTTTTAGTAATTTTGTTGCAGTTTTATTATTTTTATTAGTTTATTATTATTATTTTTAAATATGTTTATCTAGTCTTTATTAGTTTTTATTTCAGTTTTACTTTAATTTGAGTGCATCGAGTTGAACTACATGAAAACGTTGCTTTGAAAACTAGCTAAAAAGATAAGATTGAGTGTTTTAGCATTTTTGCTTTAGAAGTTTATCTTATTCCAAGTAAAGACTTAAAAAAACTGTCATAACCCTGAATGATAAACCAATATCCATCTTTCAACTGTTATTTAGTTAATTAAACTACAACTCAACACTTCAAAGCATTATGTGAAAAATTTAAAATGCTGTAAATCTGTAAATGTTAGCGTAAGCCACTTACCGTCAGCCTCTGGGCTCCATATGACGACCGCCAGCAGGGCCACCAGCGCTAGGACTTTGCTATCCATGCCAAGTGTGTGTGTTTGTGTGTGTGTGTGGCTTGTCTGTCCCAGCTAGCTTCCAGAGCTCAGTGTGGCGTCTCAGCGCTCTGCGAAGTGTTAAGACTGAGGACCATAGGGAAACACTCCCCCCTCTGTCAGGAGGAGGAGGAGGGACAGGGGCCGGACCCGCTCCTCTGACAGCCCGCATCTTCAGTCAAGTTCCTCAGATGTTCTGGCAGTCTGACTCAGAATCTTGTTCATGTCTTCCTCTGCATCTTTTCTCAGAGGAGTGGAGAGAGTGCAGCTCCCGCTGTTGTGTTCGATTTGTTATTGTTTGTTTCATGTCATGTTCTCTTGGCGCTGCTGTGTATTTCCTGACCAGCCGCGTATCAGACTCCCTCTGTTTTATAGGATTCTTCTGTGATTCCTTATGTATTATTTAGGATGTGTTTGACTCGTATGTAAACTCACCAGGTGGAAGTTTGAACAAAAATGTAACGGATAGGCTGCCAAACGCATGTCCAGCACACATCTAACACCTTCAATATTAGATGTACGCTGGAAAAAGAAGTTGTAGAAACAGTTTCCCCTCAGAAATTGCATTACAAAGTTTTCGTCCAGCATGCAGCAATGTAGAGACAAATAACGGCACAGACCGAGGCACGCGAGTGTCCATAAACCAGTGGCTGCTGAAGTACCTTTCAAATAGATTCAGTGGAGACACTGTGTAACACTTTTAATAGGGAGAGCATTATTGAGAGCCTCACGCTGAGAGACTCGCCAGAACCAAACCCCCGTAAACAGCCCGTAAACTTTAGAGGCTGTTGATAGTTATAAAGCAGCCGGCCGAGGTGCAAACAACATGCATCTAAAACAAAATAGTATACAAACATAACATTATTTATACGTTTTCGATGTCACAGAGAGCCTGTTATGTTTCAGAGGCACTTCAAAGGATTCACAACTCGTAATATTTAGTCACAGGAGTGACATTTGGCACGGATAACAAAACAGTGTGTCAGGTGGAGAAAACAATCATCTCTGTTAATTAAACAGCTGCAGTATTTTCTTTGTTGTTTAAATAAATGGCTACTAAGAGTACTTTATTGATCCCTTTTGATCTGAAATCAAACATTCAATAATTTCAGCTTTTAAAGCAGTCAGATTTTTCCAGCTGTTGTTGTTTTTTTTTCATTGTGTAAATGTTCACATTGTTGATCTCAACCCTTGGCCTTTTTTGAAGTGTAAGTGAGCAGGAGGATGTCGAAAAGATTACTAAACATCACTACTGACCTAAGCAACAACTCGGCAACTTGTATCACTTTAGAGGCCAGAGGGCACGCTTCACATCCTTAGGTTTCGTGTTTCAGAGAAACGTTTTTCTTCACTTTGTTCTCACCGAGAGCTGACGGACAACTGGAGACGGATGCGTGACGCAGGACAGTGAATAAATCACTTTATGTTTTTGTTTATTTACATCTCACTGCGTCTATTAAGCAGGAAATTAGTTTGGGGGAGTGGGGTAAGTTGTGCCACTTGGCACTTTAGCGCAGGCAAGGGGAAATGAGAGAACATGGGTTTATGCATGAACAGTTTGCATAAATGAGTCAGCAATTTGGTATTGCACAATGCCATTCCAGTTTGATTTTAAAACATACTATTTATTTTTACTATATGCTATCCAGGGAAAAACAGTTTAAATTTCAATATATTTTCAATATGTGATATATATTTTCAATACAAAAGTATTACATTAATAATATGGCTAGTCTTAATAACAATTAACCATAATATTTTATATTATTTTATTAATTGGAAGTTAAAATTTCTAATTGATTATATAACAAAAACATTTTAAAATGATAAACATTGAGAAGTAGTGATTATAATATAAGAATAAAATCTGAATAAAATAAAATGTATTTAAAATAATATATATTTAAAAAAATACATTTACATTTATAATATTTTTTATGTTAATATTACTGTATTTAATTTACCAAAAAGTAATATATTACTTGCATGGTTAATAATTTATATAGTTTTATTTATTGGAAGTTAAAATATTTCTGAGAAATTATATAATATAAAATGATAAAATTCATGTTTTTTTATATATAAAGCACATTTTAAATAATGTTTTATTAATAAAAAATATTCATTGAATATATTAAATGTGTACTTTAATAAACAAACCAACTTTAATAAACAAACCGACAGTTTATATTGTTAAATGAATATTGTTTCTCATACATCTGGCTGTATATAATTGTATAAGATTACATGATAAAAATACTGTGTTTAAAATTGCTTTTGATGATTTTTCCTTTTACATTAGTGGTATGGTGGGTTCCCATCTTTCATACGTGTAGGTTGTTGCTTTAGATTTTTGCGGTATTAATTTCCATTTAGTAAAAAAGTTAATGAATGTGATGATGGACTATTGTTGATCCAGCATTTCATAGGGCGATTATTTACATCCATTCTTGATTTCACTTAATACGAATAAACTAAACATTCAACCCTTACAAAAAAGGGGATCAGTCAAAGAAACACAAACTCATGAAACAATATACATTTACCACGAGCCATTCTCCAACTTCAAGTCATCAGAATGAGTGTACATTGACCGATAGGCATCTAGAAGCAGGTGTGTCGTAGCACTCGAGCCTAGCAAAACAAACGCTGAGGTCTGATTCACGCTGGCCTAAGAGACTCTCTCTCTCTCTCTCTCTCTCTCTCCCACGCAGAGTTCATTACGCTCAAACTGAGAGGCTGAGATCTGTGTTAGGAACCAGAGGACAACTTTTTGTCATCTTTGAAAAGAGGAAAGATATAAAGGGATGAAAGGCTTCCCTCTGCTGGTCTGTGCGGCTGCAAAACAAATAAAAACACAATCACTCTCTATCAGACTTTGAGTCCGAGTCGCTGAACCATTCAGTCTTTTTGGGGGAAATGTGAGGCAATGCAATTAATGGAAACAAACACTAGTGAAATAGTGACGCAACATGTTTAGAGAATTATATTATTTTATTGTTTATATAGTACACAACATTGTTTATACTGTACACTCTTCTCGATGTCATAGAAGAACCTTTTTGTCTAAATGTTTCCATAAAGAAGTGTTAACATCGGAAAACATCTTTGTGTCGAAAGAAGTTTCTTCATATTATAAAAAGGTAAGAAAGACATGGTTCTTTAAAGAACCTTTGACTGAATGGTTCTTTGTGGAACCAAAAATGGTTCTTCTGTGAAGAAGTTTTTTTTTAAGAGTGTATGTTGTATATATTAAAATTTTATAGTATAATTAATGTGGACTTAAGCTTTGAAGCTCAAAAGCACCATATAAGTACCATTAAAAAGTGGTGCATACGGCTACAGCTCTATATTATAAGACTAATGAAGACAAATTATGATGAAAAAGTGTTTTAAATGTTTTAAATGTTTAAAGTTGAAGTCCTTGTTTGCAAGAAAAACAACGACATCCAAGTTGGATCTTTCCATTGGATCGCTTGATGGAGTTCATCCAGAAATGAAAGCCACATTTGTGTGACTCTCTTTCTTCTTGTGGAACAGAAAAGAAGATATTTAGAAAAATGTCTCTCTCTCTTCTTTTTTTTTTGTCCATAAAATGAAAATCAGTTTTGGAGCACTTTTACTTTCATGAAGTATATCACAATATGGACTGAAGCTTTAAAGATGACACAGCCGCACAATGAAATGATCAAAAAGAGGTGGATATGGCTAATGCTCTATTATAAGACTCATCAAGACAAATGATAGCGTTGTGTGAGAAAAAGACAAATTAATTGTTTTATCCAAGTCAAAATATGATTTAGTATGACTAAATCAACCACATTGCACTCATTTACAACCACAAAAATACTTAAGTGTCAAATCAGAGAAAATATGCTCCTCAAGGTACATTTTGACACCGCGCTCCAGTTAGTTTTGGCAAGAATATCAAACAGCGAGAGTGTCTTGAAGGTTAGCTCGAGTGAATGTGAAAAAGAACTCAAAAGCGTATTTGAAAGAGATGGTTTCCAGTGTGTTAAGTACATATGAAGGCGCTAATCATGGGAGATTTTAATATTCACGTTGATAATACAAATGATACATTAGGACTTGCGTTTACTGACCTAATAAACTCCTTTGGAGTCAAGCAAAATGTCACCGGGCCCACTCATCGTTTTAATCATACACTAGATTTAATTATATCGCATGGCATCGATCTTACTGCTATAGATATTGTACCTCAAAGTGATGATATTACAGACCATTTCCTCGTATCGTGCATGCTGCGTATAACTGATATTAACTATATGTCGCAGCGATACCGTCTGGGCAGAACTATTGTTCCAGCCACCAAAGAAAGATTCGCAAATAACCTGCCTGATCTATCTCAACTGCTATTTGTACCCAAAAATACACATGAATTAGACAAAATTACTGACAACATGGGCACTATTTTCTCTAATACATTAGAAGCTGTTGCCCCAATCAAATTGAAAAAAGTTAGAGAAAAACGTACTGTACCATGGTATAACAGTAATACTCACTCTCTCAAGAAAGTAACTCGTAGTCTTGAACGCAAATGGAGAAAAACTAACTTAGAAGTTTTTAGAATTGCATGGAAAAACAGTATGTCCAGCTATAGACAGGCTCTAAAAACTGCTAGGGCAGAGCATATACACAAACTCATTGAAAATAACCAAAACAATCCAAGGTTTTTATTTAGCACAGTGGCTAAGTTAACAAATTACCAGATGCCACCTGATTCAAATATTCCACCAACGTTAAATAGTAATGACTTTATGAATTTCTTCACTGATAAAATAGATAACATTAGAAATACAATAGCGAATGTAGATTCTACAGCATCTAACACTTCAGTTTCATCCATCGCACCCAAACATAAACTGCAGTGCTTTACAACCATAGGACAGGAAGAGCTAAATACACTTATCACCGTATCTAAACCAACAACATGTTTATTAGATCCTGTGCCCACTAAATTACTGAAAGAGCTGTTACCTGTAGCCGAAGAACCGCTTCTCAATATCATAAACTCGTCGTTATCTTTAGGACACGTCCCAAAACCATTCAAGCTGGCGGTTATCAAGCCTCTTATTAAGAAACCAAAACTAGATCCTAGTGTACTGGCAAATTATAGGCCTATTTCAAATCTTCCATTTATGTCTAAAATTTTAGAAAAAGTTGTGTCTGCTCAATTGAGCACCTTCCTGCATAAAAATGATCTGTATGAAGAATTTCAGTCAGGTTTTAGGCCCCACCATAGCACAGAAACTGCACTTGTTAAAATTACAAATGACCTGCTCCTTGCGTCAGACCAAGGCTGCATCTCATTTCTAGTCTTACTTGATCTTAGTGCTGCGTTCGACACCATAGATCATGACATACTCATAGATCGATTACAAAACTATACAGGTATTCAAGGGCAGGCTCTAAGATGGTTTAGATCCTACCTGTCCGATCGCTACCATTTTGTTTACTTAAATGGGGAGTCATCTCATTTATCATCAGTAAAATATGGAGTGCCACAAGGATCCGTCCTAGGTCCCCTTCTATTTTCAATATACATGTTGCCCCTTGGTAATATTATTAGAAAATACGGAATTAGCTTCCACTGTTATGCTGATGATACTCAGCTATATATATCAACGAGACCAGATGAAACTTCCCAATTATCTAAGCTAACAGATTGTGTTAAAAATGTAAAAGATTGGATGACAAAGAATTTTCTCCAATTAAATTCGGATAAGACGGAGATATTAATTATTGGACCAAAAAACACTACACAGAATCTTGTAGATTACAATCTGCAACTAGACGGATGTACTGTAACTTCCTCTACAGTCAGAAATCTGGGTGTTATATTAGACAGCAATTTGTCTTTTGAAAATCATATTTCCAATGTTACAAAAATTGCATTCTTCCATCTTAGAAACATTGCCAAGCTACGAAACATGTTATCTGTTTCTGATGCAGAAAAGCTAGTTCATGCATTCATGACCTCTAGACTGGACTATTGTAATGCACTTCTAGGTGGTTGTCCTGCTTCGTCAATAAACAAGCTACAGGTAGTCCAAAATGCAGCAGCTAGAGTCCTTACCAGGTCAAGAAAATATGATCAAATTACCCCAATTTTACAGTCTCTGCACTGGCTACCTATTAAGTTCCGCATCAGTTACAAATTATCATTACTTACCTATAAGGCCCTAAATGGTTTAGCTCCAGCGTACCTAACTAGCCTTCTACCACGTTACAACCCATCACGCACCCTAAGGTCACAAAACGCTGGACTTTTGGTAGTTCCTAGGATAGCAAAGTCCACTAAAGGAGGTAGAGCCTTCTCACATTTGGCTCCCAAACTCTGGAATAGCCTTCCTGATAATGTTCGGGGTTCAGACACACTCTCTTTGTTTAAATCTAGATTAAAAACACATCTCTTTCGCCAAGCATTCGAATAATGTATCTTTTTAATTGTGAGTGTAGTTGCATCTGATCAAAGGTGCATTTTTATTCATTAGCTTGGGTTAAACTAATTTTACTTTGTTGGATCAGCAGCTATGCTAATGATGTCTGTATTTGTTTCTATGTTTTGCCACGGGATTCACATCCCGTGGTAACTAGGATTTACACAAGCTCCAGTCTGGATCCAGAACACCTGAGAAGAGATGATGCTGACCCTCAGAGGACCCCAGATGATGCTAACCCTGAATGAACAAACAGAACTAACAATTATTCCTAAATGTGTGACTTAATCATATAATAACTTAATTAATAATATTGATAGTTCATCGTCTAGCTGACTACGTCTTGTATTATTATTATTTTTTAGTTTTTCTAAAATCCTGTCAAATGTGCACAAACTACTAGCTACTACTAAATATTGTAGAAACATAATTTTCTGTAAAGTTGCTTTGTAACGATTTGTTTTGTAAAAAGCGCTATACAAATAAACTTGAATTGAATTGAATTGAATATGAGATGCAGAGCAGATAAGGGAAAGTCCATCCTGTGTAAACTGTGTGCTGGGGGTCTCGGTGTTGAGGTTAGTTATCAGTTTAACACTTTTCTCGGAGTCTCAGCTGGTTCCTGTCAGGTCTGCATGAGAGACCCCCTGTAGACCAGGTCTAATCGCTTCACCCAGACCAGGTTTACAAGGAGCAGCTCCGAACAAAGAGAGATCACGTTTGTCTAAGTTCAGTCTGCTTTTTTCATTCTTTATCACTTCTTGGAGTAACAGATGTGTGCAAGACGACGGAAAATGTGTTAATACTTCTAGGCTGCGTTTTAATGCTTAATGCACACATTTGAAATTTTGCCACATAAAGGGATAGGTTCACCTAAAAATGAAAACCAAATTGGTGTGACTTTCTTTCTTGTGGAACACACACACACAAAAAGATAGTTTGAAAAATGTCTCCGTTTTTTATTTTCTTCATCCATACAATGAAAACCAGTTTGGACTCTATTCACTTTCATTACATTTTTTACAATATTTTCTTTTGTGTTCTTTTCCATCTAATTACAATAAATGTGGAATGAAGATTCAAAGTTTTTTTTTAAAAAATCACTCAAACGCACCATAATAATACCAAAAAATTGTGCATTCGGCTCTATAATATAAGTCTAATGAAGACATTGTGCTTAAAAAAAGACTACAATGTAAGTTCTTATTTACTGAAGCTCTTAACATACTCTTTGGAGGTTTCCAGTGAATTGCTTGACTTTGTTGAATTGGTATCTTTAATCTTGTTTGGTTTGAAATCTGATATCAGAGTTAGAGTCAGATTTATAATAGCGTATTGTTTGACGGTAATTCGGCCACATTTAAATCCATCTGAGTGTCTTATTTCTATTCGATTTCCCCTGCTATTTTTTCTGCAATCACCCGATGGATCCTTTCTTTGAATTTTCTGTGAAACTGCATTTGTGGGAGGAAAAGAGGAAATAAAAAAGGTCCTTTAAGTGATGGCGAGACGTTTACTTTGCGGCATTGTGTTTCTGATTTGGCACCCCCCCCCCATATGTGTTTTTTTCTTTCTTTCAATAAAACAAAAGATGTAAACGCTCTGCCCCAGAAACTCCCACACCACATTTCCATTCGGCAGACGGCAGATATTTGTTAAGTGCATATTTTGAATTTTGCTCCATCTCCATGGACCCTTATGTCGGGACAGAGGGGGCTCATTGTTTGCTTGTTTGAGGCGGTACAGCTGAAACGCATTAGGGTCAAGGTTTAGTCTGGTTAGGACGTCCTCCTGTTGGCCCCCGCTGGTAGATGTCATATAACAACTGCACCTAAAAAGCATCCTTATCTATTGACTTAACACAAAAGGGGTGTGTGCAGGATTGGAATGGGAATGCTACTGAATTGCTTTCTCCAGGTATTATAGAACCAAGAAGAACAAGATTGAAGATTAAAGGTCCTGTTCTTCCAAATCTGAGCCATTGGGGGAACATAAATCATCTTATGTGACAAAGAGGTGACATTAAATACACTGATTATGGGCCATCAGTGAGAATGAAGGGATTTGAGTCAGTAATTTGGGGAATGTTGTCCTGAGATTCCCTCTTGACTGACAGTGGGTAAAGATGGTGGCAGGCCGAGACGGGGCGCATGATATCAGGTTTAGTTCTCCAGCAGGGCGAATGCACGTATCGGCTCATGCTTGGCTTGTTGTTGGTGGAAACATAGCAACCCGTGTATAAAATCATTTTTAATCGACATTCTAATGCTGAGTAGGAGTTAAGAAAGCCAAGATAACTGTATTTTTGTAACTGAAATGTGCATTAACACCGCAGATACAGCATATTATACATCTGCATTTACTGCCAAGAAGTCAACTAATTTACAAAAAAGTTGTATAATAACAATAATACTGGGGGAAATATTTCTATTCTATTCTATTCTATTCATCCTAAATATCCTAAATCATAAAAAGTAAAAAAAAAATGTATAAAACAAATTGGGGGTTGGGATCAATCATCTTCAATTCTATTATTCATGAATGTATTACCAAAAAGTAAATGAATATTTGAAGAAATACTAATATAGTATAATATGAAATATAATGTAATGATCCTACATTTTCCTAAATATTAAAAAGTCAAACAAATTTGGGGGGGAAATAACAATTCAATTCTATTATTTCTACATGTATTAACAAAAAAAGTCAACAAATTTCTGACATAGCATATTATAATTTAATATAATCGTTTTCTATTTCTAAATTACCAAAAATGTCAACAAATTTAGGAAAGAATGCTAGTATTAATAATATAAAATAAATATAAGGATACATAAAAAATAATCATAAAAATGTTTTTGAAAAAACATATTTTATTCTATTCCGTTATATTCATTATTTATAATGTATTACCAAGAATTGGCAACACTTAAAAAAATTAAATAATCATAATAATAATAGCACAAAATATTCCTATATTGAGGAAATTATTATATTATATTATATTATTGATTATACATTTGTATCTGTACATGGCATTGTATTATATTGCATTCAGATGTTTGTTGTTGACACATTTCTATTAAACTTATTTGTGGTCAGGACTCACACACCTCTGAGCTGAAGTGCTTTTTCTGTCCTCTCTACATCAAGCAAAGATAAATGAGGCTCATTACAGAGCATTACATTTCCCTCTCAGTTCTGAAACGGAGGACAGACACATTAAAAGTACATTTCTGTGATATAATCAGGGAGGAGGAACTTCCTCCTGCTCAGCCAAGAAGCCACAATTGAAAGCAGGTGCTGCATGTTCATTAGAGCAGAGCTCGGCCTTCCCTTGATGCTCTGAACACAATCAGCACTGCTCTCATCTCCTCCGCATGCAATGACAAGTGGTCTATTCCCTGTTACAGTCATTCAACCCTTGGCGGCATTACATGTGTAATTATAGACTATGATCACATGAGATTTAGATGAAAAGGCTGTTAAATAGGAACCCTTAAATGGCGTCAAATTGTCAATCAAGCCAAAATTGTCAAAATGCTTTTGATTTAACTTTAAACCTGCAATTTTCCTATGCTAAGTTAAGTCTTTAAAACAAATTGCAGAAGAAAATACACTGTATGCTTATTTTTGTAGTATTTGTGGCATTTCAGAATTTTTACTCAGGAAAACCTTTTTGGTTTTTGGTATGCTGTTTTCTTCAAAACTTGGCAACCATTTTGATTTTGGACATTGCTCTACATGGATGTATTCAGACACTATATGGATTGTTGTTATAGAGGTGAACGCAGTTGTTCAAGTCTGAAATTGAGCTGTATGTTGTGTTACGAGTTGGTATATAAGTTGGTATTTATTTGTGCATCTGCACAAATAAATGAAACATGTTGACGAATGATTCTGTCAGATTACTCTAGTTGAGTTTAGATGTAATCATTCAGTTTCTGCCTGGAGTTATTTTTCTATGTTGAACACGTTTACTTTTGCGATCCCTGGGTCTGTTGGTAATTTAACTGATGCTGGCTGCATCTCAAATCTCTGGCGGCCATTTTGAAATGTAATGGGCACCTATAAGCACCGTTAAAGTGTCAGCCTCTCAACACCCGCTGTTTCTGAGAAAACACTGAAAACGTGATCCACTCTCGATCCGAAAGCTGGATAACAAGATGAGTGATTTGCGTCTGATTGAGGCTGCTTTAAAGATGGATGCCAGATGGTAAATGCAACTGTAAAACTCTCATGTTCTGTCTAATCAAGGTTAAGACTCTTGTTGTTTTGACTGTCATCTTATACAAATATCTATCTTCTAAGTTATCTTTCCATCAACAGTGTTCCAGACAGATGTTCACAAGCCGATTCAGACTATTATAAAGATTATTTGTACTGACCGATTGTGTTCTCATTAGGAAAGGCCGGCAAGTTTAGGAGGATACTTTTTTTTTAAACAAGCTATTGTCCTTGCAAATTTCCCACACTTGTTTTGTTTCTGTCTGTAGACACGCGGTATCTCTGAGGTATCGTCAAATGTGTCTCTAGTGAGGCTGTTTTGCTAATTTGACTGAACATTTGATTTGCCATTGTTTGCATGCATTCCTCTAGTCTGTTCTTTTGAATTTTCCTGCATGTCTTGGACACGGTTTGATGAACAAGCACTGGCGAGGGCTTTTTCCTCTAGTAATAGAGTTGAGGCCATTAGGAGATGAGTCCAGGCTGTTGGTGCTGAAGCTTTTTTTTGAAGTGGGAGAAGGTCATTTGGCCGAACCATTGTCCGGCAGTGTCCTCTGCGATCCCACATCCCAGCCCTGAGGGTCAGACTTCAGGGCTTGTGTTCCTCTGAATGCAGGAACAGATGGTTAAGTGGCAGCTTCGTTGGAAACCAACAAAGAAAAAAACCAACAAGATAAACACAAGAGGATCACCGGGACAAGCCACCATAGTTCCTGTCTGTGTTTTTAATTTACGTCAACGTAAATACTTAAGACACATTCTTGCCCTTAAAGTATAAGTTAACCTGAAAAATTAAAAATCTGTCATATTTTTATATACTCAGGGTAAATGAGTATACCCTCATTTTTTGAATTCTTGTGGTATAATCTATGATTCATACGGTATAGACCACTTTTATGGTAATTTTGCGTTGTTTATTAATCTTGAAATTTTCAGTAACCATATGGACCAATTGCATGGAAAAGCTAGTGCAATTCTTAAAAAAAACAAAACCTTTTGTGTCCCAAAGAAAAAATAAATTCATAAAGGTTTGGAACGATATAGGTGACTAAATATTAATATTTAACAATTGCTCTAGTTATACCAAGACTTGCCATAAAAATCACCAAAATGATCTTATTTGATCACATGTATCATGTGAAAAATCTTTGGGAAATGGGACACTGGAGAAAGTTCTTTTCCTTACTAAATTCCTTACTTACACCCCATTTTATGAGAATCTGGGTGACATTTCCTGTCCCTAAAGGAGGTGTAGAGGTTGGCATGCTTGAACTCCCTGTGAGGTAAACTACCATCCAATCCAAGCAAAGATTCCTCTCTCATTGATTTTTTCTGCTAACGGTAAACAAGAGTTATGCATCCTTGGAGTATTGGCATATTTTCACAAGCTATTTCTGCTGAAAATGGGCATTCGAAAGTTCAGGCATGTAGTCCACCATGGTAGATGACTTGGCGCTAATTCAAATAAGGATCCTCATTGGTCTTGTGTGTAATCGACCCATGCAGTAATAATTCTCAACCCTTCCCCTGCATCTAAAAACAAACTTGCTCATTTTTCCTTCTATCCAAGGTCAGATGAGTCCTCCTCAATCCCTGGAGTGTGTAACAGACAAAGATAAAGTTAGCCTTAAAATAGATGCTAATAGTGACCTTGGCTATACCCATCAGGTTAATGTTTCCATGATATGTTACTTTGGCAATGCTCTGGTCACAAGAGAGCTGCCTAGAGATTCTTAATTTCTCGTACTGGCCACATCCTGTTTATCATGCTGAGAGCTTTAGCCATAGATTAATTATCTTTAGTGATCTTACTAATTTGGGCCTAGAACTGCTGGGTGTGGACTTGCAGTTTATTGGCCTGTCCATTGGGTGTCCAATCCTGTTCTGGCCTCCTTCGAGGAGAGTTTAGCTTTAGCCTTAATTAAAACACATATGAATTAGCTAATAAAAGTCTTCAAGAACACAAGAAATATCTAGACGGGTCTGTTGGAGCTCAACTCTGCAGGAAAGTGGCCCTCCAGGAGCAGGACTGGACAGCCTGGCATTACATCACCAAAGTGTCAAGAAGAATACCACAAATTAAGCATTTGGAATAGGGTCAACATGATGTTGACCTTTTGCCAAATTAAGTACTAAATGTGGACTTGTGTCCACATGGCCTTTGTTGTGTGTCTGTGAAGTCCATGAGACTGTAGGGAGCCCCATTTGTCATTTGATGATTCAAAAGTGTGCTTTCGGTCGCCCAAAAGCTCTCTAATGAAGCCCAAAATGCTGTGTAACTCACATTGGTCTTCTTCCCAGCAGTCCATGCGACAATATGTCACCAAAGAGTGGACGTGGTACTACAACTCAGGGCGCCAAAGGTGAATAACCCATTCAGTCTTGGATACGGGTGAGCAGGTCTAAACCCAAGGTGAATTCTCCATTTGTTTTGTGTCTTTGCCTGAATCAACAGTATGCGGGTGGGTTAGCCTTCTGCTGACAGATAAACTCAACGGCATGGAGAAAGGGTGACAGAGGCCAGAGTGCAGGGGTAGACTGACCACTGACCCCATCCCCCTGTCTCTCTCAACCCTGACTTTCATCACAAAATGTCCTCTCAACCCTCCTCGACCCACTGTCTCACGACAAGTGCCATTAAAGCTGCAGGAATGCTCCTACTGAGAAGATGATAGGGAATAAAACTGAAGAAACGAAAGGGGGGATGGAGAGGAGAAGTGGGATTGACACAGTTCAAAACAGTTGGTAGCTGCTCTGTTGCTTGTAGTCAGTGGAGCTGCTAGGGATTATGGGCCCATTGCACAGAGTTTGTAATGGTGGCTCCCTCAAAATCATGTTCAGTGGAGCGGTGGGGGCTGGCGATCTCAGTCGGGCCCCCAAATAACATCAGTTGGGCTTTCGCACCGTGTAGTTCTAGAAACAACATGGTGGTTCTTAGAGAAGCAATTTCTCCCTCTGTCATCTTGCTGATAGCATTCGCACTGGCAGCAGGAACTCTGCAGCAGCTGACAACGACGTCTTTATTAGTAGTATTTACAATGTCACCAATCAGTGAATGTGTTTGACCAATCAGCATACATTTACGTCACTGGTAGTTCCTATAGAACTGTTTTAGAACTTAATTAATTTAATTCCCCCAAATGGAGTTCCTAGAACTAATACATTCCTAGTTTCTGTTGTGCGAACACGCCAAAATATGGGAACTTCTGCCAATAGTTCAAGGAACTATGAAGAAGTTCCTCCAGCACGAAACCCCCTATTGTGGGCCTCTCTCAATGTCCTATTGTGGGTCCTATGCACTCTGTCCCTCTCTCCCCTGGTTTTGATGCTTCTGCTTATGGTTGATAAGACCAAGGTCCCATGCTAAATCTCACTGAGCTCTAACGCCACACTTTAGTGGAATTATGCCATATAGACTATAAGGGCAGTTGTATGTTGAAGAATTTGCATCAGTTTGGACTTGGTTACAGTAACTATCAAAACAATATAGTGGACACAATGAGACCCTACAAATTGCAGTCCTCAAGGGCTATAGTCCACATGAAGAACAGGTTCACAGATCCCTTCAACCTTAACCTAGGGGATTTGGCTTCTCTCACTTGATCAAGATAGGTTTACTAAATTACCACCAACTGCTAGTGGATCAACAGCTTTAGCCATATAATTGGTGTATATGAACAACTGGAAACCCTATCCACCTAACAGAAGTGTATTAACCATATTTATTCCTGCCTAATTAGTCCATTTGAGCAAATGTATTGGAGGAATGGGCCCTAAAACGAAACAAAATAACTGACAGGAGGCTTTTAGCAGATGAAGCAATAAGGTGATCCTGATCAGTATAAGAAGAAGCTGGGGAAAAAGAGAGAGATGGCTGCCAGACCACCATGATCTCTCCCAAAGTCTCTGTAAACTCTTCACAGAAGCTGCCTTTGAGATAGAGTGGCTTTTGTGCTCAGGTAAATATTTGTTTTTTTGTCACCAACAAACACATTTAAGGGATTGTGGTTTGCCTGAACACTAGCCTGACCCCTGTCAAGGTGGCTTTTACTGCCAACTCACAGAATGAAGGGTCTCACAGCTTTTGTAAGGGATTTGTTAAAGAAGAACTCCTAGAGACCTTACTCTGCTGTTTAAATGTTTTAAGCACATTCAAGAAGCACTTACAAAAAGCAAACAACCACAATAGGGGGTCATTGGGTCACTTAGAAGTTTGTTGTTTTGGGTGATAAATGGATCATAATTTAGCAAATGTTTTTGCAGAGGATATAAAATATCTCAAGGTAACACGGCCTGCATATGTGTAGATGCAATCAGATGGCCAGTTAAACTAGCAGGGAATAAACACTCCGAACTCATCTGGAGCTCAGATAACCCTTCATACTAATGACTTCTTCCCAGACACATTTTTACTGCCCTGAACAAGAAAAATACTCTCAGGTAGTTGGGTGAGGGTGTGTTGGTACAGCAGTCCTGGTGTGGTGACTGAAATATAGACTCTTGTTCACGAACGCACACATTTCTCCACCTGGTCTCCCTGCTGTTTATTTACTCTCCCTCTTAACGAGTTTTGTGATTCATAACCTCCCGCTAATGATCGTTTTGGGGTGCAAATATTTACATATGAGACTACCGCAAAAGCCATAATCGGTGCGTTAGAAAAATATGAGCTTGTGTCAAACGAGTGCATAAGGTAAAGTTCAGGACAAGTTTAGCTACTTGAATTTGTATGTTTTCAACATGTAAAAACATGGACTGGTTTGCTAAGTGAAATATGTTAAATGCAGTTAAATGGTCTCATTTGGTTGGTCATAACGTTCAGAATATGTACATTTGCTCTTTTTAAGAAGTTTAAAAGAAGATTTTACACATATGTTGTCCAAATGTCAGATGTTAGCATTATGCTAACATGCTAGTAACAACTGGTGATTACCTGGTTTTCTAGCCTATTTAAACTGTTTTGGCTAGTCTGGTTTGATGGTTTTAGAGAGATTTTAAGGCCCTGTCATCTGTGATAGCATCCAAACCAGCTAAGACTGGTAAACTTTGTTTTAAATTTTTTATTTTTTAAATTTGTTTTTAATGCTAATGTTTTATTTTGACACATTGGGTGATGTGTAGAGGCAGAAAAATAACAAAAAGAGTGAAAAAAAGGTTGCAAGAGTTTTGCGAAGATTAATTTTTTTTTTCAAACCTGGTCACTATTGACGTTTGTTTTTCCTCTTGCATTTACCGATCCCATTTTGTTTTTATATTGAACAATAATTGTTCACTGTATACTACACATTCCTAATGGACTTTGCTTTGGGTATTCTGAGGAAAATATTGGCCGGAACGTGGCTGATGTTGACATTGTATGAATGAAAATGTTTAGAGTTTGCTGATCCTTGTGTTTACTAGAGGGACATCTTTAGTTATCTTTACTACAGAAGCAATAATAAACAGTCATGTACCCTAACAATGGACAGAGAGCTGCTATCAGACGGAGGTTTGTCTCATATCTCTGCTTTCTATCTGGCGCCAGCGATCTCTATCTAGCGCCATCTACATAGAATGTCAGTTTTTTGTTGAGACATGGATGATTTGATTTTTCAGGCTAGAGATTTTTTATTTGTTTTCATGTGTGAAAAGAGAGGTTTTTCTGTGTTTTGCACACACACATTATCTAATCATGAAGAAGAGATATTTTAACCCTCATATCCTTTTATCTTAATGACATTTTCAGATGTAAATAAGTGTTTGCTTTCCTTAAAACTGATTAGAAATCAAACATTTGTTGAAGCTAGTTTAATTAACATCTAGTTTTTTTCTGCAACAAATGTCTTTCCATTTTATGAAGTCATGGCCCTATAAAACGTTTATGGTTGTTCTTGTTGAACTTACAGAAACAAATGTGTCCGTCTGTTAAAACATTTAGATTTTAGATTTAAAAAATGATTTTTTCTAATCACCGAAACAGTTAGCTGTTACAAGTTCACATCTGCGATTACTGCCAAGTTTGTGACATATGAACAGCTGCCCGATGCATGCATCAAGCCATGCACAAAGAGCAGCCAAATTCAGTTAAACTGGCCTGCATTCTGTATTACTCAACTTTGATGAATCATCTTCAATTTCCTGCATCTGGAAACGTAAAGGCTCCTCTGTGCCTTAAAGTAGAGCTGAAGTCAAGACCAGACCGAGAATAGACATGTCAAGAGCCAGATCCAGACCAGGACCCATGGGTCCGAAAACCAGGTTTACATTTTAATGAACTGGAATGGAAAAAAGCCTCAAATCATGTTAATTACAGATGTGAACTTGTAACCGCTAAATGTTTCACTGATTAGAAGAAATAAATTTATCAGAAGTAAAATCTAAAGGTTTAAGAGATCTATCTATGCAGAAAACTATTTGTAATACTCAGTTCAAATTTTCAGTGTTAAGTGTCTACTTTAACATGAGATTGTTTTTGTTTTGATTTATTGCTCAAATAAAAGTGTTATTGCTATTCATTCTTTTTTTTTTGTTAGCAAGCCAAGCTCAGGTAAGAAAAAGCAGTGCAAAAGTAATGTAACACATTCATTTCCATAAAATGGAACTAAGTAATGCAATTTCTTACTTTTGTATGCCGTAATGCAATATTGTTATGCACTTCTTCTAAAAGTAACTTTCCCCGACACATGTATATCGCAAAATATGAATAACTTGAAAAACAAATTTTGTTCCGTAACGTTTCCAACAAAATCAACTCAGCTAACAAAAATATGCACGGGACTGTTATATCTCAGAGTCACTATTCTAACGTTATTTTAATGAGTTGTTGCGAAATACAGTCCGAACGTATACTGTGTGTGCGTACTGCTCAGATGTGGAGACGACAATGCAGTAAAGGCCATATTGCAGTTACATTGCCCAGAAGTCGTGAAATTACCAAAGTATTACGAATATAGCATGTAACTGGAAAGTTTTTAGTTATAACCTTATAGGACACCGTGCTGGTGACACTATAAATTGGTAACGTAATGTAATGTACTGCACAAACATGCAATGTCCTATTTACGCTGTCAGTTAGTATGTCATGGACTTACCAAAAAGTACCAATAAATGCGGAAGCTCGGAAGTCTCCTTTGTGCAGTAATCACTGATTTCATAAAAAAAAAAGTTAATCGAATTTAATAGACATTGTCTAAAACGTAAGAAAACTATTGGACTATTCAATGCCATTTACAGGGAGGACTAAACTGGTCAAAAGGAGCAGAAATTCTTGCCACTTGTCAAACACAGCTTTACTTCAGAGCTGATTTAAGAGTCTTGTCAGATCTTTGTGTGTGTGTGTGTGTGTGTGTTAATGGTTGGATTAGAGGCTTTGGCGTTTTTCCCCCTTGTGTTTCTACACACAGATTGTGATGAATGCTCTGAGCTCCGGACTTTATTGCCATTGGATATCTCTAAAGCCTGTTCCCTGATAACTCAATCAAAATAAACTCTGGAAAACTTCCTTACCGTATTCTTTTAATCACTTCCTTAGAAGATATGGACTTTAGACCTGCCATTTCAGAAATACATTATATAGGAGCATTTTTGCTCAGTGAGGCTGATTGAGGGATTGAAACAAATTTTATCATGGAAAATCAAATTGTACTTTTGCCACATCTTGAATGGGAATCAGGTGGGATTTGGAACTTTTTAGACCCTCAGTCATTACCTAAAATGCTTCAAGACCCACGCGTCTGTGAATGCAAAAATAATAGAATCCCTCCTCTTTCATTCCGTTTTCCCTTTCTTCCGCCATTCCTTTCACAAGTGCCACTTTACACAGGCAGCGTGATCAGAAATCCCTGAACTCCTGCTCCTGCAGACAATTCCTGGACTTCCAGACTCCAGCCTGGATGTGGAGGTTGAAGCCCTCTGTGCCAAAGGAAACCTTCCCCTTCTCTTTTTCATTATTCAGCACACTAGCATTAATGCAACATTTAGAGGCCGTTCTAACCATGAGCAGTTCACAAAAAACGTCTTGTCTCTGTCTGAGTCCGGCTTTGAACTGTGAAGTGTGAAAGCTCATTCAGACGGAGTTGTTCTCCTCAGACTATTCACACATGCCCATTAACATGATTTTAAGAGAAAAGGTTG
The DNA here is from genome assembly GCF_003368295.1 of Carassius auratus. Lineage (NCBI taxonomy): Eukaryota > Metazoa > Chordata > Actinopteri > Cypriniformes > Cyprinidae > Carassius > Carassius auratus. The sequence continues at coordinate 20,034,607 of NC_039264.1, forward strand.
AAGGCCAAACTCAACCACCATTCTTTGTACTAGTGCCCCCTTTTCTGTTTAAAGCCATTGTGTGTAATAAATGGTTATTTCTTCCTTTATGCGTTGAGAGATGTTTCGGATTATTATTTCGATGTCACAAAGACGTTTGATTTATATCGGTTAGCTACACTGAATTAGAGTAACATGTTACAGGTTTCCTCACGGGCGTCTACAAGATGGCCTCCATTAATCTAACTTGTTTCTCTTTGTCCTGCTCACACATGCAACACCCACTTTGGAAATGATCTGCTAAATGAAAGATTCATTGCCAAAATGTCTGCAAAACTAATTGAGCGAGCATAAAAGAAAGCGTTTTTAAAAAAACAAAGGGTTAGGGGTGATACAGGTGCGTCCAAAACCACATACTGCTTGATTACGTACTACAATTTGATGAGGAATTAACTTTGTGACTATTATTAATAAAGTTTCAAAATGATTTTTTTAGGCTAATTATTTGCAAAATAAAAAAGATTTTGTAAAACATAATGAAATTCATGATGTCAGATGCTTACTGCCTGAGTAGATACTACATTTAATGAGGAACGAACTTCACACCCATAAATAAAGTTTAACCTTTTTTTTGTATGCTAATAGTTTGCATAATGAAAAAAAAATTCATGTGATGCATGGTAAAATTCATGAGGAAAAATATGTGCAGAATGAATTTATACCTCAAAAGCATATTTTATGTTAGTTTTTTTTCTTCCCAAAAACATCTTAAAAAAAATAAAAAAAATTACTTTTTTTTTTTTTCGGAGATAACAGAAGAATAATTTTAAACGAACAGACCAAAGTTTTGGTCGCTATTCATAGAAAATGCTTTCACATTTAAATATGTTGGATTTAATAGATTCTGTGGAGAATTTTTAGCGAATAATGAAGGTTGAATGGGTTCGGAACGGCGTGAGGCAGATAATTAAATTTTTTTGGGTGAACTGGCCCTTTAAGAAAACTAACAATTTAACTAAACCTGTGGCAGCTCAGTCTTAAATCTGCATTTCTTTGCTGACAGACTGCAATCTATAATTAAAGGGTGCGATTAAGACATGTCACACTATGTGTATGTATGTAGACAAAAGAAACGTTTGTCAGGGAAGCAGAGTTTAAATCCTACCATGTAGGCCTATACCCTTTCACAGTACCCTCTCAGTCTGAGTTATGGCTGTCCAGACCTCTTAAGGTCAATCTGTCCCTCACACACACTCACAGAGAGCGCCTGACCTCCGAGCCGGGATGCTTATCAAAGACTCAGCTGCTGATTGGTCAATTTGCCAACGACTTCAGCCTTTCAGCAAGTCCTGTGCTTGTCCAGGATTTGTCATTCAGTAGGCAGCGGGTGAGAGTGAGAATTTATGGAGCTGTTTAAATGTGTGAAAATGTACGTGTAGATATCTGACAATAGGGTGAAGATGGACATGTCATAAACAAGAGAAGACAGCAAATAGTTGAGAGGAAGAAATGTAATTGTCAGTCACAGCACATTCTGCATGGATTAGCATTAGCTGTTAGCGCTATTGAGTCATAGATGTAGTAGTAGGAAAAACACCTGTGGTAAATTAATGTTAGCTGTAAAATGTTACCAGAATATCACTGCTTAGCACCTCATTGACTTTCTAATCAGGTGTTGAGTTATAAAAGACAGAGTTGGGGTGAGTTGGATCTTTTTGGCAGAGAGTGTGAATATGTAATGAATATTTTTCTTCCTCTCAGTGAAACCTGAGTTATATTTTCACAGCTGGTCGAATAATAACCCTGAGTGCTTCGTCAACTGCGCAGCAATTTGTCTATTAAATCTCAATTATGTAAAAGGCTTTCTGATTTCTGGGCTGCTATCTGTGAAACAGCTAGTCATTACATGTGTTTAACACTAAGAAAATAAACAAAACTGAAGACATTCCAGAAGTAGTCAGAAAGCTGTCATGCTTGAAGTCAGTCTTTATTAAATCTACAAGGATATCTACAGTTTTTGGCAAGATACTCAAAAAACATTAGCTAGCTAATGTATCAACTACTCTGCAGAGACATTAGCTTAGCTAATAGCTTCCCTGAAGAGAAAGTAGCTAGCTACCTTACAAGCAACATTATAAAAAAAGTTAAAATTGTGTTAAGGTTTCTTGAACATTTTGAAGTTACAAATTTACGTAGATGTACAGTTTTTCACAAGCTACTCAACAATATTAGCTAGTTAAGATACCACGTATTCTTAAGAGACATTAGCTAGCTCTGAAGAGAAGCTAACTTACAAATTAAATGATAAAGTGAGTAAAAAGATTGTGTAATAATAAAATGAATAATATAGACCTTGAGTCTAAAAGTTCAAGGGATAGTTTACCAAAAAATATAAATACTGTAATTTCCCTTTAAAAAAACCCTACCATAGCTTGTGTATTGATAATCACAAATACCATGGTTTAACTATGATTAGTGTATCAAAACCATGGCTAATTTACAGTTCCCAGGGTCACTATAGTAAAGTAATGAAAATGACTTTAAAAATATCTTTTTCAGTGTTGCGTAGACCATACAAGGGGTAAATAAAACATAACAGAATTGTTATTTATTTATTATATTATTTTGGGGGACAACTATAAGTTTTTATCAAATGGCATGGTTGATTGAAGCTCAGCAGGTCTCTCTTATGATGGCCACTATGACATTCATGAATGAACACACGAGGCATTAATATTTAGATGACGTCTTACTTGTCTAATTCACTCATAGATTGGGTTTCAATGAAAACCCCCCGTCTCGTCTCTGCAGGCGTCTATCCTGGCATTCGATCTACTGTCACACTGTGTTGGTTTAAGCATATATCACTGCCAGGGTTTCTCAGCACCAGAGGCCTGTAGCTCCTGACCCGTTCTTTGGCTTATAGAGCAGGCCTAGTTCTGTCATCTCCTCGCTGAGTGGTAATAAAGGCCCAAATATAAGTGTGTTTTCAGACTTGATTATCTGTGAAGACTGTCAACTCAAATTTGCAGACTTGTTCTGAGTTTAGGCAACAAGCGTCAACTTCTCCAGGCGGTATATTACTGCAAAAATCGGGGGAAACGTAATGTACGCCAGGCTTAAGGTGTTGTTAGTGTGTTGATATATGGTTGCAAGTAAAACATTTTAAAAGTCTACCGCCAAATCTCTATGATATCCTGGTTTGTAGATCTTTTTTATTTTTTTAGTCGCTACAGAGCACATCCATGACATGAACACACTTACCGATGTCACATGAAGGCAATCCTAACAGAACAGTTTGTAAGGAGACTTGTATGGTCAGATTTTGATCTGCTTGATTTATAGCACCAATGATGTGTGAAACGACCACCGTCCACCGCCATTAATCCACGGCTTCGCTCATAAAAGCGACTGAAAGATGTTGAGAGGAAAAGCCAGAGAGTGGGTTAAAAAGGGCAGAGCCCTAATCTTTGGAGACAGGACGTGTGTCACGGGCTTCCGTAGCTCGGCTTTGCTTTATTGTTGTTTATTGTTGGCCATAAACTCTTGATGATCTTTGGGCCTGTGCGTTCCTCATAAAATGTCATTTAGATCCCTCAGGAATGCAGGGAGCGGGTCAGCGTGTGGGTTTTCCCTTCTCTTCACTTAGCCTGAAGGTAAGAGGACACCTTTAAGTAAGACAGCATTACAACCCCCCGTCCTCCTTCCAGAAAGCCAGGCTTTAAGCTGTCTCATGGATTCCATTCCTGTTTATCCTAGCGGTATGTTAGCCTCCACTGATCCAGAACCGGGAGAGAGAGAGAGTGTTTGTGCCGCATGCGCGCCTGAAGAAAACGCCAACCAGCTCTGATTGTTTACCTCCATGCATTGTTGCGTTACTTTGTGTGTTATGTCAATGTCTGGTCTTGCTTGGCTGAGCCAGAGGCCATTACGCGCAGTGTGGCTTTCCCACAATGTGGCGCGGAAGGTGATGAATGTGAACAAATTGAAGGAATATTCTAGGTTCAGTACAAGGGATAGTTCACCCAAAAACATCAATTAATCACCCTCATGTCATTCCAAACCTGTAAGACCTTTGTTCATCTTTAAAATTAAGATTGAACCGCTGATGTCACATGGACTATTTTAATGATGTCCTTACTGCTTTTCTAGGTCTTGAACGTGTCAGTTACATTGCTGTCTGTTGAGGGTCAGAAAGCTCTTGGATTTCATCAAGAATATCTTAATTTGTGTTGAAGATGAACAACCCAATGTCTTTGGGTTTGGAATGACATGAGGGTGAGTAATTAATGACAGAATTGTAATTTTGGGGTGAACTATCCTTTTAAACTCAATAAACAGCTTTTATTGCACCAGGCTGATTTAAACAGGATGCTTTACAGTTTCTCCCCCTTTATTAAATTGGGTTATAGGGCAATATTTACCGTTAAATGTTAAGAGGTAAATCCTGATTTTAAGTACTGGCAATGTGGTATCTTTTGGATAAAAAAAAAAAAAAAAAGTCACCATAATGCAGCACATTTTTCAATCAGTAGTGTGCTAATAAGTTGTCACGTTACTTTATCATGTTGCCATTTATCATGTTTACATTTACCATGTTGCCAAAAAATGTAGCATGTGGTGTCCCAACATGGTTGATTTGATAACTATTTGGTTCAATTCATAACTATTTAACTTTTTCCTGTTTTAATAAATTTGTGGAAAATTTAAATACTTTTAAAAAATACAGTCTAATTCATACATTTTACTAAATATATATATATATATATATATATATATATATATATATATATATAATTGTACAAATTCATATGAAGTTTTACTCGTAAAATAGATGACTTTTCCATGAGATTAGGTTGGGTTTTAATTTATTTCTTGTAAATTAAATGTTGCCATTTTGCATTTAATTCAATTTAGTATTTTGTATAAATATATTTATATATATATGCATTTATATAAACATGGTCTATTGTATAATGCAACGTATATTAATTCATCCATGATTTCCAAACACACAAAATTTGCATACTGTGCACAGTTCACATATGTGGTGCAAGAATTGTATAGTTGTATCAATTTTAAACCGCCACAACAACATAAAGCTATTTTTTTGCTAAAACTAAATTAATGAGGTATTAGAAATAATGTTTAGTGAAAAAAATAAATAAATCAACTATGATCCTGAAGTAATTTGTCAACATTAAAAATATTGGGATGCATGGATCCATAAAGCCTTCGGATCCCGTCCAACTTTCTCGCTCTCCTTTAGCTTTTAGTGTCAAATCTAACATGAGTGCATGTCTTCAGATGTTTATATTTTAGAGTTCGACGTCCAGCACTTCCGCACACTGCTCTGTTTGTTCAGGTTTAGATGTTAAAAGCTAACGGTGACAGGGAACTTTCCTCATCTCAGGAATGGGAAAACGGGGAGTATGTCATCAGCAGGAGCTTAATGGTGATTTTATCTTGATAATTCGTCCGAAACTGTGCAGGCAGGGAGTATGTCTGTATGTTTTTACCCTCGTTCATCAATCTTTAGGCTCATATTGGAGCACTTTTATGCATCAGATATGATAAAAACCTTAATAAGAGCCCTCAGTTTTTGTTTGACTGTTACATGAGGCTTCACAGAAGCACATACATTCTTCAGACTAAGTCGTGAGGTTTGTTTAATGTGTTTGGTGACGCCATGCTTTCCCTCCCTTTACCTGCTGCCTTAGACAGCATTGTTGGGTGGCAGATTAACAAATGTAAATGGATGTAAATCCATCATTGTTTGCTTATATTACTTTGGTCAAAAGTTGGTAACACCAAACAATGCATCAAAGTGTAAATGAGTAATGAGCTTAGTGTTAGATTTCTGGAAATCTCATCCTGTTGGTGTAGGATTTCAGCGACCAGTTGTGTAAAGAAAGTAAAAGGAGTAGTTCATGCAAAATTGAAAATTTGCTGACACTGTACCTCAGACAATCTCAGTTTGTTTCTTTATCAAATGGTAAAAATGGTAAATTTAGCATTGCGTCACTTGCTCATCAATGGATGCTCTGCAGTGAATGGGTGCCGTCAGAATGAGAGTCCAAACAGCTGATTAAAACATCCCAATAATCCACAAGTAATCCACACCACTCCAGCTTCATCTGTTAACTTCTTAAGAAGTGAAAAGCTGTATGTTTGTCAGAATCAAATTCATAATTAAGGATTTAACTTTTAAAAAGCTTCCTCAAGTGAAATGGCCCATCTCTTGTTGTCCTCTCACATCAAAATCCACTGATATATTTGTTTAAAACAAATATATGTTTTGCTTGTAAACAGTATACTGTGCATATTTCTCTCCTGATTCAGACAACTTGTTCACTGGAAGAAGCAATATTGTGAATAATGCACTTGTATTTTAGCCAGAAGCAATGGTTTGAAGTTAAAAAGGATTCATGATGATGAATTGTTTCTTGCAAACGCACAGCTTTTCACTTCTCAAGATGTTAACAGATGAGCTGTAATGGTGTGGATTACTTGGGGATTATTGACTTGTGATGTTTTTATCAGCTGTTTGGACTCTCATTCTGACGGCACCCATTCACTCCAGAGGATGCATTGGTGAACAAGTGATAGCAATTTTTTTCCAAATGTGTTCCAATGAAGAAAAACACTCATCTACATCTTAGATGACATTTTAAGCTAATAACATTTTTTAAATGAAATACTCCTTTAAGAAAACCTAAGTAACAATTAAACCAGTTTTTGATTTATAAGCACTTTGTTGGCCACTTTTACATTTAAACAAATTAATTCTAATAATACAAAATCCTCAGCAGTGTAATCTGATCACTATATTCTTCTGTCATTTAGATTTGAGACATTTTAGGTTTAAACAGGAATGTTTTGTTTTTAATCTAGTTTCCTCTTCATTGCACGGCAGCTGTCTTGAGGCTTTTGATTAGTCTCCAACCCAGCCGAGAGGTTGTACATGTGATGTTTTCTACTCGAGGGGTCAATCGACTGCTGTAGTTTACTGGAGGGAGATCCCGCGGGCCGTCAATCAGATCGAATGAACCTGCCTTAAATCTCATATAGTGAGCATTCTGGGATACTCCAGACACGATGAGGTCATCTTGAGAGACGCCGGGAGGTTTCTAGTGAGAGTGCAGGTCATCCCCAAACATGTACTCAATTAATATCATTTAGTAGATCTGCTCTGGGATTTATTGTTTGTATTTTTAATCTGGTTTGGCACACATGCGACTACAGCTGACTGACTGGTGGAAATCGCTTTAGATTTGACAGGAAACGATAGCAAATTAAACTTGAAAACAACGTTAGGTATTTTCAAACTAGTAACAAGAAATGTACGCCCCTCAGGGAATCATTCAAGTGCATTGGGGCTCAGTCTTAAAGTGAAAATATAACAATAATATGATTAATGTTATATGATATTATCCAGTGGTGTTTTTCTTCAGCGCACATCATAACTCCTGTCTCCTGACGTCTTGTTTGTGTGATGTTGAATGAGTCAGGCGCTTCATGATTTAGAGCTCGCAGGCGATCGGTTGTGTGATTTACAAACTTCACGCATCTGTTAGTGTACACTTAATTTAAAAGACTAATGAAGCTGATGAGTCCTCCCCTGCGTGGGAAGCCAGTATTTGTCTTGCGGTTAAAGAGAAAGTCGTGTTTGTCTTGGAGTGAGCGCCAGGCATCACAAACAAGCGCTCACAGCTCAGGATGAAGAGCTGCAGGTTTGGAGTTCAGCCAGAAACTTCAAGAAGGAGCTTCACAACCTGAGCCTGTGATCTTTGGGCTGTGGAGAGAAACTGTCCTCCTTCAGACAGATGCTTTTCTGTTAATTATGACTGATTCTCTGATGGTAGTCTTCATACGAGATCTGTAGCATGTCCAGAGTAAGAAATGTAAAGTAAATCATATCGTGTTGTAATTATTTAACATTTGGACTAGAGGTTGTGCATTTTCTGTACTCCTCTTATCAAAATATTTGCTCCAAAAATTTGTTTCCAATTTTGTTGTTCTGTGAAGTTTATGTTTGTGCGGTTACCCGATTTTGTATGTGTTTTTATTTACATTTTTTTTAATGTTAATTATTTTATTTGTTTGTTTGTTTGTTTATTTAGCTTTTGAACCATTTAAAGATGTTTTACAAAATAGTGGAAATCTTGAAAGCACTTGTATTTCTTTCTTTCTTTCTTTATTAAAATACTATAGATTTCAAATATTATAGATAATTAAAATCACATATAAAATATATTTATAATTTCAGTTGTTTTTAAATGAAATCTTAAATTAAATCTTATTCTCAAAATCATCTCAAATGTCCCCTGTTTGGAATAATGAAAAAAGTGTGTTAAAACATATTGCACATGTACTGTATGTGGTGATTCTCCTCCTTCGATACATACTGTAGTGATTTTGTCCTGAAAGATTTTGGAAAGGTTTTCACATGCTTAGGTCAAGTGAAACAATCATTTTTATGTCACTGGTGTTTCCATCATGAACTGTCTTCAAGGTAAATGGTTTTAAAAATGAGTAACCTATAACAATCATGTATGAGAATAATGGTAAAATGTTTCAAATGTTGTAAAATCCAAACTTAAAATGTTTTCTAGTCATTTTCTCTGCTGCTTTGTAACCTTTAGAATTGAATCATATGTTTATGGGCTGTTTTGAATGTGTTCTTTCAAGACAAACATTCACAGATGAGTGTGAAGTATCCCATTTAGTGGATATAAATAAGCATTTGCATTGTTATTAAATTAGCCTTTCTTAACTGTCATTCACTTTTAAACTAATGTATGATAATTCACTTGCTAATTTTTTTGTAGGCTTTTTTCTTTTAATTTTTTCTTTGTATTGCTGTTTTTGTTTTGTCTCGACATTATTTTTTTTTAGCTTCTTGTTTTACTTTGGTATTTATGTCTGAGCATTTGAGTTAATTAGGAGAAGCCTTTAATTTTTTTATTTTTTTGTTTGTATTTGCATTGCTTTGCATTTTATTCTGATATGATCTGCTTTGTTTTATGTATACATTATGTATTTTAGTAAAGTAGGTGTAGATTTTTGGTTTCAGTTTTTTCTGTTATTAAAACACACACACACACACACACACACACATATATTTGCTTTGTGTCTCAGATTTTATGTTTAGATTAACATTAACGTTAGTAGCATTTTGTTTTGAGATTTTCTTTTTTTTTTGCTTGTGTTGTTTGTTTTGTTTCACTTTGATGTTTTATGTCTGAGAATTTATGTGCGTATAGCCTATTATTTTCAAAATTGCCTTTTGTTTTACTTTGTTTTGTTTTGTCTTTAACTTGCTTTGTTTTGAGGTTTTTGTTTAGCTTTTTGTTTTATTATAGCATTTATAAGACTGAGAATGTGAGTTTATTAGGTGTAGCCTACAGCCTTTAATTTTCTTTCTTTCTTTCCTTCTTTCTTTCTTTCTTTCTTTCTTTCTTTCTTTCTTTTAGTTTGCTTTGAATTTTGTTTTGCTTTTGTTTTGATTTATGCTTTTTGTTATGTCTTATGTATGATCATTGTGAGTTAGTTAGGTGTATCCTTGGTTCTTATTTATTTAATATCTAATATAATTAAATTTGTGTTAATTTGCCGAACCGTCACAAATTTACAAAACTTTACCTTTTTTTACTTGTTTTCTTCCTTACAATGGAATGCCTTATGACAGTTTCAAATTATTTGAATCTCTTGACCGTTAAAGAGTTAAACTGTTTTATTTTTAACAACGCATAACAGAAAAGAAAAATAAACAGCCAATGGGAGAAAACAAATCCCACACATTGTGCGATCAGTGTATATTTAGTATTTGAATCTCATATCTGAGTGTTTGAGCTGGTCTTCTCGTCCGTCACTCAGTCGTGTTGTGGTTTTGTGCTCTGTCTGAGTGATGTGTGTTTGCTCTGACTGGTGCTGAGTGGCTTTCACACTATATCTGCCTCCTCGGCTTTGTTTATTGCTTTTGGCCGTCGACACACAGCAAGAGACGCGACGCTGTACAGAAGGCAGGTTTACTGATAGTCGGCCACTTTTGACTGTTAAGTAATGTTCAGGTTGTAGCCTACGCTGTGTAAAATGACACGTTTTATCCCCTCACACACTGTTTAGATGGTGCGATAAGAGAGAAGTGGTTTATTTGAAGAGTCCTTCACTGAACTGACCTGAATTTGAAGGCCCGCAGTCATTTCCTCCTCATTAGCGCCTCTAAGCAGCCCGAAAACGTGTTGTGTGTCCAGTGCCGGCTCGAGATCTGTCATAAAAAGGGGGGATATTAATTGGCTTAAAGTTTTAGTTGGCAGTCAGTTGAAAATAATGTCATCATGTCGCGCTTAAATATAACTGTGCCCGCATGAATGATGTGAATAATTATGACAAAAGCGTACGAGCACTTTAGAAACAATAAACCGTGAAATTAAAGTCTCGGTCGATGAGTGTGAGTTATGAGAGTAAACAAGGTTGTGAATTCCTGGTTTGTTACAAGTTATATCAAGAGGAGATATAAATAACATTTTATATTCAAGAACTCACACGAGAAATTTAATTTCTCGCTCCATTCATCCCAAAACTGCAGTTTCATAAACAAGACTTTACTCCCAAATTCTTTGAAAGGTGTTGAAATGTTGTAAGCTTCACGTAATTTACAGAGCCCAGTTCTCTCAGGAAAGTAACTGGAGAAAGCAGTATTGGCCGCTCGTGTTTTTATGGTGCGTCTCTGACCTCTTCTGTCCAGACACACTGCATTGGATTGTCTCAGAGAGGGGAGCAGCATGAGCACACCTGATCCTAGGACCTGCCAAAACATCCCTGACCATAAAAATTAATGACCACTTATTACATTTCTGACCCTCATATTTCATGTTTTCAGACACACACACACACACACACACACACACACACACACACACACACACACACACATCATCCTCTCATCTCTGATGTCACTCTGCAGTTACTTTTAAATGCATGTGTGCATTCATGTGTGAGTATTTAAGTAAATAAGGTATAGCTTTTTATTTTATTCATTTTTAAAATTTTATTTTATTGTATGCATTTTTATGTGTGAGTATTTGAATAAATTAGGTGAAACTTATTTCATTTTTATTTATTTTTATTTTATTTTATTATGCATGTGTATTTCTATGTGAGCATGTGGGTTAATTAGTTGTGGCTTTATTTTATGTGCATTATATGTATATTTTGTCTATTTTTATGTGTGAGCATTTGTGTTAGTTGTCGCTTCTGTTATTATTTTTTATTTCATTTTTAAGCATTTTAGTTTTATTTGAGTTTAGTTGTAGCTTCTTTTTTATTTTGTTATTTTATTATATTTTATTTTATTGTGCATGTAATTAGTATTTAATGTGCATTTTATGTGCTTTTTGTGCTTTTTTTGTGTGAGCACGAGTTAATTATAGCTTCTGTTATTATTATTTTTATTTTATTTTATATTTATGCAAATGTGCATGTAGAATTTTTTTATTTGTGAGCTTTTGAGTGAATTCGTTGTAGTTTTTTTTTTTTTTTGATTTACATTTCCTAGTAAGAGAACACTGCAGTTAATTAGTGTGTGTCTTTTTTTAGCTTCTTTATTATTATTATTATTATTATTATTATTATTATTTTATTTTATGCATGTGTACTTTTGCGTGAAGGTTTGTGTTTAGATATAGCTTCTATTTATTTTTTTATTTTATTTTATTTTATTTTAGGCATGTTCATTTTTGTGAGAGCAGTCAAGTTAATTTACTGTAGTTGCCAATTTTAATTAAATTTAATATAAAATGTATACATATGATGTGTGATTTAAGTAGCATCTTCGAAAGATTTCAGTATTATTGATCTACAGCTTGAAGCCTGTTTTATCACATAATCTCTGGCCTTTATTCCTTATTCCTAAATCCTCGTATATCTTCTGACCTGGAATCAGGGATTTCTTGGCCCCCATGATTCACTATTAATCTGATTTCTTGAATCGCTTTACACGATTAAGAGCGATCAGTCTCTGATTATAATAGCTCGGCCATGATGATCTACACCTGATATTGACGCTAACCCCTTTCAATCTAAAGTGTCTCCTCTTCCTGTTTAGCTTTGAGGGTCAGAAGTTCAAGTTTCTTTGCTAAGTGTGACACAGAAGAGAGTTCAGATGCTCTCGATTAGCCTGACATCACATCATTGTGTTTAAGTAGGAAAACGGCAGAACTGATTATAAAAACGAATACTCCCAGACTGCATTAGGAGCTCTTTTATAGCCCCACTCGTTTCCTCTCCTCAGCAAAGCTATATATCTTAGTGAAATGGTTGTCAATGCCGCCCACTCAAAGCTTGATGTTTCAGTTTATTTGGGAATTGGAAATCAACTCCGGACTGATTTGAGCTCCAGTCAGCTTTTTTTTTTAAGCAGATATCTCCCAAAACGTCATGTAGCGCGCTAGCATGTCAACGTGTTCCAGCTCCGCTAGCAATTAGCTTCAAGCAGATGTGTAATTCAGAGCGTTGTGTTTTTAAAATCTCGGGTGTGGTGAACCCAGTGGATTTGTGGGTGTAGAAGTAGCTGGAACAAAAGAAACAATGTTTCCGAATTACTGATGTTAAATTGTGAGGCAATGGTTTGTTTATGTTGGCTAGCGTATTAGCATAGAGAGAGATTTTATGCTAAATCTACCCTCGTGAAAAATAACCATGCTTTTATTATAGTAAAAGTGTAGGAACCATGTTTTTTTGGCAGGTTAATTGCAGTTTGCACAGTTTTACTACAAATACCGTGGTAAAACTAAAGTTAGTGTGGCAAAATCACGGTTAATTTGTATTTACAATGGGTAATTGTCATAAGGGTACCGTATAAATGACAGACGTCGAGAAACCCTGTGGAAGGGCTTTTGAAGTGTGGCTTTTACCGTGGTACATTTGAGGTAACTGTGGCACAGAATGTGCTTGTTTGTTCTGTGTTGAATATGACGGAGCAGAGAGGATTATGGGAGCGCCAGCGGTCACTCAGGCGTGTCTGTATGCAGTGATCTGGGTGGTATGAGATGAGGGTGAGCAGGCGCTGATCTGTTATACGTAGCACACACAATACGGCTTCTGTCCGCCACATCTAACACATCTCTGAAGGCATCTCCCTGCTAACGGCTAACACTCCTGCTAACACGTAAACCGCTCAGAGCTAGGGGGGAGTTCATGCAGTTGATGCAATGACATCATGATTGCGCTGGACAGTATTGTACAGGATGCTGTGGGATGCTAAGGTAAATAATTGTAAATTATTGTGCTTTATATATCTGATATTAATAGTTGGTTTGAAAAAAAATCCAGATTATAAGAAATTTCCTGATAATATTTTCCGATTTACTGATTTGACATGACAGAAATCATAATACTAGCATAATACATTACATTATACAGATTAGGTAATATAATTCTTTTGACCTAACTCGTTTATCACATTGGTTTAAAGAGGATAATCGTGTGTCATATTGATATAAAATTACAAAGAGTAAGAAAATGTATTCTGTTTGTTGTTATTATTAGTGTTCCTGAAGCTCAAGTGATAGAGCATTGCATTATCAAGCGCAAGGTTGGGTCTGTAAGTCGCTTTGGATAAAAGCGTCTGCTAAGTGCATACATTAAATTTTTTAATTTTTAATTTAATTAGCAACATTTAGTGCATTAAACATTATATTACATCAATATTTCCCAAACTGGAGTTCATGGAGGAACTGCAAGGGGTTCCAAAAACGTTTAAATTAAATTATAAAAAAGTAAAATCAAAATAAGGCATTTAAAAAAAATCACATATATATATATATATATATATATATATATATATATATATATATATATATATATATATATATATATATACGGTTTACTGTGAGTTTATTGCTATTGTCTAAATAATATGTAATCATGCAATCAATAAAAGAGCAACTGTAGTCTGATTCAGAGTATTTTAAAATATCATTTAATCTAACTACAAGTACTTTAATTTTTGGGAATCTGATTACTTAATCCAGATTAAATGTAATCAGTTGCTACCCAGCTATATAAACTCCTGGTTTAAATCATTACTTGGACAGTTTCACATCAAAATGTTCTTTGGGGTTAGTTCTGACAATAAATCATGTTGTAACCTAGCACACACACACACGCGCACACACACACACAAACACACACACGCGGGCGCACACACACACACACACACACACACACACGCACACACACACACACACACACACACAGAGATAGAGAGATGGCGACAGTTTCCTTATTGTTCATCAGAGACAATGCATACTGACAGTATCTGTAGTAACTTCCTCCATATATTCTGGAAAGGTTGTTGTTTATGTAAGTCTCAGGAAACCACCTATAGATGATCTTGCCCAGAATACCCTGATGGCATGTTACAGATTTGTAAAATAACACAGAAATAAACATGCTGGTAGACATATGTGTTGGATCAGGGCTTCAGAAACACTCCTTCAGAAGTACAGTAGGTTAAATTAGAAACCTGAGGCCAACAAAGCTTACAGTCTGTTCACATTTACACCTTTGAATATTTCACTGAGGCTGAAGGCTTGGGAATAACGGTCTTATTTCTGCATTTCTCTATATGGTTTTCATCTGTTAGATCACAGAGCGACCCAGTAGTGATTGTCAGGGGTCTGGTTCATGTGTTCATGGCTCTATGGCTCTGACTCAAGTTCAGTGTTCATTCAACCTCTCGGCTCTTCTCTTTGTGAGAACATTGACGTTCAGGGAGCAGCAGACTCAACTCTTGACCTCTCTTTTTCTTGCAATTAATCAATGACAATTACATGTCTATGACCGTGCAGGTCTAGTTTGAAATATGTGCCAAGCTTTAAGTAATGTGCTTACAGTAAAATGAATTTCAGCCTGTTTTAATTACTCTAAATGTCTCTTGTGTAATTGTATCCATGAAGTTAAAAGTAATAAAAAAAAATTTAAACATTAAAAACACCTTGGTTGTTCTAGCCCATCAAAAAAAAAAAATATACATCTATTTTTTTCTTTTTTGAATAATTCACTTCAGTTTATAGCCACAAAATAAAAAGTAATAACATATTTTTCTTAAATTAAGAAAACATTTTTATATATAAAAATAAAAAATAATCATGATTTAATATAAATATATATATATATATATATATATATATATATATATATATATATATATATATATATATATATATATATATATGAATAGTTTATAAATACTATTGGGTTTCTGTAATTAAAATTTAACATTAAAATATAAAATTTTAATACAATTTAAATGTTATGTAAAATATAACATTTCAATTTCGGAAATAACCTACTTTAAAATTATCTGATATTTCAATGCAAGCTTGACCCTTTTCCCTTTTTAACCTGCATATTTCATGATTAGTCACAAAAATTTTATATATATATATATATATACCATAGGTAGATAGACTTTTTATTAGATAATTTATTAGATTTAATTTTTATGATCATTTTTCAGTGTAATTTTCCATTTTGTCACGCGCCTTTGTATCACTTTAATATTTTGAACTTTATGTCCCTCAAAAATATTAAAAAATATTTTAATTCGTTACTTAAAAATGCATTTATGACGGTTCAAGTCATTGCATGTATTGAATGCTTTCTTGATGTATTTTTAAATATTTTTCACAGATTTTACGGGTAGCATATCTGTTCAGATCCTTTAGCACCACACAGAAATATTTAGTTTTTATAAATGGTCTTGAGTTTGTTGATATACAGTTCTCCAGCTGGACGTCTCCGAGGATGCTATAATCATCGCTCACAACCAACTGACCATCATCACGAATACATTTCTGCTTCGAGAACATGCGGTTCCTCCTGCTCACGACGCATTGGAAAAGCAAACATTCAACGCCTGACAATCAGCTCATGATCCGACTCTCATTTACAGTAAATCGCACATGTGAGAGTCTAATCATTCAGTGTTTCTTGTGTTCTGTGTCCCAGTCGACGTATATGTCAGAACAGTGTTTTTGGTCCATCTCTGAGTAATGCCAGATAAAACAGCAGGATCCAACAAACTCATACAAAGGGATTCAATGTTAACAGTGGAGACCGGAGGAGCTCTCGATCTCCAGAGTGGATGGACAGAGCTTTTCTCTGGGATCGTTGATTTGAGCTCCCACTAAACCCCGTCTCTTGGGACACAGTCCGGCTCTGTTCCCCTCTCCGGTCCTCCACGCTCGGACGACTGCGTGCACTGAAGCGTAAACTACACTGGATGTAGTTTCACTGTTTAAGTTGGCAACGTGGAGGAAACCTACCTGCTGACACCCTCAGGAAAGCCCACCTAATAGTCGAAGGAAAAAAGAGAAGCATCCGCGCAGAAAACTCCTGCAATGATGGGAATATTTTACAGAGAACCCTGCTGGAAAGACCAGCTTCATCCTGCTGGTTTTGAGCTAGTCTAGCTGTCAACACTGTCAATAACGACACCTGTTTCACACATCTGGCACCTGCCACATGTGAGCATCGTATATGTGCTTGAATAACATTTTAGCAAATATGCCTACTGCCATACTATATTGTAGACAAAAAACAGCTGAATTGTATGGTTGAATACGTAGTATTCATGAAACACTAGGCCAAACACTATTCTATCCCATGAGGCCACTGGAGAAGATTTGAGAATGACCATGAAATGAAGCAATTGCAACGAATGTAGAACTTTTGTAATGTGATCAGTGTTATGTGACAGACCATACATTTTAATCTTTGCAGAGCTGATTTTAATTCAAATGCAGTACATGCTTTAAAGCATGCAATTTAAAAAAAATATATATATATTTTTAACACACACATGCCTAATTTTGTTCCAACGAGGCTCGTTATAGAATGTGTTATTGCCATAAAGTTGCATTATAACAGAAATATCTTAAATGTTTTCTAAAAATGGTTAGTTCACCCATAAAAGAAAAATAGCCCATGTTTTACTCACCCTCAAACCATTCTAGGTGTAAATTACTTTCTTCTTTCAGATGAACGCAAAAAATGTCAAGCTTTATAATGGCAGTAAATAGGGGTTTGAGATTTTGATGCCCCCAAAAATGCATCCATCTATCATAAAAAGTGCCCCAAACATATCTGAGGGGTTAATAAAGGCCCTCTGAAGCGAATCATAGCATTTGTGTAAGAAAGATACCCTTATTTCCAAATTTATGAACCATAATCTCTATAGTTTCCTAATGTTCAGGAGAGAGTGGCGTTCCAGTGGATGATGAAGGACGTAGGTGAGAATATGCTAGTCACATGAGAACCAAGTTTTATTCACAGCAAAGGAAAACCAGTCTCCTCTCGGCTTATATTGGAATCCTCTGACATTTTTCTCGACAAATCCTTGTTTTGTACTTTTAATTTGTCACCGGTGATTTGTTTTGCTCTCTCCACTGCGCTTCAGCGGTCGTCACTTCTCACCAGAGCTATTGCTAAGTCCTACTTTATCCGCTGGAACGCCACTCTCTCTAGTGAGCACACATATGACTGTTAGCGTAAACTAGAGATAACTGTTTATAAAGCTTGAAATATGGATATTTTTCCTACAGAAATGCATTGCTTCATACTAGAAGACCATTATTAACCCCCCAGAGCTGTGTAAATCACTTTTAATTGTATTTGTCTGAAAAAGAAAGTTACGTAGCATTGCTTGAGGGTGAGTAAACCATGGGTTGATTTTTTTTTTTTAGGTGAACTATCAAAAAATGTGTCAGTTTACTGACAAATATTAGTGATAAAACTTGAATTGACCTTATAAATTATCTAGAGTTTTATACCCCCAAGTTAAGAAAGTAAAAACAAAACTTTTCTGACGATTGCAAAACTTTCCACGTTTCCACGAAAGTATTTCGCTTCCCAAGAAACTGTACGTTCACTTGCAGAAGCATTAAAATGTGGTTTGTCTTCCCACATCATAATATTTCCATCTCAAAAGTTTGAGGGAGTGCAAATTTTTTTAAGAGAATGTGAAATCTTTAAAATATTCATATTTAGGGGCTTTGTATTATATGACTATTCCTTTGTGGACCGTGGTGGTCTCCCTGCTGTATCCTGATACTAAATCCTGACTCAGCCATGTTGTTTCTGGACTTAAAGATATCCTCAGAAAGCAGAAGTAATTTCTAAAGGCCTCGATACATAGTTCTTGGTGTTCTGGAGATGTTCTGACTGCTTGTGGTCCTCTGTCTCCTGTGAAAACGGTTCTTCGGAGGGCACATTTTTCCTATTAGCTCCATGTGAGAGATGTCAGTCTATTTTTGGACCTCCTCCTGCTTCCCCACATCCATCTCTCCCCAGAGTGTCTGAGCCTCTTTCCCAGAGAAACCAAGCGTGCGTTTGCAAGTAGATCTTTATTGATGAGTTTGTGCCCATGGAAAACTGGCCATCTTTTGCATATTCCCATAAACCAGACGCATACGAACAAGTGCATCCATCAGACTTTACCTCTCTCATTTTTAAGAGTTGGACGTTTGAACGGTGGGTTAATCTTAGCCACTTAAGAGGTTTAAAAAGATTTACCATCCCTATAATGTCTGGTCTGGTGAAAATGCCTAAATTAAGCCTTCGGAATAAAGATTTCTGCCAGTTTTATAGCTGTTTCGTGATTTGTACCCAATCTTGAAGTTGACTCGAAGCCAACGTGAAGGTGGTGAGATATTTTATATCGCTGTAGAACGGCATGAGAACGGCATCTTTTTTTGTTTAAGATTTCGTCTCCACAACTGCAGCGTAAATATGTCACGCTAAATCACTCGGGTTTGTGCTAATCAAAAGACTCGGCTCTGTATTTTCTCAAAGAAGGCGAAACATGGACGCGCTCCAAGACTACATCTGTTCTGGAGCGACTCCAAGGTGAGTCTGTTCAAGAAGGTATGCTTCTCCAAAACAGTGTTTTGTATCAAACTCCTGAATAGACACAGAATATTACACTCCTCATTAGCACTGTTTATAAAGACTAGCATCGTATTACTCCTGCGTTAGGGATTTTAACTCATTTTGGCATGTAATTGTTGTAAACCATTAGTACTCTGGACATGAATGATTTCTTCAACCATGTGGTTTAGTGTACTATTTCTTTTCCATCCGATTAGACATGATTTTTATCTGGCAGATATTAAAACGGGAACGGGAACACCCTAGCAACCAATTTGAAGACCCTAGCAACGACCTAAACAATTAGAGCACCTTAGCAAACACATAATAACCATTTGTCACATACACATACTTGTTTCTCCATCCTTCTATTTAGAAATGTGTGTTCTGTTTTAGAATGTTTAGGTGCGATTCCGCCGAATAGTATTTCAACATTTCAACGACCTAAACAATCAAAACACCTTAGCAACTGTCTAACAACACTTTGGTAATTAGAAAATGCAAAAATGTACTTTTCTATATCACAAAAGCATTGCAAGAAATTCCTTCCACTCCTATAAGTGCATGAAGAAACTTATGATTGATAAACGCTGCTTTTTGGACCCGTTTTCATTTTTCCGTTTGCCATTTATCTGCCTTATTGCAGCACAAGTACAATTACGTCAGCAAATGCAGCTTCATTCCTCGTGTTTTTTCAACAGCATTACGTTCCCGCTTCAGCAGAGATCTGCTGATAGCATCGGATATGTAATGTAGCAAAACGGCTCCTTTGCGTAAACTTCACCGCTGGAATGCGTTCAGAGCCGAGGCCGCTGGTACACGCACTACTCAGAGGTCTGAAGCTGTACTGAAACACATCGTCCTGACATTGTTCTTACAGAGCCAGACCCACCTGATGGATCTGAGCTGGATCTCTCCAACTGCAAAACGTATTGGACATGCCGCGGAAATGAAATCCCTCTCATAAAGCTGTAGCAGTAAGATCATGGAGTGTGAGAGAAAACAGCTGTCAGACTTGAAGATTAATGAAGGAGTAATGGATGTGTATTACAGTGCCGGAAACGGTTCTTAAATTTGACAGATCTTGAGGCGATTTCTTAGCAGGATTCATGCACCCGGCTCTCCATCGGGCCCCTTAGAACCTAATTTTCAATGCTTGCAGATGTATTGGACGTGCTCCTAAAACTGCAGCGTTCATTAGCTCTAGTTATAGTGTTGTGTCTTTATCTTCATACACAGCTGTGTTGGCACGTGTTAGAGTTGGGTTATATACAGTAAGCCTCATCTACTTCATTGTTTCCACTTATCAGTGCTGAGAAGGAATTTAACCATTCACTCATTGAAATTATATCTACTTTATGATTTATAAATTCTAGTTTTTAATACTTATATTATTGATTTTATTGAAAAAAAATCCTTTATGAATAGAAAATGTGAAACATTTTAAATAATATTTATTTGTAAAAGATTACAGTCAATTTGGATGATTTTAATGTGTCCTTGCTGATTGAAAGTACTGATATATATATTATATTATTTCTAAAAAGTTTTTTATTTATTTTTATTTATTTTTTTTCATGTAAATGACCTAATAACCTCTTTCGCAACCACAAAGCAACACCAGCAGCAGCTTTATAGCAGTGATCTTTGAATAGGCAGTTTTTCCAGAAAATATCTCAATATTATTTTAGCATTTTTCAGGTGTAGAAGATTCCAGTCCTGCGTTTGGCTCACGAGTGCTCTGTCACGCTGTCTACAGGGATCTCACAGGAGGTGTGTTATCAGGCGGCAGACAGAGAGACATGTCTTGTGTCTGTCTTCAGTCTCCCATCATGAATCATCATGTGTGTCCGTCTCTGTGCAGGTGTGGATGTAACGTTCAGAACGCTTTCTGCTGCAGGGATGAATCTGATTCAGTCCACACCTCCTCCAGTGCTGCTGAATTTACTGAAGATCTTGTCTGGCAGAGTTTTCACAGTGTCTCCACTGAAAGCTCTTTATTCTAATACAAGCCATAATGATTTTTAAAAAAATACATATGGATTAGGGATATTAGGCAGGTATACTGAAGCATGTATAGTCGATTATACTCCGGTTTGGCAAAATAGTAGCTCCCCTCCTGAAAGTTTATCTTACATAGTTTTTATTTATTTATTGTTTATCTGTGTGTAACAACAACTAATGGGCAAGAAAGTGCTCAAGAAACTGATTTAACTATTATTCAAATTTGTGTGGGAAATTAAAATATATTAAAGTATATAAAATATATAAAGTATTTGTGGTAATTAAATATAATATTTCATTATGAATATGATTTAGATTTAGATATGTATTATTATCTTTATTATATATTGTACAATATATGGTATTATCAAAATAAATATTACAAAAAAATTATTACATTTATAAAATTAAAATGTATAGTATATATTATAATTGAATAATATTCTAAAATTGTATTATAAATATATAATATAAATATGTTTGAGTAAATTAAAACATATTAAGTTTATACATAAATATTATATAAATAGTATGACAATTATGTATTAAATACTGTATCTATTTTCATTATATTTCATTTCATTCATTATATTTTTGTTTTTATCATTTACTGTTTTTATAAATATTTTAGATATATTATATTTTTATATATAGTATTTATATATATATATATATATATATATATATATATATATATATATTACAATATTTAGCTTTTTTATATTGTTTTCATGTGCTTGATGTTTTTTTTTTTTATATAGATAAAAATAATACAAAAAAAAAAAATGACCTAGCCCTTTATGATTCTGTCTAATTCGCCAGTTTACAAAAAATAAATACAAATAAAATAAATTCTACTATTGAAAGTTGGAACTGTGTGGACAACTTTGTGGTCAGATGTCATCTTCTGCACTGGATATTAATCATAAAGATCTCTCTTCCCCTTCCTTTCCTTTCTCTTTTTTGCACTGAAGTTCATCACATGGACAGAGTCTGTGTTTACACGAGTCAAAGGCTCAGACAGGACCTGCCATCACTAATGAAACGCCGGGACGTCCCGCCTGGGCTGTTTGTGTGGGCTGTCAGGCTCCCCCATCCAGGATCTGTAAAACAGGCTGAAGAGAGAAAAAACAGACAGAGATGAATCTGTGAAACACAATTCAGCCTGAAATATGTCAGAGCGACACTCTTCAAAGATTCCCGCATTCAGACACACTTTAAACTGCTTACAGTTCAGATCTGACTCACACACACACTAGGTATTAATGACTGATTCATATCTATGTCTGTCTATATTCACTGTGTGTGTTGGGTGGTCTGTTGTCACTAAACACAATCACCAGTGTGCTGCTAGTCGTCGGTCCACTTCACTTGATACAAACAGTCAAATAACGGCAGCCACCCACAGACGCATCCTGACTCACTCTTACTCAAAACTAGTCTGTACTGCATGTTACCTTCATTACATGCTCCAACAAAGTCTAACACAGGGAGACTCTGAAGACAAACGTGTTGTGTGACGCAACACAATCACAGACAAACGGGCAAACACGTTTCCTCTTGAGATAAATGACTTGCTTCGACACATCAGTGAGAATGGAAAGAGAACATTAGACTGGTTTGAAGCTGTTTTCTAGACCAAGTGCGTGCATGAATTCATGACATTTCATAACTGTATAACTGTTTTAGATTGTCCTTTTTGTAAAGGCGAAAACAGTAACCAAACAACAACAAAATTGTTTACAGCTGTTCATTTTATAATTATCTAAAATTTAAGTGTGTGCCTGTAAATGTTATATTATCTATATTACTGCTGTTGTACATTGTATATATTGTATAATATTATCAAAATACATACATACTTTCTATGTTCTATGTATTATATATAATATTTCTGTTTGGATTTAATTAATTAGCAAGATTATTCTAAATATCCATCCATCCATCCATATATAAATATATACAAAATAAAATATAAGTTGTATTTTTTCATTTTCTGTCAGTTCCTTTCAGAGATTAGATTTTTTATTATTATTGAGAATATATGCGCATTTTTATTACCATGCACTTCAGATTTAAATATAAACAAAAATAATTTAATACATTTAGACAATTCATTTAATAGAATAAAGTATAAAATGTGTGTGTGTGTCTATATATATATATATACACACAGACACAGTATTTTGAAAATATTTTATAAAAGATTAAAAATGTATAAAACATGAGTACAAAGAAAATAAAATCACCTGTTCCTTCAAAATTTGTGTACAATATATATTACAATAAATAAATATGCTAAAAATATTTAAATAAAATATATATATGTCAGTGAGGTGGAAAACTGGTTTCTTTTTTAAGAAATATAAAACTTGCCAATAACATACATTTTAAGAAGAAAATGTAAAACACAGAGAGAGAGAGAGAGAGAGAGAGAGAGAGAGAGAGAGAGAGAGCTCTGATGTTTCCTTAATATTATGTTAATATTCAGTGAAGTGTTGGACCAATGAGGTTTGGCGGTGGGCGGAGTTTCCAAACAAGATGCTACAGAAAGACACACAAAGCAGTCAACAATATGTCGTGTCACTTGTTGACGCCGGTTTCAGATAAAAGGGAGTTCTGCAGCAACAAAGAGCGCAAAAGTCATTCAATTTTAACAAGAAAGCAACAAAATTATATTTAATTTAATGTGAATGAGCCGCCACATAATTGATGTGATGTCATGCTACAAAAGGTTAGAGTTATTTAGGTTCCAAGTGAAGTGTAATTAGGCTTGCCACAGCACATTTGTAAATGATTCGCAGCACGATGTGTTTCTCCTGCTCTGTGTCATGTAAGCTGTTGTTAACCTGGGGTTTGACATCTTTGTCTGAATAGTGGACTGCTTCCATTCACTGTCTCTGTCTCTGACTCTGAATCAATCAACTCTCCTCCGCTTCCCACACTGTGCTCACGGGTCACTTCACAAACTGGAAGCAGTCCTGCGAGCAGAAATAGAAACAGAGCGGTCCAGTCCAACACACATCTCATGCTGAGCGTCTGGATAAAGTGTTACACACAAACACCCTCCGTTAACTAGCTACATGCATTACTGCAGAAATTAATTCATATTTGTAGGGAATGATTAAGCTTTACTTATGGTTAACTTTTCAACCAAGCGTTTTTGTCAAACATTTCACTGAATGTTGTTGGTATTGTTAAGTTATTGGTCTTTAAATAATAATCAATATCATTTATGAAAAACAAAAAGCAAGAAATTTTAATGGTTGTTGTTTTTTCTTTGGGTACTTTCGCCAATTTATAATGTATAAGAATAGATGTAACAAATGTAACAAAATCATAATTTAAATAATGTTTTGTAAAGAAATGCAAAATTATACACCAAATTCTAGCTGGTTGTTGTTGTAAATGAACAATAAAAAAATAATAATAATTAAATAACATTTTATTCATTTAATTATTCATGGAAATAAATCAGAAATAGATTATAAAACTATTAATCTTAGAAAATTACATTATATAAATATTAGATTAAAAAAAAAAAATGCGCTAATCAATAATTACAAATGTTGCCTTAAATGTTTAAGCTGAAGTACTACAGTAAAATTACTAAGTGGAAATAAATAAAAACTCAAACTCAAATAAAACAAATCAAACAAAGAAAAACTAGTAATATTGTAAAACAACAACAACAACAACAACAATTTAACATGGAACAATGATCAAATGTTTAGAGTTCATGTTTGATTATGTAAAATATAATAATTAGCATTTAATCAAAACAGTAGCAGAAGAAAACAAAACCATCTTTGTGAAGAACAGAAATATGATTTACATTTTTGCCGGATGAAGTCAGACTCTGAGACTAAGAACCTGATGTATTTCTATTTCACTGCTGGTTCTGAAGCAATATTTCTCAGATGAATGAACATGTTCTGATGCTGTAGATAAGACTGGATTGCATAACACTTATGAAAGAAAATATCACTATTCACGGTTTTCTTCAGGAAACTGCTGCAGATTATTAGAACATTATCATATGGGTTTTGACACTTCAGCATTTTAAATTTGACTAAATATTTGCTTCCATGATTTTATGTCGTATCAAAGTTTCATGCCTGACTATAGCAGGTCTACTGTATATGTTGGTCACTATTAGTCTGTTTAATGGGCCATGCTCCATGTAAAACTACACTGATATATTATCTACAACATGCACATAAATGATTCCCATTTCGGATTTCTGGAATATTGAACCCAACAATTTTTGGTGTGTAAAGTGCTATTGGGCTAAGTTATATTTAGCATGATAGGCTACTGAACGTTTTTAATGTTTACATTTTGGCGGGCAAAAATCCAGTCGTTTCAGTATGAATTTGCAATATCAGAAGGTAGTTTCGACTTTTCGGCTTTCTTGAGTTGATAAAATTCAGACTTCTTTTTCTCAGCCTTCTCAGAATTTTGAGATATGAGCTCAGAATTCTTCTTTTTTTCTCTCGAATTCTTTTATTCCTTTAGCCTATCTTTCGTTTCTGCCACAAAATAATAATAATAAAAAGTATTTTTTACTTGTATGTCACAATTCTGTCTTTTTTTCCCTCACAATTGCAAGTTTATATCTCACTCTCTCTCTCTCATAATTGCGAATTTATCCCATTTCTCCAAACAATTTTAGCCAGTGAAAATCCGCTAATGTAGCAGCGAGTATAGCCTACGACTTTAAGAAGTGACAGTAGCTATTCCCTTAAAAAATAAACAACGAATGAGAAATGAAATCAGCACATAATTCAAACAGAATCTTACACTATCAATATTCCACTACGGTACTTGGCTTATCATTTCTGAAATGAAAAATGGTTGAAACATTAGGCAGATGGCTGGGAACGACCCAAAGGTGGCCTATTTGTGTGGCAGCCACTGGCGAATGGTGAGAACCATATTTCTGTGTTATTATAACTGGCATTTGTCATAAATCAGCATTGAAGCCTCTCGTTGACCCATGTCTGAGTCCAGTATAGCCGAGATTTACCCAGCAGGCAGTTCAGCAAACACACAGGAGGGCAGTTAGGTGTCAGGGGTCCCATTATTACTTCTGTGCTGGGCACACGGTCCTGGACCACATCTATTGACTCTGGCACAACATGAAGAGGAACGCGTTTACACCAATAATTAAACCCAGCACTCGTTTACAGCCCAAGCTCAGTCTGGAGACCAAACAAGATGGAAATTTGTTCCACATGTTGGTATCAGCGTTGCATGATTGTACCTTTCAGCATAGGTCTTATAAGAGAAGAAAATACTTGATTTCCATTTGCCATAAAATTACGACACACACACACAACAGCCAAACAAATCAAATTCCCTTCAGAAAAAAAAGTAGGCCTTGTTTACAAAGATAATTATTGTTGAGTGAAAGCCATAAATCTGCTGCAGCTCACAGGTCAAAGATTCATCATGAGTCATTATAAAACGTTTCAGAGCGGTTTATATGTGTAGTATTTTGAAATATGAGTCGTTTTATGATATTTACGTGTAAACGATCAGCACGTCCAGCTCGTGCTTGATACGGAGCGGATATCTATGCGGTAAGTCCGGTGTTTATTTGCTACCTAATGCGATACAGATATTTTTAATGACTCCGTTGTTGATTTAATGTGTAAAACCGAGCACTTGTTAAACATAATAAGCTATAATTGAGTTCAGCATCACATCGTCAGTCTCTGAAAGGATTCAAATCAATAGTTAGACGGTGCTCAAACTTGAAGGTTACTGCTGCGTTTCTTATTCATTCACAGAGAAAAAGTAGTAGGCGACACAAAAAAGTATAGTATATCATGTTATATTGCTCTGACGTTAATAATAATAATAATAATAATAATAATAATATGAAATGCGTCTGTGCGTCAGAGGTATGATTTGAGCGTCAACACTGACATCTACCGGTTGGTTTGAGAACTACATGAGCAACAATTCAGTCACGAGTCATTAAATAAATTTATCTAATATACTGTGTCTGTGTGTACATATGTATTTGGTGTACAAATATGCCGTTATTGTCGTTTATAGGAAGTGAACAGTACAGTCATGTATGAAGACATTTACGACGAGTTTGCATTAGTCCGTCTGTGTTGTTAATAACTTCACAATGTTTGTGTAGATTTGTGTGTGAGGAATGTTCTTTAGGAAACGCGTAACCGAAATCAGTTTACTTTAAAAGTAGAAAGACCAGTGGGATTGTCTAAAAATAGAAACCAGCTATTCCAGAAACTAACTTTGAAGGCAAATCGAGAATAGGCCGCATTCTGTAAACAATGTGGGAAACCTGTGAGCAGCATGGGAATATTTCCCAGCATTCTCATGTCCAGAGCCAGGGTCCATTGTGTAATCTTGTTTTTGAAGTCCCAGATGAAATGAGGCATGACTGCTGATGAATGTAGGCTTTGTGTTTATCTGTCCAGACTGTAGAAGGCCCTGCTTAACAGAGATGCAGCATACGTGTTATGAAATTTCCCTTTTGTATTCCAGAAACACTTTTAACAAGTTTCCAAATGAATCCTGTTCTCTGGTTTCTTTGGATTAGGCACAAAAAACTTACTGTTTTTGTCATTTAGGGAGCCACTGGGGAGATGAGGTAGTGGTGTTTCTGTGGAAACAAATCAACACAGTCACATGGCTTCATACTAATGAATATTCTCACTGGCTCTTTCCAGACCAGGCAGTTTGTTGGTCACTTTTGGCCTATGCCATCGCCAGCATGAGCCTAACGGGAATCGATCTGTCTCTTAACGGGACGGCCTTATTGAAACCAAATGACACAGGAGCACAAGCTGCTCTCTATGGTGAGTAAACTGTGTTTTAACTCATGAATGTGATCCATTAGCATTTGGCAATCATGGCATGTTTTCTTGAACAGTATATTTGAAACCAAGATAATATGTTTACGTTATCTATTTTTCACTTTCCTCACACAGAAGTCAGGGTGTTCAACATCACCCTTTCGTCGATAGCTCTGTGCGTCCTGACAGTGACAGGAATCATCAGCTGTATGTCGTACAGAAGACACAGAAGGTGAGTGAACAGACGTACAGTGTGACAGAAAAAGTGCTGGACACTTAAGCCAGAGTTAGATAATGTTTTGCTTAAATGTCCCTCTGTCAAAAGAATAATTAAAAACCTTGAATAATTTGGCAATGATACAGCGCAAACACTTTATTTTTGGCAAAATATTTCACATAAAGTTTCATAAAGGTTTCATTGTAAAACTATAGATATATTGTTCAAAATTAAAACAAAAATTACTTTTGAAAGAAAGAAATATGTGAGATGGGAAGAAAAATTATATTTCAGTGATATTAAGTTCTCTCAAAAAAGTATTGTGTCCTCTGAGAAATTTTTGCATTCACTTCCAAAAGCAGTGAAATAGTTTTGCAAGTGAATTCAAAAGCATTGAAATATATACTTTGTCATTGCTTTGAGTTTTTTTTTTTTGCAAAAGCTTTCAAATCTTATTTCCTCCTACCTAATATTATTTACAATCACACAAGTTTTGCAAATCAATGCAAAGTTTCTCAGGGGACACAAAATCACTGAAATATAATTTGATTCAATGCTGTGTTTGCTCACAAAACTTTTCAAGCTAACAAAGTTTCACAGGAAAACAATAGTTTTGCGTAAGAATGCAATGTTTCCCAGAGAAATGCTATTTTTTTGCTAGCGTTTGGAAAGAATTTAAGAGAAAAACTTTTTTTTTTTGCGAGCTAACAGAGTTTTTCAGGGAAATGCAATACATTTGAAAGTGAACGTAACTTTTGCGAGAAATGCAATGTTTTTGAGGAGAATGCAAAACTTTTACGCGAGAATGCAAACTTGGAAATGCAAAACTTGTGCGAGCAAACACACCAAATTCTTTTTTAATGGAAACGCATTACTTTGGCAAGAGAATGCTAATTTTGAAACATAAAAGTTGTGTGCGAAAACGAGAAGGTTTTCATGGAAACACTACTTTTTCAAGATAATGCAAAGTTGGTAATGCAAAAGTTGTTGGAGCAAACGCGAAGATTTTCAGGCAAACACACTACTTTTGCAAGAAAATGCTCATTTTGAAACGCAAAAGTTGTGCAAGCAAATGCATAGATTTTCCGTGAATATCAATATTGTTTGGAGAGAATGCTAAGAGTTACCGGGAAACGAATACTTTTGTGAGCAAATGCAAAGTTTCTTGAAGTAATGCAACACTTTTGCTAGAGAACTCAAAGTTACACAGAGAAACACAATACTTTTTGCAAGATAACGCAAACTTTCCCAGGGAAAAAGGCAAAACTTCTGTAAGTGAACGCAAACTTTATCAGGCAAACGTAAAAATTTTGAGTGTAGTTTTGTGATTGAAGGCAAAAGCACTGAAATGTTATTTTTCTTTTTTGGTCAAAACCATCTTATTGGATCCTAAGTGGTGTCTAATAGCTGCAATGGTACGTGTCTTTGTGTAACAGGAAGTGTAAACGGGCGCGTGTCTATGAGAGCGCCGTGGCCAGTGAGGTTCCTGAAGAGCCAGTGGGTGTTATGTGTGTGAGGAAGACCCTTAGTTTCCGTAACCCACTCGCCCTGTTCAGAAGACAGGAGGGGCCGAAGGACAACTCACGCATCCAGTACATCTACACCAACCCTCTGCCTGTGGGCCACGAGGAGGACAGGGTCCCCCCTCACACCGTGTCTATACACACTCCACTCACGCTGCAGGACTACGCCAACAACCCCAACAGCGGCATCATCCTGGCTCCGCCCATCTTTTACATGCAGCTGTAAAAATTCAGTGTTTGAAGAACAGTTTGCACATTGTCATGTCATCCCAAACCCATATCATGCGCTTTCTTACTTAGACCACAAAAAGAGACGTGTTGAGAAATGCTGCCCATCTTTTTCCAACAGTTTAATTGTCATAAAACAGCTGTTTAAAGCGTGCTTTACAAAAGAAGCAGAACGTGAATTACATCCATCAGAAAAGCAGATAGAGATCGAGACTGAGAGAGAACGACAGGGAAAAATCACTGGCGATCGTTACGATGATGACCAATAAAGTCAGTCAACAATATCTTTACACAATCGGCTGAGTTTCTCGGATCAGCCAATCCAGAGCCTCCTTCCTGCCTTGCCTCTCGAGCTCCGCCCCAATCGTCTCCCGGCATTTCTTGTGGTAGTCATTCACCCAATCACGCTGCAGGAAGACAAGCATGTATTAGTAGAGCAATCCATGCTATAATGAAAGTCATTTCACAGACGTTTAATGGAGAGGTTTCACTTCAAGTTTTTAAGTAAACTCTCAAGTACCTGTATGCGAATGCAATTTGATGTAAATTACCTAATGTTAAAGTAATGATGTAAATACTGTTAAACATGTTTTGATTTTTTTTGTGCTAGCTAGTTTTTGGCCATAAGGTGGCAACACTAACCTCGGCCTGTGGTTCCACATTCAAAAACAAAAACAAAATCTATAAAGGCGGGAAAAAACGCCTATGCAACTGGAGTATTGCTTTGAAAGGTTGTGCGCTCTGCTACACGTGTATGCTAGCATCCGTTTCAATAAGTTTACTTTGAGGGGTAGATAGCTTAAATCATTTTTAGATAACTTATTAGATTTCTTAACAAAAAATAAACACTTTGTAACAAGCAATGTTGTTGTGATTTTCTTTTCCAGTTACAAACAGCCTACAAGCAGCCCTAATTGCTAAAAACAAAGCACGGTGTTAGCATGCTAACTAGGGGGGTTTATAAAACGCAATTTTTTAACTAAAAACCTAAAAAGTATACGTTTTAACCATTGATTTACACAACGGCAGTGGTTTGGGAGCCTGAAAATGCAAATTGTTGAAAAGGATTTACAAAGAGGAAGTTTCTGAAAGAAATATCATCTTAATGTAAAATAAAAATAATGTGATTTTGTAAAACCTGTGATTTTTCTCAATATATAGGTATCTATTAGTGTTTCACAACAAGGTGACATCAACTACTGGCCTGGCACAAATAATACAGCGTTTTAAGTAGCTTTCATTTTTAGCACATTGTTGTCACGTAAACATATCTTTATACTTAACTAAACCAAATTATATTTTAATATGAGAACATCTAAGGGTCTGCTTTTACCTCTTTCTGTGTGAGCAGGTCTGTGTTCATCATCTTCAGCTGGATGGGGACCAAAGTGAGGGGTTCAAACGTCAGACTACCACGGTTTCTGTAGTTATACTGAACGAAAGGAAAGGAAAAGCTGAAATATCATACTTTCGGTCTCTCAAAAGTACATGAAATAGTTTTTTAGTTTGTGCTACGTCTTCGACTCAATACTGACACTCATTGGTGTGGATGAAGCAACACACACATGCAACAACAAAACACAGGGACAAAAATGAACCCAGTGCATCTTTGAAATAAACTGCATTAGAAAATTAAAGTAGGCTATTTTTTCTACGTATAAATATGAAGAGATTAAGCTTTGGTTTGATGCAGGCTTTACCTTAGTTTTGGCGGGAATAACCAGGACAACATTTTCTATCCGAATGCCAAAAGATCCATCTTCATAGTATCCGGGCTCTTGAAACAAACAAAAGACTCACATTAACCTCAGAAGTAATTTACAATGTATGAGGTAACGATATCATTTAAATAAGGAGAGAAAATAGAAATGATTAAAGCACGTATGCGTTTCCGTACCATCGCTGACAATCATCCCAGCCTCCAGAGGTTCGTCTGCAAACGTTTTGTAGCTGATGCCACATGGACCTTCGTGCACATTAAGGAAACAGCCGACCCCGTGGCCGGTGCCATGAAGATAGTCCAACCCAGAGTCCCAGAGAGCAGCACGAGCAAACGAGTCCAACAGGTGACCTGAACCCAACAGCACAGCCCTCTGAGACAAAACATCTCTCTCTAAAACTCTTCAAGTGTCTGATTTTAATCCCTTACCTTTGGTTCCATTGGGAAAAACGGCAGCACTGACCGCGATGTGTCCCTTCAGGACATACGTGAAGCACTCCTGTGGAGATCAGAGGTGGAAGCACACAACTGTTAGCATCAGAATAGCGTTTTCAGACTGTAAAGTAGGAACAGAGTTTGATCTTGAAGTAAAATAATAAGAAAAAAGTAGTGGAAATGGCTAATCCAAAGGTTGTTGGAGATTATTTACCTTCTCATAATCCGTGGGTGTGCCGAAGTGCACTGTACGGGTCACATCTGTAGTTCCATCTCTGGAAACCAAAGATACAACAAAAATAAATAATAAATCCAATTTCATAGTAGATATTATTTGTATTTATTTTGTATTCATTTATGATTAAAAAAGCGGTGTCCGTGTGCTTACAAGTACTGAGCTCCGGAGTCAATAAGATAAATCTCATTTAGAGAAAGAGTCCTGTTGGTTTCTGGGAGAGGCCTGAAAGACAAGAACAAAAAGGACACTTCAAAATAAAACAAAACTTCAATATGAAATACTAGATTATTAGGAGAGCTCACATGTAATGTATTATGGCCCCATTTGGTCCCACGCTAGAGATGGTTGGAAAACTCAGCCCGACAAAGTCTTTCTGTTGACTAGATAGAAAGAAAAGGAGATCTTTTCAATTGAAAGTAGATGGTTTTGCTGCCTCGGTGTCTGCAGTTCCACAGATCACCACAAGAGGCTCCACAATCTCACAGAAGACAAAAACAGCAGCATGGTTTTTCAAGAAATATATAGACATTTCATTTATGTGGATGAATTCATCATTTGATTCTGGTTACAGGTCAAGTGCAGCATGTCTGACTCACCTTCGCAGTTCTTCAGCTTTATCTGCCACTGATATCTCTGTGACCGTACCTTTGGGAATCTGTTCAAAGGACAAACACAAGCTCATATTCATAAATAAAATAAATAAATTGCAGGCACGTTAAGAAAAACTCCTAAATATATTTCCAGTGAATATATTGTACACAAGCATACCTCTTTCTCCAGCCAAGCAAAAAGTTCACACAGCGCCACTGCGTCTTTGATCTGTGATAAACATATCGTGATCCATAAAGCAAAAGCGTTTTAAGATTTCTGAACTAGCGGTAGTTATGTGGACTTACGTGTGCCATCTTCATGCCTTGGATCTCTGTGGGGTTCTTGACGGCTTTAGCCAGACATAAGGGTGTGTACGGGATTGCAGATCTGTGGGACTGAACGCTTACCATTGTTTAATCAATGATATTTAATCATATTCAACCACTTTAGACGGAAAAAGTCAAATATCAAGACTTACTGAAGCAATAGTTCACCTCAAAATTTATATTTGGTGAAAATGTACTTTTCCACAGGTCATCCGAGATGTAGAGGAGAAATTTTGAGAAAATTTTGAGAAATGTAGCATTAGATCACTTGCTCATTAAAATGATCCTCTGCAGTGAATGGGTGCCATCAGAATCAGAGTCCAAACAGCTGATAAAAACATCGACAACTAATCCACATCACTCCAGTCCATTGGTTAACATCTTGTGAAGTGGAAGTAGCATATTTCTTAGAAACAAATTAATCAAGACGTTTGTACATCAAACTAAAATATGAGTCCTCTCTATAATATTGTTTTAATCCAGTTAAAAAGTTGTCTTGTCTGAATCAGGAGAGAAATATGCACAGATTAAACAAGTGAAAACCTCATGAAACTGTTCAGAAATAATATTTTGCTGGGTTTTGATGAGAGAGGACAACAAGGGATGGCCTTTTTCACTGGAAGAAGCGTTATCATTCATTATTAACTCGTATAATTGCCTAAGAAGGTTCAAAATTAACATTAATAATGGATTTGTTTCTTATGCAGCTTTCACAAGACATTAATTGATTGACTGGACTGGTGTGGATTGAGATTTTTTAATCAGCTGCTTGGACTCTCATTCTGACGGCACCCATTCACTGCAGAGGACACATTAAGTATTAGCAAGTGTAATGCTACATTATCCTAAATCTGTTCTGATGAACAAACAAACTCATCTACATCTTGGAGTACATTTCCAGCATAATTTTCATTTGTGTGTGAACTATTCCTTTAAGGTTTATGACACAATGTGCATTGCCATTTAACTTAAATAAAAGGACACATTTCTGAACAGAATATTCTGCAAGAAATAACAGTAAAAACTTACACAGTCTCCACAAGCACAAACGTATCTTGACTGACCTTGGGTATGACTTGTGTAAGAGCGCAGCTGGCCTTGTCACAAATCCACATCTTCTCTTTGGGTGCCAGCGCCGCACAGACCGCCTGCAGCTCCGTGTACACAGACTCGTACGGGAAACACTGTATGGTCAGTTCTGGTTTGCTCGGACTGTCCAGTTCCAAATGCTCCCGGACCGCAGGGTCCAACAGACGCTTGCTGTCCACAAACAACCTAAAACAAGATATGGACCGGAGGACAACTGTGAGTGTCACACTTCATTTGAAATCAAGAACATTTTCTAGAGGAATGCAGTTTTACTTTATGTTGCTCATGCCGATGACCGCATAGGCGAAAAACACGGGGTTGTACTCGATGTCTGACCCACGCAGGTTAAAAAGCCCTGTAGAGAGAAAGGAGGTTTTACTTTTATATTTATATCAGTATTAACTCATAAATCTTCTATCACGCATTAAAAATGCCAAAGAATGTGAATAACACATTGGTGCACATACACAAACTTACAGATATATACTAGCATTTAAATTCTAAATATTATTGCAATTTAAAATAAATACTTATTTAAATATATTTTAAAGTGTAATTGTATTTCAGTAACGGTAAAGTCACATTTTCAGCATCATTACTAAATCTTCCTCCTAAATATGGCAAAACGAGCTTGTCCCTCGTGCAATCATGTCCATAATTATCAACATCTGACACAAGAGCTCCTTAATAAGAAAGTGGAGAGGGAACAAGTGCTAAGTCGTGATCTGAGCACTAAACACACACACACACACACACACAAAGCGTGCTGTGAGGCGATACGTACATGCGATCTCATCTAGAGCTGTTACCACGAACCAGGAGATCTTCCTTTCAGACATTTTTCCTCTCAGAGCTGTAACTTTATCTTGCCAGGTGAGACCTTTGTGGAGAAAAAGCAACCGCAGCATTTTATCTTATTTTATGGTGGCACGATCCTGTGGATGCTTCATGACTGACCTGTAGGATCATATTTGTATACTGTAAATCATCCAGTGAGATGTGCTGACCGGTGTGTTTGAGGCCCAGGGCGATGAGTTTGGTGCTGGGCCGAGCAGGACGGTCCTGCCAGATGACGTCGATGAGATTGTCCTGCACCGCAACCAAAGAGTGTCCCGCGCTGCTCAAAGCCTTCGACATGTTCTTCCACTGGTCTGAAAAACACACACCACAGGCACATGATGCATCTGGGTGATGTCTGTATATCTGCATGACATTTTAAATGAATTAAAATAATTGCAATAATGCAAAGCTACATTCATCATGTTTTTGTTGTTGAATTCCTCACCGGCAGCAATGATCCAAGGATCGACTCCCACTTTGGAGTTTTCTGGAAGAACGCTGAGGAGCCAGTCCTCCTGAGACGGGGTTTCCTTCAGTCCTGACAATACAAAAGGTCATAATTATTTTCGGATTGCTCTTTCGAACACTGTTGTATATTTTACACTAATCAATGTAAAGCTCAAAACTCAAATCTAGGAATATATTCTAATAAACGTTTTGCAATGACTTATGGAAAGCAGCACTTTGGCCGACATGCTTTCACGATTATGTAACAGCAATCCGATAACAAAAGAAATGAGCTTGCAACCGCACGTCATAAAACTATGCTAACAGTCGCTGTACCCATTTTCATCAGAGTCCAGTTATTGTCCATCTGTTGGCTGGCCTGCAGGAAGTACCGCCCATCTGTCCATAAAGCAGCGTGCTGTTCTGTCACAATAGCAGTACCTGGAGCAAGCATGTTTATTAATTACAGCGCCTACTTTTATAAATCACAGATTCATTGTTTAAAAGGCTTAATGTTTATAAATTGCAGGGTGCATATTTACAAACCACAGGCTGTATATTTTTTAAGTTACAAATGTCTATACATCACAGGCTGTTGATTGCTTATAAAACAAAAGCTGAATGTTGAATATTTATGGATCACAGGATATACGTTTACAAATCACAGGCTGAGTGTTCATAAAATCACTGGCTGTATATTTTTTAAAAACATATTGTAGATTTACAAAGCACAGTTTGCACATTTATAAATTCACATGCTTCATATTTAAAAATCAAGGGTTTGAGAAAGCAGAATCTGTCAAAAACATAAGCTATGAACCTCAAACCCCAGTTTTACTCATCCCTTCTTTGAGTAAATGATATTGGGGTGGGGTGAACTGTACTTTCTTGTAGTGACACTGTCAAGAACGGTCAAGTTTTAGTTTTTTGGGGGGGATTATACTGTATGTTTATGATCTAGTTCTACTTCTGTGAGTAATCTCTCTTGTTATGAATGCCATTGTTCCTATGTATGTGTTCACCTATGAAACTGTATTTCTATAGTTGATAAATCTCCATTGTGATTGAGTAAAAGAGGTATTAAATTATACTGCTGTCATATCACAATTATATAAAAGTGAATACTTTGGAGTTACACACACCTGCAGAGCCGTTGAATCCGCAGATGAATTCACGTCTGCAGTCACAGGGCGCAATGTATTCACTCTGCAGAATGGATGGATGGATGCAGTGGGGAAAAAAAGAGAGATATGAAGGGAAAAAGTGAGATCAGCTCTGTCAGCAATCAGTCCTAATTACTGCTATTTTAACCAGCCAGCAGAATGAAGGAAACCAATTCAGGTCGTCACACACACACACACACACACACACACACGTAATCAGAGGTGACTTCATAATCGCAGAGCCAGAGAGGATGGGGTGTGTGAAGCCCATCACTCACGTCTCACACAATAGAAATGAAAAGGCACGACAAACACACACACAATTTCCCTGCAGCAGCTGAAGTCAATGATGTCATTTGGTTCTAGAGTGCGGAATGTTTAGAAGATGGAATGTTTATTCATCACAAGCTGTATATTTTTTTAATCACAGGCTCAATGTTTATAAGCTGGAATGTTTATAAATCAGTCAGTATTATTATTATTTTTTGACATAGTCTGTACGTTTATAAACCAGGTTGAATATTTATACATAACATGTTGCGTTTATAAATCGAAGGTTCAATGTCTAGAAATCACAGGTTATATAAATCACAGTCTTCATGTTTATAAGGATAAATGTTTAGAAATCACATGAAGTGTGAATAACACATTTATAAATAACAGGTTGAATGGGTTGGAGTTTAAATGCTTAAATCACATGCTATATGTTTGTATATCATGGTGTGTATATTTATATGCTTTACAGGCTGTTTAGTAAATCTCAGGCATTATGAAATGTTTATAAACGTACAAAACATTATTTATACAAATGACAGTCCATGGATTTATAAATCACAGACTATATCTTTGTAAATCACAGGTTGTATTGTCAAAAGGCTGAATATGTATCAATCACAATCAAGATGAGTCTGCATGTTTCTGAATGAGTGGAGCCCAGCTCAAAGGTTTCAGTGTGCTGATATATCACCTGATGTGCATCTCCTGATGGGACGATGTAGGCTTGGATGGGCTCTGTGATGTACTTGCTGTTCTTCATGACCTGGCGGAGCTGCCTGAGCAACTCCACTGTGATCTTCGGAGACATAGCGTCTGTTGAGAGAAAAAAGAAAGTTAGACTTGTTGTAATATTTCAATCAATATCTAATTCTTAGGAATATGACCTTTCACTTTCAGACCTATGTTGACCAAGACCAGAAAAAAAAAAACACTATTCTGTAAATTTGTTCAAAACATTGTAAAAATGCATCCTTGATATTAGATTATCATGAATTAAATCCGCTGCTAGTGAAATCAGATCAATGATTTCACAGTTAACAAGTTACCAAACCACTGAGAGATCAGACATCTACATGTTTCTGACTGTGCAAGTGTGTGCATAAGTGCAAAAAAAAAAATAAAAAAACACGAACAAGGCTTTTGTGAACATAAAGAATTACCTGCAGGCATTTTTCCCTCTGTGAACTAGAGAGCTTACTGGTAACGTGGAGCTCAAAGTTGGAAAGATATGAGATTGTTAACCTGTACCTTGCACAGACGGTCTCTCGAGTGGCATAAAGCGACCATCCCATAGTTAAAGATTTACTGTCTACTTCTTCTTGTTCTGTGATCATGCAACCATTTATCACCAAACAACCACAAAACCTTCTCTTTTTAAGAAAACATTTTCTGTCAGCGTTATCAAAGAATGAGGGAATCAAATTAATTCATGAATGAATTAATGTGTAAATAGATATTCCGATTCAAGTTTACACTATTCCTATGAGAGACTATATTAACAATAATCGCAGTAATGTTGTGGGAAAGCATGGTTCCTATATTGATTATAATTATTTATTTATTTATTTTAGATATTTCAAATATCTCTTATTAAAATTTAGTTTTATTTGTATTTATGTATACATATTGTAAAGAGATTAAAATAGATAGATAGATAGATAGATAAACACTGTGGCCTGAGCTTATTCATTCACAAAATAAAAGCTACAAAGCTCAAAAGCTGCAGCACAGACAGGCCAGTGTTGCATCATCCAATCACGTCCCTGGAATTATCATATCGACTGCTGATTGGATAGAAGCGCTTTACAGTTCAACAATATAAACAATCTATATTTAAACGGTCAGTTTTTAAGCATTAATTTAAACGGGAGATGTGCACTGTACGAGGACATAACAACGTATCAGTAAACTAAAGTTAAGCCCAAAGAAAATTTCGTTCAAATGTATTTTTATCATGTTTTGTCTGTTGTAGGTGTGGCAGTATCCCATTCCGTTCATCCAAATTCAATGCTTTAAAAAACATAATAGATATTAATCTGCAAACATATTTGTTTTTTATTTATGTTTCACTCACTATGTATTAAATACTTGCTATTCTTATCAAAGGAGAGAGCTCGTGTGATCTGCGCCGACGCTTCTCCATTCATCAAAACACACGCATGTTATTATGCAAGCAACAATAACAATAACACTCGTGCTGGCCTCACGAGCCACAATCCACGACTGTCTTCTGAGCGTGGAGCACACACACTGAACGACTGACATCAAACAGGCGACCAGTTACCTGACAGAAGCGAGCCTTGAGATGTAAACAATCGGTAAAACTCGGCTGTTCCGTGTGTTATTGTGCGAAGGAAGCTGCCATTACAGTGACGCTGACGAGTGCGCTCACGTGACAGACTGCCTCCTCCAGTCACATGGCGCGTGCGGAGACGCGCCCACTTTTAGTCAAAAACGGCAGTCTACTAGACAGCTGTTTTTGATTAATATTTTGAATTAGATTTTATTTCAATTTTGTTTTGTATTTTAGTTATTTTTTATTACGTGTATGTGTGTGTGTTAATAATTAGTTATTAATATCGCCTATTAATAACTACTGAACAAGGTATATGTGGGTTGAGTTAAGAAGTTTCATATGAGACTGCGTTTGTAGTAACAATTTAGTTTATAATAAAAAAATAACTATTTTGATTTTCATATATTTTAAAATTAATACGTTTTAAAAAAATTTTTTTGAATCATTACTCCGTTGTTCAGTGTCACGTGATTCCTGCTTGTTTTGGTTGCTTATTATCAATGTTGATATTCGTGCTGCTTTTCAGTATTCTTTGATATAAAGTTAATTTGAAACATGTATTTTTAAACAGTGTAAAAGTCTTTAAATCTTTGCTGAATAATTCATTTTATTTTAACACATATAGCCTCAAACATTTATATGAGTGACATTCTGGGTAAATCACCTGCCAGACACCCATGAAAAACACACAAACAGAGTAAGACGTAAGACTTCATTTCACAGGCACACATAACACATTATAGAGTCGTGTTGCATGAAAACAAGGGTTGTGTTGTATTCACACTGAATGCATCAATCAAAATATACAGAGAATAGAAATAAATCAGGGAAACAGTATAATACAGTATTAAGTTAGGCTTTTGAGCAATTTACAATGAATACATGTCCATGAATCCCATTCAGAACAGAGCAGTAAGATCCAGAAGATTGTGAAACATGATCATATCCTTTTCTTTTAAGGGCGTAGGTTTGAAACCTGATGAAATGAGAAATGTTCTTTAAGGTTTGGGTTGCAATATTGATCATTTGCCACATTCTTGGTTTTGGTGTTGAACATATCCTGGTTTATTATAGTAACAAAGTGAAGGCAGTGTTGTGATATATCAGACAAAGCTCCATCTAGTGCCTCAGTAACCCGAGCAGACAGACTGCAGCCAGCACTATGGACAGTAACATCCTGCAGGGGACCAGCATCAGTCCAGTGTTTCCAACTGAGGGACAAAGAAATTCCAGGTGATAAAGTGTAAAACACTTGTAAATAATATAAATAAATGTGGTTAAACACAGAATTCAGGCTTACTTGGAGTGCATGCCTTTGATTCTTCAAAAACACCCATCTTTTCACTCAACTTAACTGTTTTCAGCTTCTCTAGATTCACCTCACCTGGAAAACAAGTTGTTATAATAACATCTATTCAACTTTTGGTC
This sequence comes from Carassius auratus, assembly GCF_003368295.1. Lineage (NCBI taxonomy): Eukaryota > Metazoa > Chordata > Actinopteri > Cypriniformes > Cyprinidae > Carassius > Carassius auratus. The sequence continues at coordinate 20,075,179 of NC_039264.1, forward strand.
ATTTCAAAACTTGGTTAACTTGGTTTTACTTTGAGGAAGATAAATGAACAAACCCCTTGGTAAAAAACTTCAGAATAAAGACATATATTCAAATTATTAAGTTCAATATTAAGTTATTAGCTTAAAAGTGTGTGTGTGTGTGTGGGGGGGGGGGGGGGGGGGCAGTCTTTAAAGATATGTAAAGATATGTATTACAATTAATTTATTGATAAAGTGCAATTAAATAATCCCTTTTTTTTTGCATTTTGCTTTACACTAGTAAAAAAAAAAACATAAAAAAAACCCCAAAAAGGCTGGAAAGCCAACTCACCCGCCCCCCAACTCAAAACTCACAAAAAAAAAAACTAATCTAGCTGTAGGTGTACAACTTCAAAGTGATTTTTATAGAACACTCCATCAAAACTAAATAAATAATAAAAGAAAAATAAATAACTCATTAAATACAATGTTTCTGTTGTTTCCTCGGTTGTCCTGTGGTATAGAACTCGGTCATATACCACTCTCCTGTTTCACAGGGTCTCTATGCTCCAAACGCGCATCAGATTACGGTGCAATTTTTCCTTTTTTGTGTCTTTTGAAAGGAGGGGATTGTTCATTGTTTTGACAGACAAAGCATACAAAGTAAGTTCAGGAGAGGAGAGCAACAATCAAACATCCTGCAAAATATATAAAAGACACACTCAAACCCTCAAAAGATTTTACATAAGAGTGGCTCATTTCTGCCTGCTCTTGTACTGGAATATATGTATAATATTAATATTAATATTGTTAATATTGATGTTAATAGTACTACAGTATATAATATGGATATTGTCAGGGTTTTAAGCGGGGCATGCACTGCGCCAACACTCAAGTCCTACTCTCACTGTACAAATAAACTGCATGTGTTGTAAAGCCAAAGCTCAGGATTTATGTGCTCAAATCCATCGTCGAGCTGTAACTTAAGTGCTCACACTATACATAATTCTGTAGTACTTTGAGTTGGTTTGTCTCTGTCATTCATGGTTTGAGTTATCCTGTTAGTTTGCACTGTTTCTAAATCAATTTCCTTTGTCTGTATTTATCAGTTACCATGGTTCCTCACTGGTTCATTTAGTCACACCTGTCTTGTTTTACCTTTCATTAGTTTGTGTATATCTAGCCGTCAGTGTTTGCTAGAGTTTGTGCATTATTGTCACTGGTAATGTGGTAGTTCTGTTCGTGGTTTCAAAGATTGCTGCGTAACCTGTAAGTTCTTTCTTGATTTTGGTTTAGTTACAAATACAAACTGTTACACCATTTTATCCCTGCTGCAACCCATATGTCACAGAACAACGGACCAATAAAATGGATCTAGCAGCAGTGAAATTTCTCCTCCTCTCACAAGGGCAACAATTCCTCAAGAGACCCATTCAGGCTCTTCTAGATTTGCACAACCTTGTCCACTATAACAACGATAACTTGTGTGTTTTTCCGGACAGGACTCAGCACAAAGACAAGAGCACACCCCAGAAATATATATATATATATATTTTACAGTACTAATGTAACCTCTTGGGGCTAACTAGGACTTTAAAGACCATAGCCCCTAGCGTCAGTCGTATTGTAACACTTGAGATCAGGGGAATCCGGTTTACCTGTGCAGCAATTACCAACTGGACTCCATTACCCTCAACCCCCTAAACCTCACTCCCATCCGGGTCACGGCACCAACGTAAGCCCTCCAGTTCTAACCGCCTTGCACTACAGGTACACACCCAAGTGTGGGAGGGTCACTGAGTAGTGGCCTTTTAACTGACAATGCCACACCTTCTGATTTTGGCTAGACCGATTAAAAATGGTGTAAATTAAAGTGGGAGAAGTTTCTATGTTTGGAAGCTGGATCATTTGCATGATCAGAGTGGGCAGGCTGCTTTGTGCCCTTTTATACTGTGATTATTATATCAAACATACAATGCATGTTATGAGGAGCTGGATAGTGGACTATTTAATATTTCTTTTCTGATTTTGGTTTAGTTGCAAAAACATAAATAAAAAATTGCTGCACCTAGATCTGGTCTATATAGATATATAAATATTACACACATTATTTTTACATTTCACAGCTATTTTTAATTGTTAGTCAATGCGTCAGATGAGCATCTCACTGTTTTTTAAAGTATCTCACGATATGGGCCTCAAGTTTTTAAGATGTTTCGTGAAGATGAAAGCAATTGCTTAAAAAGTTAAACATTCAAATTCTGTGCTCTTTTGTGTTACCTGACACCAGGTAATTGACCTGCTGGCATTTCCCACCAGACACTTGTGAAGGAGATTCAGGTAAGATAGAAACTCTGGATATGTGGAGGTTCAACACATCTGCCACTCTCTTACGGAAATCATACCTGTAAACAACAGTAAGTGTGTCACAAACAAAAACGTTTTGCTTATGCAAAAATGTAGTTTATATATAGAATGTAATAAGTAACGACCTGCGATAATTCTGTTATGCTTTAAAGGATTAAAAAACACATTTTACAGCATGTACTAGAAACCATTACAGTAAGGTGAAACATTGTGTGTTATCTGAAACCAGGAGTCATCTGAATTATAATAGTCATTTACAATCAATTTTTTTTCCTTTGTTGTTGTTGTTGTTGTTGTTGTCTTTATGAAATTCAACCAGCAAGGGTTTAAACATAAAACGTTCAGGTATCTTTCTAAAGACGTTGATACAAACAATAATTCAAGTTATGAACCATCAAGACACTGGCAATGGCATAATATGTATAAAATTGGAAATTTAATTGTTATTTCTTATAGTAAAAGCATGCAGTTTTCACCTTTTTTTAAAGGTCTTTTTTGATACAGTTAATATTTCTGAATATTTAAACCAGTTAAAAGCATAAACATTTATGGAGCTGAAGAGTATACCTGCTGAAGGAGGCTATTTTGGGGAAGATCTGCGTGGCAGAGGGAGATTCTGGGAGAATATCTGCACACACGCTTGTGGTGTTGTTGAGTTTGAGAACTAATGACCTCTGGACAACTGCAGGTAAAACATTGAGACCATGTCTATGTATAAGATCAATTCCAATATCATATCACAAGTGTTACAGTTATTCATCTCTGCTACCTGTGAAGTCTCCGGCCAGTTGCAACAGGATGTCACTGTACAGTTGTCTCCTGGTGAGACTTATGGGTCCATGTCTTCCCATCAAATCTCCAACCATACAGGACAGAGACCTGACCTGAGAACAGCTGTTCATCTGAGAGAGAATGATTCGGTCTTAAATATTTTGGATAATATTTTAGCAATTTGATGAGAAAGTAGGCCTCACTCACATTTGTCATGTTGAATGGATTAAATATTTCATCTTCACCAGGACATGTGCCATCGGACCCCACTGGCTCATATGAGATGTACCAGGAAGCTTCTGTAAGCTGGAAACCAATAGCAGATTTCCTCTTATTCAATGGAATTTAATTGTGATAGCTTACATGACTAATAAAAAAGCTGATAAAATATTACTTACATTTGGTAATTTTGATGCCCGCACATCCACCTCCATTATAACGTCACCATAGCTGCCATCTGGAAAGGTTTGCTGGGACTAATAACATGTAGAGTTTATCATTAAGCATTCATTTATTACATTTGAGTCATTCCGTGTCAAATCAACCAAATTTCAAAAACTTCCCTAGCTCAAATTTAGGATTTTGAATTTCTACGCCTATGTAATTTGGCTCTGAAAACAACCAAAATGGAAGCATATTGAAAACGGTAGTATCTCTGGAACTAAACAATACAGGGCTTTGAAAATGAAGATGGCAAATGGAAAGTTTGTTAAGGCGCAATGTCTAAAAGGGCATTAAAAATATTTAATAGTTATAGACATGCAAACTTTGGAGGAAAAACTAGCAAAGTGCTCCTTCCACCATTGGTGATTTTCGCAGACCTACCAATCCCTGTGTAAAAAAATTATATGCTGCCATCTTTCTGAAGTCATTTTTACAGCACTGTAATTTGGCTCTTTTGCCATTTTAAAATGGCCATTTTGACTTGCCTCTACAAAACAGTGGATTACTCAGTAAATAATCATCTATGGAATTTAATATTTTGGCTTTCATCATTATACATGTTTAACTTTCTTCAGAAAAATATGAAAAAAATCCCAAATTAAAGGCAATGACCTCTGGTTGAGTTGACACGTAATGACCCATTTAATATTTGTTTATATACATAATAGAAATATAATATGCAAACATTATAAAGTACTGTATAAGCAATATTTCAGGACTGGGTGGAGGCAAAGATAAAAAAATAAAAATAAATAATTAAAGACATGCTTTGGGCAAGATGTAATAAATATACAATTACTACTCATTGCTGTAAATCATGTGTATCGTTCTTCTGCATCCAACACCAAGACCACAAGACAGCTGCTGGTTTGCTGTGTGGCATGTGACAGATCCATCTGCCTGCATACCGTCCCAGCAGGACAAGAGCTGTACCCCTCCACAACCACAGCCTCACCCAGTTACCCATCTCCTCTCTCCACCCCATCCTCCCCTATCCAGCATTATTAGCAGTGTCATCTTTTTGTGGCAGATTTAAAGTGACGGTAGATTTAAACCACTTTAGTGTGGGAGAGAGTAGAGATGAGGGAGATACTTATTTTTCACAATTCCCTCCCTCTAATTTAGCTACCATAGGAACAGTGAAAACAATTCAAGCAATTTAGCAACATGGCCTTGGCAACCAACCAGCAAAACCACAGAAGTTATAAACAGGCAAGCAACACCTATAAAAATCTGCTTAAATGATCTAATTTCCTTTTACCATCATCACTGTCCCAGTTACAGCACTACTAAAATTGGCCTCGGCCTTCACCCAGTTTCCATCTGGGGAGTCTTCTGCTGAGACATCTGCACACCGCATCCTGTAAATAGTGGAAGAAACCATTTTAAGTTGATAATGTTCAAGTAAGCTTATACTGTTTCCTCCCTCATTCCTGGGTGAGTCAAAGAAATCTGATGCAATACTTGCACAGATAATCAATAAATGATGTGTGTAGAGGAATGAGCTGTGTGAATCTCCCCACACATGGTTTTCATGACAGTTTTGTATTTAGGTATTTCAGATATCTGACAACTTAAAAAAAAAAAGTATCTAGTTGTCAGTCAAATGTGTCTAGAGCAGCAGATTACCAAAGAGGAACTGAGACAAAATGCAGAACTGGGAATCAATTATATCATAACCTGCACCTGCAGTTGTTTTCCTGTCTCACCTGTTTATGGTTCTGTTTCTAACAGAAGAGAAGCAAACTAACATCTTATATTTATTTCTTAAGGAACTAACCTTGAGGTGTTGGTGTAATGTATGACCAGAGAACGGCCAATTATGCTGTTTGGTCCTGAAAGTGGCATATTTCCATCCATGTACTGATTCTGAAAGTTAGTCTGACCGGCCAGGTCCCCAAACTTCCCACTGATGTCACCGATCTCATACTGGTCAACCGTGCCATTCCCCGGAGCTGGAGACGAGGATGTGTTCACAGAAAACGGGTTGAAGTGTCCCATGATGTTGGTGTCAGAGCAAGGTTCCTGTTTGCTTTTGATTGGAAGAACATGGATGTGGTAGCCAGCGGCTCTCGTATTAAGCCCGGTAAAGGAGATATTTAGGATTGTTGGTCCTTGAGGAGACACTTGGAAGAATCGGACTTGACCTTCAGAGGTTCCAGATCCATACCAAGAATCAGAACGAGCGGAGGGAAAACGGTACAATGTGAGGTTTGCACAAGCGATCCGTTGACTTGTTTGGTTTGGACCATGTATCACCACAGAACGTCCAATCATTCCAGACACCCAAGAAGTGGTGTCAGTAAAAAAGTTCTTGGTGACCACTGTTCCTATCTGAGACTGTAGGTCCACAGTTTTGTGCTTGCCAGAGATGTCCCCAACTTCACAAGCAAAAGGACTGTCGGGAGCACAGTTTACAGCGTATGCACTCACTGTGATGTCCATGTTGTACGGGTTCCAGTGATCTCCAGTGGACAGACAATACCCCTTGTCATTATCCATCTCTGTGCTGATGGGATAATTGTGGACATGCCAATTGTGATTCACCGTAGAAGGTGCAGAAAGTTGTCCGTAGGATAGGTCCATGAATACGGAGACATCAGAATATGGGTCACTACTGAGTTGGGCGAATAGGACCGTCCCCACAACCACACCACGAAAGTCAGCCTTGGCGACAATCACTTCGCCTGGGTAGCCGATACTTGCACAGGCAAATCTGGTTGAGTTGGGCATGTGTATCACGACAGAGCGACCCACAACGCTATTCCGCCCAAATAGGGGTAGGTTCCAGTCCGTGAAAGTGGCTTGAAAATTATTTGCATTCTCCAGAGACCCATGTCTGGCGCTCAGATCTCCGACCTCAAAGAGGTCATGAGTGGAGCCTCTCGGTGGTGGATATGCTGGTGCCTGAGTATTCAAATTAAAGGGGTTCCAGTGACCCCCAAGGTTGTTGTTACTGCAGCTGCTATCTGACGGAGATCTCATTTGGGGAAGAGGAAACTGATGAACGTGGTACGGCCCAACTCTTCTGTCCAGGTTAGTCAGGTTAACAGTGATGGTAGTGAGATCAAACGGAGACGGTTGACGGAAGGAGAAGGAGCCTTTTATCCCTTGCATGCTCACAACAGCACTAACCACCTTTATTGCGACACTTCGGATCTCCGCACACATGTAGCTTGAGGACAAGTCGAGAACAGCGAAGCGGGCAATAGAACTGAGATTTGATATTTCCAATCGAGATTTAACAGGTTCTAGAGGTGATCCCACATTCAAAACACCCAGCTTTGTGAGACTCTTGGGATCCAGACTACCAAGAAGCGCACTGCAGCTGTTGACAGAGCTCGGTGGGACTAAAATCGTGACGTTTGAAAAAGTCCGGTTCTGATTGACGTTTCTTAGATCTGAGAGAACCCTTGCTCCTGCTTCTCCCATCACTTGCCGGAGGTAGACATTTCCAGTCACGGGACTGAAAAACCGTGCCCGCCATGTTCTTACCTGGGACTCCGAAGTAAGTCCGGCACAAACCCTTGTACCATTACATGTGTTCACCAGCACAGAGAGGGCTTCCAGACTAATGTGCTGTTCAAACAGCTTGGACACGTTCACAGCAGCCTGAGGCTGATCCACAGTAAACGTGAACACACTGTCTCCTACGTGTAACTTTAGACAAGGTGAAGCAAAATGGCCATACATAACTGGGAATGTAGTGAGGGAGATATTGTATCGACATGTGCCAGTTCCTGTGAGATTAACGGTGGCCTTGGAATCTGAGGAGTCGAAGAGGATCGAACCAGTGACTCCCATCATATTGAAGTCAGCCCGATACCGCACACAAGATGCAGAACCTGAATAGAGTCAATGGAATAAACAAAATGCCATAGGAATTAATATAAACATTTAATTCTCCTCAGGAAGTCTACAATCTATTTCAAGCATTTAAATCATAGCAGATCACATGCAGATATATCATTTCAGATGCTGTGTTCTGTATCATTGAAATATTCATCGTATAATCTAAGAAGTGGAGTGTGTCATGTTTCCAGTGTAAGATTATACATTATTACTCATGTCAGCAGCTCATCTGTTATGTCTACACTTGTCAGACACCAATAATGCTGATTAAAGGACATAACTATCAGCTTTAGAAGCGCTCAGATGACGGGTAGTTTCAGGTGTCGGTGTGGCACCTGCAAACATGACATTTCTAAGAGATTCTCTACGAGGAACATTGATGGTTGTCCCGTTGAATTCAGGGAATTGTGAGGTTTAAGGCATGAATAAATAATGTCACAGCTGAGCTGAGTCACACTGAGTAACAGTGCCAGAATCAGTTAACTTTATTCAAAACTCATGGAAGCATGATTCATGGAAGCCATGGAAGTATGATTTTTACTTTCCTCAAGTAACAAGTACGAAGGTTAAATTTACCTCTAACTCATGCAGCTTAACTATGGATACACTTTAAATAAGTTGACTTAAAATTAGCAATATCTGAATGCTTTTACATGCAGTAAAAACTTAGCTTAGTACATTTTCTCACATACATCGACTTTGAAGTTTGTTCCTTGTATTCATTAAGCATTATGTTATTCCTTAAGTAACACCAGGTATCACATACAAACAAAAAATATCACTAGATCACTGAATAATTTAACCATTGTTAAGCAATTATAGACTGTCAAGTGCTAACATGCTAACTAATAATGTATAATCTTAAAACAGTTTCCAATAGAAGAATGTAAAATATCTTAAAGTGACACAATATGATGCAAATTCATAAATTTTTCCCTGTACTTGGCAACAGTTTTCCAGAAACTCAAACTTGATTGACCAAATGCTTTGGAAATGCAGTGTTGGGATGCAAATCACAATTTTTATGAAAAAAAAAACCATAATAATAAAAACAACTTACCCAACAGGATTAACAGGATCAAAGCTCTTGGCAGCAACATGTTGACAGCTGTTGCTTGTGTGTGTGTGTGTGTGTGTGTGTGTGTGTTTTCAAGCAAGAGGTAGACAGTGCTACAGGCAGTGTGTGAGTGGTTTCACAAGTGAAGCCCCTCTGTGTGTGTCTGTAACCCTCTGTACTGGAGCACGTCTATACTGATGTTGCTTGTCTGTGCGCATGTGTGTGTGTATGTTGTGAATTCCTAGCCGTCTCAGTCTGTGGCAGCTTTGAATGAGTCTCTGGCGTGTCTCTACTGTGGTCTTAAGGGAGGGCAGCAGAGGGAGTGGCTTCCCAACATCCTGTGTTCACACTTTTCTCAAACCACACACCGTTTAAAACCATTGAAACAGGGTTTGGCAAGATTTTCCTAAACAAGAATTTATGGAAGTGATACAGGATAATAAATACTCATTAACATTTTTGTAAACAAGCATAAATTAAAGTGCATCTTGTGAAAAGCTGTAAAAAACATATCCATTATTAAGGCATTTCAACTTTAAATCATCGCTTTTGACTAAAATACGAGTCCATAATCCATAATAACGTCCTCCTTCAGTTTTTTGGGTGAAGTATCCTATTAAGGACCAAATTTAGCAATTATATTTTATTATATTATTATATGTTTCTTGTTCATGTTTCTTGCTGTTGTACTGTTTCATTTCTCTTCAGTGTTGCAAAGACATAATATTTCCTTGCTAATTTCTTTTTTTCTCCTTGCTAAATTTAGGATCAGGGTATTTTGGCCCAAGCTGTTTCAAGAAGCTCTTGAAGTTCTTCAGTTGGTGCTATTTTAGAGAATGACTGTTGTGGCCTCAGCGAGGAGATGTGACGTAGACAAGAGTTGACTCAAAGACATAATTATAGCTGGTGTATGTAGAAGAAATACTGCGTGTGTGATTTTAAACGTGATCCACAGAAGCTGTGGATCAAATCTCTACTTTTTTACTATTATTAAAATGAGAGCAGGCATTTTTTTTCATCAGATGTCCGTTCTGTTAATTGTTTGTTAAATGACTCATCTGTCAACATAAATAAGCATATAAACACATTGAGACACAATCGTTTATATGCTTTAGAATAGTGATAGTGGTCTGTGCTTCACTTCACAATAATATACTTTATTGTGCTATACTTAATAAATAAGGATAAGGTTGTTTTTTGTGACATTTTATGGTTGCAAATCTTTCAGCAGTTCAGAGTGCCCAAGCAATTATGGATAGCCTGTACATTATCACTTTATGTGCATACTGTAAATACAGCATGTAACTGTATATTGTATTGTTTTGTGTAGCTGTATTTTTTTGGCTATATACATAGATGCTCACAGCATTCCTTATTCTCCTGAGCATGACGCAAGTCCAGCTCATGTTTTAACCGGGTGTCACATGTCATTATATTATCTTAACGAGTTAACCTGATGGTTAATGGGAAACAAAGTTGGCTTGCTGTTCTCAATAGAGGCTTGAACCCAAGGCTCAGCTTGAGTTCTGAGTTTAACCCTCCATGCTGTACTACATAGAGGGAGAATAACAGAAATAGAGGAGGAGATGGGGAGGTGGAGGGATGCCTGGGACAGTGCAATGACTGCTTATTTAGGCTTGTATTGCTGATTGACAGGACTTAATGATTAGGCTCTTCCCAAACCTAGGTTTGGAACTGTATTTAATATTCTTTTCTGGAAGGGTGAGGTTGTTTATCTTGAGAATGGTTTAAGCTCTAACACATTTGCTCATATTAGGATCAGACAAGCTGTCAATAGGCCACTGTCACTAATAGAAGTTTCTCCACTCATGTAAATCACAGATTCACTAATTTTACTAAAAAAGGCACTCATTTACAGGTATTGTTGATGTTGTTCCAGACTGTGTGGATTTGTTCAGATAAACATGATTATATATGAAGGATTCTGCATTTCTTGAAACTAATTGCTGAGTTAAATGACTGAGGATCTTTCTGGTTCTACATCTAGTGTAGTATCAATTAAATGAGTTGAGTTTATATCACAACAGAAAGTAGAAAATGTTTCCATCCTCAGATCTCTTGCACGCCCCCATACTGAATGAATGAATCATTTTTCCTCCACCGAACTTGACTGTTTTCTGTGTGAATCTTGGGTCATGGAGAGTTCCAGTAGTTCTTCTGGAGTATTTGTGGAGACTGGGATGCAGTTCAATAGATGATTCACTTTTCCACAGTCTGTCCTTCCTGCAAGCTGTGGGACTTGGCAAATGCAGCAAATGTTTTTAGTTGTCTTCTGTTTCATGCTGGTTTCTGAGCACTAATTTGGTGATTGGGACCACTGTGCGAGAGAATTTGACAAACTGTTCTTGTAGATAGAGAGGTTTCTGGTGACCAGTTCTTCTGTAGCTCTGCTGCAGTTGAAACACTGTCCTCTCACACAAACAGTTGTCTTACAGGGTCTGCTTGACCTGGGATTTTTGTCAGGGAGTGTATTATTATTTCAATATGTATTATTATGATTATTTACAGAGTCACACTTTATTACACAGTTCACTATAACAGTGCTGTAAATCTCTCTATATCTCAGCAGTTCCTCTGCTGCCCTCTGTATTTCATTAATGAAAGTTCATTGTTATATCATAACATAATTGTATATAACAGTTAATATATAACTGTGCAAATGGTTTTTAAAAAGTAGCCTGAGCTGTTTAAAATGTTTTACATGTGTTGTGGTATTTCTTAATGAAGGATTGTGGACGTGTGTTGTTTTTGTGCTATTTGCTATTATTGTTTTTGTTATTTATTTGGATTAATGGCATGGAAAGCTAACAAATTCAGTTTATTAGATTTATGGTCATAAATAGTCATAACCTCCTGGGGTCACTGCTTTTTACAGATGAATAAAAAGGAAGTATTTATACAACCACAACACTCAATAAGCATCACTTGAGAATCAACAGGACACAACTGCAACAGAAATGATGTCCTGAAAAATTTGTCGTATTGACCATAATCAATCACAGCAATTAATTATTTGTTATTTATTTGATAGGGACAGAGCATGTTGATGAACACTTGTACAGAATACAAATGTAAAGAAGCCGGATTATAGCAGTAATGCTAATTTACGTAATTTAAAGCTATTTATCAAGGTTTGGCATTTGTTGCACTTGGTAGCACCCTTACCGAAAAGAAGTAGCCTACTTCAAGTTTTTTTTTATTTTTTTTTATTAATTACAAGTAAAGTTCAAGTATATTTGAAGTATACATCACATAGTAAGTATACAAATATCAGTTTGCTAGTATACTATTATACTCCTTTATAGAGTATTATAGGCCCACTTTCTAGAATACACAATTATATTTTTAAGTACTATACTTAGTAGTAAACTTTGAGTACACAACTAGTTTAGCTCTTTTTTTGCAGTTTGTACTATACTAAAATTTAACTTATAGGTAGTTTACGAATGAAATAGCTGTAGCATTTTAGTAAACTTTGAAGTAAAGTCTCAGTAAACCTCTTGTTTAGTAGTTTTATACTGCAAGTATACTCATACGTTTTCTTTAAGTGAACTTTAAATCATACTTTGAGTATACTACTATGTCCCTATTTAGGTTTTAATTTGTATTTTGTTGTATGAATATCTGAGCATCCAAAAAACATCCAAAGAAAGAACAGGGTATCTGCTTGTAAACAAACACATTTTATTCTAACTTCATGCATTTTGTTTTATTTTTAATAACACTTGAATGTTAGTAAGTTTCATAAATAATAACAATTATAATAATAATAATAAAAATAATAATAAACAAAGAAATAAACAACATTTAAAAAACTATGAATTTAATTCAGAATGATAGTCAAAATGTAGATGGTAGTCGATCAAAACCCCAGAGCTGTAATTATTACCTCTTCATGGGTCGACATTTCATTCCACAACTTTACACAGTTTTGATGCTGTTTATGTCTGATGATGTTCGTGCTGTGGAAGCATCTGTTGTTTCACTTTCTTCTTCGCTAGCATTTTGGAAATTCTGTACAAGATGATGTGTAACACTGGAAACATGGATCCCGGAGCACAAGCATGGCTCAAATTAGGATTTTTCTAAGTATGAGTCAAGTATACTTAAAATCCATTTTAGGTATATTTCTGAGAAGTGCTAAAAAAGTAGACAAACAGACTTATTTTTTCAGGCTGCACTGTTTCTTTTTGAGGTTTAGTCAACTGTGAGAAATGAGATACATCAATGTATAAAGGTATTGGAAAAACACTGTACTCAGTTTAAGGTGAAACCTCCACTCTAAGTGAGTGACCCTTTTTATCATTGGCTGTGCCAAGGCCAGTGGAACATATTTAGTGTCTTGGTTGATCACTTCAGTTTAACCACATCATTGTGCTGTGTGTGTGTGTGTGTTACATGACCTGGCTGGTGTCTTCCAAAGAACCACCTTAGACTTCTTTTCTTTTTTATTAGTTTAATTATTATGCATTTCAAAATAATCTGACAAAAAACTGTCATAAGCATTGAAAGCATTATAAAATAATTTCACAAAAATAACAATTAATTAGTAAATAATAGCTTTTATTGTTTCTCTTTTTTACTTTACTAGGATTTTTAAGCACTAGAAGCATATCTTCTAGTTAAAATGTCTTCAGTCAAAACCTATACGAATGATCCTAGATGCATGTGAATTTGACAGTTATAGTTATTGGACATTCACAGCAATATAAACCTACGTTTTTTACAGCATATTTGTTGAATGATCTGATATTGAATGTATGGATCTAGATCTACAAACAAGGAGCATCATCCCACGAAGTGCTTAAACCACAGCAGACATTGACATATAACTAAAAACATGTATATAAAATAGATTATGTGACATAATAATTATTTAGTAATAATAATAGACATTAATAATAATAATTTATAATGAACTTTCACCATAGATCAACAGATTTAAGACAGAGAGTAAATTTATTGCTAGATACAAGTATATTTTAAATGAAGCAGGTTTTCACACCAGACCTAATAACTGAATGACTATTTACCAATAAATGTGATAATGACATTTAATATGTGTCTGATTACACAGTCATAAACTCTATCTTTTTCCTGGTCTATACACAAATCCACTTTCTAAATTAGTCTAAAACAACAACAACAAAACATACAGTACTGTAAAGAATGACAAAAATCCTCAGTCTATAATACTCCTACATGCTACAATGTAAGGTAATTTATTCTTGACATAAGGTAGGCTACATTAAGCACACAATAAACTGTATGATATTTTAAAGCATTTTATATATTCGCAGAATGCCTGGTTTCTGAGGGTTTCACATAAATGTACCTTATTTTGATGTTAATCAGTTTAAGTCTTGGAATTTAGATACAACTCGTGTCCACTGAACATCAGCATTATACAAGTGTTTTTCCAACTGCTGGGTTTTTCCAATGGCACAAACTATAATGAGACAAAGAATTCAACAGTTATTAAATGTTACATGATCAATTGCAGAAATGCCAACTAATAGGCGAAATACTAAATTATGGAAACTACACAACTACAATGTCACCTGTCTATACCTGTCTAGAGCACTGATTATTATTTTTCTTTAAGAAGAATAACTTACCAATCAGCAGAATGAGCAGAAGTCCGTTCATCAGAGCAGATATGATGATAATAATCTGATATTGTGTTTGATTCTGATTAATAAACTCCAGCACTGTATGATTGTGACACTCAGTTAGTTGAGCTGATTCTGTAAAGAAAGAGTTCACAATTAATATAAGACTACTCCATTATAGCACAATGACTGCAATATCTGTAGAGTGGAGAAATCCATGGTGGGGCAAATTATGTCTTTATTTTCTAAAAAAATAAAAGTAGTCAATAGCATATTCTAAATTCTATAATTCTATAGAGTAAATGAACTCACCGTTGAAGTATATTCTGGTGCTGTTGCTGAGTTTTGGAGGTGTTTCTGTGTTCATACAGTAATAAACTCCTAATTCATCAGCAGTCACATTATTAATAACCAGACCATGTTTAAACTGCACGGAATATTTATTTCTGAAATTATTATTCAAGTAAAATGGTGATGTTGTAGCTGATGTTGTTCGTAGAATGACTGTTGGAGGATCTGCTGTTTTCAGTAAAATCCAATAAACCTTATTTACATCAAGATCACAGTTTATGATCACATTTGATCCCACATCAGTTAATAGATCTGACACTGCATACTGACAACAGATTAATACATCTGTAAAAATAAATAAATAAACGATAAAAAATAGATTAGCCTACCTGATTAAACACTTTGAAACTTTAACATAAAACAATTTATGAATAAGTGCATGTAAATACATTTGTAACATGTATAAACTCACAGAGCTGAAGCCGAATGCTGATGTGAATAAAAGACTTCAGAATTAAATATTTTCTCCAGATAAGACGAAGTCACTGCAGCTCTGAAGCAAAAACAGGAAGAAAAGTATTTCCCACATCAAGTCTGTGGTCGGATCTGGGTGACTCGGGTGGAAAAACTACAATTCACAGCCTCTCGAGGGCAGCACAGAACAACACTGCTGTATCTCATCTGTGCTCCCAACACAGTGCATTTTGCATGTCTTAAACAACTCATTCAGCTCTACAGCTCATACTCCAATGTTGTGTTCGAAATCACCCCCTATACCCTCATTCACGATTCCCTACATTATTCCACTAATGATGTAGTCGAAGGAGTATTGTAAATGAAAATGAGTGAGTGAACTCAGTCATGGAAACTAGTCTGTATAAACATCCATTAAACTATTAATCAATTTAAACTAAATGTATACATGTATACTATTATACAGTACCAAGAATCGACCAGTGGTTTGAAAAATTGATGAATTCTCTAGCTGCTGGATCGGTTGTACACTCATTATTTCGGTGCATTGTGAGAATGAATGAATTTACCCAATAATGTCACTATGGTTGCAGATGTGAGAGGCCTTCAGGAACATGATTGGGAACCAATGAGCTACAGACATGGTGTTTTACTTTACCTTTTACTAAATATGTTGGGAGCATTTTTATATTAATAAGTTTCAGACAAGATTGTTTTAACAGTGTAAAAACAAAAGGAAAAAAATATAATTTTTTTGTATATTAACTTTTACATATATGATAATTTTGTAAATTTTTGTAAAAATCCTAAAAGTGTTTTATTTTCTTGATTAAATGATATTGTGAATAGCAGATTTTCAGTGTGACCCTGATCAAGTCCTGTCAGTCGTTTGTCTGAGCCGTTCTGTTGAATATAGAACTGTTTATAAACAGTATTTTCATTGACTAATTTAATAAAACAGTCTGTGAAACATTGATGGTTACTTGCCACAAAAAGTCCACAGGTACAAGGACTTCCACAAAATACACATGGATGTGACTTTTTCTTTTTATTAAATTCATGAAGATACTACAGCTCTTTTTTTTTTTTTTTTGCTGCTGCTGCTGGTTCTGCATGCCTTCTCTCTCTCGTGCCAATACCTTCCCACACACCAAACTGCCGCCCCCTGCCCTAGATAAACATGAAGCTACTTTGACAGTTACAAGACAATTGTTAGATGCTCTTGTATTAAATGTGTGTCTACAGTATTTACAGAAACAAAGAGCATCATCTGGTGCATACTGTTAATATAATGTCTCCATATATTGTATCATTCAGTGTTGCAATATTTTATTAGCTTTATACACGTGTTTACATCAGAAAGTTTTAACCTGCTGTCACATGCCATTATATTAACTTCATACTCTTCTCTGAAAGGTGAAGTTGTCCATCCAGAGAAAGCTTGAATGGGTGAATTCACCCAAAAATGAAAATTAGGCTGTGGTTTACTCACCTCCGAGGCATCCTAGATTTATATGACTTTCTTCTTTCAGATTAATCCAGTTGCAGTTTTTGATCTTTCAAGCACTGCCATTGCAGTCAGTGGGTGTTGCACTGCTTCAGTCCAAAAGAAGTGAAATAAAAAATGCCCATACATAAAAAAAAGTGTCTCACATAGCTCCAGTGGTTGAACAAATGCCTCTTATATTGGCTTAATGCATTTTTGTAAGAAAAATTTACATTTTTAAAACATAATAATCACTTTAATGTAGCTTGCTCCAACAGTACACAGAAGCAGTTTTGGGAGCATGACGCATGAAATCTTGTGAAAACCAACGTTTATTTAAAGGAGCAATAAAAGCTAAATTTCCTTACTTTAGCAAATAGGAATAAAGGTCTCTTCTGTAGTGAATGCATGTGTTTGGTAAGAAAAATATCCATATTTCAACTGTTATAAACCCTTTTCTCTCACTTCCGAAGCACAAAGGCGCAGTACACGCGCCTCTGAAACATGTTGGTTTCGCAAGTTTGTTAATAAGAGCAAATGAAGCAAAGTTTCATTACTTTAGCAAAGGAAAACATTTCGGTTACGTATGGTAACCCTTGTTCCCTGAAGGAGTGAATGGATACGTCGCGTCGGTGACTGACTAATTGGGATATCGCTTTGATAGACCAATCTACTTTGATTGTAAACTAAACGAGCCAATGCACATTGGCATGCAATTATTGCAACCAGCTGCCGCTGATCACAGCGTGAGTATAATAAGGCAGCAGTTTCAATGCATACCAGATTTTTGCTAAGGAGCCTAGCCGGTGACCGGCGGCTCAGCGGTGGTACAGCAACCGTGGCGATGGGACATGGTGTCTCCATTCCCTTCTTCAGGGAACGAGGGTTACCATACCATTACCATTTCTCTCTCTACGTCACATCATTGACTGACTAGTTGGGATCCCTGCGAAAGCACCATGGGTGCTGCCCCTTCCAGTGCCCTGTGTGAACCGCCTGTGCCCCTATTAGGTGTAGGCTGGGGCTCGTAACAAGTAGTTACACTCACCACTGTCAAAGCACTACCTCACTGCGTGAGATTGGATAACACTAGGAAACGTACCAATTCCACTTGGAACAGGGACACAGCTGAAGCCCCAAGCTTCCCAAAGGAAGGTTTTCGGAAGGAAATACACATATAGAATCCTAGTTAGATGTATATGGTGAAATTTGAGGTGATTAAAGCCCTCTTGAGAAGGCAGAAGTCTGCCAGGGAAACAAGGGCTATACACATATGAGTACTGCTTAGGTCTCAATATGGAACCCAGCCTTCCATGGTTCTCATGGATTCATCATGAAAGCTTGGCACCGGACATTCCAATGCATCCAGATGCCTAGGGGGATGGAGGATCTCAACAGGATCTACAGTACGGACATTCTGGAGAAGTTTTAGCAAGCCGTCACTTATTGCGGCCTCTCTGTGCCACTACCCATTAGAGGTGAGAATAGGATACCGGCTCTACGTGAAGGCTATAGAACCTAGCGAACGCATTAGGGGTACCACGAGCCAGCGCACTGGAGGATGCAACACTTCTAGCTGAGTGAGCTCAAACCTGAACGGGCAGGTCATACCCTGTGCCTGATAAGCCATGGTTATGGCATCCACAATTAGGGTTGGGTACCGAAACCTGGTGCCAAAATCAGATCTCCATGTGGAGCACTGGCTATTGTCAGACTGCATGTGCATTCAAAAATTTTACTGGATTATTATTAAAATTAATGGCAAAATGAACTTTTGGAAATGTAAACTGATCTTTCCTGCTGACACACCAGTGTTAATTTTGACACGAAATTTTAATTTAGTTTTAGTCTTAGTCTTTTGACTATAATTCTTTTTAGTTTTAGTCAAGTTTTAGTCATCTGATTTGTTTTAATTTTAGTCTTATTTTAGTCGACTAAAATTGCTTGGTATTTTAGTCGACTAAAATTGCTTGGTATTTTAGTCGACTAAAATAAGACTAAAATCAATAACAGATTTACTAGACAATTTTTTACAGCTGGTATAGGAAACAAACTTAACCAAAATATATAATACACAAATTCAACTTTATTTCAACACAACTGTGTCTTTATTTCGATTCAAAAGCTTTTATGCAGCAACAAACACTGTCATGATAATGTAAACAATAACTAGCTGCCAATTGACCATCAATAAAAGAAAAAAATAACGTTAGGTCTGATCATTAATTTTTTTACAATATTGCTAGACAAATTAATACCTTATAAAATCTTGTTACTTTTGTTTACCTGACCTTAAAGCTTACAGCTGAGCTGAACAATAAGTGCATACATTTAAAGTAAATATTTAATAAGTTGGCAGCTAGGTGGATAAAAAAAGTAACAAGATTTTATAAGGTATTCATTTGTCTAGCAATATTGTATGTTTTAAATACTACAATATTGCTAGATTTGTATGTATAATGATAGGATGTGAACATTCATGTTTCACATGACTAATATAGAAATATTTGTGATATTGTCAACAAGTAGAACATTATAAAATATACTAAACATTAGTATTAATCAAATGTATTTATCATGATATTACGTATTAGTATTGTGCTCGCATCTAATTTGAAGAAGGGGCTATTTTACAGTACTTTTCAGTTCGTAATATTTATTTATTTAGCTCAATAAACAAAAGAACATCGTTGTAAAATTACATTTGAGAAAATGTCCGGGTGGCTCGTCTGTAAATGTCTTTTCAAATTGGTTGTGTTCTTGCCACGAATGAGCGCTCTGCGTGCTTTACACTTTGTTTTGTTTTGTTCGTCGTCAAACGTGAAGTGAGCTGTGGACATTTTGTCGCTCTTTTAGACAGTAGGGACTTTAAGCAACAGCTGCGAATGGAACGGCTACAGCGACCGGAAGTTTGCCGTCACACCGCTGTAGCCAAGAACGTAAAAGTCACTAAGCAACGGTAAAACAGAACAGCGCAACGCAGCATTAATTCATTTATTGAGATCCAAAAAAATATATAATTTAAAAAAGCAAGAGAAGGATTGCTTTTGGCGTTAAATGACAATCTTTTGTCAGAAGAGGAGTTTTTAATATTGTATGATGTAAATAAGTCTAAAAACATAACATTTATTTACCTAACCTCTCACGTTGTAGCGACTCCGGCAAATCAGCTGTTCTCTCGTAGTAGACCGTTAAATTAGAACGTCACAAAGTAGCAGTTAAATTCGCGCAGGCGCAATACAACGCCAGAATGGCGTTGCCGTTCCACCAGAGGCTGTTGCTTAAAGTCCCTATCACCTCTTCGAATGCCGACTTTCCGGGAGCTCATAAAAACTGAAAACCTTCGCTTCACGTCTCAATAAGTCAGGCTCTGATTGGTTCTCCTTTCTCATGCAGTCTGTTCTGTTTTGCCGGTTCTTTTGCTCATTCCTCGCATCTCTCCCGTCTGCTGATTTGATTTTCGTCACAGTCTATTTTCGTCTCGTCCTTTATTCGTTGACGATAATGTCAATCAATTTAGTCATAGTTTTAGTCTCCATCAGTGCCTTCTATTTTAGTTTTCGTTTCGTTTTCGTCGGCAAAAATATATTCGTGACGAAAATAATGACGAAAATATTTAGTCAACGAAATTAACACTGTGACACACTACAGCAAAAGATATAAAAAATTGCTTAAAACCCTTTTTTTGGGTGAAAATACTAATGTGCCTAAGACTTTTATACAGTACAGTACTTTACAAAGGACGTTGTTGCTACTTTGTGAAGAATGACCATACAGTTACTCACAGAACTGATTAAAGACAGTGACAGACAGCACAAAATTTTAACTAAATATCTGAGTGATTGATAGAGATACAGTAGAAACATTATGTGTGGTTTTGTATTAAACAATGACCCAGATCATGAAATACATTTATTAGCCTTAGAGTAAAAGAATCTTGGGAAATGAGAGTGTGGCAGAGCAGGAACTATAGGGTGAGGCGGAGCATTAATTGCACTCATGCTCAGCACTCCGGTTGATATCACTTTCCAACTATGCCACGTTGGGAATTTCGCCCAAGGAGTTTAAAGACACACACAGGTTCTATTCACCAGCTGAGTCAGGGACAAGCGTAATCATACTAAAATATTTTATCGACAGTAAAAAAAAAGAGCCAGACAGCCAGACAGCCACACTCATCTCATTTAAGAAGTTCAATTATTACTGGCAAGGGAATGGGAGCTTACCAACAGGGGCAGTAACAGATAGAAGATCACCATTAAATAATGAAAATCACCTAAGTCACTGTGCAAACACACACACACACCAACTAATGTCAGTGAGAAGCACAACACACAGTGAAGGATGCCACCACCCAAGAAGGTCACTCGTCTGCCCCCGTGTACCCAGATCCTGCCAACAACAAGAGAGCAATGGACATTTAGAGCTTAATTAATCATAGCTCCAGACAGGAACCAACTATTTGGTCCCGCCCAAGTCTACACGAATCAAAACCCTATTTGACAAGAAACACAAAGCATGAACAAACTCCAACTTCAAAAACCACTATAATCAAATAGTTAAAGAGCCACACAGATGGGAAATCAAAAATTACCTGTATTACAGTGTATGATGTAGCTGTCCATCAGTGTGCGAACAATGTGCAAAGTAATTAAACCAAAAAGTACACGATTTATAAAGTTATTGGCTTCTAAAGTAAGGAGTCGACTCTGAATTGCTGAAACGAGTCGTTATAGATTTCAAATCTTTTGCCCATCTCTATGTACGTCACTAGGAACACTTTGCATAATAATCTCCGCCTACCGTCTTGGGAGAAACCAGTCCCTCCAGAAAAACGCGATTATGCAATCGCGTGATTTAATGCATAATCAGCCAAGGCCGCATATTTATGCGGGGGTCTCATTTTTTCAAATACGCCACACTTTTGCCGCATAAATTGCCGATTTCAGGAAGCAAACTATGCGGAGGTAGCATGATTTCATAATAATAATAATATTCGTTGCAAAAAAGTCACATATATCTTAGCAGAAAGTTGAAAAATGTTGCGTTTACTTCACACAAGTAAATCGCCATTATTTTCCAATGGGAACCTTAGTGACGTAATTGCGCGACGTGAACATCATCTGTAAAGCCCGCGGTGAAACCAGGGTGAAGGACACAAATCATTCTCATCTGCCAACAAAAATAAGCGCAAAAGACCGCGCGAAGGAGTTACCCGGTGTGTCAATGGGGGCAAATTATTTTGAGAGAGGGATGAGGATGAGGTTGGCAAATGATAGGCCAGTGTTAGAGGCTACGTAGTTAGTTTTCATTTTCACAGTGGACTGTTGTAGTTTCATTCAGAAGTTGATGCACCTCTACAGTTGTAAGATTGTACTTTTTTGTTTCAGAATAGTACCAAAACCTTACAGTTGTAAGTATATTAGTAGCTAGTATGTAAAATAGTTTACGTTGCAGAAGAGATTGCACTTGGCAATTCCTGTAAAACAGCATTTGTATAGGATATTTGTGTGTATATTTTATTTGCATTCATTTTTACAGAAGTTGTTGAATATTTCTTTTGTAAAGCTAGAGAACTTGTTTGACTCAACGTTTTGTAAGTTTGAGCCATGTGTTAATTAAGGTCTGAAATAAAACAGAATGAGAACTTAAATATTCTGTGATTTAGTATGCTTGCTTATCATAGGAAGTCATAAGAAATGACTCATTACAGTAAAGTGAGAACAGGGTGTTGGGGGGGGGGGGGGGGGGTGACCTTTTTTTCTCTTTTTCATCAAACCGCAGTTTTTGCAAGTTCCCACAATTTCATCGCATAAGATTGCAAAAATATCCCGCATATTCCATCGCATTTTTTAAGAAAACCTGCCGCAAAATCAAGGATTTTTGCCCACAACAATCACAAAAATAATCCGCGTTTTTCTGGAGGGACTGAGAAACGGATCTCTGACCTGCCCCACCCCCCCACACAGACGCTCTGTTTGGTGTAAGAGCATCATGTCGAGGAGACCGTTTGTTTTATTATCACTGCCAAAGAATGAAGATCAGAAGAACCAATGGCTAAAATTCATTTTCACCACAATACCAGAGCAGTACAACAAATCCCTTCTGTTGTGTTCACAACATTTCACTGATGACTGCTTTTCTAATCTCGGTGAGTACAGCGGGATTTTCAAAGCGTTTGGCCATAAAAGATTAGAACAACGAGCATCTCCGAATCATAACGCGAAGTATGATTATGAAGTTACATGTTTGTTTTTTCCCGAGCGTCTTATCAGTATGTGTGCTGTCTGCAGCCTGTCTGCGCTGATCGTCATGTACAAACACGTCATTAAAATGAAGTGTAACCCCGTGAATACTCAACGAAGAGACATGAGAGAGATATCTATAGAAAGCTTGACATGTCTACTTTAAAACTAAACAAGTGCTGCTAACAGATATTCTGTGATAAAGTAATCCATAAGAAAACAACGCGATGTCTGTTTTTCACGTCTCCCTTCATTATATCTAATGTGACCACACCCCCACGATGAACGCGCTATTCAGATTCAAACTGAAGCGTGCGGCTTGAATAAGCACACACAGAAGAAAAAGCAGCGAGACTGTTCAAGTTTTTTATTTTACAGTTTGCTTCGCGATGAGAGGAATAAGACATAATTCATCCCAAACAGATGCTAACCTATGATGCTAACGCATAGTTTACCGTGGAGGTGTGTGCGGAACAACCAATCAAACCTGACTATGTCAGTTGACCAATCAGAACACAGTATGCTACCGAAAGGTGGGGTTTAAGGAAACTGAATCTTTTAAACAGCTTTGCGCGAACCTTTTGGGGATCTCTGAGAATTGAGGTAATTTTAAAATGATATTTTGACAAAATGACAATGTTTTTTAACCTTGGATGGATTTAAACCTAATGTACAGGACTTATAAACAGTGATAGGAAGCTTAGAATTTTCATCTTACTGGCTCTTTAAATTGTGGCAATATAGCTCAACCATAATAATGGTTAAATTAAGTCAATATATTCAAATCACAATAACGAATTGAGACCAAAATACCAAAGTCAGAAATACCAAACCATTTGAAACCAATTAAAGAAATAAAATAAAAAAAAAGAAAAAAAAGAAACTTGAAGCTCATTGGAAGCATATCAGTTCCGTGCTAAACATGGAATAACCCAATGGAAACAGAACAGCAACTTTGAGAAGGCACAGAGCATCGCAGTTGATCAGAATGCCGCCAATGCCTTTATCACGTGCCTAAAAACAAACAGAAAATGTTACACTGCCATTCATTCTCTCCTGACTTCCGGCTTGTTGAAGTATACTCACGATAGAATGTTGCACTGGGATTAATATCCCGAATTCTCACGACACATGTGGCCAGATATCCCAGATAAACTCACCAGCGGAGAGAGCAAATAGACTTTAAACTATTGTAAAGCATACAAATTATTACCCACCCAGTTAAAGCAACCTCATTACACAAACATCGTATACATACATGCTTTCCTTACTGGCTCAACTGTCCACATTCAATTCTCCAACCTGCAACACACCAGTAAATGGCACAGTCAGTGGTTAAGCTTCAGGGGTCTTAATGACTAACAATAGCTGTCAACTCTCCACTCCAACACAAGCAGTATGGCGCATCAATGATGTAACGACCCCGGAAAATGACACACACCTGCAGCTTGCACCCCGTGCTCTTATGCACCCATGTTTAGCCAGTCCATTGAAATCATGAAATTAGGAAGGGGAAGTAGCCCATCCTGCCACAATCTTCCCCTCCCTTTTGCATTTGTGCCCCCTTGATGATGGACCCAATACTGAGCCACCAACACCCTCATGACCAAGGCCTGACATAAACAAGACTGACATACCAGCAGTGGTTACCTCAGAGCCAACGGTGATCCTTTTTCCCAACTATCCTACTGTCAAGGGAAGATGGTGCAAGTTCCTATGCCAACCAGCTCCAATTCGGCCTGTCCGCTGAGGGGCGACCACTCAATCACCCTGGAAGGTAGAAGACACTGTGGGTTCCATTACCACCAGTCCCCTGCCCGGTTCGCCTAACTCTCCTCCAACTGCACCTACAAAGGGGTTATCTGATGGCAAACCATTCGTACCAGAATTGGCTCATGCTGGATGACCGGTCGCTCGAGCAACGCAAGGGGTCTCCGGCACCAGCACAACCAAGTCCACATCATCTCCCTCATTTACCTGGGGTTCTTCGCGATCTTCTACCCCAACACTAAGCAGACCATTCGGCAGGACATTTTTCTGGCCACAAGCCTTCAACAATGAGTGCTGGACACATCGGACTTTGCTCAGATCCTGCACAGGTGCAATAGTGTACACCACACCTCCCGCCGGAGGAGGACAAATCACTTGGAACAACACCGGGCTCCACAAGTCTTTAATCTTATGATGCCCCCTAAATGCATGATCTTGTAAATAAATAAAAAGACCTTCAATAACACCGACATCTAATCAACTCACTAGTACATTCAACTCCCTGATGACCATGTTGTTGATGCAGCTGTCTAAAACATCCTGCTTCATTAAATCGGGCAATACTAACTGATAACAATCTTCTCCCCCATCAAGACGGAAAATTTGGAGATACAGAATTCCCTCCTTCTATACCAATCAATCCTACTGTTGCAGCAGAGTAAGAACTGGCTTAGCCAGCTGGCGCCGCTCTTTGGGCATCGGCGCTTACCTGTTCCTCAAAACTTCAACAACGGACCAATGATGGAATCACCCTCCTGCATAGCGCGCAAGTCAGAGGCAGAGTAACTGGGTAAAACACTCATCTCATTTGCCATGACCTGCACAAAACCACGTGCCCTTACAGTTTGCTGTAGTAACTCAGGCAGCAGGATACCCACGACCAAACCAGTAATATCATCCAGATGCATGGGGCTCTGTCAGGACAGAGCATCCGCATTGCCATTTCTCCTCCCAGGCCTATACCTCACCACAAAATCAAAAGGCAGCCAGCTCAGCAGCCCAGCGCTGTTCAGTGGCCCCAATCTTTGCCTTGGTCAAGTGACTCAGGGGGTTGTTATCAGTAAACACCAGGTACTTATGTCCCAACAGATACTCCCTGAATTTCTCCACCATGGCCCACTTGAGGGACAGAACCTTACATTTTAATGGAACTATAATTATTTATGTTATGCTCCGTGGGTCTCAGGCTTCGGCTGACATAAGCTATGGGTTGCACTTTCCCATCAAGTTCTTGGGAAAGTACAGCACCCAAGCCACCATGACTAGCATCGACCTCCAAAATGAAGGATCGGGGAAACTCTGCATAAGCTAATACGGGTACAGGGATTAATTTACTCTTCAATGTCTCAAATGAATCCTAAAACTGTTGCATCCACTCCTGAGCTAAACTCCTTTTTGCTGACTTATCTCCAGTAACTGCAGTTACCGGTCTATGTAGAGGAGCTGCCAACTTAGCAAAACCCTCAACAAAGTGTCTGTAATAGCTTGCCAACCCCATCAGAGACTGTTGTTAGACAAGGCCACTGTGCCACAGCTTTGTGTCGATATGACATGCCCCAAGTATCTTACCTCCCATTTGAAAAAGTCAAATTTCTGCTATTTTACCTTGAGCCCTTCCCTCTCCAAATGGCCCAAGACCAATTACAACCTCTCTAAATGCTGGGCTACCGAAGCGGAAAACTCAAAAATGTTGTCAAGATATAACAGCACTGACTGACACTGCTGGTCACCGAATTAACACTCCATCAGCCTCTGGAACGTAACTTGCAACATTACAGAGGAGGAACGGCACTGTACTGCTCTCACAACACATGGACATAATCCAGCACCGATATATCATGGGAAATTAAATGAGTACGACCTAGAACTCCCTCATCACACGAAAACGCTGCTTGATACTTCTGTACGAAAACCCTAACATGACAGACAGACAAAACAGATAAATCAAGAGACTCGATTTGTTTAAGCAAAGAAGACTCCCCCTGAACTATGGGATTGTACTGTGGCCACTGTTGCCTTAACTTCAACAACCCCTCGTGGCAGGCTAACTAGATAGACTTCTGTCAAACTTCCCACCATGGTGGTAGGGCGGAGCTCCACATCAGTTGTGCCAACGCTTACCATGGGCACATTTACGGTACCTCGCTCGACCTATACCAAGGCTGGTGAGGCCAAGAGCCCAGTGGGAAGGCCCGAGTCAGGGGGCTCAAACAACACAGTTCTGCCCTCAAACTGGGCTGAACAGGTTGCAGCAACCCATTTAATTGTGCCTCCGGGGATGCGTTTCACTCTACGCCAATGCATCCGCACCCGCACCGAAGGGGAAGTAGCCCATCCTGCCAGAAGTGCATCCAAGGAGCGTGTGAACACTTTGGAGTTATTTTAAATATTTTTAATGTTCTTTAATGTTATCCATAGTTTTTTGCGGCTCTTTTTTTTTTTAGGCATCGGCACCGTTCACCAATGATGAACTGCCTTTAACTGTCATTTTTCATTATTAACACACTGTTTTCCTAATTAATGTTGTTCAGTTTCTTTGACGTAATCTCTTTGTTTAAAGCGCTATATAAATAAAGTTGACTTGACTTAAAAGTATTGAAATGGCACCGGTATCAAAAAAAGAAAAAAGAAAAAAAGAAAAAGAAAACGAAACTCAACCCTATCCACAATCCAGTGGACCATCCTCTGCTTAGAGATGGCATTCCCCTTCTGCCGGCCTCCATAACAGTCAAAGAGCTGGTCTGAGATCCTGAAGCTTTGGGTCCGGTCTACATAGCATCTCAATGCCCGGATGGGTAAGAGCAAAGCCAGGGCTGGGTCTGCCTCCTCCAGGGGCAGCACTTGCAGGTTCAACACTTGGTTTATGAAGGGTGTAGTGGGAACCTTGGGCACGTAGCCATGCCGGGGCCTCAGGGTTACCTGGGAGTCAGCAGGCCCAAACTCTTGGAGCGAATCGTCGACCAAAAATGCATGCAGGTCGCCTACCCTCTTGATTGAGGCAAGGAGCAGAGTTTTCAATGAAAGTTTTGTTTTGTTCTCTCTCCACATTCG
Organism: Carassius auratus; assembly: GCF_003368295.1. NCBI lineage: Eukaryota > Metazoa > Chordata > Actinopteri > Cypriniformes > Cyprinidae > Carassius > Carassius auratus. The sequence continues at coordinate 20,102,578 of NC_039264.1, forward strand.
TCACTAATCACGCAATGCTGGCATATCAAGACATCCAACGGAATGGTTTCCATGTATGACAGATAACTGAAATGAGAAAAAAAGTTTTAAATACGTTTAAAATATGGATATTTTTCTTACAAAAACTCATGGATTCAATACAGAAGGCCTTTATTCACACCCCAGAGCCATGTGAGGCAGTTTATATTATGAATGCGCAAACTTTATTTGACAAATTGAGGAATGATTGAGCTTGGAATAGCCACGACAATTTTCAATATAAATACGACTGGATTCCTCGGAAAGAAGAAAGTCATATACACCTGACTCGAGGGTGAGTAAGTTTTAATTTTTGGGTCAAGTAACCCTTTAAATGCATGAAAATGTTCCCCTTTTTGCATCTAGTTTGGTATCAATTAGTCGAGAAAGTCTAAGTGATGACAGAAAAAAAATATATATACTTTTTACAGAGTAATAACACAGTTATAACATTGTAACACTATAACACTGTAACATGGTAATTTTAATTATAAATGTCATTTTAATCAGTAATACATTGATGTGATACTGGACATTTGCTGGTAATGACATACAATTAATTTGAATGTGTGGCGGCTAATTCATACAAATTTGTAAGACCTCACTCGTATGAATTCGTATGAATTTGTACAAATGACCTACCCCTTACCCCACCCCTAAACCTACCTGTCACTGGGGTCTAGACAAATCGTACAAAATCATATGAGCGAGGTCATACGAATTTGTACAAAATAGCCACCTTGTGACACACATATGATTTAGTCGTGAGATAGCGTTGGTAGTTCCTCTGCTGTCTTCTGTATGTCACTGATAATAGTTGACTGCAGAGAAAACTTGCACCAGCATATCTAGTTTAAAAGTAGTCTAATTTATTTAGATTTGTACATGTGCTAATGTATTACTTTAAAGTAAAGATTTGTGGATGTGTTTTATCCTGACAGTCTTCTGGTTTTGTTATTGAAACTATCCTGATTTTAATAATTTGCATTGATGGCAATAGTTTTCTGAAGAAGCATAGAAGACAAAGAGACCCTCAAAAGAAGTGAAAAGGAAATTTATGAAATCTGTCTGCAATCCCAGGATCAACTGAGCACAGACTCTGCGAGTGTTAATTCTCCACTTGACTGTCAGTATTGAGTCACTTACTTTTATGGCACTGGAGTTAAGAGACACTTCAAACTCAAGAGAGAACTCCACAGGAGCTGAGTATTTAGAACACTTCAGTGTGTCAGTGTAACATTACTGAGATTTGCTATAAACATGGTACATCTGTACACGAGGTTACATGTGGCTACCTGGTTTCACACCTTGGTCTTGTAGGGGGACCTAATACTTTAAACAGTACTGTGGAGGTTTAGCTCAAGGGCCCTTGTGAAACTGGAAGTAGGCTGCTTCTTGTATGATTGGTGGGAAGCAGGGGCCGCCCAGATCACAACCACAAGTTCTGTATGTCTGCATTTTGTATGATTTTCTAAACACGTACCATGATGTTCTATGGAAATGCAATGAACATGAATCATAGAAATACTTCCATCTAATGCATCAATGTGTGAAACTTGACTTTTATAAACAATATTAGCCAATCTATATGGAATATGTTTTCCAATTTATTTAAAATCCTTATATTCCATCAATCCTTCTTCAAACTGCAATAAGTATAATACTTAATTTTATGTTCTTTTTACATTTTTTCTTTTGCTTTTCCCCATGAGCCCTAGATCTTCACCACCCACATCTTCACTATGATAAAGCTTTATTATTTATTTATTTATTTTTTAGTCTCTGAGAAAGACACTATAGATCTATTTGAAACGGCTTTGACATTTGGCATCTATTCAAAGCAATAAAAAGCAATAAAACAAAGAAGAGTGAATGTGTAATAGCACTCAGTATCAAATGATTTGACAGTAAATATGTAGACCTAGTACATCAACAGCCAGCAAGCTGCAACGCTGCACGGTTTCCACTTGAGGTTTAGACAACTGTGAGAACTGAGATACATAAACGCATAAAAGATATCAGAAAAAAACTGCTCCGAGTCTAAGGTTAAACCTCTACTCTAGACAAAGTTGACAGACCCTGTTTGTCATTGGCCAAACAAGGGGAACATATTTATGGTTTTGGTTTAGCACTTCAGTTTAGTTTAACCACACTGTGTAGCGTGTATTTTTGTATGCAGTGTTTATCATAAAGGGCCTATGCACACACAAAATAGGCCATACAACCTCATAAGACTTTTATTAGGTTTATTATTAATTAAATTATTTACCACTGTATCTGACAAGGATGGTTCAGCGTTCAGCATTTCGTACTAAATCCATAAAAGTCAGAAACATATTGTGACTTTATTTAATATGATGCTAAAATTGCATTTACTACTTTTGTTTTTATTTAAATACAATTCTGTTTACATTATATATTTCCATGACATTTTTATATTAAAATCTATAGTAAATATAATTGTAAATTGAATATAGATCAAAGAGTTAAAGGGATTAAAGGGAGTCATATTTATTTTGTTTAATAAAAAAAAAACAATGTTTTCCATCCAGAAAATATTTACAGATTTACATGAATAAAACAAATTACATTACATTAAAATACAGATTAATTCATACAGGTATAAATAAAGCATCTTAGCAATATAAGCAATTCTCTCTATTTAAAATTTAAAAAAAGAAAAAAATAATTGACCATTTTCTAGATATTTCTAAGTCTTATAGGTCAAAAAGCATTTAAAAACTCAAACAAACAGGCTCCACAACAATTATAAATGTTCACATTCTCTAGATCCTATAGATTACAGACCAAAGTATGATTACTAACAGAAGTTTCAACCAGTTTTTCTAAAGATACAGTTATTGTAAAACAAAGTTCTTCCAACTGAGAAATGACAGTAGACCAACTAGTAAACTAAAACACTCTTAAACACACGTATGTGACCCTGGAACACAAAATCAGTCATTCAGGTGACATTTTTGAAACTGAGAATTATACATGATCTCAGGGCCGTGCACAGACCTTTTGAGGGGCATGTGCTGAAACTGAAAAAGGGCACCCCCCCCCCCCCTTTTTTATATCAAGATTATTTATTAAGCCTGCATAAAAGGAAGAAATGGTCACATATTCATGACAAATTCAATAACACAAAATAATAGTCTCAAAAGTCATTGGCTCAAAAGTCCATGTATTGAAAATTGGATATTTATTTTCTATTGATAAGCTGTATGTTTTCCTGAACATTATTAGAATGATTTTTGACGTAAGTACTATATAAACTTTTAGACCTTTTTTATCTTTAGAGAGCAAAATGAAACAGTAATATTATAAAAATCACATTCAATCAAATTAAACATTTGTAATTCATTAATAAAAATAAAATAAAATAAAAACTCGATTTTTTACACTATATTTTTACAAATATTTCTACAGACCGATGTAAGACTGTTAGGTTGACTGTTATCTTGGAGGTTAATTTTATCTAACAGTCTGTGGTAAGACTTTTACATGAACATAAAGAAAGTAGCATCAGAGAGTCATGCACGTCTTTATGATTTCGGCAGGTTTAGAGCAGCATAGGTGCTGTTCATTTGGCTCGACCGAATATTTCTGCGCGTCATGGAAAAGTCCACCGCAGCGTACTGAAAGAACAATGAAGGAACACATTTAGCATTTCAGAAGTTAGTGGTCCCTGTAGCTAAATTTATTTTATAAAATACTATAGCTGTAACAATAGGTCAGCAAGAATCCTCACTTCCAGAAACAGAGTTCCCTATCTGTCGGTCACTACGAGTTATGTCGACCGACAAATGGGGTCTCACTTGGGAGGCCAATCATCTCTGATTTTAAGAGAAAACGCCAATGAAATTGGCAAGTGGATTAACACACCACTCCCCGTGCCAGCGGGTATAAATAGGGCGACAGGTGCATCCACTCATTAGATTTTTGCTTCGGAGCCGAGTAGTCGATGAAGAAGATCACTACAAAGCCATTCATCTTTGTTTTTGGTAGAGCTGTTCCTGGTCGGTGTGACGGCGCGTTACAGTGGTGTCCCTGCGAGCGGCGATTCCCCTGGGCGCTTCGGCTAAAAGAGACAGTTCTCTAAAAGAGCAAATCACGGACGATTCGCATCTTTTTCAAGATGCCGTTTCGTCCGTGTCCTTCTGGATGCGGTCGTTTCCTGTCTTCGGTTGACGGTCACGAGCGTTGTCTGCAGTGTCTGGGCGTCCAACACGCTGAGGCTGCGCTCGTGGATGATTCATGCGTCTATTGTGGGCGTATGAACATGGCAGCGCTGCGATCGCGTCTCTCACTCCTCAAGGGGAGTGCAGCAGACCCCTCTGTCGCCACCCGTCCCGGTCTCTCTGGCTCGAGCAGAGGGCCGCCGGCTGGCGCTCTGGGAGATCTGAGGATTACAGTGAGAGCTTCTCCGCCGGGCCACGCCCCACGGACCTCTCACTCCTCCCGCAGTGCCTGTCCCGTGCAGCTGCCGATTGATTCTGCTGGGCCGTCTCACGGCGGTCCCAGCGTGTCTTTCGGTGCGCCGCCCGAAGATCAGATGTCGATTGCGGCATCGGGGGATGGGTTATCGACCTCTGAGGATGAGGGTTCGGCGGGGCTGCCCCCCTCGGGTGTTGTCGCCACTGCCGAATCTGACTTGGAGCTGTCGGCCATGCTTGCCCGGGCAGCCGTGAGTATCGGGCTGGAGGTGACCACACCGCCCAGTCCCGAGCCCTCGCGGCTGGATGATTGGTTTATCGGCGCGGGACGCGGCTCACAACCTCGTTCTGCTCCGGTGCCTTTCTTCCCGGAGGTGCATGAAGAGGTGACGAAGTCGTGGACGGCCCCTTTCACGGCCAGAAGCCGCTCGTCTCCCTCTTCCATCCTCACCACCCTCGACGGCGGGGCAGCCAGGGGGTACGTGGAGGTTCCCCAGGTGGAGAGGGCGGTTGCGGTGCACTTGTGCCCGCAAAACGCCGCCACTTGGAGGAATCGTCCGCGTCTCCTGTCCAAGGCCTGTAAGCTGTCGGCCGCGCTCGCTGCCAAGGCTTACAGTGCTGCGGGCCAAGCTGCCTCTGCCCTGCATGCCATGGCTATCCTGCAGGTACACCAAGCCAAGGCACTCAAAGCTATGCACGAGGGTGGTACCGACCCGGGGTTGATGCAGGAGCTGCGCACGGCGACTGACTTCGCCTTACGGGCGACGAAGGTCACGGCGCGGTCCCTCGGGAAGGCGATGTCCACGCTGGTGGTCCAGGAGCGGCATCTCTGGCTGAACCTGGCTGAGATGAGAGACATGGACAAGGCTCGCTTTCTCGATGCTCCCATCTCCCAGGCAGGCCTGTTCGGCGACACTGTCGAGGACTTTGCCCAGCAGTTCTCGGCGGTGCAGAAGCAGACTGAGGCCATCCAGCACATCTTGCCCCGACGTGTCTCTCCGGTTGCCACCGTTCCGTCGCGGGTAGCGCCTCAGCCTGCTCGTCGCCGTGGGCGCCCCCCTGCGTCCTCCACACCAGCTCCGCCCCGTGCCGAGAGTTCTTCGAGGCCGGCGCGTCGAGCCCCGCGCAGGAGAGCGGCACCCCCCGTGTCACTCCCGGCCGCGAAGTCCTCGAGGAAGTCGACCAAGCGGCCCTGACACGGGCAACTCGGAGATGCGGAGAACTGCTCTTCAGGAGATGGCGAAGACAGCGCCACTCCTTCCCCCGGAGGAGGGCCGGGCGGAGAATCTTCAGTTTCTGTTTTGTTCTGTTCCGCCACTGGCCACATTTTCAATAAAAGAGCAAATTCTCCTTCCTCCGAGTTGCAAGGCTCGTGGCTTGACAATGAGCGACGCACAGCTTCCTCACTCTCACCCACGACGCCCCCTTTCGCCAGCGGCCAAGAGGTCGCGGTTCGGAGACGCAACGCCTCTCCACGCGTCTCTGGCCAGTTCCTCCGGGAACACGAGGAGTGTGGTTGCGATGACCCAGGACGCAGTGCCTTCTGGGCCTTCCGGCATGAATCCCCATCGCTGCACCACTGCGGGTATGTCGACTGTCCCTTTGGTGCCACTTGTACGGTATCTGGGAGCGTGGCTTGCGCTGCCCAACCCGTCACGCTGGCTCATCCGGACGGTTCGACTCGGCTATGCGATTCAATTCGCCCGGCGACCCCCCAAGTTCAATGGCGTGCTCGAGACTTCGGTGGCAGTCCAGGACGCCCCTGTCTTGCGCGAGGAGATTGCTGTCCTCCTGGCGAAGGATGCAATCGAGCCGGTCCCTCCAGCCGAGATGAGGACGGGGTTTTACAGCCCTTACTTCATCGTGCCCAAGAAGAGCGGTGGCCTTCGACCTATCCTGGATCTGCGAGTCTTGAATCGGGCCCTACACAAGCTCCCGTTCAGGATGTTGACGCAGAAACGCATTATCAAATGCGTCCAGCCCCAGGACTGGTTTGCAGCGATCGACCTGAAAGACGCGTACTTTCATGTCTCTATCCTCCCTCGTCACAGACCGTTCCTGCGCTTTGCTTTCGAGGGTCAGGCATGGCAGTACAAGGTCCTCCCCTTAGGGCTCTCCCTGTCCCCCCGTGTCTTCACGAAGGTCGCGGAGGGCGCCCTTGCCCCACTTTGGGAAGTGGGCATCAGGATCCTCAACTATCTCGACGACTGGCTCATTATGGCCCGGTCCCGAGAAGAGTTGTGCGATCACAGGGACTTCGTGCTTCGGCACCTCAGTCAGTTGGGGCTTCAGGTCAACCGAGAGAAGAGCAAGCTCTCCCCTGTGCAGAGAATCTCTTATCTCGGTGTGGAGTTAGACTCGGTGAGTATGACGGCACGTCTCACCAGCGAGCGTGCCCACTCAGTGCTGAACTGCCTGAGTTCCTTCAGAGGCAGGACAGTGGTACCGCTGAAACACTTTCAGAGGCTCCTGGGGCATATGGCATCCGCAGCCGCAGTCACGCCGCTCGGATTGCTTCATATGAGACCACTTCAGCACTGGTTACACTCCCGAGTCCCGAGATGGGCATGGCGCCGCGGTACACATCGTGTCACCATCACACTGATGTGTCGCCGCCTATTCAGCCCTTGGTCGGACCTTGCCTTTCTACGGGCCGGCGTGCCCTTAGAACAAGTGTCCCGGCACGTTGTTGTCACAACAGATGCCTCCAACTCGGGCTGGGGCGCGACATGCAACGGGCAGGCAGCCTCAGGGTCCTGGACAGGACCTCCACTGCTTTGGCACATCAACTGCCTGGAGTTGCTGGCAGTGCATCTAGCTTTGCGACGGTTTCGTCCGCTAGTGCTGGACAAGCACGTGTTGGTCCGCACGGACAACACTGCGGCTGTTTCGTACATCAACCGACAAGGCGGTTTACGATCACGTCGCATGTCTCAACTCGCCCGTCATCTCTTCCTCTGGAGTCAGACGTGGCTCAAGTCGCTGCGCGCTGTCCACATCCCGGGGGAGCTCAATCGTGCAGCCGACGCGCTCTCACGACAGCTCACTTTCCCCGGGGAATGGCGACTCCATCCCCAGACGGTCCAGCTGATCTGGAGTCGATTCGGGGAAGCCCAGGTAGACCTGTTTGCTTCCCACGAGTCCTCCCACTGCCAGCTGTACTATTCCCTGTCCCAAGCCCCCCTGGGCACAGATGCACTGGCACACAGCTGGCCTCGGGCTTTACGCAAGTATGCGTTTCCCCCAGTGAGCCTGCTCGCACAGACACTGTGCAAGGTCAGGGAGGACGAGGAACAGGTCCTGTTGGTTGCGCCTTACTGGCCCACCCGGACCTGGTTTTCGGAACTCATGCTCCTCGTGACAGCCCCTCCCTGGCGCATCCCCCTGAGGAGAGACCTTCTCTCTCAGGGGCTTGGCACCATTTGGCACCCGCGTCCAGATCTCTGGAACCTCCACGTGTGGCTTCTAGACGGGACGCGGCAGACCTAAGTGATCTGCCCCCAGCGGTGGTAGACACTATCACTCAGGCTAGAGCCCCTTCTACGAGGCAGGCCTATGCTCTGAAGTGGAGTCTGTTCACGAATTGGTGTTCTTCTCACCGAGAAGACCCCCGGAGATGCCCGGTCAGAGTCGTGCTTTCTTTCCTGCAAGGTAGGCTGGAGCGTGGGCTGTCACCCTCCACCCTGAAGGTGTATGTGGCTGCCATTGCAGCACATCACGATGCAGTGGACGGCCGGTCCCTGGGGAGGCATGACCTGATCGTTAGGTTCCTGAGGGGTGCCAGAAGGTTACATCCTCCTAGGACACCCCTGATTCCCTCCTGGGACCTCTCTATTGTCCTGGCGGGACTTCAGAGGGGTCCCTTTGAGCCGCTGGATTCGGTTGAGCTGAAGTTCCTGTCTCTCAAGACAGCGCTCCTGATCGCGCTCACTTCCATCAAGAGGGTCGGGGACCTCCAAGCATTTTCGGTAAGTGAAGAGTGCCTTGTGTTCGGGCCGGCCTACTCTCACGTTGTCCTGAGACCCCGGCCTGGATACGTGCCCAAGGTTCCCACCACTCCCTTCCGAGACCAGGTGGTGAACCTGCAAGCGCTGCCCCTGGAGGAGGCAGATCCAGCCTTGTCGTTGCTGTGTCCCGTAAGAGCGCTTCGCATATACGTGGACCGCACCCAGAGCTTCAGAAGCTCTGAGCAGCTCCTGGTCTGCTTTGGAGGTCAGCAGAAGGGGAAGGCTGTCTCTAAGCAGAGGTTGGCCTTCTTCTCCCAGTAGAGTTCCCCGGTTGGCGTACCCTGGTCGAGCATCCTCCAGCACCCTCGGCGTCAGACTTGGCGGAGCAGTCTGTCGCCAGGCCCAGTACTGGCGTTAGCATGCCCGGAGCCGGTCAGCCCCTGTACTGGGCTAGGTGTCCATATGGCTGGGTTCCCTACGGGTAATCCCATATGTGTATTCTTCCACGGTAAGGTTTCCCTCTTGGCAAACCCGTGTCTTCCCTTGACAGATCGCTCTGTCAGTCTCTTCTGGCAGCCGTTCCATCCCTACTCCAAGGTAGGACCTGCCTCAGAGACCCTTTCCATATGTAGTACTGCCCCCTGGGTCAGTCCATATCAGTATATCCACATGTCACCTCCCTACGGGTAGGATGTGGTCTCCGTAGCGACCTTTCCTAAAGGCTCGCTTCCCCGTTGTCTTGCCAGCTGAAAGAACAAATAGGGAAGATTTGAAGCAATCTTTCACTGAAGGTTGAAATCCCTTCCATTTACTTTATGTGGGCGGAACAGCAGCATGGCCTTCTCCAGCAGCGATGTACTCACCCTTTGGCCCCTTCGGTACCAAGGTCAGTGAATTTGCGCTGGGGCTTTGGGAAGGTTACGACCTTAAGCGTAGCTTTTGTGGCACGCCAAGGCTTGTCAACAATTGCAGCGCCTCAGGGTTGTGACGTGGTTCAGGTTATGGCGTTTTCCATAGGACCCCATTTGTCGGTCGACATAACTCGTAGTGACCGACAGATAGGGAACGTCTCGGTTACGTACGTAACCCTCGTTCCCTGATGGAGGGAACGGAGACGTTATGTCCCCATGCCACAACCTTGAACCATTCGCTGTTGCCGGGACACGTTCTCGGCTCCTCAGCGTAAAACCTAATGAGTGGATGCACCTGTCGCCCTATTTATACCCGCTGGCACGGGGAGTGGCTCAGGTGTGTTAATCCACTTGCCAATTTCATTGGCGTTTTCTCTTAAAATCAGAGATGATTGGCCTCCCAAGTGAGACCCCATTTGTCGGTCAATTCAATTCAATTCAATTCAATTCAAGTTTATTTGTATAGCGCTTTTTACAAAACAAATCGTTACAAAGCAACTTTACAGAAAATTATGTTTCTACAATATTTAGTAGTAGCTAGTAGTTTGTGCACATTTGACAGGATTTTAGAAAAACTAAAAAATAATAATAATACAAGACGTAGTCAGCTAGACGATGAACTATCAATATTATTAATTAAGTTATTATATGATTCAGTCACACATTTAGGAATAATTGTTAGTTCTGTTTGTTCATTCAGGGTTAGCATCATCTGAGGTCCTCTGATGGTCAGCATCATCTCTTCTCAGGTGTTCTGGATCCAGACTGGAGCTTGTGTAAATCCTAGTTACCACGGGATGTGAATCCCGTGGCAAAACATAGAACACATAGAAACAAAATACAGACATCATTAGCATAGCTGCTGATCCAACAAAGTAAAATTAGTTTAACCCAAGCTAATGAATAAAAATGCACCTTTGATCAGATGCAACTACACTCACAATTAAAAAGATACATTATTCGAATGCTTGGCGAAAGAGATGTGTTTTTAATCTAGATTTAAACAAAGAGAGTGTGTCTGAACCCCGAACATTATCAGGAAGGCTATTCCAGAGTTTGGGAGCCAAATGTGAGAAGGCTCTACCTCCTTTAGTGGACTTTGCTATCCTAGGAACTACCAAAAGTCCAGCGTTTTGTGACCTTAGGGTGCTTGATGGGTTGTAACGTGGTAGAAGGCTAGTTAGGTACGCTGGAGCTAAACCATTTAGGGCCTTATAAGTAAGTAATGATAATTTGTAACTGATGCGGAACTTAATAGGTAGCCAGTGCAGAGACTGTAAAATTGGGGTAATATGATCATATTTTCTTGACCTGGAAAGGACTCTAGCTGCTGCATTTTGGACGACCTGTAGCTTGTTTATTGAAGAAGCAGGACAACCACCTAGAAGTGCATTACAATAGTCCAGTCTAGAGGTCATGAATGCATGAACTAGCTTTTCTGCATCAGAAACAGATAACATGTTTCGTAGCTTGGCAATGTTTCTAAGATGGAAGAATGCAATTTTTGTAACATTGGAAATATGATTTTCAAAAGACAAATTGCTGTCTAATATAACACCCAGATTTCTGACTGTAGAGGAAGTAACAGTACATCCGTCTAGTTGCAGATTGTAATCTACAAGATTCTGTGTAGTGTTTTTTGGTCCAATAATTAATATCTCCGTCTTATCCGAATTTAATTGGAGAAAATTCTTTGTCATCCAATCTTTTACATTTTTAACACAATCTGTTAGCTTAGATAATTGGGAAGTTTCATCTGGTCTCGTTGATATATATAGCTGAGTATCATCAGCATAACAGTGGAAGCTAATTCCGTATTTTCTAATAATATTACCAAGGGGCAACATGTATATTGAAAATAGAAGGGGACCTAGGACGGATCCTTGTGGCACTCCATATTTTACTGATGATAAATGAGATGACTCCCCATTTAAGTAAACAAAATGGTAGCGATCGGACAGGTAGGATCTAAACCATCTTAGAGCCTGCCCTTGAATACCTGTATAGTTTTGTAATCGATCTATGAGTATGTCATGATCTATGGTGTCGAACGCAGCACTAAGATCAAGTAAGACTAGAAATGAGATGCAGCCTTGGTCTGACGCAAGGAGCAGGTCATTTGTAATTTTAACAAGTGCAGTTTCTGTGCTATGGTGGGGCCTAAAACCTGACTGAAATTCTTCATACAGATCATTTTTATGCAGGAAGGTGCTCAATTGAGCAGACACAACTTTTTCTAAAATTTAGACATAAATGACATAACGTCTCCGTTCCCTCCATCAGGGAACGAGGGTTACGTACGTAACCGAGACGTTTCTAAACCTAAAAGTTATGATTGTGGTTTCCCATAATTTACCTGTAATTGGTTTGGGTCCTGATGCTGTTCTATGACTTGCACCTGCTTCTTCAGACCTTGTTCTGTAGACCTTCTTTTTCCCACAACAAAAACTTTGGTAACACTTTAGTATAGGGTCCAATTCACACTAATAAGTAGTTGCTTATTAGCATGTCTATTATTAACATATTGGCTGTTTATTAGTGCTTATAAAGTACATATAATGCATGACATCCATAATCCTACCTAATACCCTAAACTTAACAATTACCTTATAAACTATTAATAAGCAGCAAATAAGGAGTTAATTCAGGCAAATATCATAGTTAATGGTTAGTTAATAATGAGTATTGGACCCTAAAATAAAGTGTGACCAATATTCCTAAAATTAACAGTGATTTAGTCAGATTCAGTGTTTACTAGGGGTTTTGTATTATATATACAGTGGGGAAAATAAGTATTTAGTAAGCCACCAATTGTGCAAGTTCTCCCATTTAAAAAGATGAGAGAGGCCTGTTTTTCATCATAGGTACACCAACTGTGAGAGACAAAAAAATAAATAAATAAATCCAGAAAATCACATTGTAGGATTTTTAATGAATTTATTTGCAAATTAAGGTGGAAAATAGGTATTTGGTCAATAACGGAAGTTATTTTTGGGCAACACAGACTTTCAACTCCCTCCAAAGATTTTCTATGGGGTTGAGATCTGGAGACTGGCTAGGCCACTCCAGGACTTTGAAATGCTTCTTACGAAGCCACTTCTTCGTTACCCAGGCGGTGTGTTTGGGATCATTGTCATGATGAAAGACCCAGCCAAGGAGGTTTCCACTCAAAATCTCACGATACATGGCCCCATTCATTCTTTCCTTTACATGGATCAGTCGTCCAGGTCCCTTTGCAGGAAAACAACCCCAAAGCATGATGTTTCCACCCTTATACTTCACAGTAGGTATGGTGTTCTTTGGATGCAACTCAGCTTTCTTTCTCCTCCAAACACGACAAGTTGAGTTTTTACCAAAAAGTTCTATTTTGGTTTCATCTGACCATATGACATTGTCCCAGTCCTCTTCTGGATCATCCAAATGCTCTCTAGCAAACTTCAGACATGTACTGGCTTAAGTAGGGGGACACGTCTGAAACGGCAGGGTTTGAGTCCCTGGCGGCGTAGTGTGTTACTGATGGTAGCCTTTGTCACTTTGGTCCCAGCTCTGCGGGTCATTCACTAGGTCCCCCTGTGTGGTTCTGAGATTTTTGCTCACCGTTCTTGTGGTCATTTTGACCCCACGGATGAGATCTTGTGTGGAGCCCCAGATCGAGGGAGATTATCATTGGTCTTGTATGTCTTCCATTTCCTAATAATTGCTCCCACAGTTGATTTCTTCACACCAAGCTGCTTACCTATTGCAGATTCAGTCTTCCCAGCCTGGTGCAGGTCTACAATTTTGTTTCTGGTGTCCTTTGACAGCTCTTTGGTCTCGGCCATAGTGGAGTTTGGAGTGTGACTGTTTGAGGTCGTGGACAGGTGTCTTTTATACTGATAACAACTGGAGGACAGAGAAGCCTCTTAAAGAACTTGTTACAGGTCTGTGAGAGACAGAATACTTGCTTGTTTGTAGGTGACCAAATACTTATTTTCCACCATAATTTGCAAATAAATTCATTAAAAAATCCTACAATGTGATTCTCTGGATTTTTCTTTTTCCTTTTTTTTTTTTTTTACATTTTGTCTCAGTTGAAGTGTACCTATGATGAAAATTACAGGCCTCTCTCATGCACAATTGGTGGCTGACTAAAAACTTATTTTCCCCACTGTAACTATTTAGATATATAAGTCCCATAAATGGAAAAAATAGCAGTGAAATAGTTACAATTAAGAACATTATATGTGTTTTTATAGATGGCAGAAATTAACTCACCGATCAGCACAATGAGCAGAAGTCCGTTCATCAGAGCAGATATGATGATGATAATCTGATATTGTGTTTGATTCTGATGAAGTCATAAACTGTCTGATTGTGACACTCAGTTAGTTGAGCTGATTCTGTAAAAAAAGTGTCCATAGTCTATGAAAGTAACATCTGTTACTATTGGTATAATGGCTGTGGTTTTGTTAAACTGAAAATGCAGATATTATATTGGAAAATAGATGGATATAATTATGTTATTCATAAGTATTTAATAAATAAAAATTTTGAGACAAAAATGTAAGTAGTTATCATCAACATGTCTTGATCTCTGATGACGTAAATGAACTCACCATTGAAGTATATTCTGGTGGTTTTGCTGAGTTTTAAAGGTTTTTCTGTGTTCATACAGTAATAAACTCCTAATTCATCTGCAGTCACATTATTAATAACCAGACCATGTTTAAACTGCACTGAATATTTCTTTCTGAATGATTTATTATGGTAAAAAGGTGAAAAGGTTGAGAATGATCGTAGAATGACTGTTGGAGGATCTGCTGCTTTCAGTAAAATCCAATAAACCTCAGTTTCATCAAGATCACAGTTTATGATCACATTTGATCCCAGATCAGTAAATAGATCTGACACTGCATACTGACAACAGATTAATACATCTGTAAGATAAACAATAAACAATAAAATAAAAACAGGAATCATAATTATGATTACTCTTTTACAACCACTTTGAATCATAAGAGAAACTAACACAAAGTATGTGTAAATGTGTACATATATACATAATGTCATAAACTCACAGAGCTGAAGCTGAAGTCTGCTGCAACTCTGAAGAAAAAACAGAAAAAGCTTCTGCCACATCAGTCAGAGGAAGTCAAGTTTGCTGACCACACTTTACAAACTGTTTTCAGCACCTGATGCCCAACACAAACTGTAGTCCTAAAACACCTCCATCATCACTTTATTTAACAAGTTGAGCATGTTTATTTTGTGTGTATGTGTGTACCTGGTATTCCCTATGTGATGGGGTCCAAATGTCCCCACATTTATAGTACATTTATAGTTTGCCTTTTGTGAAAATGTTTAGGTCCCCATGAGAAAAACAGCGTATAAGTCATAAAGAAATTTTGAAAATCAAAAAATAGCAGAAAGTTTTGTGTGAGTTTTAGCTTTAGGGGTATGTGTAAAGGGAACACAAAACCAGTACAGCTACGGAATGTCCCCACAGTGATAGGAATACCAGTGTGTGCGCGTGTACACACACTGTTTTTCCATATATATATATTTAAACATATTAGACAAACCCACCTCAATAATCAAAACTAGCAACAAATTCCCATTACCACCTGGCCCCACTCACATAATGAACACAAACGAGTTGCATCAAATAGGGATACAGCTAAAAGAAAATTATTGCCCGAAGCTGAACAAAATGAAACACTGGGTCAAAGGCCGATATATATATATATATATATATATATATATATATATATATATATATATATATATATATATATATATATATATATATATATATATCATGGAAAAAGATAGATTACTCTTTATTTCTTTGTGTTCATCTTCAGTTCTCTCTTCACATCAGTTCAGTCAGTGTACTTTTTGAGTAAATGAATTACTCCAGGATATTGGTTTGTTTGAACTCAGAGGGAGTGTCAGACACATTAAAAAAGTAATTTTTTATGAAAATTTGTAATTGATGTGCATTGGAGACGCGAACCGTTTAAAACAATTCAGTTTGATTTGGTGAACTGGTTCAAAAAGATCCATTTACATCGAATGATTCGTTGGCGAACCGGATATCACAAACTGCTTTGTATTGAACTCTCTCTCTCACAACAGACACGGAAGAGAAGACAATGCTGAATAAAGTCATAGTTTTTGTTATTTTTGGACCAAAATGTATTTTCGATGCTTCAGCAAATTCTAACTGACCCTCTGATGTCACATGGACTACTTTGATGATGTTTTTCTTACCTTTCTGGACATGGACAGTATACCGTACACACAGCTTCAATGGAGGGACTGAGAGCTCTCGGACTAAATCTAACATATCTTAAACTGTGTTTCGAAGATAAAAGGAGGTCTTACGGGTTTGGAACGACATGAGGGTAAGTTATTAATTACATAAATTTAATTATTGGGTGAACGATCCCTTTAATCTTCAACTGTCAAACATACATTTAGTGTTCCTGTACTGTAGCTCAATTGGTAGACCAAGGTTGGGGGTTCGATTCCCCGGGAACACATGATAGGTAAAAATTGATAGCCTGAATGCACTGTAAGTCGCTTTGTATAAAAGCGTCTGCTAAATGCATAAATTTAGTTTTAATTTTACATTTATGGGACTATTCATTGGCTGAGCCAATTATGGCCAATGTGTGGCTCTGGACTTGTCGGGTGACCCTGATTTCACCAAGTAAAACATGTTCCTGGATCGACATCCTTGTTGATCCTGGAACAAAATTCCAATCAATAAATCAGAATCGAGGGATAACTTTTCAGAAAATATCTGATTTAGGCTTGCAACCAGAGTTAGGTGTTTCTATAATTTCTTCCTGATTTTAGGAATAAATTATAGGGTTAGGTTTAGGGGTAGGGATCGGGTTTTAGTTCATATTTTTGGACAGTAATGTTGATCCAGGTACATGTCTTACTTGGCAAAATCACGGCGACCTGACTTGTCTGTTATGCAGATCTTGGCCACAACAGGAACATCATTCTTTATAGAGTAAACTGCTTGCAAACTGTAAATGGAACAGAAAAAAAAAAAAAATACTGGTTACTGTTTTGAAATGTACTGATCTTTCACGTAATGACTACTGAACCCATCAGAACCATTTCTGAAATAGATTTACCATTGTGTATGCTACTTAAGGTACAGTGTGCGTGACTAACTAGCTATCCAACCTCTTTTGCAATGAGGAAAGTAAACCTTTGACCTTCACAGCCTCTGGAGGGCAGCAGAGGACAATAGCAATTTAAAGAATAAGGAACATTGGTTTTTGCTGAAGGTGAAATGGTGTTATACTAATAATAGTTGTTAACAACAATAACATAACATAATGCAACATTTTTATATTTTCTGGGTCAAGCATTTAGTGAAATGTGATACTACTGTAGAAAAAAATGTTTACTATTTCTTACTCAGAAGAGTTGGTGATGTTAATAACATTAGAATAGGAAATTGATGGAAAAGGCAGATTGTATTTCCCTGTTATTTTAAATAACTTGTTTCACTCTCTCTCTCTCAGGATGGGAATGGAATCTCAGCCAAACAAGGCACACAAAAGTCAATGGTATCATGGTGTGTGTGTGTGCGTGTGAGGGAGTAAGAGAGAGAGTGAGAGAGAAACAGATCCAGGTTTATGGAAAATAAGAACATCTTCAGAGCAGGAAACAAAATTCTCAAACATTTAACTTAAATAAACCTTGCTTATTTGGTAAACTTGTTTTATGAAACAGGCAGCTCCTGGCAAAAAATCCTAAAACCAATAATTGAACCAATCCATTATAAAATTTGAAAGAGCATCCAAAAAGGAAATATCAAACAACACATGAAAAACTGAAATAAGACATACACTTTATTAATCACATAAAAATGATCCCAGTTCATGCAAAGCTGAAGTCCTACAATGCCAGAAGCAGAACATGAACATTAGTTTTCACTGGAAAGATGCCAAGAAATCACCGTCCAGAAGCAAGTACTGAAATTGTGGACTTATTTGGGAGAAAACTCCAGCATGGAGCAAAATAAATATCAGGCTAAAGCATAGTCAGGCAGTGGAAACTACAATCAGAAATAAACATCTTAACATGTCTGCATGTATGATTTTTTAAAACATTATCTTAATTTACATAAAATTACATAGTTTTGTTCATAGTACGTTCCAGTAATAGCTGATGCCATGGCAATACTATGCTACAAAGCTTTATTTGTAATGACTTGAATGGACAGAGAGAGTCGAAACAACAGGGAAATACAATTTGTATAATACAATAAGCACGTAGAACTATAAAGTAGAATGCTTGAGAATCACACTTATCTTCAGCAAACAGTATGGATCAGGAATTAATGAATCAGATTATCCATTAAATAAAAATAAATAAACGATACAAAATAGACGTAATATTTGCAAACACAACAAAGAAAATAAAACTTGTGGAAAAGAAACATAATTATTAAGCCACTAACACATTATCAGAATCAGTCATCCTTCAATTTTAAACAATTTCCTGTTTCAATATCACATATGCAATGTGACGCAAACAGCAAGAATATAAAAGTACAAAACAGTTCCTGACACCAGAATGAAACACTGAAAGCTGTAACAATTACTTTTGAAACTTTTACACATTTATTTCTGTCTGTTCTTTTTTTTCAGTCATGACAGGAGAAATTAAAACAGCTTTAATTTTTTTTCTATAGAGGAAACCGGCTATGATCAATATTACTATTACTACAGGTGCTGTGATGTAAACCCAGAGTAAAGACGATGATTTCACCACATCTGTTCCTGGTTTTTGGGTTTCTTGACCAGCTGATATAGTTACACTTTCTGTTGTTGGCACTGCAAAGAAAGAAAGAAAGAAAGAAAGAAAGAAAGAAAGAAAGAAAGAAAGAAAGAAAGAAAGAAAGAAAGAAAGAAAGAAAGAAAGAAAGAAAGAAAAAGATAACTGCAATGTGACAAATGCAACAGATCTGTCTGTAATGTTTATACAGCAACACTCAGACTGAAAAGAACATTACTAGTGAACTTTTTTAAAAATGAATATCAATCAACCATTACTACACACCGTTGATGATCAGCACCACAGTCTTATATTCAGATGAGCGTGTGATGAGACAGATGTATCTTCCTGCATCCGCTTGATTGAGATCAGTGAGTCTGATGCTGAAGTTTCCTCTCACATACTCTTCAGAAAAAGGTTTAACTCTGTTCTTGTATCGTGGATCCTGTTGCTCTACTGAATCTAAACCATTGATTATATCAAACACATTCTTGGTGTCATTCTGTCTCCAAAACACATTCATGTCTTGAAGTTTATGATCAAGTTTAGATGAAGAACACGGCAGGAGAACAGAACCACCAAAGAAACCATCTACTGTGACCTGCAGAGAGACTGAAATCACACAAACTGTAACTGTTAATACACAATATAACATTCATACACTTTTTTGCATGTTTGTTTTAATGCCATGTCAGATTATTTGGCAATTCATGGCAAGAAAACATACTTAAGTTAAATTTTAGATACAAAATATATGACACATTTTGCTAAAAATTCTAAAACAGGTATTAACTTGTTTAAAACCTTTTCACAAGGTATAAACAAAATAAAACTAGAAGACATCTAGAAATATTTTAAACCAGTAACTGTTTTATATGAATATTAAACGTCATTCGGATGTTCACCTTTGTGTATCATCAGTGCAGACACACAGATGAAGTAGAATCTGTAGAAACAGAAATAATTTCCATTAATTTCTTGTTGCTAAACCAGTAGATCACCACATTAGCAATAAGATCATCTGAGATAATCACATAATCACCATGACCTCCACCCCAGTTAGTCTAAATCGCACAAAACATGTGTCATTCGTTTGTGCTTGATTTGTGCCGGTTTGTGCTGTTGAAATGAACGTCATATATTTCATCTTCTTGGAAATAACAAAAACAATTCTGGGCAGTGATGTCACTCTCCACCCCATGGCGTCCAGATCTCTCCAAAACGGTGTCATTCGTTTGTGCTCGATTTGTGCTGTTAAAAGAAACCCTGTAACTATGACCGCTTTTTTAATATAACAAAAATAAACTTTTTACGAACAGTGACGTCACTCTCCACCCCACGGCATCCAAATCTCGCCGTTCATTTGTGCTGGTTTGTGCCCATTTGTGCTGTTAAAATTAACATTCTGTCTATATCCCCTCCTTTAGAAATAACAAATATAATTCAGGGCAGTGACGTCACTCTCCACCCCACCTCATCTAAATCGCACCAAACCGGTGTCTTTCATTTGTGCTCGATTTGTGCCGTTGAAAGAAACACTGCAACTACGATCCCCTCTTAAACATAAGAAACTTTTTAAGTTCACTTACATAACTGTCCTCCCCATATGGTCCAAATCTTTGCAAAACTGTGCTGCTTGTTTTAGCTTGATGTGTGCAGGTTTGTGCTGTTACTAGGGATGCACGATCATGATTTTTCATGGCCAATTCAGATACCGATTTTTTTGTTATTTCTAAGAAGATGAAATATATTTGACGTTCATTTCAACAGCACAAATCGAGCACAAACGAATGACACACGTTTTGTGCGATTTAGACGAACTGGGGTGGAGAGTGATAGATAGATACATTGTTTGTTTTAACGGCACAAACGGGCACAAATATCTCAAACACCAAACCAGCACAAACATTTGTTTCTGCGGCACAAATCAGCACAAACGCAGCACAAACGAATGGCATAGTTTTGGTGATTATTTCTTTTTATGGGGTGCCAACTTCACGGAGGAAATCTACTCAAAAATATGTTGGTTAAAAATACTCAATATTGCGATCAAATACTCTTGTGAGAGCCAGATGGTGTAGTTTGTAGAAGAAGCTTCAGTTTACTAGCTGCACAAACTAAAAGCATGATGGGAAATTCTGACGATACACCTTAACCCATATCTCTTAGAGTAAAAATTTGGTTTGGTTTCATAAAACATGTTAGTCTTTTCCTACTTGAAATAAATTTTTATAAAATGTTCTCCTGTCATGTACATTCAAGACGAAGTGTTTGGCTCCTAATGCCAAGTAGGCCTGTCGAGATTGTGGATGTTTACATCGCAATTGATATTGCATTGTACTTGCACTACTGCTTTATTTTAATACAGCGCAGCATATTTTGCAAGTAACTTTGTTGCCCTTTCTGGCGAAATGGTCCCACATAGTAGCCTACTTTTCCATCTATTCATTTGGCTTGCTCAGCTAAATATGTCTGCAGTCATGTGGTTGCACGTGTCAACGTGCCCAGTGAGTTAACACACACACACACACACACATATATATATATACACAGTGGGGCTCGAAAGTTTGGGCACCCCTTGTAGAATCTGTGAAAATATGAGTAATTTTCAAAAAATAAGAGAGATCATACTAAATGCATGTTATATTTTATTTAGTACTGTCCTGAGTAAGATATTGTGCATAAAAGATATTAATATTTAGTCCACAAGACAAAAAAAATGCTGAAATTATTAAAATAACCCCACTCAAAAGTTTGGGAACCCTTGGTTCTTAATACTGTGTGTGGTCACCTGATGATCCTCGACTGTCTTTCTGTTTTGTGATGGTTGTGCATGAGTCCCTTGTTTGTTCTGAACAGTTAAACTGAGCAGCGTTCTTCAGAAAAATCTTTAAGGTCCTGCAGATTCTTCAGTTTTCCAGCATCTTTGCATATTTGAACCCTTTCCAGCAGTGACTTTATGATTTTGAGATACACCTTATCACACTGAGGACATTTGAGGGACTCAAACACAACTATTTAAAAAGATTCAAACATTCACTGATGCTCCAGAAGGAAACAAGATGCATTAAGAGCTGGGGGGTGAAAACTTTTGAACACGATGAAGATGGCCAAATTTGTCTTATTTTGTTGAAATATAATTTTTTTCCATTTAGTTCTGCCCTTCGCAAGCAACAGAAGATACTTGTATGTTTCCCGGTACACAAATTAGGTACAATTTACCTTGATCTTCAAATTCTGAAAGTTTTCACCCCCAGCTCTTAATGCATCTTGTTTCCTTCTGGAGCATCAGTGAATGTTTGAATCTTTTTAAATAGCTGTGTTTGAGTCCCTCAAATGTCCTCAGTCTGAAAAGATACATCTCAAAATCATAAAGTCACTGCTGGAAAGGGTTCAAATATGCAAAGATGCTGGAAAACTGAAGAATCTGCAGGACCTTAAAGATTTTTCTGAAGAACGCTGCTCAGTTTAACTGTTCAGAACAAACAAGGGACTCATGCACAACCATCACAAAACAGAAAGACAGTCGAGGATCATCAGGTGACCACACACAGTACTAAGAACCAAGGGTTCCCAAACTTTTGAGTGGGGTTATTTTAATAATTTCAGCATTTTTTTTGTCTTGTGGAATAAATGTTAAAATATTTTATGTACATATCTTACTCAGGACAGTACTAAATAAAATATAACATGCATTTAGTATGATCTCTCTTATTTTTTGAAAATTACTCATCTTTTCACAGATTCTGCAAGGGGTGCCCAAACTTTCGATCCCCACTGTATATATATATATATATATATATATATATATATATATATATATATATATATATATATATATATATATATAATTAACATGCAGCAAAAAAAAAATCACTTTTGCTTTATTTGAACAAAGCTTTATGCTGGAGAAATATATTTTTTTGCATATGGCCTGTTGAGGCTTTGTTTGTTTGTTTGTTTGTTTACAAATGTCCTAACTGGCATGTCTGAGCCTAACGTTTAATATTTTAGTAGTTTAATTGAAGTGCAATTTACATCCATTCTATTTATTGTTTTTGGTATTCACTCATGTGCATTCTTTTTAACAGAGACTGAGAGTCCATTGGTTTTGGTTGTTTTGTTCATTGTGGACATTTAAAATGTTTTTCATTTTCAGTGTTTAATATTATTCAGAAATAAACTTTTATTGATCTTTGGAAAGAAGTACCTGCATTATTATGCCATTATCATTATATTATTTGAAAATGGTCTTAGAACGACAATATTATCGTTTATCGCAATAATTTCTTGGACAATTTATTGTCTAGCAAAATGTGTTATCGTGACAGGCCTAATCTCAAGTTCTTTAATTGTCATATAACACTCATTAGGACATTTTTATTCACTGATACTGATTATTTATAATGACATCTGTGATACCAATAGTTTGTGGTTCTGCTTTTTAACATGGTCTCAAATTAATGATATTTACACAATTATTAAATATAGTGTTTATTCTCCCTATATCAGCAGTTTCACTTCTAAACAAAAAACACATTATTCACATTATCATTCTTAACTTAATGTTATTTCTCAAATTTCAAATATTTCTTGTAGTTTTTTCCATGGTTTAACCATAGTATTATAGTATAGTATTTCGTATATATATATATATATATATATATATATATATATATATATATATATATATATATATATATATATATATATATATATATATATATATATATATATATTGTGACGAGTCAGCTGCCTCCTCCCTGATTATCACCGGCACCCCGTCCTAAATCGCCGCCCTTCACCAGGCTCCCGACTGGAGTGGGTGTGTGAGAGGAGGGGCGCTGGACGAGTCAGGGCTGGCGGCGTGTGATGGGGCACACCTGAAGGAAGTGGAGCCTCATCACCGCCGCTGTTTAAAAGCCCAACGCGCCTCTCCTCAGGAGACCGGTCTCTTCCCCGTGCATGCACGCTGGTGTCCTTGTGGGTCCAGGAAGGGTGCGTTGAGGGACTCCCGCGCCACAAGAGACGTGAGCAGCCGGACCCGCGATCCGGAGGAGAACCGCACCCGTTTACACGGCCGACGGGCCAGGATGCCGGGCCGTCCATCCCCTGCCAGCGCCGCGGCCGACGAGTGAGATGCGGCCGCTAGAGGAAGCCGCCGCCCCTCGCGCCCCGGACCGAGGAGGGGAGCGCGTGCGGCCGCCGGACTCCGCCCCTTACCTGGACCCTTCCTCCATGAACACTGCCCGACCTACACAAACCCCGCAGCACGACGAGGACAACAGATTCCCTGTTATTTTGTACACTTTTCCCCTTTGGCCACTTTTATTCCCTGTCATTTTATGATTTCTGTTAATAAAAGCCTCTCCGAGGCCTGACGCCACGCCCACTGTGTCTGTCTTGTGCTCCTCCCGTGACTATATATATATATATATATATATATATATATATATATATATATTAGAGCTGCAACTAACGATTATTTTTTCTGTCGACTAATCTAATGATTATTTTTTCGATTAGTCGACTACTCTAACAATTTCTATTACAATAAATAATTACTCTAATGTTGTTTTTTTATTAGCTAATGAATCCTTTGGATAACTTTACAAAAAAATATAAGTACAACTTCTAATATAATATTTCAATCTTTATTCGTTTAACCAATGTGGTTTAAGTTTTTACAGTATACAAAAATAAAGAGACAAAGAAAATTATTTTACTATGGTAAATATGAGTTTACGATAGTGTTTATAATTAAACCACAGTAGCCACAAATTTACAGTTGTCTGAGACGTCATGAAATCTTTAGCATCACAAACCATAAAATGTGGTCAGGGTTCTGCTATGGTTTAGCATGGTTTCCAGAAATCAGGAGCTGATTCTGGGTCGCTAGGTGGTTTGTGACTGTTGTCTCGCGGCACGCTGTCTTTTAAGGAGCCGTTCACACATCGCTTCTTTTGCGTACTCAAGTTCGTTATTTCCAATGTAGGCGTGTGGTATGCGCGCTCATAATGGAAGCGACACGGTCATGTCGCGCACGCAAAAACAGGCACGTCCGCACCGCATCGAGTTAAAAACATCTCAACTTTTCAGAATGCCACAAGCGCACCGTGGGTCATGTGACAAGAACTAACCAATCAGTTTCATTCTTTCCCGTAACAACGTTGAAAGCTCAGCTAAGATGATGGAACAGCTGATCATAGCTGTATATGTATATATATATATATATATATATATATATGTGCGCAAGCGATTTTTAGTGCTGCAAATCCATTTATCCTTTGCTGAAATTTCCGCGTCTTCATGGAGAGAGCATGTCATGTCAACAACAGACATCCCAGGGGCGCAACTGCCCGAGTGCTTTGGAAAGAAGGCAAAAGCGGCGTGACTAGCGTTTTCCACGCGTTTTTAGGCGCGATATGTGAACGGTCCCTAACGCCACCTTCACACTGGCAGTTGAAATCAGCTCCGATACGGCTACAAAACGACCAGAAGTCATTCATTTCCTATGGAGATTCGCAGACCGCATGCGAATGGCTACAAACCGGGTCCGAACGTGTGCGGTGCGAAAAAAAAAAGTGTCCGTTGGTCATCCGGATGTGTTAAAATATTTTAACTCTTGCGAAAGGCTACGAACGGTTCCTATCCGACAATTCCAGCGGAAGTTGGCGTTGCTATGGTACTGATAAAACAAACCTGAATTCATAACTTTTAATAAAATAAATGATGATTTTATAACGATAAGTTGTCATGTCATTTTTTATTTTCATGATTTTCTAACATTATAAAGGGCAGTTAATACAATTAAAAGGAATAATTAAATATCGTGCCCCCCGCTCTCGAACACACTCGGTCTCTCTCGCTCGAGTGCAGGGTTGTTGCAGCCCTATATACCACTATATCACATTTAGCTGACCTGACATGCACATTCAGATACAGACAATATCAATCGTTCTAATCTCTCTGCCATTTTTGTTCTACTTGCTTCCGAAGCTTTTCAGCGGTGTAGTGCGATGTCCACTGGGGGAGTATTGCGTATTACAGAGCGGATTTCATCTGCCAGTGTGAAGGCGGAGTAATGCGTGTTCGAAACCCGCGCCAACACACTTTTTTTTATTTTATCCTTACTTCAGCCGCTACGGGTGATCATACCAATAACTTGTAATCTTTACAAGAATATCAGAATCATGCAATGAGCAAGTCTGCGTTTATTAGACACTAAATAATATCACATAAATTTGTGCTTTTAGAATCGCTGAATCTGCTGCAGTCGTTCCATCATCGACCTGAACCAGGAAGTAGGTCACCAGATCACACGGTAACCAGTTAAACCTTAATTCCGGAGAGCGCCAGGATGTTTTTCTCTGAGGTGCTTGTTGCATCACAGTTGTGCTGCCGTGATACACCATATTGGTTTTGCAAAGGGAACAAATGGCCATTTTATTTGGCCTCTGTTTAAAGTATTCCCATACTTTTGATAACCGTGGTCTCTGTTTTTGTGATAGAATGCAACTTTCTCCATTCCCAATATGCCATTACGCGAGATATAAACAGTATGCATCAACGCATTTCACGCACTTTAACGTATTTTTGTAGTCGACACATATATATATATATATATTAGAGGTGGCATGGTTCAACTTTTTCACGGTTCGGTTTATTGCACGGTTTTAATGTCATGGTCTTCTGTACAGTTCGGTATGTGCTATGTTTATGGAAAAACAATACTTTCTAATAAAAAAAAATTATAATATTCTATCCGAACTAAAAACAACAGCACAAATAAATACAATAATGTAAAGATACAAACAAAGTGATTTTCAGGGTTTTTTTTTAAGGCAGGTCTAGCATTAGGTACAGAAATTGAATAAAGTAATCAAATGTAACCCAGCATTGCATATTGGACTGTATAAATTAAAGATTGTTCTTTATTAAAGTTACAAAAGCTTTTTAATCAAGAGCAGTGAGTGATTTCTTTGTTGTTGCTGTTCGATTAATATAAAGACTGTCACTTTAAGAGAATGGACTGATAAAGTGGCCTGCGTTCAGCCGGCTATGTCTGCTGTAGGATACTTACCAAGATGGGCATTTGGACATATTTTTTGTCTGAATATGTCCATTTAAACACAATACTTCTGCTGATAGTGAGCTACGATCGTTCTTTCAATAGAAAAAAATATCCCACCTTTAATAGTCGTTCTCAGCCGTCTGGCTGAGGCCAGTTTAAAAAGACGTTCAGGACAGTTGACATAATGCTGCTGCGTGTCGACATGAAAGCGTATCATTTTCATGTGTTATTAAGCCTTACCACTTGCAAATTTAACCATTCAAAAGAGTTTAAAGCATTCAAACACAAGATGCGGAAAAGCTGAACTGAGTAGCTGGTTACTCGCGCGCTGTGCTCGGTGCGCATGCAGAGAGAGAGCCGCATCTTACAGACAGCAACGCTAAACCAACCTCTCGTTTGCACAGTTCTCCTTTAAGTTCCTCCTGCACCTCAACGAACAAAAAAAAAACTAAATCGCAGTTTAAACAAACAGAAAAGGATGTGTAAAAGCCCACTTCAGCATCGTGGTGTTCTGGTGTTCAGGGCTCACGCAGAGAGAGGCGTCTCAAAACACTTGAACACCGAATTTGTCTATTTTTGCTCTTGTACCGACAAATACATAAAAGAATATATGTGAAAATACCCGTCTTGGATAGTATTTTTGAAAAAACTCTCAGTTGTCTTAAGTTAAAGTAAACAGTTGAGAAAAAAATCGTATGTGTATTATATTGGACTCATTCATTGTCTCTTAAAGTGACCGCGACTAATAGGGCTTGGGTGCCGCGTTGCATTCTGGGACGTGGCGGGCATGTTGATGAACAAATAAACAGAACGAACATACAAATTAAACACATTCAAACAGGGCCCACTGGTACAACCTGAACCGTGGCCCAGCAAACCCCAACTATGTCCCTGTTGACAGTACAAACCTTGTAAGTGAACTATGGGGGCAAAAAAAAAAAAAAAACTGAAACAAAATAATCGTTCATTAATCGTAATAGAGGGAAAATGTTCAATCTACTTGAGGTTTAGACTTTAGGCCATATTCATCCAGCCCTAAGTGAATGGTTTTTCCAGGGTTTTTTTTTTTTTAATCTCTAATCTCTATCGTTGTAATGTCTGGGAATCCAGAATGCGCATCCATCAACAGAAACATATATTAGTTGAACCCAGTTTGTTTTAAGTGTTATTTATAGCAAACCATATTACAGATGCTTTGTCAAATTTAAGTAGAACAGCGGTCCCAGCCTGGACACACCTCTTTTGCAGTCCAGCACGTCCATGGGCGCACAAATGAGCGCAAATGCATTTGCTAATTAAACGACGTGGTGCTGTGCCTTGTGTCGCATTGCGCCGGGTGTATGATAGGGCCCTAAGTAGTGTTGTTACGGTACCAAAATTTCAGTATTCGTTACCGATACCAGTGAAAATCAGAGAATCCCAAAGCAAAACACAAAAATATGCTTATTAAAAAAAAAAAAAAAAACTTTTTAGCACTTAAAATAAAACCAATGCCATTCTTTATACTTATTTACAATTGTGTTTAAAGTTTTTCTACAAGTTATATAATTATGAAAAACAGTAAACAAGTTTCACCCAAATTTAATTGGTCTTTTAATTTATTAAATTTAAACATTTTATTTTTGGGGAAATAAAGGGGATTTGCTATTCAAATTAAAACATGGAATAAATATTGTGATTTATTTCTTTAAAAAAATAAAGTTTTATAATTTTTTTCAACAGTAGTAGCAATATCACATACATTTTACTAAATAATAGTAATATTTCTAGCACAACGCCTTTTTCTAGCAAAATTAACTTTTAGGCCTAATGAATGCATATTTGTCATTTTAACTGAACTTAAGACTGGTGGTGATGCTAGATATTTTTGGTCATTGAGGGTTTCTGTTAACAAAATAGTAATAGATCATATTAATTATTATTAAAAGATAATACTACTACTAATTCTACTATCATACTAATGTATATACAATGCACTATGAATTGATGAGCTGCTGGGTTCATGAATATTAATCACGTTGTCTGCGTTCGGTCGAACTGATTTGCTGAAATCAAAACAGGGACGGTACAATATCAGCATCAAATACAGGTGCGCTGTGCGTCCATTGAGATGAATTGAAAAGTTCAGATCGCTTGATAGAGAGAGAACTCTGCGTCATGTGCTTCAGTCTATGTAGTAAACAAACCCGCACGTCTCTGCCATTCATTAATTCACACAGAGACACACAGAACACGGATTTATATTTCAAACTTCAAACTTTTGCGGCTTAACATTTACAGATACTGGTCCATATGGAGATTTGATTTGATTAATTTATGCCAACTTTGACAAATTCCATGACTGTCCATATTAAAATGTGAGTTTCATTTTCATGACTGGATTTTGAGATTCCGTCCTCATTTTCTGCTTCGCGGAAATCAAAGCGCTGAACCGGGTTTGAACGGGACCTCGGTACTACCAGTACTTAAAGAAAACAGGTACCGTCACATTTAAATTTTTTAGTACCGACTTGGTACCGAAGTACCGGGTCTTTTGACAACACTAGCCCTAAGTGTTTGTTTAACACTGTTAGAGTGTTAATAATGTTAACACTTTCAAAAGTGTTAATTTAACACTTTACCAGTGATTACCATATTTTCTCTGGGTAAGTGATAATTTTAACTCTGAGGGAGTTAAATTCACTCCTAAATTTGCTGTGTACTCTCTATTGCTCTCCCAAATCCCGCCCTGCCGCTGATTCTAAGGCCAGTGACACACTGGTTGCGTGGTGTGAGTGTGGCGTTTCTGCTGCGTGTCAGCTGCGTGACAGCTGCTTCACGTTTCTGTGTCTTTAGACACCAGAACCGTGCCTGATGCGGCGCTGGAGCGCAGCTGCTACTGTAGGTGACATAGAGGGAGACCGCCGATAGACCAGGCTCTTGTCTTCATGACAACAATATCTATACTTCATGTTAAGCATAAATACAAAGCCTACTGATAAAGGACACCGTCAATAAAATAGACTATGTTGGACAGGTGCAAACGAAATCTGAGCAGGTCTAAAAACTGAAACTGTTGATGCTGCACTTTACACTTTGGAAAAGTTATATTTTGTAAATATGAGCAGGCCTACAAGCTGGGATTGGTAATGCTGCAGTGTAATCATAATTATCTATTTATATTTTTCATAATATTTTATTATATGAAATTGGTTTGAGTCTTTTATTTAGTGGAGAACTTTGCAGCAGTATTTTATTTCTTATTCTGTTTTATTTTATATATATTTTATTAGAAAGTAAAAAAAAAAAAAAAAGTGTAAACAAATTGTAAAAAAAAATGTTTATAGTAATCCACAACCTGCAGTTTAATGTTTGCATTTCTTTCCCTTACTGTACCGAAAATGAACCGAACCGTGACTTTATAACCGAGGTACATACCGAACCGTAATTTTTGTGTACTGTTACAGCCCTAACATCCAGGGCTCCAAACTGTGACTAAAACTGTCGCATTTGCAACCAAATTTGCGAGTGAAGTTTTTACTGAGGTCACCACTGGCGCTTACCCACCAAAAGCTCCAACTCAAAAACAAACAAAAAAAAAATTCCGGTGGCTGATTTGCTTTATTCTGGCAGTGGCCCGTCTGTAATAAAATTAACACAGGCCGAAGGTTAATACACACAACTAAACCGAGTGTGGACCTGGCACACGTACAACAGATTTCAACCAAGATCAGCTCAGAAAAAAAGCCGTCTGTCAGCCAGATGTGTTTTGTAGAGTCGGCGCGGCTCTGGACCATTTTCTTCTGTGCTGCATTTCAGCTGTAATCAGCATGAATGTACTTTAATCTGGGTATATATTTACATGTTATAACTAAAAAAAAAATGCATGTAATGCATTTTTTCATAATTGCTGTGTAATCACATCTTTTCCTATGTTCATGTAATAAACTGTGACTATGCGCCTCAAAGTTACAGTGGAAATAAATTGTTTCAAACAATCCTCATCTCACACACCTGCTCGAGAGAGAGAGAGAGAGAGAGAGAAATGACGGAGACTTGCCGAAGTAAAAGTGCAGAAAAGCAGCATCTATTTCGTGCTCAACTTGAACAAACTACAACAGGAAAAGCTAGATATTGGCAATGTCGTCAACAATTCACTTTTATAATCATTAATAATATGGCTTCTTAAGCTCAGTTCAAGGACAAGTAGCCCGTTTAATCCTTCTCTTTACTACTATTGTACATAATGAACATGAATTAACATCAAAAGATAGGCTATTTTATAAGAGAGCCTACAGTACAGCTTACTGAAATGTTTCATGTAAAAGCTCATTCAGTGTTTCAAATGGCAGAAAACGTCTAAAGCTTGTAAATACTGCAACGTAATATACATTTACCTCAGAATAACCATTCGATGTCCATAATAAGAAAAAAAAGATAAAAAGGAGCATTTTGGTTTATTTATGCACTATTGAATTTTAACATTTGTATTGAACCTGTTTTCTAGATTATTCAACTCCTATAAAATTGCATTTTGTGGAGAATGGCTCCTTACTCAATATTTTTGTTTGGAGCCCTGACATCCAATTTCTTTCTCTAATATTTACGTTCACTTAAGACATAACCAACAGTTTTTTGAGTATACTCACCAAGATGGGTAGGTATTTGTCCATTCAATCGCATAAAGAAAGCAAACTCTATTCAGTATTCATATGCTGCGAGTAAACATCTGCCAGTATTCAGTAATGCGATATATAACAGTAAAGAAAATGCATGATATTGGCCACTTCTAAATACCGTGAATAATTATGTTACAAATTATTCTGAATTTGGAATGCATTTTAAGAATACTATTCCCATCAACTGGTCAAAATGCACAACATTGCTGTATGTTGCGTGAAATATGCATGTGTAGCACGCATGAGAAGCACATGGGGAATACGTGAGAGACAAGCTGAATGAAAGCACATTCATTCTCTGACAGCAAATGGCGAAAATGCTGCAGAAAATGCTGCCTGGAAATCCCATAAATAAAGCAGCTGCGCTACTTTCTAAAACATATTTAAATAATTTTAAATAGCCATTCAGATCAAATACTTCAATCTTTAGACTTAAAAAAAAAAAATTCCCCATTTCAATCTGGACTACAAAATGCCCTAGATATTTTTGAAAGGGTTTTGATCCTTTATTGTTACTTCACACTGTTAGTTAACATTAGTTAACAAACTGCCAATGAAAAATTATACTAAACATTCATTAAATCTTAGGTATTCCAATATAAAATAACACGTTCAAATCTAAAGTTGCAGCTGTTATTTAATGAGCTAACATAAACTAAGACTTGTATTTAACAAAGATAAATAACTTCTGTAGCAAATGTAGCTATTGTTCATTGTGAATGTTAACACATTAACTAAGGTTAAATAATGAGGTCTTATTGTAAAGTGGATACCAATGGGTCTTTATAGTTCTTTTGCGCTTTAATCTGTGTAAAACTTAACTTTACATATTTTTCTGTATTGCTTTATTGTATTTAGATGTTAAGTTATTTTTGTTATAAGAAAAAAGTAATTTAACCTGTTATACTGTATTATGACCATTTTTTAAACTAAATCTTAATACCATGATAATACCGTATACGATTTGAGACGTTGCAATCTGCTAAATCGCAAAAGCCTGTGATGTGGAAGCGATATTACTCTGTTCCAGAGCATATGCATGACTGTCAGCCATGAGTGACAGTCTTACTAATAGAGTGAGCGCACCTCCGTTCTCCCCAATCAGCTCTGCTCTAGCCAACTGTGTAAACCATAGACATCATACAGGTAGACACCCTATTGGCCGCTGGGCGATGAGATTTGCGGCCGCCATCTTGAACCGGTCGTACTCCTAATTTCGTTGCGTAGCAGCAGTTAAGATGCCAGAGCACTGTGCAGCATTTTCCTGTTCAAATCGGCGGACCATCGCAAGTACGGCTCGGGATTACTTTTCACAAGTAAGATTTAACATTACTATTGTACTATTGGTTGTAGTTTGTCCTTAAATCCAGAGAACTGAGAAGGAGCAAGGATCTTTGATAGTACTGTACTGAAATCGTAGCTAGCTAACATTAGTTAGACTATGTATCTCCCTCCCTCAACTTCAAAAGTTTCCCACATAACTTAATATTCAGATCAGAAAGAAGTTTGAAAAAGCACTTGTTAGATGCACGAAACTTACTTTTAGCGTTAGGTAACGTTAAGTGCCTATTACCAACACAATCCAATCTGAAGTTAATACATACTGTTCGACAGAATATAGTTATTTGTGTTTGCGCACGTGATATCAGGAAGTAATGTATATTAAGGTTGCTTTGTTCATATGTTCTCTGTTCTGTAAAGTGTATTTGGGTACGGTGTAAAGCGCTATATAAATATGTATTATTTGTATTATTATTATAAGGTGCTGAGAGCTGCAGAGAGGGTGATCCGCAAGCTTCAGCAATACAAGCTCCTCAGGTGTCAACAGTCACACACACATTGTGCGGGAGGAGATTGGGATAGAGGATGTTTTCCTTCTTGGGGAGCACATTGAGGAGACCCAGTTTGGCACTGACAACCATCAGTCTGATATGTTGTCATTGATTAGGCTCCACCATGTTGCCAAACTCTCCTCTCTTGAACTACAGAAAGGGAGCACGAGAAAGAAGCTCTGCAAAACAGTTTTAGAGTGTGTGAGAGTGTATGAGAGAGAGAGAGAGAGAGAGAGAGAGAGAGAGAGAGAGAGAGAGAGAAAGAGAGAGAGAGAGAGAAAAGAGTGTGTGTGAGAGAGATGGAGAGAGGGAGAGAGAGAGAGAGAGAAAACCAGAGAGTGTACATGTCACAAATTATAATAAATTGTTTCTTCAACTTATTAAAATATCTTATTTTACTGCAACTATATTCTTGCGCAGCCCTGCACCACAAATCTCTACGAGCGCATCTGGCAGCATGGATGAGGCTTGACGCACGTGCGATTCCATTGGGAAGATTCTTAAAAAAAAAAAAAAAAAAATCCCCTGAAGCAAACTCAGCGGCTTCAGGGCTGCATCCATGTTAGCACGTCACATTTGTGGTAATTTCACAGTAGGAATAAACACAGGTTTAAAGACTCGTTCTCGCCCCCTACAGTGCTAAAATATCAAGGTTAAAGTCATCATAGCTCGCCTAGAATAGAGCATCACAGTCCCGCCCACAGCCCGAGAGAGCTCTGGTGCCGGAAGTAAATTTCCCATTCATTTTAGAAATGATACTTTTTAAAAAAATACGTATCTAAAGAGTTTTAGAGCATGTCTGAGAATAACTAGCTACGGCTGAACTCATAAGCATACATCATATCATTTTGAGTGAAAAAAGTAAGAGAAAATAAAAAAAGTCAAAGGTACAAGACTGTGTACATATTTTAATTTCGAGCGAAGGAACTTCTCATCCCATAAACCACCGCACTTCACTGAATTCGACTGAAGCCACTGCTGCGAACGAGCCTTTTGAGCGACTTCCAAATCTGATGACGGCTGCCCGCGCAAACTTTTTCCTCCAGTGAATTTTATTTTATATAGTGAATGTGCAGTAATAGCAGTTCTTTCAGTATTAATCGTGTAAATAAATAGTGTTTTATATAGGTATTGTGTATTGATTTTTATATTTATCATTAAGTATTTTATATATTGTGTGCGTGTTTGAAAGCGGTTTAACAACAACAACAGCAACATGACTGAAATCACCGCTCAGTCATCAACACATCGTTGGCATTACACAAATGTTCAGTAAATGGACAAAACGGTATGCCTAGGCTAAATATTGTTTTGACAGTGGCAACATAAAATGCTTGATATGACTCCTACCGTATGAAGGCTACAGTAGCCTAGCTAAAGTGGATGATATGATAATGCTAACTAATGTTACCAACCTCCCTGCAAAACTCACCAAAACTTTGTAGGTCTTGTCCCTCATGCTGGCCCTTACAAAACCCACACGCTAACCCTCGGACATGCAAAAAACGCAACACAGGTTTTGTTTTTATTTTTTATTTTTATCTTCAGTCTTCACGGACTTTTGCGGGGTTTAACCAGACAGTTACACGAGTTCCACCAATCAGATGCATCACTGTGGGATTGTGGGATTGTTCAGGATTGTGGGTAATGAAGTACTTATCCAAGACATCGCGAATAAAAGGCATTTATCTCAAAACAAGGTTAGTGCCCCATGAACTTTTGTCTTTTATATAAGCATATACTATCGCTTAGTACAGCCGTAGCTATTTTTATGTCTATCATGCATGGTTACGTTTTTATGGCTTATTTCCCAAATGTCAATGCAGAAATTGCATTGAATTTTTACTTCCGGCACCATCTGTGGGCGGGACTTTGATGCTCTGATGCATAATGTGTGCTCGTGACGGAACGGTAGCGGATGACTGGAATCTAGGACTGGAATCAGGGCCGTAGCTGGGGTTTGCGGGGCCCCGGTGTAGGCTGTACCGGTGGGCCCTGTTTGAAATATTTTTATTTATATGTTCATTCTATTTATTTATTTGTGCTGATTGCACAATGTTTAAGTTGTTTCATGTTTTTAGGTGTACAGGTACAGAAAACAAATAATTAAATATAAAAAATATGATAAGAAATCAGAGTTGAACTGTCAGAACAAATTCATCTTGATAATATCAGGTAACTTTGATAGAAAGATATGTAATGGATAACAATCAAACCAAACTTCAGACAACTGTTAGTATGGCAATATTTACAGAACTATCAATATTTTGTTGAACAATTACCAAGCAAAGCTTAATTTTGTTCAGTCTGTGGTGTGAAAAGGTTGCATTAGCAATTAAAGAAAAAAAAAAAAAAACATAAGCAAAACATGAGGTCAAAGTGTCTGAATAATTTTTGGTCCCATTTTTTTCTATCAATTTCACTAGTTGTCCACTGTATAAAGTTTTTTATGGGTATAATATGTCACAGTTCGCTTTATTTAGCTATACTCACTTACCTAAATTAATTATAGTGTCCTGCACATACTATTAAAACTTAAAAAAATAAAATAAAATTTATAATATATGGTGTCAGAATAATTTTTGGTTTGACTATGCACTCATTCTTGTTAAAACTACAGGGTAATTCAGTCAAGAGCATTGAGTGATTTTCTTAATTTAATTTTCCTGGATTAACATTACAGCAGCTAGTAGCTAAATAAGGTGCGGTCACTTTAAGAGACAATGAATGCATCCAATATAATACACATCCGATTTTTTTCTCAACTGTTTACTGTCACATAACCAACTGTTTTTTCGAACATACTTTCCAAGACGGGTATTTTGACATATTTTGTATGTATTTGTCGGCACAAGAGCAAAAAGAGCCAAATTCTGTGTTCAAGCGTTTTGAGATGCCTTTCTCCGCTTGAGCCCTAAACGCCAGAACACCGCGGTGCTGAATTGGGCTTTTCACATCCTTTTCTGTTTGTTAAAACTGCAATTTGAATTTGTTCGTTCAGGTGCAGGAGGAAGTTTGAAGAGAACTTTGCAAAGGAGCTTGGTTCAGTGTCGTTGTCTGTGAGACATGGCTCTGATCTGAGACTGAGATGCATGCACACCGAACACTGCGCGCGAGTAACCAGTTCAGCTTTTCCGTGTCTTGTGTTTGAATGATTTAAACTCTTTTGAATATTTAAATTGGAAAGTGGCCAGGCTTAAAAACATATGAAAATGCTAAACTTTTGTGACGACACGCAGCAGTGGCCTGTCAACTGTCCTGATCGTCTTTTTAGGCTAGCCTCAGACAGACGGTTGAGATCGCCGGGGGCCCCCACTCATCCATGGGCCCCTATAATTGTCACCACCTTTCACCCCACTTGCGACAGTATGGCGTTATTTCCCTGTCAAATGTCGAGACCGCATAATTGTAGCGCGAAAGTACATTAATATGATGCACGAGCGCGAATCTCTCTGTTCGCATGCTGGAACTTGGCGCACGCTCTCAGATACACGTTGCTCTTGCAAGAATTTTCTCTGGGCTCGCTCCGGTTTCTCGGTACTCTTCTCTTCAATTTCTTTCTCTTTGCTCTTGGCATAAACGCTGTCAAAACGGCAACAACCAATCAGAAAAAGGCTTCAACGACTGACCAATGAAAACGCAACATAGTACAAGGAATCTTATTGGTTGATATTGAACCGCACATGGAACATTACATTTACATTTATTCATTTAGTAGACGCTTTAATCCAAAGCGACTAACAAATGAAGACAGTGGAAGCAATCAAAAACAGCAAAAAGAGCAATGATCTGCTATTACAAGTCTCACTTAGGTTAACACAGTACACGAAGCATGTGCTTTAAATAATATAATAAATAAAAAGAAAACAGATAGAATAATAAAAAAAAGATTTGATCAAGCTGTGTTCGAGATCTTTACACACACACACACACATATATATAAATATATATACACACACACACACACACACACACACACACATACATATATACATACACATACATACACACACAATTGCATAATAAATGAAATTTAGAATCGTGAGTGTGCACTTGAAAAATGTATGCTTCTAGAGGGCACATAAGTCTGAAGTAACAAATTTAGGTAAATGGATGCAGAGTCAGTGGTAGTTTAGTATGCAAACATCAATGCCTTGAATTTTATTTGAGCAGCTACTGGAAGCCAGTGCAAATTGATAAACAGAGGTGTTACGTTTATTATTTTTGGAAAATTAAAAATTAATCTTGCTGCCGCGTTCTGAATTAATTGTAAAGGTTTGATAGAATTGGCTGGAAGACCTGCAGAGAGAGCATTGCAATAGTCCAGCCTGGACAGAACAAGAGCTTGAACAAGGAGTTGTGCGGCAAAGGGTCTGTCTTGAATGTTGAATAAAGCAAATTTGCAGGATCAGACAAGCCAAAACTTTTGGAAGATTTAACAACAGTCCTGGGAGTTAAAGATAGTCAGAGAATTTCACTCTGTAAATGGGGTGGAGAAGTTGGCAGCTCTTACAAACACTGCAGCGTGATTGAGGGCTCCGTTACTCCGCCCCGCTCACAGACAGCATCGTGCTCGGAGAGACAGCTGTACTGGAGCTGCCCAGAACCGTGGATGACATTTGCTTGGAAGCATGGTTTGATGCAGACAATAACCAGGTTTCCATCCAACTCATTTGTATTTAGGGATGTCAATATTCGATAATTTCCATGATCGATCGTCGTTTAAATTAACGATCAATTAATAACCTTAATGCTGCAAAATGCGTCTGCAGCGGTATTATTATGTGCAAAAGCCACTTGGAATAAAAGCTTTCTCACCCGAATTAAAGGGGTTTTAGTATGAATAAAATGCTAGTAACAGGACCGTAAAATGAATAGATGTGATTATGATCATTTGATAAAATGAAGAGAGCGTGCCATACGTTTTACTTTGTTGACTGTTTCCCGTCAAGGAAACCGCTGAATGCGCCTCTTTAAATGGTTTCGTGGTGCTCGTTATTGTATTTTAAAACGCAACTGCACTGTTTTCAAATGACACTATAGTAGTGGTGCAATGGATCATCATTGATCCGTGATCCGTTCAAATCAATATCTTCGGTTCCGCACACACGTGACCCGCGCATTGATTTATGAAAAAAAGAATAATAATAATTGCACATGTTCAGTCCACACTCAGGGGTCGTGGTGAGCGCAGGAACGGAGGAGCTTGAACGCCCTGCTCATTTTGGCTTCACTGTCAGATATAATGATGAAGGTAAGAGGTTAGAGTGTAAAACCGTGACGGTGCTTAGAGCCACGTTACGACATCCCCTCGCGCACCCACTTCAGCGAAAAGATTGTGCCAGAACTTTATGAACAGGATAAGAAAACAGTTGTGGATGAACTATCCCGAGCATCATCTGTTGCGCTCACGACAAAAGGGTGGACGTCCAGGGGGACGGAGAGCTGACGATAACTGCTCACTTCATCACAGCAGACTGGAAGATGAGAAGTCCGGCAATTATGTTAAAAAGAAGATATTATGACGTGCACTTTAAGTTGATTTTGTATATTTTAATTTAATAATTTAATGTTAATAAAAAAAAGACGAAACGTATGTTTTTCTTGGCCTTTTTCTTTTTTTACTGATCCGAAAAATTATCCGATCC
Source organism: Carassius auratus (assembly GCF_003368295.1). NCBI lineage: Eukaryota > Metazoa > Chordata > Actinopteri > Cypriniformes > Cyprinidae > Carassius > Carassius auratus. The sequence goes on from NC_039264.1 coordinate 20,140,892, forward strand.
GTGACTCTGATCCGAGAAACGATCCGAACCGTGAGATTTTTGATCCGTTTCACCCCTATACGATAGTATTAAAAATAAAATGATCCCAAACATGTGGATTTGCTGCGCAGTCAGTGAACTGATTTTTTCAAGTTAAAAATTTTATGCAAGTATTATGACCAGTACTTTCAAACCTGAAAAATTCTGCTTGATTAATGTGCTAAACTTTTATGTAAATGATTACCTGTTATATTTATTTAGTACTTGGTCAGTTTACAGATTTGCTTGGTTAACTTTGGATGAATTTTTTTATTTTAATACCATGCAGTGCACAAAATTAAGATTCGAGAGATGGTTCAAGTCAGTGCTCAATAAATAATAAGTTTAGAAATGTTGTGCATCCACTTATTATTAATGTGTATCATTTTAGCATGCAAATGAAGGGGAAAACTTCAAGATATCAGCCCTAAAAATCGTCAGCACATATTGGTCATCGGCTGACCCTAACCTCTAAACAGATGATTCTTCTGCACAATCTGACTTTGCTGCAGCCTGGAATTGAACTACTGGTTTCGTCTGATCAGAGGAGAACTGGCCCCCCAACTGAGCCTGGTTTCTCCCAAGGTTTTTTTCTCCATTCGGTCACCGATGGAGTTTCGGTTCCTTGCTGCTGTCGCCTCTGGTTTGCTTAGTTGGGGTCACTTCATCTACAGCGATATCATTGACTTGATTGCAAATAAATGCTCAGACACTATTTAAACTGAACAGAGATGACATCACTGAATTCAATGATGAACTGCCTTTAACTATCATTTTGCCTCATTGAGACACTGTTTTCCAAATGAATGTTGTTCAGTGCTTTGACGCAATGTATTTTGTTTAAAGCGCTATATAAATAAAGGTGATTGATTGATTGATCTAAACATCAGCATAGGCTATAGAAAAACCCATATCGGTCTATCTCTAATCTGAACCCATCTTATCCTACTGGCAAAACCTTGAGAACTTTGAAAGCACTGGAAGATTTAATTACTATCAAACAAACATACACTGGGACATGAAATACAGTAATTAGGTATGTGACAAACTGACCTATACACCCGAGCGCTTTGTTCCCGCGGCAGTGTTCCCAGCAGGTAATCAGCGCCAGATGAATTGGTGTGACTTAGGAAATCTTTCTTATCTTTGCTTTGTGAATACCTCTAAAGCCCATATACTAGTGTGACATAAATTACGTCCTCACGTTGATTTTCATGTTCGAATTTCCTAGTTGTCTGCCGTAAGAAGAAATTTATAAGCGATTTCTCTCGTGTTTGGCATCAAAATCTGCTATGAAGGGGAGTATTTTTTTGTTTCAAACCCAATACTTTTGATAAAATATACATTTATCTTGAATTAGGTTAAGTTTCGGATTGATTGTAACATTTGCATGTGTTTTTTATGATCCACAAGTGACGTTGTCAAAAGCAGAATCAGCCATTCAATCATATTGGCTTACAAAACTTCTCCCAGTTTTCATCAATCCGTGCAGTATTTTCCAAAGTAATCATACAGAACGAAGGTTTAGAATCTCTAGATTACATTATTTGCATGATTTTGTCAAACATATAAATAAATACGATGGATGGTTATGTGTTTGTTTAGGAAAAACTGTGCTTCTGGCTACCTGCTTTGTCATTTCACCCGTTTCTGGAAAGTTGATTGGCTGTATCTTACAAACATTTCAGCCCATGAGTGCTGTATTATTCTGAGTTGGTAAAATTTTATTATTTTCACAATTACTGAAATGTCTTTTTTTCCCCAATAGTAAATGAAAGCAGCAAAACAACAAAATGTCTGTAGTACTTGTCGGCACACAAGTATATATTATGCTACAAGTGTATATTACTTTTTGAAATATAATATAAATATCATATTATACTTAAAAATAAATATAATAATATACTTTTGAAAAAAAAAAATGATATAATATTTTTAAAAGGCTGATTATTTTGATTTCATACGGAAATATATGCGTGGATTGATATGCTCTCGGTTTTATTAATTAGTGGTTGATTAGAAATTATAAATTTTTTGATATATATACCTTTTAAAAAGATGTCATCTTAATCTTGTTGGGCTTTTAATTACCTACACTGTGGCGAATTATGCAAATAGACCAAGAAATGAGGAAGTTATGATATTTTGAAGGGTTTGATCAAGCCGAAGAGGTTTATTGTTATAATTAGGTACAAAAATGACCCCTAATTCCGAATCTAAAAATTCCATAACTCTCTTAATAATTATCCGATTTTAATCATTTAAAAAACAATTTAAATTTATTTTTATTATCTATCATATGGTTATGATTATATATTAATTTTCTAGTTTTTTTTTGTCACAAGTTACCAGTAATACAAAATGAAAATGCTAACTGCTAATAACTACGTTAAATCAAAATTATAATTAGCAATTTTACCACAGATACACATACAAATAGTTAGTTAAATTGTGTGTAATGACGTAAAGGCTTTGTTTGTAAAATTTAGTTTCAATAAACCATTTACAAAACAAAACAAAAACAAAAACAAAAACAAGGCCAGACGCAAATACGAGCACGCAATCTACATTTAAGTTAGTCTTTTTACACGGATCGCGGTAGATTCAAATATGTGCGAGTGTGACGTGTTTGGGGTAACTTACAGAAAGTCGTTAAATATCATAAACATACCTGGTGATCATGATTAATCAATCACATATCTTCATCCGTCGATTTCGCGCAGCCTCCACTAAATCGACAGCGAGGCTCAGGTGGGAAACCAGGAAGTATTGCAGTGAATCACAGGTGTCAAGCCAGCCAATAGCATCCAGCTGCAGCCCCGCAGACTCACCTCCGGTTAGACACCACTGGCTGGACACCAGTGGATAGACAGGCTACGTCATTTCCATTTTCTCCGTCATTTCCGTTTCGCCGCTAATTTCCGTTTTCACCACTGGATGGACAGCAATTTTATTTCCTATTTTCACCTCTGGATTGTGATATATTTATTTTATATTTTCACTTCTGGATAGACAGCATATTTAGTTCTCACCTCTGGATGGACAGAATATTTATTTTATATTTTCACCTCTAGATAGACAGATTATTTATTTTATATTTTCACCTATGGATAGACAGCATATTTAGTTCTCACCTCTGGATAGACAGCATATTTAGTTCTCACCTCTGGATGGACAGAACATTTATATTATATTTTCACCTCTGGATGGACAGCACATTTATTTTATATTTTCACCTATGGATAGACAGCATATTTATTTTATATTTTCACCTATGGATAGACAGCATATTTATTTTATATTTTCACCTATGGATAGACAGCATATTTATTTTATATTTTCACCTATGGATAGACAGCATATTTATTTTATATTTTCACCTATGGATAGACAGCATATTTATTTTATATTTTCACCTATGGATAGACAGCATATTTAGTTCTCACCTCTGGATAGACAGCATATTTAGTTCTCACCTCTGGATGGACAGAACATTTATTTTATATTTTCACCTCTGGATGGACAGCACATTTATTTTATATTTTCACCTATGGATAGACAGCATATTTATTTTATATTTTCACCTATGGATAGACAGCATATTTATTTTATATTTTCACCTCTGGATGGACAGCACATTTATTTTATATTTTCACCTATGGATAGACAGCATATTTATTTTATATTTTCACCTATGGATAGACAGCATATTTATTTTATATTTTCACCTATGGATAGACAGCATATTTAGTTCTCACCTCTGGATAGACAGCATATTTAGTTCTCACCTCTGGATGGACAGAACATTTATTTTATATTTTCACCTCTGGATGGACAGCATATTTATTTTATATTTTCACCTATGGATAGACAGCATATTTATTTTATATTTTCACCTCTGGATAGACAGCATATTTATTTTATACTTTCACCTCTGGATAGACAGCATATTTATTTTATATTTTCACCTCTGGATAGACAGCATATTTATTTTATATTTTCACCTCTGGATAGACAGCATATTTATTTTATATTTTCACCTATGGATAGACAGCATATTTATTTGATATTTTCACCTATGGATAGACAGCATATTTATTTGATATTTTCACCTATGGATAGACAGCATATTTATTTTCTGTTTTCACCAGTGGATAGACAGCATTCTTTGCAGGCTTAATTGCACACATCTTTTCCATATTGTCATTTTACTTTTATGACTTAAAATATATAATATAAAAGCTGTGTGCAAATTGAAATATGTTATTTATCATATTTCTTTACATAAAACAATTCTCAATAATATACTTAATATTATAACATCAATAATTCATGCAAACTGCATTCACAAGAACCACCTTGAAAATATATATTGTTCAGATCATATCACTATTTTTTGTGACCTAAATTCAGCCTAGATCAATGGACTATATCGTTTTGTCAATACAACAGACTTGTACATGTTAATTGACCACAGTTTTTTGTACAATTTTAAAAGGGACACACATGTCTCTTACAGCCTGGGGCAGTTTTTTGACATTCACCACACCTAAAGCAAGAACAGATGTACAATATGATTAGAATGAGCATGTTTATATTTAACTATATTAGAGTACAAGTCTTGTATGGTAGCAAACTAATGTTAGCTCTAGAATTGAGGCACACCAGAGTTCACTAATACCTTTAAAAAGCATGACACAGTACCTTGAAAACAAGACGAATTTTTTTAACTAGCTAGTTTGTACATTTGAATTCTGACATGACCTATAAATCATCGACAGTTTATTATTTTTTCTTACAGCTGACATCTGCATGGCGCGTCAAAATTGAAAAGTGAACGACGATACGGAAATGACGTCAATTTGAAAAGTGAATGACGATACGGAAATGATGTCTGCTGTCCATCCACCGGTGTCCAGCCACTGGTGTCTAGCAAGAAGTGAGTCTGCGGGGCTGCAGCTCAGCCTGCCGTGCTTTGAAAATATAGGGTCAAGCTATGGAGTGAGATTCATGCCAAAACCTCACACACACACAAAATGTGTTTTACTCACACCCAACGATTCACAAACAAACTCAGTGTGGTTTGCAAATACAAAACATCACTCACAAACTAATGCATTTTGTTCTGCAAATAAAAAACGTAGCTATCAAACAAATACAGTACGTTTTACATATACAAAGAAACGTATGTCTTCAATGACAAAAATATCTTCCAAGTACAAACTTAAATCTTTCAAGTACAAAACAAAATCCTTCAAATACAAAACAAAATCCTTCAAGTACAAAACAAAATCCTTCAAGTACAAAACAAAATTCTACAAGTACGAAAAACTGTCACGTGGCTTTTGGCACAAATTTTCCGCCTTGCTGATCCACACGCAAATGCCTACAGATCCACACACATGCTAGTAAACTGTCATGTAATTTGCACTCCACAACAGCGGGTGGCGCTGTTAGCAACTTGCTTGGCGCCGCCACCGACATGGAAACAAGAGAGAACAAGAAACGCTAGCGTGAAGTCATTGCTGGTGAAAAATCAAGGGGCAAGGAACTCGACCGGAAGTTGAAGTCGGGTGGGGGCTGCCATCTTTTAGCAGAACTTCACTTGCGTTAGCATTCCCATTGACTCCCATTCATTTTGGCGTCACTTTGACAGCGAATAACTTTACATCTGAGGCGTTTAAAGACTCTGTTTGTCCATTATTTATTTCTAAAGATACACGACAATGTATAAAGGGCTCCATTACCTTCTATGTTACATTATGGCCCCGTAGAAACAGTTTTTGTAAAAAATAGGCTAACGATTGCATCATAACCACTCGGCTCTCTGTCGCATTACCGTACAGACAGGTGGAGAAGCTCGCAGGCAATTAACTTAATATGGCGTACTGGCGTTACATTTTAAAATACTATACAAAATAATTAATCAGAATACTTACTCCTGCTCACTCACGACAAAGAACTCCCCGCTCAAGCTCGCCGTCTCTGCAAGATTATCGATGGAAGTTTGCACGCACAGATACTAGAAGATTTACATCTGACAGACAGGTTGCTGACGTCCTCAAGCTTCATTTGAGTCTGCGCGTCAGAAACGGAAGTGCTAAAGAACGCTAAAACTGGGTTTCATTTGTCTCAATTGAGTTCCAATGGGGTCGCTGTGTCCATTTCTTTTACAGTCTATGTGAAAAATCAAGCTGAAGGGGTTGTTATTCGCTATAACAACAGCCTCGCTATACATGATCCCACTTATTACATTGATACCTACAAAATAAATAAATAATTTGACAAAATGTATTGATTTTAAAAATGACTGTATTGCTTCCGCTAAAGAAAACAGTCCGTTCCGCGTCCATATCAACGGTCTGTTTTTCATGGCAAGGGTGTGTTTAGACCTCCAAATCAACCCTCGTCTTCTCCTGCTAGTGTCTAATAAAATATAGAGGCTTTATTCCATGTCAAATCAGTCAGAATCCAGGAAAGTGGTTGCAGCAACATCTCAGATGAAGAGTTTTTCTATATTATATTTGGGTCCCAAAACCAATGCCTGTAAAAATATTCATATTTTTTGTCAGTCCTTGAGATTGTCATTTTTATAGCATCAAAAACACTATCAGAGAACCATGTTTGGGCATTAATATCTTAAAGTGTTATTCATAGCCTCACCGAACTTTGCAGGATGGAAGACAAACATGTTCTTAGTATAACTGAACCAAAGTTTGTACTGCATGTCTATTGAGATTCTACAAGGCCCTAGACTTGGGTAAATGGCTAAACCCCTGATACTGAGGGCGGTCTTTTTTCCAAACCTTTTCCGACGTCGAAAGCGACATGGAGTCGTTTTGCTCGCCAGCTCCGAAGAGGACGAGACAGACAAAATAAAAGATTTTTTACAAAATTATGAGGACGAAGTTCGCGGGGCGGAAGCTATCAAATAACCATTTTTTTTGTAAAAACCAGTACTCATTACCAGGGCCCCAAAGGAAGAGAAGGCCCTTGAAAAGTATAAATCTGAAATATATATTTTTTACCTGGATATTTTCATGGGTGGGGGGCATGGGGGCCCATCAGGATCGCCTATGCATAGGGCCCGGGATCTTGTGTAATGCCCCTGTTAGCTTTAACCCTAATTATACACACTTGAACCTAATCAAGCTCTTACTAGACGCACTAATCTTCCAGGTATTTTAAGGCTAGTTGGAGCTAAATTTTTCAGGACATTGGCCATCCAGGATCTAGTTTGGAGACCCCTGTCCTACAGAGTTGTTACTTTGCACATGCTTTTTGATCATTACAAATAATAATGTAAAATTATTTTCTTAGAATAGGAGATATGCTTTCTCTCGCATCACAAACATTGTCAGTAGTTAAGTATGTGGTCTTGAAGAGGACCCTTTTTTCTTTCATTTGGACTCGGTCTTGGACTTGGACTCGAAACTTTTGGACTTGGACTTGACTTGGACTCGAACCTCTTTGGACTCGGTCTTGACTCGGTCTCGACTAGTCCTGGACTTGGACTTGACTTGGACTCGACAAAGCTGGACTTGAGTACAGCTCTAGAATAAGCAACAGTATGCTTGCCTTGCTTAAGACAGGGTATTCAGATGAAATGATTACCGAAAATGATGATAATATCATGGATTCATGTCTTCTTTTAAGTGTCTGGTCACTGCTCAGCTGTAACAGTTCAGTTTCTTCAGAAGCAGTTAGTCCAAGTAGAGTCCTGCACGGGCCTCAAATCTAGGCCCGAGCCCGGCCCTGGCCCGAGACGCTCAGGCCCTAGCCCGACCCGTGTCCGACAGCTCATCAGAATTATCAGCCCGAGTCCGGCCCGGGCCCGTGTTTTTATTTATTTTATTACACAGCGCAAGCCTGCCCTATTTGCAGCAATTAAAAAAGGGGTCAGTTTTGTGTTATTTTTCTTTTCATTTCTTTATCAAGTTAGTTTAGAAAATTTTTTGAAGCATTTAAAAAAAAAATGACGATTAACGTTAAACAGCCGAGCCGACAGCAAGTAGCCTAAAACATATTTAATCAATTAAGCCTCTCAAATTAACGCTAATACTTTACTTGGCTACAATAAAATCCATAGATATAAAACACTTCAAGCATATCACACATACAGTTAGTTTAATAAATGTTTATTTATTAAACCACAGTGAGTAAAATAAATAAAAAATATTTTAATACTGAGGCAGGCTCGCAACAGCGCTCGCAAACGAAATGAGAAAAAAGCCTACAATCTAAACAAATTAAATTAATTAAAAACAAATTTGCAGGTTATCTTACCTCAAAAATGCACCACAGAACATGTCCATTCCATTAGTTTCCAACAGTTAAACGAAAATAAAGTCCAGTCAAATGAAAAGTTAGAACAGTCTCTTACAGAGCATCGTGGAGAAAAAGAATAGCATTCAGAGAGGAAGGTTTTAACCCAGTCCTCCTCTCTTCTATCACTCTTCCCGCTGCGCTGAAGACACGTTCGCTGCTGCTGCTGCTGCTGGCGGGACACTAAACACAGAGCGAGCCAGTCTTGACAGTCGCGGTAGCAGGGTCTCGTGCTGTTTCCACCATAGCAGCACATCTCGTCCATCACCTTCCATGTTGTGATTGAGGCACATATATTGCCATCTTCGTCATCCTCGTCCTGCTCCACAATGTTTTCAAACTCGGCCAGCGCTCTCTTCTTTGCTGCGTGGCCCGCAGCAACAGGTGCAGACGCAGAAATGCATGCTCGCCGCTACATGAATCATCATTTTATAATTATTAGTTGGCCAACTAGGCTATTATTAATACATTAATTTAGAGGCATGTAATAGCTACTACTACAATAAGTGGATATAAGTGAAGTATAATCGTGGGTCGCGCTGACGGAAAAGCGTGCGCACGTGAGACTGTCATGTCAGTCTGTCAGTTTAATTATAACGGGTTGAATTATCAGATTATGAAAGTTATGAAGTTATGAAATGTCTTTCTATATTTGTTTTTCTATCGTCGACGTCAACTTCTATTTTTTTATTTTTATTAATGTCTAAAAATATAAATAGAAGGATAACCCAAAAAGGCCCGAGGCCCGGCCCGCATGTGAGCTATAACGTGAAAATTGGCCCGAAGCCCGGCCCTAGGGGCATAAATAGGTCTGGGCCCGTCGGGCTCGGCCTGAAATGCAGGTTTTTAAGTCCAAGCTCCAGCAGTGACTCTGGACTTTCAAAATCAAAGGGATTTTGGATCCACCTTTTATCATGCAAAATGTCATATCTGTCCTTAGGGAAATAGTGCTCAAAGTTATTAATGAGTGCAACTAGGTGTGTCACTATTAGCCCAGTCAGGTGTTTCACTTGTGTGTCAGTGACATCATTTTCCTCTATGTGCTACAACACAGTAGGGAACATGTAGTGACTGGGTTTTGGACTTCTGAGTCGTGCAAGCCACAGCTTTAGAGACTTTTGAAAGGTGAGAATGTGTTTCCAGTTTTGGAAAACATCATCATTCTGTCCTTGCAGTTTCAAACATAGCTCGTTGAGAGATTAAAAGATATCCACCAGATATGACACTGTAAAAAGCCATTCTTCAGTGAACAGCTCTGCAAGTGAAGACTTTTTCTCAAGGAGAAAAGCATGAATTTCATTTCTCAGTTCATATATTCTTGTGAGGACTCTACCTTTGGAGAGCCAGCGCACTTCAGTATGAAACAGTAAATGGGTGTGGTCCGCCCTCATGCTGGTGCACAGCTGATCAAAAAGCCGACTGTTGAGTGCGCTGCCTTTAATAAAGTTCACAACACGAATGACTTCTTTCAATGTTTTGTCAAGCTCGGGGGGTATTCCTTTGCATGCCAAAGCCTGGCGGTGAATGAAACAGTGATTCCACTGTCTTTACCAGCTGCCTCCTTGATTCTTTTCACAACTCCGCTGTTTCTGCACGTCATATTTGCAGCCCCATCACTCGTTATGCCTTTACAGTTGGCCCAGCTCAACCCGCACTCTTCAACCACGTAGTTGTTCAGTACAGAAAATATCTGTTCACCTTTCGTTCCAGTAGGAATATTCAAGTAACATAATAATTCAAGCAACATTGACCAAAACCTGAGCCATTTCCTTGGCAGAAGGAAGTTTAGGGAGGGGTATGAAATGTGCGGCTTTAGAAAATCGATCCACTATAGTCAGAATGACAGTATTACCTGCTGACGGGGGTAAGCCAGTATTAAAATCAAGACCTACGTGAGACCTTGGACGAGACGGAGTGGGTAACGGTCTTAAGAGGCCCGCCGGCGGAGAACTGCTAGATTTGGTCTGCACACCAGAAGCGCTGGCGAATTGTGGAAAGCGTGCCCGAATGCCAGGATGGGCAGTCAGTTTGGAGGAATGTGCACACTGAAGATCTGCTAAACGCGCCGTAACAGGAACAAAAAGGAGGTTCCTGCGTACGTTGCGTGGAGCGACAGAGCGAGACAGGGCCGTTTTAACCAACCTTTCTATTCCCCAGACTACCGTACCAACAACTCAAGTGGGGAGATTATTCCCTCAGTGGTGGAGGGTGAGTCTGAGGAATCAAAGAGGCGAGAGAGTGTATTGGCCTTCAAGTTCTTAGATCCGGGGTGATAAGAGATTGAGAAATGGGCAAACAATAAAGCCCTTAGCGGAATGCATGTATTCCAGATTACGGTGATCCATCCACATGATAAACGGTAAGGTAGCGCCCTCTAACCATTGACACCACTCCCCCAAGGCCAATCGAATGGCCAGCAGCTCACGATTACCTACATCATAGTTGTGTTCCGCAGGTGAGAGATGGTGGGAAAAAAAGGCACAGGGGTGCACCTTGTTGTCGGACAAAGAGCGTTGGGAGAGAATGGCTCCAACTCCCACCTCTGGGGTTACGAGAATAGGAGCTGAGGTAAAAGGGGACTTTTAGTGATCAAAAGCCTTGACTGAAGTTACGTATAAAAAGTTGATAAAAATTTGAAAAGCCCAAAAAACGCTGACACGAGACACGAGAGTCAGGGATTGGCCAATCGGTAAAGGCCCGTACCTTCGCAGGGTCCATACTTCCATCAGCGGAGATCACTGAAACCAAGGAAGGTAACGGAGGGGGCGTGAAAAGTGCATTTCTCGGCTTTCACAAAAAGGCGATTCTCAAGAAGGCGTTGAAGGACTCGACGTATCTGCTGTATGTGTACCTGGAGGGATGGAGAGAAAATCAATATATCGTCAAGATACACAAAGACGAAGATATTGAGCATGTCTGTTAGAACGTCATTGATTAACGTTTGGAATATGGCCAGAGCGTTTACGAGTCCGAATGGAAGAACCCGATATTCAAAGTGCCCTAACGGTGTATTAAACGCAGTCTTTTTTTTGACCCCCTCCTTAATACGAATGAGATGGTACGCATTACGAAGATCCAATTTGGTGAAGACCTTTGCCCCCTGTGACAAATCAAAGGCGGATGACATGAGATGATCGCCCGGCTCCTTCTGAAACACAGGAACAGAGGAAATGGGGATTAGCAGACAATAGACATTTGACATGACAAGAGAGGATGTTATTACCAGACCAGTTAATGTGAGGGTTATCCTTGACTAACCAGGGATGTCCTAAAACTATTGGAGCAAAGGGGGTACGAAAAACTAAAAAGGAAAGGGTCTCGTGGTGATTACCAGAGACATTGAGAGATAGGGGAGTAGACTGAAAATGAACCCTGGGTAGGGAGCTACCATCTAGGGCAACAAGAGGAGTGGCCTCCTCATGCCTCTTCAAAGGAATACCTTGCTTGCTGGACCAGGACTTGTCTAGGAAATTCCCCTCAGCCCCAGAGTCTATTAAGGCATTACAAGAAACTGACAAACCAGGCCACTGTGGGATTACACGAATGATGGTGCACGAATTTGATGGAGAGATGGAAGTAGCGCTCGCCAGTAATCCCTCACTGGACATGCAGACACAAAGTGATTGGCCACGCCACAATACATGCAGAGACGATGAGTGATGAGCGAAGTTCCCTTTCCTTGGCGGATATGCGTAGTCCACCTAACTGCATAGGCTCTGGTTCAGGGTGAGCGGTTTGGGGAGGGAAGATGGATGCGGCGGCTGAATGAGTGGAGGAATCCACGACCTTGAAACGGTGGCGGAGATCAAATCTCTTCTCTACTCGTATGGCCAGTTCGATAAGGGGATCGAGACGAGTGGGTAGATCATGGGCAATGACTTCGTCCTTGATGCCTGAACTGAGTCCCTCAAGAAAAACGTGCCACGAGCACTGGCTCATTCCATCCATAGGTGGTCGAGAGGGTGCAAAACTCTATGGAGTAATCAACAACTGAGCGTCTCCCCTGGCGGAGAGTGGACAAGATGCGAGACGCCTCTTCCCTCAGCACGAAATAGATTTAAATGTATGTTAAAATAAGTAATGTTTTTAATAAATATAAATCATTTCTTAATTAGTGAAAATGTTCTATCTGTTTAAATATTAGACCAAGTTTTTACTTTTAAATGATGTCAGCCTAAACAAGATTTAATTTTCCTCTCTAAACAAATGTCCTTGTTGAAAAAAAATAAACTGTTGTTTCACTCTAATCACTCTAATCTAAAACTAGTCTAAATCTAGACTATTTCCATCAATAGATCTTTTATTTTTGCCAATCTTAATTTATCAGGTTATCAGGTGTCTGTTTCTGTCTTACAGGAGGAGACTACGGTTTTGTCAAACGTGCCCGCGGAGTACCTGGACCTGCTTCTCTTCCTCCGCATCGTCCCTATGACTGTGCCATGGAGTTAGTTCCAAGTCCCCGCCTAAAGGCAAACTCTACCCTTTTTCTATCCTGGAGAGGGAGGCCATGGAGAAATATATTTCAGATTTTCTGGCATCGAGGTTCATCCGCTCTTCCTCTTCTCCAGCGGGGACGGGATTCTTTTTTGTTGGTAAGAAGGTTGGTTCCATAAGACCTTGTATTGATTACAGAGAGCTGAACAACATCACAGTAAATAATTACATTTCCTTTGCCGTTGATGTCTTCAGCATTCGAGAGGTTACAGGGAGCATCCGTCTTCACAAAACTGGATTTACGTAACGCTTATCATTTGGTCCGCATCAGGAAGGGGGATGAGTGAAAAAAACGCCTTTAACACCCCTAGAGGGCACTTTGAATACTTGGTGATGCTGTTAGGGGTCTCCTACTCGCCAGGGGTTTTCCAAGCCCTCGTTAATAACTTGTTGAGAGACATGGTAGATCAGTTTATATATGTTTACCGGGATGACATACTGATTTTTTCTTCATCTCTCCAGGAACACGTCAGACGAGTGCTCCAGAGATTACTAGAGAATGGGCTTTTTGTCAAAGTGGAGAAATGCGTATTACATGCACAGTCTGTTCCCTTCCTAAGATACATTGTCTCGTCTGAGGGAATACGTATGGATCCTGACAAGGTTAAGGCTGTGATAGATTAGCCATGTCCAGATTCCTGTAAAGCCCTACATCGGTTTCTGGGGTTCGCCAATTTTTATTGACGTTTTATTCGTAATTTCAGCCAACTAGTCTCACTTCTGACCACCTTGAGTTCCCCCAGTACTATGTTCAGGTGGTCTAATACCAGTGTTTGGAATAACGGCGTTTAAAAGAACGGTGTTAGGTAACGACGTTATTTTTTCAGTAACACGGTAATCTAACTAATTACTTTTCCCGTCGTTACAACGCCGTTAACGTTACTTAATGTTGAATGCGGTGCGTTACTATGCATTGATTTAATAAACTATGCAATCCGAACGGACCCCTGGCTCACACAGCGAGTGAGCAGGTGGGTTAATGACGAGATAAGCAGTTGTGTTTTTACACACATGCCGGCACAAGCGGCTGCGCCAGCGGCGCCAATCCCAACACACACACACACAACAGCTACACAGAGAATCGCAGCAGAGATGGCGAGTCAGGAGCAATCCGATGAAAAGTTGGCATTTTCAAGGTGAAGATATAAGCACTACTTCAAATTAATTGTGGTCAAAGGCAAAAACGTGCATGTAATGTCTACATATAATGTGTGACACGCATCTACAAAGCTAGGGGCCAAAAACACTTTTCTTACAAAGATAATACTTGGAAGTGCAGGATAAAACTCTTGCTGTCTGTTGACGTGCAATAAATATTGAAAGTTCTGTACCTGTCTGTTCTACTCATTTCAACTGACTTGTGAAAACTGCAAAAAAAAAAGTACAAATTCTCTGACATGTAGCAACTGTCCAATTTTTTTTTTTTTTTTTTACAGTAACGCAAATAGTTACTTCACCCTGGTAATGAGTTACTTTTATTATAGAGTAATTCAGTTATTAACTCAGTTACTTTTTGGAACAAGTAGTGAGTAACTATAACTAATTACTTTTTTAAAGTAACGTTCCCAACACTGTCTAATACAGCCGAAACTCCCATCTTAGTAGCCCCTGATCCCACACATCAGTTCGTGGTGGAGGTCGATGCATAAGAGGTGGGAGTAGGTGCAGTTATTTCCCAACGTGCTGCCGCAGACGACAAGATGCATCCATGCACTTTTTTTTCTCATAGTTTATCTCCTGCCGAACATGAATATGACATTGGTAACAGAGAGATGTTGGCCGTCAAATTAGCATTGGAGGAGTGGTGTCACTGAGGGGTCGGGGTACCTTTCATTGTCTGGACTGATCATAAGAACCTAGAATATATTATAACTGCCAAAAGACTCAACTCCAGGCAGGCTCAGTGGGCACTTTTTTTCGGTCGCTTTGATTTTTCCCTATCATACCCCCCTGGGTTCCAAAAACGTCAAACCTGATTTTTTGTCACGTTTTTTCATCCATCCAAAAACGTACAGGAGGATTCTTCCTGCCTTTCATGTATCCAAAATTAAGCCCGTGTTTTATTCACAAATAAAGTACCTGTTTAGTTGAGTACCTGCTAGGGATATACTGGATCACTCCCTGATTTATGATTACAATTGACAGGTAGGGCCATCTGGGAACTCCAGGAGGCGTTCCTAGAGGGGAGGGTACTGACACGGTTGGTAAACTGTGGCCTTGGGTTTTGCACTATGTGGGTGGAGTGAGTGTGTGTCTTGCGTCAGCACTAATTGTTTCATGTGGGCGTCTCCGTTAATTGTTCATCATCACCAGCTGCTAATCATTACTCATTCCCTACTTATTGCCCTGTCTTTCCTCTTGTTTTTGTCAGAGAGTTGTATACAGTCCCTAGTGTTACTTCCTGTTTCTCTCGTTCCTGTTTCATGTTCTTCTCGTCGCTGGATTGTCTTGTCTTGGAACCCCATCCACTCCTCACCATCCACGGACTTCACCACTCACCTTCAAGGCTCTCCCACCGCAGTTCCTGTGTCACGCTCTCCTGCTGCCAACTCACCACCACGCCCTGGATCACCCGTGAGCATTGTCACTTCCCGGATCGCTACCAGACCTGCAAGATTCACCCAGCCTCCTGTCTTCATGTTATTTGTTTGTTTGACTGTATAATAAATATTCATAACTCGCACTTGCTTCCTTACATCCTTTCAGTCGTTACAATTATATGTCAGAGATTTTAATGTTTTTAATCTGATCAATCACTTCATTACCTTCTATTCCTACATGTGCATGTATCCATACAAAATGTGCATGTTTCAGGATCTTTAGATCCATCTGTATATATGTGAGTTACTTTAAAACTAAGGTTAGCCTTTACAATTTTTTCTTTTTGTTTAACCCCTTTGCGTGCAAACATCGCTGACGGCCCCAGTTTATTATTGTTTCACTTTCACAGCACATTAAACATCACTGTCTTACTTCATCTGGACAAACTGTGCATCAATGGAAAGTTTAAAGACTCAAGCTTCGATATTTGACCAATATTTTGATAAAACATTGTTGCAGTGACAGATATTTAGTGATTTATGTCAGGAGTGCAAAATAATAAATCCGTATTATGCCACATTTTGAATAGAAATTCACAACTCACTCATATTCAGTCACGTCAGCAGCGGTTTATTTGTGTTCACATAGACTCACTGAACAGCGTCAATAAGGATTTACAGACCAAAGATGCATATCTGCGGAGATATATGGATATATTTACTGATGTTTACTTCATATTTCTTCAGACAGAATCGTCATTTCTATTCATTTTCCACGGATTTACGCGATCAGATGATAAACAGCCTCTCCCAGCGATCTGTGTGTGCGTGCAGTAGTCACAGCTCGTGCGGTGTGTGACTCAGACTCTGATTGGGTCTTTCAAACGTCAATCTTAGAGTTTACATTTACATTTACATTTATTCATTTAGCTGACGCTTTTATCCAAAGCGACTTACAATTGCTGTATATGTCAGAGGTCGCACGCCTCTGGAGCAACGAGGGGTTAAGTGTCTTGCTCAGGGACACATTGGTGTCTCACAGTGGATTCGAACCCGGGTCTCCCACACCACAGACGTGTGTCTTATCCACTGCGCTAACACCACCCCCCATATCTGTTTCATATTAGTTTTCATATTAGTTTCATATTGTTTCACATAGTTTCATATCTGGACACCGCCCCATCGTGTCACATGCTTCCTGCACACTTCCTGGTAGTTATCTGGCCAAAACAACACTGAAACACCTCTGTACACACAAAATATCCGAATAATAAACCCGCGATTACGATAGTAAAGCTTGGTATGAGAATTTCTTTAGATCTGGGGCGTTTTTATAAAAAAAATCGAAAATGTACATCGGAAATGCTAACTTGTGCAGCGATGAAAAAGGCTACAAATAACATATTTTTACAACAGTAAACGACCAAATTCCACCCCTGATCGCTAAAGGAAGTTATTATAAACACTCGATCGGGGTTTAAAGTGAGTTTTGAGTAAAAGTGTACTAATAATTTCATAAATTGTCAGATGTAGCTTGATGCTAACGTTAGCACCAATGCTACTAATAGCAGGTGCTTTTCTTCTTCATAATGCATTTTTGTCTCAATAATTCACGTAAGGTCGTAAGAAAATGTTTTGTTGTATTTTTATAGTAAGACTTTTGATAAATAAGGGCTAAATGCAAAGAGAGACTGAAGTGAGATCGCTGCTTTGTTGCTTTGTAAAGCCTGAAAAACCACAATCAAGGCTAATAAAGGTGGAATAAAAACAAAAGAATAATGATAAAAGAATAATGCGGATAATGTGTCATACTTGGCGGAGGTGTGAAAGACTCGTTTGGTGAGAACAATATAATCATGAATCAGGCAGTTTTCAACAGTGAAACATACACATGTTTACATGTGAGATCTTACAGAGATGCCAAGGGCCATAAATCAATCTGATTAGCTTTCTCTAAAAACACACATGACATGGCCTTAGAAAATATTTCATAAAATTCACAGTTTTACAGATTCGATTATGAAATTTTTTTTGAAGTCTTGGAAGACTTGTGGCCTTAGCTACACTGTGTTTTCAAACTCATTTCCTACATCAACATTTTTTTAAATACATTTAAAACATATGTTTTTAATATTTTTATTTTTGTTTTTATGTTTGAGCTTATATATCTCTATTATCATAACAGTCTGAGTGATTCTGATTCCTGAACAGTAAACTTTAAAGTGTCAGCTTTGTGAACAAAGGTTGATTATGTATCTAGTCAGAAAGAATCATGAGCAGAAACCTTTTTATTTTGGGTATGTAATTTCGGTCTCCATGCCAAAAAAGGGGGGTTACTAGTAAGGGGTTAAACAAAAGTCCTTGTTGGGAAAAAAAGTGTTTTATTTAATTTTATTAAGTCACTCTGACTTACTTTAATAGCCTAAAATCTTTATGTCTTTTATTTTGTCAATATTAACTTCTGGCATTGCTATATAAGTTAAAACATGCATTTAGGCATACAAAAATCTAACTGGAATAAAATGTTTTGGAAAGTCTTTGATTTTTTTGACATAAGACTTGTTATCAATTGAAATAGACGTTGAATGTCTAAACTTTTACAACATTACACATTGCTATATCAGTTAAAACCCCATAAAGGCATACAAATATTAAACAGGAATGAATGTGGTAAACTCAAGATGGGATTTTCTTGACATAAGACTTGTTATCATTTGAAATAGACTTACAGCTTCTAAACTTTTACAACATTACACGAAAGGCTAAATATTTCTTCTCAAGTAGTGCAACGAAACACGTCTGGTGTCTGAGGACTGTGTGATTACTGGTACAAACAAACCAGCGAAAGGTTTTTAGAAAGATTATGAAATATCTAAAGGTTTTCGGGGTTTGCAACTCAATTGTAAACTAATTAGTTTTGAGTGGTTCTGGTGTTGTAAATGGTGTTGCTGCAGGTCAGCTAAAGCTCAAAAATTGTGTCAGTGATCAAAGGGTGACAATTTCAACTTCATGATGTAGACCTATGAGTGTGAGATTAGCTGAACGTTCATTTACTGGTCAAATGGATGTGTGATATTTTAAGTCAACCCATGGTATATAGGAAAATGTTGTTTAATTAATAAATGTTGTTGTGTAATGTTGAGTTAATTTAGTTTATTTGAGTTACATTTATAAGTTACATTTATAATTTTTATTAACCCCTAGACCTTTCAATCTAAACATAAACGCATGCTTTAACCTACACTCACCTAAAGGATTATCAGGAACACCATACTAATACTGTGTTTGACCAGCTTTCGCCTTCAGAACTGCCTTAATTCTACGTGGCATTGATTCAACAAGGTGCTGAAAGCATTCTTTAGAAATGTTGGCCCATATTGATAGGATAGCATCTTGCAGTTGATGGAGATTTGTGGGATGCACATCCAGGGCACGAAGCTCCCATTCCACCACATCCCAAAGATGCTCTATTGGGTTGAGATCTGGTGACTGTGGTGGCCATTTTAGTACAGTGAACTCATTGTCATGTTCAAGAAACCAATTTGAAATTATTCAAGCTTTGTGACATGGTGCATTATCCTGCTGGAAGTAGCCATCAGAGGATGGGTACATGGTGGTCATAAAGGGATGGACATGGTCAGAAACAATGGTCAAGTAGGCCGTGGCATTTAAACGATGCCCAATTGGCACTAAGGGGCCTAAAGTGTGCCAAGAAAACATCCCCCACACCATTACACCACCACCAGCAGCCTGCACAGTAGTAACAAGGCGGGATGGATCCATGTTCTCATTCTGTTTACGCCAAATTCTGACTCTACCATCTGACTGTCTCAACAGAAATCGAGACTCGTCAGACCAGGCAACATTTTTTCCAGTCTTCAACTGTCCAATTTTGGTGAGCTCTTGCAAATTGTAGCCTCTTTTTCCTATTTGTAGTGGAGATGAGTGGTACCCAGTGGGGTCTCCTGCTGTTGTAGTCCATCCGCCTCAAGGTTGTGTAAGGGAAACAGGTCAATTTAGCTCTAAGGGAATCATTTAAGATTGTAAAGGGAATTTGAACAGAATTACTGTTTCATGGCTGATCACTTTGACGCCCTGTGATTCACTGAATGAGCCGACACGGCGCTACAAAACTTAACTCAGAACAAAAAACTCTCAAACAGAAAAGAAAAGAAGTAAAGTTTGACGAGACTAGGTGGTGTTTCTTCTCATCGTGGCTAAGTAACAGCAGGTGTGCAGGCTGAAGCACGCTGGAACCGGGCTCAAAGAACGCTAAAATTGATGACTAAATGCATGGCTAGTAGCAAAGCTAAAAGCTAAAAGCAGGCATGACTAATAGCAAAAGCATTGCTAAAAAACGAAAAGCTAAAAGCATACATGACTGTTAACAAAAGCTAAACGCAAGCTAAAAGTTAAAGCTAAATTTTATGTTGTCCTAAGTATTTAAATTGGCCTGTTGGCCACACCTCAAATATTGCAAAGGTAAACAATGAGTCCGCACACCAGAAAATGCTCCTTAGCAATTTTTAAAGAGCCACACAGATGGAAAATCAAAAATTACCTGTATTACAGTGTATGATGTAGCTGTCCATCAGTGTAAACAATGTGCAAAGTAATTAAACCAAAAAGTACACGATTTATAAAGTTATTGGCTTCTAAAGTAAGGAGTCAACTCTGAATCGCTGAAACGAGTCGTTATAGATTTCAAATCTTTTGCCCATCTCTATGTACGTCACTAGAAACACTTTGCATAATAATCTCCGCCTACCGTCATGAGAGAAACTGAAGTCTGACCTGCCCCACCCCCCCACACAGACGCTCTGGTTGGTGTGATAGCGTCATGTCAAGGAGACAGTGTGTTTTTAATTGTAAAGGCAAGTTTGTTTTATTTTCACTGCCAAAGAATGAAGATCAGAAGAACCAATGGCTAAAATACATTTTTACCACAATAACAGAGCAGTACAACAAATTCCTTTTGTTGTCTTCACAACATTTCACTGATGACTGCTTTTCTAATCTTGGTGAGTACAAGGCGGGATTTTCAAAGCGTTTGGCCATAAAAGAGGGTTCATTACCAACTTTATGCAGACCAACAAGCATCTCCGAATCACAACGCAAAGTATGATTATGAAGTTGTGTTTGTTTTCTCCCGAGCGACTCATCAGTATGTGTGCTGTCTGCAGCCTTTATCTGCGCTGATCTTCATTTACAAACACGTCATTAAAATGAAGTGAATACTCAACAAAGAGGTATGAGAGAGATATCTATAGAAAGCTTGAAATGTCTTCTTTAACACTAAACAAGTGCTGCTAACATATATTCTGAGATAAAATAATCCATATGAAAACAACGCGATGCCCGTTTTTCAAGTCTCCCTTCATTATATCTAATGTGACCACGCCCCCGCGCTGAACGCGCTATTCAGATTCAAACTGAAGCGTGCGGCTTGAATATGCACACACAGAAGGAAAAGCAGCGAGACTGTTCAAGTTTTTTTTATTTTACTGTTTGCCTCGCGATTAGAGGAATAAGACATAATTCACCCCAAAAAGAAGCTAACGCATTGTTTACCATGAAGTTGTGTGCGGAACAACCAATCAAACCTGACTATGTTAGTTGACCAATCAGAACACAGTATGCTACCGAAAGGTGGGGTTTAAGGTGGGAAACTGAATCTTTTGAACAGCTTCGCGCGAACCGTTTTGGGATCTCCGAGAATTGAGGTAATTTTAAGATTATATTTTGACAAAATGACAATGTTTTTTAACCTTGGATGGATTTAAACCTATTGTACAGGACTTATAAACAGTGATAGGAAGCTTAGAATTTTCATCTTACTGGCTCTTTGATGATTGCTCACCACGTGTAACATTTCAGGCACAAGCCCTTCATCAGATATGTGAGCAATGATTAAAGTTGCTAAGGAGAATTTTCTGGTGTGCGGACTCTTTGTTTACCTTTGCAACTACTCGTCTGCTCAGCACCCAGTTTAAATGTTTTGGATGTGCCTTTGAATTCTAGCACACCTCAAATGTTGTCTTGACCAAACAGATATCTTCTTTGCTCGGGGGTATCATAAATCATATGTTATCTTATCAAGCATGTGGTCCGAATTTTCCCGCTCTTGAAGGGTATAATTTTGGACATGATTCCTATAACAAGAATATGATACACTTGACAAATAACTGATGGTCAGGACTGTTTCAAGCAAGCAGATTCAATCACAAACATACCAAACATGATTATGAATCCTTAAGCTATCCCATAGTTAATAAAAGACATACACAATACGTGATTATAACCATGATAGTCAAATGTGTGGATTACATATAAATGAATATTGAGTGAAGCGATGGACTGATATTCATTTATAAGTCTTTTTGAGATCATATTGGTCCATATATATGTAGAAAAGTTTCTGTGTCATTATCTGACATAGGGATGTTCTGTGGAGACCAGAGGTTAAAAGGCCCCCTTTAGGAATTTCAATCTGGTTCTGCTAGGTGGGGGGAAGTGTTTATTGCTCTCATGGGTTTACATGTGATGTCCGGCATTGCATCTCAATTACTTGCCCCAAATTTGACAATCTCTTCTCTGAATTGAAATTGTCAATAATTGTTCTAGTGGTGTTAATGTTGAAAGCTGTTCTGTGAAAGAGTTGGTTGGTTGGTTATCTTTCTTCAGACTTATGGCACGGAAAGATTCATGACTTCCTGTTGCCTTTCTGAGGAATTCGGCTCGTGTTTCAACCACAGTCCTGATCGACTCCTTAATTTGTCTGATTTGGATCAGATCTGCTACATATCCCCCTTTCGATCGGCAAGGTGTTTAGCTGAAGACATCGTCGATCGCTCGAGAAACAAAGGCAGAAGAAGCAGACAAACACAGCAAACAACAAAACAACGCCTCCATGACAGTTACTGTACTGGTGCAGG
This sequence comes from Carassius auratus, assembly GCF_003368295.1. Classification (NCBI taxonomy): domain Eukaryota; kingdom Metazoa; phylum Chordata; class Actinopteri; order Cypriniformes; family Cyprinidae; genus Carassius; species Carassius auratus. The sequence goes on from NC_039264.1 coordinate 20,163,204, forward strand.
CATCAGGTTATTTAGGTACACGTGTTTAAGTTCAATTAGTCAATGTAGTTTAGCACATTGAGGATAGTTTAGATCGTTTTGGAAATCGTTGTTTTATTTTGATTCGTCAATCAAATTTCTGGTTAACTTTGTTTGGTTCTTCTAGGTTGTCTTAATTTAAACGTTTACCATTAGTTTTTTAGTAACATCATTTTCAATTAAATGAATTGACCTATCATGCACGGAGCTCTCTGGCTTTCCTTACTGTTTTTAGGTGTTGCAAGTCAATTCTAATATCAGACCTTCGACCCTTGCAGGGTGTCTAGGGTGTTTCACCTACTCAGGAAAGAGGGGAAGGAGAATGATAGGTAAAAGAAGAACAAAACAAAACAAAACTCCTGTGGGATTTCCTAGCATGGCTAACAACTACTATTGAGCTAGGATATCATGTGCAGCTAGTGTGTCATGCACCTTAACTTCGTGTCAGGTGTTCTACCTATTGTGAGAATGGCTGCACATTTCTTCATGTTGGACATATGTAACTTTGTTATGCTAAAAGTTGGATATTCTACCTGTGGAAATAATATGTTTGTTGAATGTGTTATCAGTAGATGTGGTTACCTCTGGGTGTAGGTAATGGTGTGTGTGTTAATGGTGTAGTGTATGTGTGGTCAGATCTGTTCAAGTCTTTGTTGTCTCCCCCCTTTTCTAGTATGTCACTGAAGACTGGCTCTCAGCATCCTTGGCTTGGATGTTGGCGTTTCCATGGTCTAATGAGGGGTCAGTCCAGCAAGGCAGGAAGTTCTTAAGCAGACAGTCGGAGGCAGTTTGGCATGGCTGGGTGAAGCTGGTTTGCAAAACTTTGTCTCCTATGTTGCATTCTTCTTGTGATGCCTTCTGGCAGTAGCAGACATTCTGACCTTCTGTGCTCTGGTGATTGCTGTTGTAGAGACAGGGAATGTGGTTCTTGGAGTTGGAGTTCATTTGACAGTTTGTTAGTGACTGTGTTGGGTGACTGAGGTGATGTCCTTTAGTACCTCAGATTTTTCATCAACGGTTGGGCGTGAAAGACTTGTTCATTTGGTGGTTGTTGAACAGGTGCTTGTCATCTCTGATGTGGTGTACCAGGTGATCACCGGCCTTCCGTTCTGTCGCTGGTCACAGCGAGCATGACTCAACTTTGTGGTCATATGCATTTAACTGGTTCTTGAAGAAACTCTTTCACTTGTTTCATGACTTGTTCCATGTCTTCTGATGGTAAACTTTAATTTATATAGATCTTTGAATGTAGAGTTGCAGCATCTTATTTATGATATTAGGGGGGCTCTTATTTTGTAATTCCACATCAGACACCCCTGAAACGATGTAGCTGATATTGTGGGAAGGTGTACTCTCAATCTGAGGTGAAAGTGGCCTGTGCAATCTATAACTTTTTTTTTTATATACATTTTTGAAAGTAGAGATGCAGCAGCTTTTTTTGAGGTTTGGGAGGCTTTTATTTTGTAATTACACATCAGACTGTCCTGAAACGATGCAGCTGACATTGTGGCAAGGTGTACTTTCAATCGGTGGTGAAAGTGGCCTGTGCAATCTATAACTTTTTTGAATATACATTTTTGAAGTAGATACAGCAGCTTTTTTTTTAGATTTGGGAGGCTTTTATTTTGTAATTACACGTTCGCTGGAAGAGCACTCCATTCAGATCAGTTCTCTGACAGTATTACCGTAATACGCAGTTTATACGCGGCCCTGGAAATAACGTGGCTGCTAGATTGACCGTGCTTTTCTACTTGGCGTGCTGGCTTGACAGCAGTAAATATTCAGAGAGTGAGCGTGACTCAGGTTTAAACGGGGATATTATTTGGTTTTACTAAGGGTGAATGACAATTGTTATATCCAATGGACAAACAGCCTAGTATTTTGCTGCTCTTGATTGGTAAACAAGCATATAGGGATGATTTGGAGGCCCTGCCTCCAAGCCCGAGGCCCTAGGCAACTGCCTACTCCACCTATAGGTAGCGCCGGCCCTGGTTGGGGAAGTAACATGTAACATTTTAATTACATTTAGCTAAAATAAACGAAATGACTCGAAAAAAGATTCGTTCATTTTGCTGAACGCGACTCAAAAGTCAGAGTCGGTATAATGATCCAAACTTACCATCACTAGTGACTCGACTTCCCACACTTGATAAAGTCCAAGTCTGTGACAAGCGTTGTTTTCTCTGACGATGCTGCACTTCTTTGAATCGCGTACTGCAGTCGAGTCTATAAAATGATTGGCCATAAAATGAACCAATCACAAGACATCTTAAAGGGGGGCACCACGTAGACCCGCCCCTGCCCCTCAGGTCAACCTCAGGCATTGTCCCCCCAAGTGTCACATATCTCCGTGAACCACTTGCTTGCCATTACTCTTAGACCCTAAACCTATCTCATGGTGTCCACACAGCAATTGTAAGAAAACACATGCATATATCGGCATACAGAACAAAAGCAATGTTAATGAATTTTTAAACCACAGGCACGATCAGGGTCTCCGGGACAGGTCTTGATCAGCATGGCTGAGGTAGATGAGGAAGCCGCAGAAGTATTTCAGCAAGCTATCTGGGTTTATAAATAAATAAATATCATCATCGTGAAAGTTACATGGCCTCATCCTTTGAGTGAGTTGTGATGAAGGATGCGGGGTCTCAGCCTTAGTCGTGTTGCCAGAGAGACGTATTATAAGCATTTTTTCCCCTTAATTTTATTTAGGAAATTAATTAAGTGAGAGGTTCCAAGTTAGGGACATCAATATCTTTATATTATTTCTATAACTCAAGATTTGGACTCATTGCAGTCTATCTATTTTTAGATTTTATTTATTTTTCAATATCTGGCAATGGCAGCATTGCGTTAACCGTCAGTAATAAAAAAAATACCAGGTTCAAAACAGCGCAGGTTATTCCTGACAGGATGCAATTTGGTTACACAAACGTAGTGATCATCTTTAAGACAGATGCACTGAAGACGGACACACAAAGGAGAGTACGGAGCTGTAGGAGAAAAAAAAATACAATCTCAACCAATGGTTTTGCAATCCGTCCCCTCAGTTTATAAACCTTACTCACCAATTCTTAAAATGTTCCCTCTGTTTAATAAACTGTACCCATGGATTTCCAATCCCTGCTTTCAGACTTTGTAAACTGTCTCTTTTGTTTTTGAATCCGTACCTACGAATTCATGATCAGTGCACATGATTTCAACAATCCGTTCTCTCGGATTTGTAAAAAGTACTCACGGATTCATGCAGCAAGCTCCTAAGGTAGGCTACATGTTAACATACAGTTTTATTGAATATTATTATGTGGAATAGGCCTACAGCAAAGTGTCTTAAGTGATTCTCTTTCAAGTGTAGTACAAGATGGAATACAACGATTTAATAAGAAACATGTGCATCAAAATCTTGTTTAGGCTACTTTGTGATAATCTTAGCACTTATTTTTAAAAAACCTGCCATTGTGAGTAATTTGTTCCTCTTTTGTAAGTCGTTTTGGATAAAAGTTTATTATGCATAATCTGTATAATAACATATAATAATGTTAAAAATAATAGTAATTTTTATTATTATTTTTCCAATTATTAATCCGTGGGCATGACTTGTTAAACCAGGGAACAGTTGAAGAATTCGTGAGGGGACGGATTGCAAAACCTTCTCCAAGGATTGTATTTTTTCTCCTAAAGGTGACATGCCAGGCTCCGTAGAAGAGAAGTCATGCAAGCAAAGAAAATACTGTACCAGACAGAACAAATTCATTGAAATACTGAAAGAAAACCATAATCATGGAATCAGGGTGGGGTGAATATGGATGTTTTTCTGAGGAGAATTGACTGTCTTCAGAAAAGTTTCGTTGGAATTTTCTTTTTCCTTTTATTGTCGTTAAATACACATTAAAGGAGTGTTAATTTGTGAGAATAGAAATGTATGTATGTGAAAGGAGAATGAATGTGTGTGAGAGTGCCAGAATGAATTATGGCTTGTACGGCCCCTCATACGGTGTCACTGTTTCCTTTCTCTACTCACCAAAAACAAGTACAGAAAAGTCAAGACAGACTAATAAACACTACATACAGAAATAAGGTGTGAATATCTAACATCAGCTTTGACAGCTGCAATTATTCATTGTTGGACATTCAAATTATTACACTTACATTTATTGAAACACTAAATGTGTAGATATACAGTAGACAAAACAGACAAACTGCTGTTTCTGCTTGAGTTTCTAACTTTGAGAACTGAGATACATAAAGGTAGTGGAGAAACACTGCACTCGGTTCAAGGTTAAACCTCCAGTCTAGACAAAGGTGACAGAAACTGTTTATCATTGGCTGTTAAATGCCCAAGTGACCAACCAGTGGAAAAAAATATGGTTTTGGCTTGAGTTTCAGTTAAACCACAGTCTGTAGTTACACTGTGTAGATTTCTGCTAAATACAAAAACTATATAACAAATAAATATTGATATATAAGAATATCCTGAAATTCAGGGACAAAATACAATTCCCCAATAAACAAAAAAAAAAAAAAACTTTTTTTTTGCCACACCAGCATCAGGCTCCATTTATGTGTTCATTAAGGGTTTCTTCACCGGGGTTGAGGATGTGACCTACTTACACTCTGTTCATATATATTAACTTAAACTCTGTTCATATATATTTACTTAAACTCTGTTCATATATATTTACTTAAACTCTGTTCATATATATTTACTTAAACTCTGTTCATATATATTTACTTAAACTCTGTTCATATATATTAACTTAAACTCTGTTCATATATATTTACTTAAACTCTGTTCATATATATTTACTTAAACTCTTTTCATATATATTAACTTAAACGCTGTTCATATATATTAACTTAAACTCTGTTCATATATATTTACTTAAACTCTTTTCATATATATTAACTTAAACGCTGTTCATATATATTAACTTAAACGCGGTTTATATATATTTACTTAAACTCTGTTCATATATATTTACTTAAACTCTGTTCATATATATTAACTTAAACTCTGTTCATATATATTTACTTAAATTCTGTTCATATATATTAACTTAAACTCTGTTCATATATATTAACTTAAACTCTGTTCATATATATTTACTTAAACTCTGTTCATATATATTAACTTAAACTCTTTTCATATATATTAACTTAAACGCTGTTTATATATATTTACTTAAACTCTGTTCATATATATTAACTTAAACTCTGTTCATATATATTTACTTAAACTCTGTTCATATATATTTACTTAAACTCTGTTCATATATATTAACTTAAACTCTGTTCATATATATTTACTTAAACTCTGTTCATATATATTTACTTAAACTCTTTTCATATATATTAACTTAAACGCTGTTCATATATATTAACTTAAACTCTGTTCATATATATTTACTTAAACTCTGTTCATATATATTTACTTAAACTCTTTTCATATATATTAACTTAAACGCTGTTCATATATATTAACTTAAACGCTGTTTATATATATTTACTTAAACTCTGTTCATATATATTAACTTAAACTCTGTTCATATATATTTACTTAAATTCTGTTCATATATATTAACTTAAACTCTGTTCATATATATTTACTTAAAATCTGCTCATATATATTTACTTAAACTCTGTTCATATATATTAACTTAAACTCTGTTCATTTATATTAACGCTGCAGCCCCCCCCCCACCTCTCCCCCGTCATAGCATCAGCCCCCCCTGGTGGGGGACTGTGGACTAACCTAATATTGTACTTAAAAACGTGAAAAAAATATATTCATCAGCAACACACCTGAACGCAAGGCCATGCTTGGTGCACTTTAAATCGCACTTTAATTTTTTTTTTTCAGAAATGACCATCCCCGTTCTCAGTGGCGTTTTCTCCCTGAAGCCAAGGCAAGCCATCTCTTCCGACAATCACTATTATTGTAAATAAAAAAATTATTTGACTTGTGACTTGGCCTCTCATTTCTATGGAGAAAATGAATTTGTCATGCTTTGTTCCGATCAGAATAATGGGCGTTTACTAGTCGCTCTCAAGCGCACGACCGCAAGCATGATTTTGCCACAAAGAACCGGCTAAAGAAATGATTATGAATTTGTCAAAAATAGCAAGGAGACATTTAATTGTTTATTAATAAAATTGTGTTTTCTGTGTCGCTGCAAAGACGATGGGGACTCGCCATGAACGCTAGAGAAATGCACATTTCATATGGATTAGGCCTACATATTCAGAGAGTAGCCTATTTCTTTTCGTTTTTAATATTTTCGTTTAAAAGCAGACATTTTTAAGCTTTCTATAATAGATAGCCTATATTTCTCAAAACTGTCTGTGAGCCACAAACTGAGTTTCTGCGCCCTCCAGTTCACGTGCAATACAAGTGATGTGCCGGCACCTTATTACATTGTCTGCTAATTTATTTGCTTGTTTATTAAATACAGGCAATGGGTTGACAAAATATTGATCAAAAATAAGATACAATTTATACAAAACGCAAATCTTTTAAACAGAGTCTTTCTACCAAACAAAACTCAATAAAGTGGTCAAAATCATGTCTTACCCACTCCATGTCTCATAGGCTATTGCGCATGATGTATCATATCTTTCTCATGCTGCATGCTCACTTTCATAATAAACATTCTTGTCATTTCACACTAAATCTTTTTTTTCCCTTCAAATTTCATGGCTGATAATTTTTACTTAATCACAATCTAGCAGGTTTTTGCCCAAGACATGAAAGATTCAATTACATTATAAGAGAAACACATGCCAGAACAAATTCTGACTGAAACAAATCAAGAAATACACATCAACACTGCAAGATTAACTGAGGTTTAATAATGTAAGGACAATTTACAAAAAAAAAAAAAAAAAGACATAAGCCAAGACAAAAATGTGCCCATATATAAATTGTCTTTACATTACAGGTATAGTTGGTTTGGTTCTTATGGTTGATAGATAACTTTTGTCTGCAGATCAGCTTCATGAATGTATTTTTCAGAGCATTCTGTTTTTCCAGCAGCAGAAACTAAGAAAGAAACGGAGAACTTAGATTCAGTATTTACTAACAAGCACATTTTTGTTTCTTAAATGATAAAAAACATAGAGTTGAGGTCAAACGTTTACCTGCCCCTTTCAGAATCTGCAAAATGTTAATTATTTTACCAAAATAAGAGAGATCATTCAAAATACATGTAATTATTTATTTAGTACTGCATCATATGTATGTATGTATGTATGTGTATATATATATATATATATATATTAGTGGTGGGCATAGATTTTTTTTTTTTTAAATCTAGATTAATCTCACTGTGATCTTGAAATTAATCTAGATCAATCTAGATTAAAATGGCTCATTCGAATTCTGCCGAAGGCATTCAGACTATGTGTTACCCAAATAAAATTGACAAACAGTAAGTCTTTGAGAAGGGGTTTATCAAGCTAGGTGGTGCATTAGAAAAGGGGCTTATCTCCTGTTTCCAAAATGCATCACAAAGTGCTTGAAAAAGCTGTAAACTAAATCCACGTTGCACAAGCTGCAAACAACCTTACGCCTGTTTCACACCAATGTTTTAAGTTTTTTTTTTTCAAGTTTGTAGGTGTCAAGGTACAGAAACCAAATAATTAAATGTAAAATAGCACTGGATAGTCTTCAATGTAAAAAATAAATATACAATCAAACCTACATTTATTCAGACACCTTCAACATTTCTTACATTATTACAGTTTTGCTTTATATATCAAAATTATACCTGGTGTCTGAATAATTTTTGGTTTGAGTGTTAAAACTATTTAGTAATGCAGTCAAGAGCAGTGAGTGATTTTCATTTTCATTTTCTTGGATTAACATTACAGCAGCCAGTAGCTAAATTAGGCGCGGTCCCTTTAAGAGACCATGAACGCATCCGATATAATACACATCCCATTTTTGTCCTCAACTGTTTACTTTCACATAAGAAATAACTGATGGTTTTTCGAGCATATTTTCAAGGTGGATATTTTGATATATTTTGTATTTTGTATTTGTCGGCACAAGAGCAAAAATAATCAAATTCGATGTTCAAGTGTTTTGAGACGCCTTTCTCTTCGCAGAAGAGAGCTCGGTTTCGCTGTCCGTGATACGCAGCTCTCTCTCTCGCGCACCGAACACCAGTAACCAGCTACTCTGTTCAGCTTTTCCTGGTCTTGTGTTTGGATGCTTTAATGTTTAAATCGACAAGCGGTAAGGCGTAAAAACATGTGAAAAAAGAGCTTTTGTGACGATTCACAGCAGTGGCCCGTCAACTGCTCTGAGCATCTTTTTAAGCTGGCCTCAGCCAGTCGGTTGTATAAAATATCAAGGTGAAAGTCATCATAGATTGCTTAGTATAGAACCAGCTCTCAACCCAACTTTGAGATATAATCAACGGCGATATTTATATATATATATATATATATATATATATATATATATATATATATATATATATATATATATATATATATATATATGATAATTAGGCAAAATAAGATAAATGTACAAATCTGGCTCTTAATGCATGATTTATTTATTTATTTTTCTGGAGAATCAGTGAATGTTTGAACCTTCTGTAATAATTAAATATGAGTCCCTCAGCTGTCCTCAGTGTGAAAAGATTGATCTCAAATTATTCAGTCATTGTTGGAAAGGGTTCAAATACACAAAAATGCTGGAAAATCAAATAATTTGTGGTAGCTGAAATGTTTTTCTGAAGAACAGTATGCAGATTAACTGTTTGAGATAAACAAGGGACTCATGAACAATTATCAAAATAAATAAATAAACAAATATAAATAAATATAAAAACAGCTCAGGTAACAACACAGTATTAAGAATCAAGCGTATGTAAACTTCTGAATGGTAATTTTATAAAACAACAATTTAACTATTATTTTCTCTTGTGGACTATATGTAAACATCTTTTATGTGAATATTTCATTCCGGTCAGTATGAAATAAACAATAACATGCATTTTGTATGATCCCTCTTATTTTGGTTAAATAATTAACATTTTGCAGATTCTGAAAGGGGGATGTAAACTTTTAACCTCAACTGTATAAAGTATGCACACAAAATTAATAAATAATTAAATACATAAACAACCAAATAAAGGCATCACCTAAAGAGAACAGCATTTATTAATATTTTTTACCCTAATGTGTATTTAATTTGATAATGTTTAGAACAGTAATAAGAAGAATAACTCACCTATCAGCAGAATGAGCAGAAGTCCGTTCATCAGAGCAGATATGATGATGATAATCTGATATTGTGTTTGATTCTGATCAGTGAACTCCACTCGTGTCTGATTGTGACACTCAGTTAGTTGAGCTGATTCTGTAAAGAAAGAGTTCAGTCTGTTACTGTCAGTCTTTTACTGGAGCACATTCATCTCCGGAACGAGAGAGAACTATGGTGATGTGTATAAAAAATAATAAATAACAAATAATGCAAAGTAAAGTAAATGAACTCACCGTTGAAGTATATTCTGGTGATGTTGCTGAGTTTTGGAGGTGTTTCTGTGTTCATACAGTAATAAACTCCTAATTCATCTGCAGTCACATTATTAATAACCAGACCATGTTTAAACTGCACTGAATATTTCTTTCTGAATGTTTTATTAGGGTAAAAAGGTGATGTTGGAACTGATGTTGTTCGTAGAATGACTGTTGGAGGATCTGCTGTTTTCAGTAAAATCCAATAAACCTCATTTTCATCAAGATCACAGTTTATGATCACATTTGATCCCAGATCAGTTAATAGATCTGACACTGCATACTGACAACAGATTAATACATCTATAAAAACAAAACATAAACATTATGGTTAAGCCTACCTGCTTTAAAACGGTGAACCTATAAAACAAAACAATTCATGACAAAGCACAAGTAAATCCACATATCATAAACTCACAGAGCTGAAGCTGAAGGATCTTCATGTTTGTTGCAGTGAATAAAACAGATAAAAATAATGAAGTCTTTTTGTTCCTCCACACAACACTGAAAATGAAGTATGCTGCAGCTCTGAAGCAAAGACAAGAAGAAAAAAATGTCCCACATCAATCATAGGAAGTCAAGTTTGCTCTGACCACATTGTACACACTTTTCTTCAACGCCCAATGGCCAACACCAACTTGGTTAATTAGTCTAATTTATTTATTAAATAAACTCAATAACCAAAACTAGCAACTAGTTCCCATTTTATCCCCCACCCTCAACTACCAAATAAACAGCTAAATGACGACTGTCTGATTCAAGAGAAAATTACTCAAAATCAATACATTTTGATGATTTGAACTTGTAGAATTCAGAAAGCCTTCATAGAAAATGCAGGCTGTTAAGTGAACTGCAGCCAACAAATGACTGCTCCTGTTCACACTGGTACACATGTAAATAATCAATCTTTATAAACCACCTCGCTATGATTTTGGCCTGATGTAGCCTCAGACTGGCATTGATGGCCAAAAGCTGGATTATGTGCAGCAATGAACAGCTGGCAGAAAGCATGAAGGCTGATTGTTGAGAAGTGTGTGGCTCAGATTAGTCCTGTGATCAGGGGCAGACTGGCCATCTGGATGTTCGAGGGAAGTCCAGAACGGCCGTTCATCCAACGGCCATTGGCCTGCTGATTCATCATCAAAGAAAAAGTGTCAGACGTTGACAGTCGAAAAAGGGGGCATCAATGCGATCTATTTTTTGTTATAAAAACCAAAACAGCTGTATACGGCCCACATTGTCTTTTAGTACGGCCTGCTGTATCATTTTAGACTCGGATGATACATTTTAAAATATTTGAAATGTAAGTCAAATAAATTCTCTTTCAGTTTAATGCTATTTCCAAACAGGAGAGATCGCTAGTTTCCAGCCACTCCCCATATTAATTTCAGTGTAGTAGGACGTACACCATAATATAAACATTCACTAACATGAGCAAATAATAAATGAAAAGCTGACCATGAAAACAGTATTTTCCAGTCAAGATGGTAAACAGATTATCTTTTTATCAAGTTAGAGGGAATACATATATGTTTGGATTGTTTGGAAATCTGTTTTTTTAAATTGCCATCACATCATTACGCATAAACAACGGGGATTCAAGGGTTACACTTGCCTCAAATTTTAAAGGTAAAATGCATTGTCAACAAAAGCTTTTTGCCAAATGCATGACAGAAATGTTTGCACTGAACTTTGTCAAAGTCTCAATTATTAGAGGTCTTAAATTTGCTGCTTTGTGCTGCGGTTGCCGAGGAAATTTGAGATTTCTGCAGTTCGGAAAGTGCCACCTGCTGGAAGATAATGAATTAGCTTATTATCTGCTATTTTTGCTACATGATTTTAAATATGAATCAGTGGTTTGACAGAAAGCTAATGCATTATAAAAATCTAAACAATTAGGACACTACGATATATTTATGTAATTTAATATAATAATTTTCTAATAATAGCCTAATTATTAAAATTAATATAATTATTGATACTTTCTTATAAAATAAACACAAAACAGTGCAGCAGCCCCTCACGGACGACTGCCATGCACAAACAAAATCAAAACACAATATAAATCCAGGCCTGGCCCTCTCTTGTCTTTCACTGTCGTCGCTCCTGTTTTATATCCTTCCATCTCCTCCGTGGGACTCGAGACCGGTGGGTCGAGCAGGTGTCGCTCATTTCCAATAACTCCACCAGCCTCGCCCCGTTCCCATGGCTCTCGGCCTCCACTCGTCACAATGTTTAAAGGCTGAAATGTGAAGTGCAGGTCTTAAAAGGTCTTTAAAAATCCTGCAGTTACCCAGTTATTTTATGGTACCATTTGGAATAACTATTTATATATTTTTAACGATATAAATACTGTTAGTTTTCTTACACAAACAGCTCATTTCGTGTCTTAGGTCATCAATGTGAACTTACGATGGGGAATTGTTTAATTTGGACTCCTCTGTGCATGCTTTTTGAGGTGGTGACTATAGACCTCCATTATATGAGTCACAGACAAGAACGGTTTGACCTAAAAATATAAAAATGGAAACTACTGCGGAAACAAAGACACCTACATCCCTTGAGGTTTGATGCCCTTAAGGTAAGCTAAAACATATAAAAATTTAATTTGAAAGTGAACTCTCCCTTTAACATGACACACACACATACAGGTCCTTCTCAAAAAATTTGCATATTGTGATAAAAGTTCATTATTTTCCATAATGTAATGATAAAAATTAAACTTTCATTTATTTTAGATTTATTGCACACCAACTGAAATATTTCAGGTCTTTTATTGTTTTAATACTGATTATTTTGGCACACAGCTCATGAAAACCCAAAATTCCTATCTCAAAAAATTTGCATATTTCATCCGACCAATAAAAGAAATGTGTTTTTAATAAAAAAAGTCAACCTTCAAATAATTATATTCAGTTATGCACTCAATACTTGGTCGGGAATCCTTTTGCAGAAATGACTGCTTCAATGCGGCGTGGCATGGAGGCAATCAGCCTGTGGCACTGCTGAGGTGTTATGGAGGCCCAGGATACTTCGATAGCGGCCTTAAGCTCATCCAGAGTGTTGGGTCTTGCGTCTCTCAACTTTCTCTTCACAATATCCCACAGATTCTCTATGGGGTTCAGGTCAGGTGAGTTGGCAGGCCAATTAAGCACAGTAATACCATGGTCATGGCACCTTGATTTCCGAATGACATGCAAAATTTGCTTTCATCCGAAAAAAGTACTTTGGACTACTGAGCAACAGTCCAGTGCTGCTTCTCTGTAGTCCATTTCCTGCACACGCCTGTGCATGGTGGCTCTGGATGTTTCTACTCCAGACTCAGTCCACTGCTTCCGCAGGTCCCCCAAGGTCTGGAATCGGTCCCTCTCCACAATCTTCCTCAGGGTCCGGTCACTTCTTCTTTTTTTCCACACTTTTTCCTTCCCACAGACTTCCCACTGAGGTGCCTTGATACAGCACTCTGGGAACAGCCTATTCGTTCAGAAATTTCTTTCTGTGTCTTACCCTCTTGCTTGAGGGTGTCAATGATGGCCTTCTGGACAGCAGTCAGGTCGGCAGTCTTACCCATGATTGCGGTTTTGAGTAATGAACCAGGCTGGGAGTTTTTAAAAGCCTCAGGAATCACGTTTTTTCTGAGATAGGAATTTTGGGTTTTCATGAGCTGTATCCCAAAGTCATCAGTATTAAAACAATAAAAGACCTGAAATATTTCAGTTGGTGTGCAATGAATCTAAAATATATAAAAGTTTAATTTTTATCATTGCATTATGGAAAATAATGAACTATTATTACAATATGCTAATTTTTTGAGAAGGACTTGGAATTGAAAAATTATGTTGTTTCAGGTATCTAGATTCTAGGTTTATGCTTATTGTCATATTATACATTTTACATTCTGCTCTTTTTCTATTGATTTCAAGTATTTTAATTCATACAATAATGCATTTATTTCAGTCCCCTCCTGAAAAAACTAAGTAATATATAAAAAATTGAAACCATCACATAATTTGTAATGGTTTTTACTGGTTATAATGAAATTGTATTGGCTTTAATGGAAACGGTAATGGCGTCTGTTGGTCTCTACTGGTAATTAGTCAACTTTTGTTGGTGGCTTTTGTTAAAACAATTAAATCTAAACATAATATGTACCAGAAAACACACAAAATGTTATTTAATGGTTTTAATGGTAAAAAGTTGATCTTTTGCAGTGGTATTTGTAGTGGAAATCAATAGAACTTCTGTGATGGTTTCTATTGTTTTTGTCAGCAGGGTCACCATTGGTGTTGTGTTATTATTTGGCATAAATGTGACAGAATTGCTGTAATATTGTGAGATAGTAGTGACTGTTTGTAGTTTTGGTGGGCCTATTTGGGAGAAAATGTCTCAAATTTTTTCACTCCCAATACGTCCCTGCCTGTGATCATGTGACCCACATCAGTCTTGTTACCCTGCAATTAAAAAATGAACAGGAAAAGAGTCATGATTTCTGGTTAAAAATATATATTTTAACAAATGTAATAGGCATTATTGAGAATCGAGTTTGAGACATTTCTAAATTGTTATTATTAAGTATTTTCCAAAATAACATTTAAAAAAGTATACCACACGTTTTTAATTATTTATTTTCCCATCATGATCCATTAATTTTGCACTAGTTAATATGGTTTTAGATTTTTGTATTTTAAAAGATTAAAATATTGCATAAAACACCACATATTTGAAATTAAATCCAAAATATTAAAGTATAAACAAATATTTGTATTTTGAGAGTGTAAATGACAGAAATGACAGACTGTCCTTGCAAAGAGTGAGAAATGAGCAGCAGCTTGAGTGAAGAACAGCCAGGGGCTTGAGTGAGCAACGGCCCGTGGCTTGACTGAAGCAACTGGGGGTTGCGGCAAGCACATGTGACTACTTTGGCTGGACTCCGCTTTGTCCACAGTGAAAGCTGTTCTGGCGATCCACAGCAAAAAGTTGATGTATGTCCTCAGCGAACAGCACATATCAGCTCTAGACATGACGAAGTGGATATCGTGCTCATTTTGAAGGCCAAACTAAGTAGTTTCACATTCACAATGAAACACACAACTTCTCTACGAAATGGCAATAGTGGCAACAGTAAGAATAAAAGGTACACCTTTTTTCTTCTTTCTCTTCTTTTTCTTAATGTTTGAAGCAAGTGTTGAGTTTTTAAGGTCTTACATGATACCTGACTAGCCTATAGATGTCAGTGTTTCAGTGCTTTCTTTCTCATATAGCACATTACATTTTCCCAGTTTTTAGGGAATATTATTGTTATAGATTACAGATAGACCAATTGCTGTTCCACGTTTATAAAGCATGTCAATATATTGATATGTAATAAACTCAAAGAAATAAGGCAGAATGATCTTAATGTTGTTGCTGTCAAGTGGCCTAATGGTTAGAGAGTCGGACTCCCAATCTAAAGGTTGTGAGTTCGAGTCTCGGGCCAGCAGGAATTGTGGGTGGGGGGAGTGCATGTACAGTTCTCTCTCCACCTTCAATACCATGACTTAGGTGCCCTTGAGCAAGGCACCGAACCCCCAACTGCTCCCTGGGCGCCGCAGCATAAATGGTTGCCCACTGCTCCGGGTGTGTGCTCACAGTGTGTGTGTGTGTTCACTGCTCTGTGTGTGTGCACTTCGGATGGGTTAAATGCAGAGCACAAATTCTGAGTATGGGTCACCATACTTGGCTGAATGTCACGTCACTCACGTCAATAAAACACACTTTCCTATCCACACAGCAGTTAAAATGACATAATTTCAGCTCTGAAGCAAAGCAGTGAAGCAAATGAGCTCAAAGTGAGATGAGCATAATTAATCATAATGGGTTATTATTAATCATATTCATCTTCAGGAATAACTTGTAGCATTATAGCATTAATACAATAAAATGATTTGTTCATCCACAGGACAGACAGTGTTAGTAGTCTATTGACCCTAAGTAAAATTATTTATCTGACAACAACAAAAAAAAAAAAAACGTATTCTAATATACTGCTCCTAGAGCATGTAACAAAACCTGAACATTAAAGTGACATCGCACACAAGAGAGTAGAGCATAATGGTACTGTTAACTCATAAGCTAATCACAACCTGTTACGAACCATCAAAGAATCACATCACCTTAATTAAAAGGTGTCAAAGCCTAGAAGCAGATCTACATAGTTTACAAGCAGTTACTTGCATTGGTTTCGTAGTTGCTGATTAAAGTGTCCTGGTGCATTTATAATGCATATATTCTTGTTGAATCCTGTTAGGAGTAAAACTTCATCATTTCATCCATGGCTTGACTGCTCTGAAGTGAATCAACAAAGTTGCTGAAAACTGGCAGAAGATTGGACTCCCCAAGGAGGGGGAGTCAATAGGTTTCCAAGGTAAAGGGTGACTCCAGGAAACCGCAAGTTAAGAGAAGAACCTCTTTTTGGGTGTGGAGCAGGTTTTTATCTGGTTTCCCTGTAACACCTATTTTGGTTAGATTGACGAGTAACAAGGCATATAGTTTCAGCGGGAAACTGTTTCTTTGTCCCAGTGAAACCTCATTTGCATGCTTTATGACTGTCCTGAATACTTGGTGTGGTTTTTCCCAAAACATAGTACAAATAGTATAGTGCATTTCATGATCACATAGAGTAGGCTACATCATGGTTTGAGGAATAAAGAGATACAGGGATATTAAACCAGAGATACATTCATACACATACAAGGCACCATGTCGTTTAATTAGCAAATGCATTTGCACCCTTTTGTGTGCTCATGGGCGTGCCGGGAAAAAAAGAGATGTGTTCAGGCACATTGCTGGCACATTGCTATTTTAAGGAGTTGAAAATAGAATGCGCCATATACCAACTCAAACCTGTTCTAAAGTCAATGGCCCAATATTTTTTTATTTATTTAAAGAGCGCGTTGGTAGAACATGCGTCTCTGGGCAGGTCCTCAGTGCGCACTGACTTTGCTTAATCCTGTAATCCTGCATCCAACGCAGATGACTGAAAGATTGACTGGCCACTTAACAGGTAATTTTCTTCACCTATGGAAGCTTTGGTGGATTCCTGCTTGTCCCGTAGATGATCTGCTGATCGGTCTCTTCGCTTGAGATGCGTTCAGCTTTTCTGCAAAATATTTTTGCATGTAAATAGTGATCCGCTATGGCGTGAGTGCATTTCGCTCTTAAACGTAATGGGAGATGAAACTCTGATTGGTTTCTTGAACGTTACGCCCATTACTTATTAAGAGAATAGGGACAGTCCATTCCAAAAATACACACTGGTGCACGGACCGTTTTTCTGTCGTTAAAACAACCTCAGCTTGTTACTGTTTCTGATTTTTGATATCCCTTAACATACCTGAGGCTGTTCTCTGATTACTGCCTGTTTTACCATTATCTTTTTAAACATACTGCAAATGGATCCGAACGTCTCTGACTCCATGTTTCAGTGCCAGAGTTTGCATACTGGAAGCATTTGCGTGGTCAGAGCAGTGGCCCAGACAGACAAAATAAATGGGTAAGTTCTCTCAATGTTTATTATTATTATTATTCATTATATATATTTAACACACAGGATATTTTTAATAAAATTGGCTGATATTAAGCTAATTAATTGTAGTTCTATACTTTGTAGGCCTATTCATAATGTTCATGTTATAGGCTATCACTGTTTTCTTTTCTTTTTTATGTTTTTAAGTGTCTATCTTTTGTAGTTGCTGTCATACAATCCTATTAAAATATAATAAGAACAATTGTATTCATTTGTGAGTTAAGTGTAAGCTTGTTTAGCATAGCCTACTTTGCTGCAGTATTTTTAACAAATTGTCTTCATTCCTTTTCAGTGTGGGTTATAGACAGAAGGACTGCGCTTTACCTCTTGCTCAGAAAGTTGTGTCGAAGGATGCAACAGACTGTAGGTTCTTCCGATCAACCAGCACAGGAGACAGTTTGGTGCTTTCCTCCATCTCCTCCAGAACTGCGACTGGATAGCATCTGTCTTCTAAAATATTTTTGCATGTGTGCTGAGCAAATGGACAAGCTTCTTTCTGTTGTTGGACCTGAGCTTACAAGACTGTCAACAAATTTTTGAGCAGCCACTGAACCATAACAGCGACTTGAACCATAAACCCCCAGTTGCTCCCCGAGCACTGGATATAGCTACCCACTGCTCTGGGTGTGAGTTCAAGGAGTGTTCACTTCTCACTGCTGTGTGTGTGCACTTGGATGGGTTAAATGCAGAGCACCAATTCTGAGTATGGGTTAACATGCTTGGCAAATGTCAAGTCCCAAGGTTTTAGTATTCGTGGCTAGTTTTTTAGATTACACAAAGAGAATCACAAAAGCTGAGATTTGTCTTATCTTTACTGCTTAAGATCAATTAGCACTTTTTTCAGCAAGGAATGAAGATTTGTTTGTTATACTTGCATCTGCGCTGAAAAGCAGTATTCAGAAGTGTTGGAGATTTGCTTGTTGCCTCGTCTCAGGGAATTCCCGCTCCTTGGATTGGTTGCAGATCTGTCATCTAGATGACGTCTTTGGGATCATTTGGTGAAAAAAGGGGTTTTCCTTGTAATTGGTGCATGAAAAGCAAAACAAGCACAGATCTGTTCGTGCCATTTGGTTTTAAAGTGAGGCGATTTGGTCCCTCCCATAAGCGGCTATCCCAATCGGATGCTGTTGCAGGTCTTAGCCACACCCTGTATTGTTCCTTTCCCAAGCATAAATTAAAACACTGTTTAATTCATCACTGTGGAAGTGTCTTTGCAGGTTTTGTTAATTAATTCTATAAAGTTTCTTAACCTGCATACGATTCCAGATTTCACCATTTCATTCATACCAAAGCAATGCAAATAAAATTAGCTTTCATTCAACACTTAACTTTCTATATCTTACACATATTTACTCGCTTTATCTGCTAAAGGAGGTTATAAAACATTGGTTAAAGTTGCACAGATTACATAACACACATCAACAATATATAAGACATAATTTAATTTTTTTGTCTTTTGAACTTGAACAAAATGTGGTAAGTGGAAGGGCAGGAAATGTCCAGGAATCTCTGTGTAATGCACCTGCTTTGGCGAGGGCATCAGTTTGGTCATTGAGATTTTTGTCTTGTCCTGGTTGACGTGAGTGACCTCTGACCTTTTTCCAATTAACGATCAGGTCATGTTCAGTGACAATGGCATTGCATGTTTGGAAGAGTTCCTGATGTTTGACAGGCTTGTTGTTAGTCGTCTTGAATCTATTCTGTTTCCATCCAGCTAGATGTCACGTGAAGCTTGGACAGGCGTAGTTCGAGTAGTGAATGCCAGCTTGTGTTTGTCATCAGGGTGGACAGGGATTGTCTAAAATCCTGAGGCAACGTCCAGTGTGGAGAGGATCGTTGAGCATCTGATTTTGGGAATCACATTGTCCAACTGGGTCATAGGCTATCGAGATAAGTGAACTTGTTGGTTCAATTTGCAATAGGCAAGGCAAGACAAGGCAAGTTTATTTATATAGCAGATTTCATACACAATGGCAATTCAAAGTGCTTAACATAAAAGAAAATAAAATGATAATGAAGAAATATAATAACAAGAATAAAACAAGCAATTTAAAAACTTTTAAAATTATTAAAAATTTACTTATTTAAAACAGTTAGAAAATGATTTTACATAAAAAAAAACAGTGAAAATATAGTGCAATCAGTTCGGACATTGCACAGTGCTCATTCAATAAATGCACAGCTAAACAGATGAGTTTTAAGTCTAGATTCAAATGTAACTAGTGTTTTAGCACATCTGTTCTCTTCTGGAAACTTATTCCAACTGCGGGCGGCATAGTAACTAAAGGCGAACTCCCCTTGTTTTGTGTGAACCCTTGGTATTTCTAACAGACTCGATCCTAGTGATCTGAAATATATTGCAGTGAGCATATCTCCAATATATTTCTGTTCTAGGTCATTAAGTGACTTATATATGAGTAAAAGTACTTTAAAATCATTCCTAAATGTAACTGGAAGCCAGTGTAAGGACCTGAGGACTGGTGTGATATGCTCAGATTTTCTGGTTCTATTCAGAATACTGGGAGCAGCGTTCTGGATGAGCTGCAGCTGTCTAATGGTCTTTTTGGGAAGGCCGGTGAGGAGCCCATAACAATAGTTCACCCTGCTGGTGATAAAGGCATGAACAAGTTTCTACAAGTCTTGGCTGTAAACAAAACATCTAATTCTTGCAATGTTTTTTTTTTAAATGATAGTATGCTGATTTAGTTACTGCTTTCACATGACTACTGAGGCTAGTCACTGTCTCCAGAATCACACTGAGATTCCTGACTTGATTTTTAGTTGTTTGACCCCTAGAATCAATGTATGCATTCACCTTGAAAACTTCATCTTTGTTTCCAAATGCAATGACTTCAGTTTTTTTCCTTGTTTAACTGAAGAAAGTTCTGGCACATCCAACTATTAATTTCTTCAATGCATTGGCAGAGGGAGTCAATGGGGCTGTAGTCATTTGGAGATAAGGCTAGGTAAATCTGGGTATCATCAGCATAGCTGTGATAGGCAATTTGGTTCTTTCTCATTATTTGACTTAGTGGGAGCATAAACAAGAGTGGTGCAAGGATTGACCCTTGTGGGACTCCGCATGTCATGGACGTCCACTCAGACTTATGCTCTCCTAGACTCATATAATAGCCTCTCCCTTCTAAGTATGTCCTGAACCATTTGAGTACCATCCCAGAAAGCCCGACCCAGTTTTCCAGTCTGTCTAGTAATATGTTATGATCGACAGTGTCAAATGCAGCACTGAGATCTAGCAATACCAGCACCGATATTTCGCCATATAGTCACAATTTAAGCGAATATCATATATTATATTAACGAGTGCTTTCTCTGTGCTGTGATGTGGTTGAAAACCAGACTGAAAATTTAAGTATTTGTTCAGCTGATTAAAAACTACCTTTTCTATCATTTTGCCTATAAAAGAAAGATTAGATATTGGTCTAAAATTGCTCAAAATTGTGTTATCAAGATTGCTCTTTTTCAGGAGGGGCTTAACAACTGCAGTTTTTAAGGAGTTTGGAAATGTCCCAGAAAGAAGTGAGGCATTCACCACTTTTAAAAGATCTGCTTCTAAGCATTAAGCACACTTTTGAAAAAGATGTGGGAAGTGTGTCAAGATAACAGGTTGATGATTTTAGGTGCTGCACTATGTCTTCCAAAATTTTGCTATCAATTGCTTCAAAAATAGACATAGTATCTTTTTGATATTGTGGCCTAATCTGCCTGACCTCTGCATTACTTGAGGATGTGCTAATTGCCTTCCTGATATTGATGATCTTCTCAGAAAAGAAGGATGCAAACTCATTGCATTTGCTGTCTGAGAGCTTTTCACTGGGAATCTGACTTGGGGGGGTTTGTCAGTCTCTCAACAGTGGCAAAAAGACTATGAGTGTTATTTAAGTTACTGTTTATAAGGTTTGAGAAAAAATTCTGTCTAGCTGTGGCTAGTTTCACATTAAAAGCATGAAGGCTGTCTTTTTAGATGCTATAGTGAATTTCAAGTTTTGTCTTCCGTCACATCCGCTCGGATTTTCTGCATTGTCTTTTCATAGTCTGAACTGCTGTTGATTTTCTCCAAACTGATTTCTGTCAAAGAATCAAGGAGAATATCAACAGCGTCTGCAGAAATGCTTGGTGTTAAAAGATATAGCCTCCATAAATAGTACACTTGTGTTCTTGTTAATGCATCTCCTTATGACAGAGACCGATCTAGATTCGGTTGTAGCAGAGATCAAAATATCAAAGAAAATACAGAAGTGATCAGATAGTGCTATGTCCTTAACAATGGATGAAATGTTTATACCCCTACTGATGATTAAGTTTGAGTGTGTCCACCTTTGTGTGTGGGTCCATGCACATGCTGAGTGAAGTCAAAAGTGTTTAGAACCGTTATCATTTCTTTTGTAGTTTTGTTTTATGCATTGTCTATGTGAATATTAAAATCCCCTATAAAAGCAAAACAGTCAAACTCTGAGGAAATCATTGAAAACATTTCTGTGACCTCTTCAACTAAGGCTTTGGAGGCCTGTAAATAATAATAAACAGAATGTGTGGAGCACCTTTCAGCGCTATCCCTAGATATTCAAAAGACAAGTACTGACCAAATGACACTTGCTTGCATTGATAGACATCTTTAAATAGAGCGACTACACCTTCACCTCTCCTAACAGTCCTGCAGACACTCATGTAAGGGAAGTTAGGAGGGGGTGCTTGATTGAGGACATTGTAGCGTTCTTCTAGCCATGTTTCATTTAGAAACATAAAATCCAGATTGTTTGTGGTTATAAAGTAAATTGATTAGAAATGATTTATTTTTTAGTGAGCTAAGGTTTAACCTGTTAAATGTCACCCCGTCCCGTATACGGGACGCCTACGTTGACTATACTATATTACAATCAAATCTAATCTAATCTTGACAAACTATATATCGTTGGAAAGGTCTAAGACTCCCAAATATATATTTTACCAATATTTTTTGTTAGAAATTATGTAGGAAAAGTAATAGATGAATTTATGACAAGAGTGCACCCTCAGAAATCTACATTACAAAAGGAGCTTTTACCTTTGTTTAAAAAAAAGATTTCCTCGTTGCCTTTTTCTCTATCAATTTTTAGAAATCATCAGAAGTTATATATCACTTGAAAACATAAAATCTCAAAATTCATCCTTCAAAACCCATTTTAAAATCAGACATTGCATTACCATGTAAATGGTACATCAAAATCCTGTTACAAAATGTTTTCAGTCATGAATTATAAAAATTTAGGTTTGTATCATGCACATTCATGTCTATCTTCAAAAACGTGAGTGACAGTTATCAGGTTAAAGATGCTAATTTGATGGCTGTGCTTTGTGTCTTTACATCAATCTTAGTTTGATGCATACAGGTCCTTCTCAAAAAAATAGCATATTGTGATAAAAGTTCATTATTTTCCATAATGTAATGATAAAAATGAAACTTTCATATATTTTAGATTTTTTGTAGATTTTTTTTAGAAACATTATCATATTTCATCCGACCAATAAAAGAAAAGTGTTTTTAATACAAAAAAAGTCAACCTTCAAATTATTATGTTCAGTTATGCACTCAATACTTGGTCGGGAATCCTTTTGCAGAAATGACTGCTTCAATGCGGCGTGGCATGGAGGCAATCAGCCTGTGGCACTGCTGAGGTGTTATGGAGGCCCAGGATGCTTCGATAGCGGCCTTAAGCTCATCCAGAGTGTTGGGTCTTGCGTCTCTCAACTTTCTCTTCACAATATCCCACAGATTCTCTATGGGGTTCAGGTCAGGAGAGTTGGCAGGCCAATTGAGCACAGGAATACCATCGTCAGTAAACCATTTACCAGTGGTTTTGGCACTGTGAGCAGGTGCCAGGTCGTGCTGAAAAACGAAATATTCATCTCTATAAAGCATGAAGTGCTCTAAAATCTCCTGATAGCTAGCTGCATTGACCCTGCCATTGATAAAACACAGAGGACCAACACCAGCAGCTGACATGGCACCCCAGACCATCACTGACTGTGGGTACTTGAAATTGGACTTCAGGCATTTTGGCATTTCCTTCTCCCCAGTCTTCCTCCAGACTCTGGCACCTTGATTTCCGAATGACATGCAAAATTTGCTTTCATCCGAAAAAAGTACTTTGGACCACTGAGCAACAGTCCAGTGCTGCTCCTCTGTAGCCCATTTCCTGCACACGGTGGCTCTGGATGTTTCTACTCCAGACTCAGTCCACTGCTTCCGCAGGTCCCCCAAGGTCTGGAATCGGTCCTTCTCCACAATCTTCCTCAGGGTCCGGTCACCTGTTCTCGTTGTGCAGCGTTTTTTGCCACACTTTTTCCTTCCCACAGACTTCCCACTGAGGTGCCTTGATACAGCACTCTGGGAACAGCCTATTCGTTCAGAAATTTATTTCTGTGTCTTACCCTCTCCCTTGAGGGTGTCAATGATGGCCTTCTGGACAGCAGTCAGGTCGGCAGTCTTACCCATGATTGCGGTTTTGAGTAATGAACCAGGCTGGGAGTTTTTAAAAGCCTCAGGAATTTTTTGCAGGTGTTTAGAGTTAATTAGTTGATTCAGATGATTAGGTTAATAGCTCATTTAGAGAACCTTTTCATGATATGCTAATTTTTTGAGATGGGAATTTTGGGTTTTCATGAGCTGTATGCCAAAATCATCAGTATTAAAACACTAAAAGACCTGAAATATTTCAGTTGGTGTGCAATGAATTTAAAATATATGAAAGTTTATTTTTTATCATTACATTATGGAAAATAATGAACCTTTATCACAATCTGCAAATTGTTTGAGAAGGACCTGTAATAGGCCACAGATTAGATGAGTTTGCCCTTCGGCTTGAGATGACCTTAGACTTTCTATCACATGATAAAACTGAAATAGAGAAAGCTACAGGCACACTGGGTTCCCGCTTGTTCTGTAAGCATTTGTGAATGTTGCTGTTATTTATAGCGGGGACCCGACACATATCACTGAGTGGTGCTATCAGTTGTTTTTAATTCACCTTCAGCAGACTGAGGGTTTCTGCCCTGGCGTTGTGGCAGTGGTCGGAGAGCTCTCACAGGAGCAGGGCCCATAGGCTTTGGTGGTTGGGGGGCCCGCCGTTTTTTTGTTGATATCTGCGGGCTTGCAGCAAATGAGTGAGAGAGTCCCAGCATACACCAATTCCTCCATTTTCTGTGAAAAGCACCGAAGTGGAGATGCTGAAGAGAGGGATAATGTCTCTGGTGTTTCCGGTGGCTGTGATATGTTGTCTTGGCTTCCCTGGCTGTTTTCCAGAAAGTCGTCCTTGGGTGCTGAAACTTGTAGCTTTTTTGATACATTACAGTCTGTCTGTGAGAAACTTTGTGGGCAGGGCTCAGCCGGTATAGTGTCCATCAGAGGTGATTGTTTTGGCTGCATGGAGTTATCAGTATCCTTGTGGGATATGTCAACCACATGATGACTCATGATGACTCTGTGTGTGTTTGCTGAATGGATTGGCACACTCTGCTGAAGGATGACGGAGGGAAAAGTAGATATTGTCCTTAAACACTCTAGCACCAAGTTTGTTTGGGTGGAGGCCATCCGGTTTAAACAATTGTCTATGGCTCCAGAAAAGACTGAAGTTGATGAACGATTGAACTTTGAGTCTTCGAAGTGTTTCAAAGAGTTCAATGAAGACCTTCTTAAGGAGTTCTAACTGCTCTTTCCGAATATCATTATTTCCCACATGGATGATGATTCGATTTGCAATCTTGTGCTTCATCAGAATGTTCTGAAGTTCCTTGTTCACATCAGAGACCGTTGCTTGAGTAAGGCAGCATGTTGTTTTAGTCCTGCTACTAATGTTTCTGATAACAGAGTCACCCACTATAAGAGTCCTGGGCTCGGCTGCGCTCTGAGCTGAATGCCGCTGTCTGCTCGACCTTGAGCACCTGTTAGTAGCGGTGTTAGCTGCTGGCTGATCCAAAAGATGTTTAATCACCTTTGTGGATTCCTCTCCCACATTCATTAATGCTTCAAATCTGTTCTCAAGATGTATATATTGACAAGCCTTGTCATAGTCGTATCTGGGGTAGAGGAAGCTACAGCAGCAATACGAGAAGCTCGTGACAATCTGATGTCTTGTGTTCCTTTGGGTCTCGCTCCCTGTTTGTGCCATTGATTAGTGTGGCGATCAGTTTTGGCTTGTTCCTCTACACTTGGTATTAACTGTTGAGATTCAGAAGATCACCGGCTGTATGCTGAGAGGGTCCATGACGATGGTCTGCTGAGTTTTCCACCCGTTTTGGAAGTCCAGCAAATAACTTTGTTTCAAGAATCAATCCTTTGTAGAAGTTTGCAGCAGTTCATGCAACAAGTAGATCCAACAGGAGGCATTTTCTCTCTCCTCTGTTTGAATGTAGGCAGGTGTTATCCCGTCTCCGGAATGTAAGCTGCTGGCAGTGGGAGGCAAAGTTTTCTTTTTGTAGTATTATTCAAGTCCCAAAGAGTTTTTAGTTTTAGCGTTTGTGCCAAAAATCTGTTGTTTGAGCACTGTGCTGATCTGCTGAAGTAAAAATCTTAGACAAATCAGAGAAAAGTACAGAAATAAGAAGCAGAGCGCATAGCAGCGCAGAGCAGTAAGCTAGAACGTCCGAACGGTAGCAAAGCCGGAAATACAATAGTCAATGGTGGGCTGCCATTTACCGTTGTGCTTTGGGACTGACCATATTGGGGCAGAGAAGGTGCTGTTACAGGGCTGGATGACCCCATTTTCCAACATAGAGTCTATGATGTCTTGCACTGGCTCATTTGACACTATTGGAATCTTGTACTGTTGGACATATGTGGGTGGCGAATTTGGGCTTGTCAGATGTGCTCAGTGTGGATCTTGTTCAGGCTACAGTTCAGGGAGTCCTTGCACTTGTATAGAACCTCTTTGAGTCCTTGGCAATCTGGTTCCTTGTGGAAGGCATCCGCCTTACTCAGGATCTGTTGGATTTGTGCATTGAACCTGGCATAGGGTTCCTTCATTGTTGAGTTATTTGAGGGGCTCTGAGCCTTGACGGACAACCTGTGCAGGTGATTCTACCACAGGCTGTGTTGAGATAACATAGACCGCGAGGTGAGTGTCATCTGCTATTTTTGATTGGCAGACACTCCCTGGACACTGGCAGAATATAAATTATGGCAATGATTTCATGAGGTCTTGTGAATGTTATGGTGTCATCGTATGCATCTGACATTAGTTGTGCTGGTTTGGGGCCTATGACAGGTACTGTTAGCTCAAAGTTGATGTATTTGGCCGTACAGTTGTTTAACAATACATATTCAGCATGAGATGACACTTCTATGAGAGGTGTGGCTTCTAAGGTCAATCCTAGTTTTAGGCAGGCCCTGGAGGGTTGGAATAAGCCTAGCTTACTATTGAGAGTTTGACCAGGTCAAATGTTGAGGCGGATGCTTACACTCTTGTTGTAGGCAGGTAATGTAGCTTCTTGCCCATAGATAATTACGCATGCCTCTGGAATTGTTTGACCAGATCGAAGGCCCTTGAGATTGACTGCCGTGGTCAGTTGGTGAGATGGGGAAGCCCATATGATGTCGTTCGCAGTGTCCACACAGGTATTGAGCCTGACCATGATGTCTGCTTCAATGTAGATGTCATGAGGTAGGTTGGGGAGAACAAGAAAGTGGTAAGTCAGGTGTCTGTTGTTCCATCGTATGTCCACAATGTGGAAAATCTTGGTGGTAGCCATCGTTGTCTGTTTAAGAACATGGTCAAGATAACTCATGACCTGTCTAGCCTTCTGGAGCACCCGTTTTTTCCAGTGGAAGCTCAGGTCTGTCAGCTGAACTCCAATCAAACAGTAGGGCAGTGTCATCAGAAAATTTCACAAGGTAGCTACCCAACTGGAAAGTCCTACAGCTATCAGTGTACATAATAAAAAGCAAGGGATAAATGACACCGATATGTGAAGACCCTGTGTTTGAAGTGAGGATGTTGGACATGTGGCCATTCACAAATACCTTCTGTAGTCTGTCTGTTAAAAATTTAAGAGCAATAATAAAATCTGATCAGGTAAATTAAAATAAGAGGCCAGTCGCTCAATTAGAATATGAGGCTGCATCTTATTAAAAGCTGAAGAAAAATCTGTGAATAAAAGTGTGATTTACGTCTTTCGAGGTGCTTGTATAATCTATCTAAGATGAAAATCTTAGAGTCATCCACACCTTTCCCAGCTTGATAGGCAAATTGTAATAGATCTAATTTTCCATCAATTAGGGAGACAATTTCTGTCACGTTCGGCGTTACAGGAACGAGGCGAGAGAACCAAATGCAGGTGTGAAGTTATTTAATAAGGGTAATCCAATCGGGTAAACAAGCCAAGCAAGGTCAAAACCAGTAAATCCAAAACCAAACATAAACAAGACACGAACACAGGGCAAAGCAAGACAAGGCAAGACAAGGCAAGAGTAGACGGACATGTAACGCTCAGACATTAAACAAGGACTCCGTAACAAAGACAGAAACAAACCAGGTATGTTTCTAGACAGGTGCAAACGATTTTAAGTGGAAACAGCTGAAAACAATGAACAGTGACGATAAGGGGAAGTGAGACCTCTAGTGGACACCCAGGGATGCACAGACCAGACACACTGTGACATTACCCCCCTCTAAGGAGCAGCTTCCAGATGCATAAGGAACACCATGTGGCGCCCACCAGGGCGGAGCCGAAGACCACCATGGCCTTGTGGTCAAGGCCAGAGCCCACCAGGGCGGAGCCGAAGACCACCATGGCCTTGTGGTCAAGGCCAGAGCCCACCAGGGCGGAGCCGAAGACCACCATGGCCTTGTGGTCAAAGCCAGCGCCCTCCAGGGTGGAGCGGAAGACCACCACGTCCTCGTGGTTGCCGCCAGTGTCCTCCAGGGCGGAGCGGATGACCACCACGTCCTCGTGGTCAACGTCGGAGTCCCCCAGGGCGGAGCAGATGACCACCACGTCCTCGTGGTCGCCGCCAGAGTCCCCCAGGGCAGAGCGGATGACCACCACGTCCTCGTGGTCAACGTCGGAGTCCCCCAGGGTGGAGCAGATGACCACCATGTCCTCGTGGTTAACGTCGGAGTCCCCCAAGGAAGAGCAGATGACCAACACGCCCTCGTGATAGTGACCGGAGTCCCCCAGGACGGGGCAGCAGACCACCGAGTGACTTGACTTGGCTCTGGAGGGTCATCTGTGACTGGCCCTGGCTCTGGAGGGTCCACAAACACCTGACTCGACTCTGGAGGGTCCACTGGCACCCGACTCGACTTCGGAGGGTCCGCCGGAACCTGACTCGACTTCGGAGAGTCCACGGGAATCTGACTCAACTCCGGAGAGTCCACCGGAACCTGACCTGACTCCGGAGAGTCCACCGGAACCTGACTCGACTCCTGAGAGTCCACCGGAACCTGACTCGACTCCTGAGAGTCCACCGGAACCTGACTCGACTCCTGAGAGTCCACCGGAACCTGACTCGACTCTGGAAAGTCCACGGGAATCTGACTCGACTCTGGAGAGTTCACAGAAACATGACTCGACTCTGGACTGTCTGTGAAGACCTGAGGCGCCTCGGCTTTGGGCACTGCCTCTGGAACGGTCTCGGTCACCGCCTCGGTCACAACATCGGGAGCGGCCTTGGGCACTGCCTCGGGAGCAGCATCGGGCACCGCCTCGACCTCCGGAACAGCATCAGGCACCGCCTCTGCATCGGGCACCACCTCGGCCTCCGGAACAGCATCGGGCACCGCCTCGGCATTGGGCACCACCTCGGCCTCCGGAACAGCCTCGGGCACCACCTCGACCTCCAGAACAGCATCGGCACCGCCTTGGCATCGGCCACCGCCTCGACCTCTGGAACAGCATCGGGCACCGCCTCGGCATCGGGCACCACCTCGGCCTCCAGAACAGCCTCGGGCACAGCCTCGACTTCCGGAACAGCATTGGGCACCGCCTCGGCCTCCGGAACAGCATCGGGCACCACCTCGGGGACGGCAGCAGTCCGCTCGAGAACGTCCTCCCGGACGGCAGCGGCCCACTCGAGAATGTCCTCCGGAACAGCATCGGGCACCACCTCAGGCACGGCCTCGGGGACGGCAGTGGCCCGCTTGGGAACGTCCTCCTGGTCGGCAGCGGCCCCCTCGGGAACGTTCTCCAGGCCTTGAGGAACGGTAGACGCCCATCTCCTCGTCCTCCGTTCTCTATGACGGCGAGTCGGTGGCACCTGGACTGGCAAATCAGGCGTTGAGTCGGCCATCTTGTGCTGTGGCGCTGGGTTGGCGGCCATATTAGAGAAGGGCTTTCCCTTTTGCACTCGTGGACTGTGTATGAGAAGGAGCCTCGAGAGGATGATTGTGGCGGGGGGCCGTGGTTTAGCGAAGTCTACAGCGGGAGAGAGAATCAGGAGACGAGCGGTAAGTGAGTGGTTTGGGCAAAAACTATCAACACCTGTTTCTTGTTTCAGTAATTGGCGCGGAGAGAGTATAAAACGCCAGGAGAGACGGAAGCAGTCGAGAGAGAGATGGACTGCTGACGTGAACCAGAAACGGAAACCGGAACGAGTAAACCGGAAGTGTTTTGCGAACGTGTCTGTGTTGATGTCAGAGTAAAAGTCACCATTTGGTGTTTGGGAAGTTTAAGTTACTTTTGAGTAAATACGTCAGCAGTCCAGCCGACCCCTTTGTCCTCTTCCTTTCCTCCCATGAACTTACTACAATGATGTTATATCTTTAACACTTTCTGATTCTCAGGTTAGTGCTCTGCTGGGTTAAATTTCTGCCTAATCTCCATACAAAGATTGAAAAGAAATGAAAGAGGCCATTTTCTTCTCCCATCCATCGGTTTCGGCATAAGAGTTGTGCCAACATCGAGGCGATGCGTGAAAACAGCTATTAGGGGATGCCCCCTGTAGAAATAGTTTTCTTTCTGTGGGGGAGACATCCTCTCTTAATCTCTCTCCTTGCTATCTAAGCCCTTTCAAGAAATACATCTGGCTTAAATGGCAAGGCATACGTGGCAGCAGGTCAGGCTGTGGCTTTATTACACATGATGGTGGTGCTTCAAGCATATCAGACTGATCTGCTAAGAGACCTGGATAGAGGTGAGGGCCTTTTTCCTGATCAGGTAGCCGAGCTGTGCCGCACCACAGATCTCTCTCCAGGTTGCCTCCACCATGGGCAGGACTATGGTGGCCATGGTGGTAGCAGAGAGACATCTGCGGTTGAACCTGGCAGACATCGGGAAGAAAGAAAAGGCTTTTGAGATGGTGATCGGGAGGTTCGGGGACACGAAGTACGCTCCACTGCTTTCAGACCCTTCGTTTTACGAGAGTCCAGGTCTGAGCCCGAGCAACATAGGGGTCCTGGCCTGTCTCAATCTGAGGTAGAGCTGTAGTCAAGTCCAGCTTTGCCGAGTCCAAGTCAAGTCCAAGTCCAGGACTAGTCGAGACCGAGTCAAGACCGAGTCCAAAGAGGTTCGAGTCCAAGTCAAGTCCAAGTCCAAACGTTTCGAGTCCAAGTCAAGACCGAGTCCAAATAAGAGAAAAAAGGTTCCTCTTCAAGACCACATACTTAACTACTGATAATGTTTGTGATGCGAGAGACAGCATATCTCCTATTCTAAGAAAATTAATTTACATTATTATTTGTTATGATCAAAAAGCATGTTCAAAGTAACAACTCGGTATAGGACAGGGGTCTCCAAACTACATCCTGGATGGACAATGTCCTGAAAAGTTTAGCTCCAACTGGCCTTAAAACACCTGGAAGATTAGTGTGTCTAGTAAGAGCTTGATTAGCTGGTTCAAATGTGTATAATTATGGTTGAAGCTAACAGGGGCATTACACAAGATCCCGGGCCCTATGCAAAGGCAGTCCTGATGGGCCCCCATGCCCCCCACCCATGAAAATATCCAGGTAAAATAAAATATTTCAGATTCATACTTATCAAGGGCCCTCTCTTCCTTTGGGGCCTGGTAATGAGTATTGGTTTTACCCCCAGTCCGACCCTGGGAGCTAAACTATAAAGGACACTGGCCCTCTAGAACAGAGTTTGGAACTGTAAGGTCAAAAAAAAATGTATGTACTTTATTTTCATTTTATTTCCTTAATAATAGTGTGTCTAGTAAGAGCTTGATTAGCTGGTTCAAATGTGTATAATTAGGGTTGAAGCTAAAAGGGGCGTTACACAAGATCCCGGGCCCTATGCAAAGGCAGTCCTGATGGGCCCCCATGCCCCCCACCCATGAAAATATCCAGGTAAAATAAAATATTTCAGATTCATACTTTTCAAGGGTTATTAGGGTTGTGCCTAAAGCCGAATACCTTATTCGGAATGGCAAGGATAATGGCTTAAAAAACGAATAACGGACAAGGAATAATTCTGCCTGAATACTCGACTGAAGCTGACACAGTCTGGTGTTTGATAACAGTGTGATAACAGGTGAGCCAGGGCATCAGTGCCAGAAGTGAATGAATGTAAACTTTATGAGTGAAAAGAGCGCAAATCAAACACCGCATTGTTGTCGCCTCTCTGTGCACCTCTCAGAAATCAGAGCGTTGCAAGAGTAATTTTACATAATAATACATGATACACGTTATTGTATTTGTATATATTTAAAAGGCAATGATTTAAAGCTTAGGCTACGATATGATACGAATGAATGGAATAAGCACAGCGCGCTCACCAATCAAACAGCAGCGCTGCGCGTCTCAGTCTCTCAAAAACCAAATCAGTTATCTCTCAAGAGTAGGCTAATAATCAGCTTAGATGCGGATACATTGTCTACTTGTCCTATGTTTGCATCTTTACATTTTGCTGGTTTGCGCGGCACACACACATCTGTTTAGTGAAGTTCATTAACATTACCCAGCAAACATTTGGACGTCTTTTGACCGTTGAAAAGACGTCCATCCGAGATGTCCCGTCATGGTTGAAAAATAGTTCCAAAATGAAAGTTGAACCGACGTCTTTGACGTCTTCTAGACGTGAACTGCACGTCTTTTTTTGCACGTCCCTGGACGTCTAAATGCGTCGATTTCTGGACGTCATTGTCTTCTGGATTTTTAAATGCGTTGCTGCATAGTTTATGTATATAAAAGCCTGCATATAAAATAATCTCACACCCACTGTGTAACATCGTGCAAGGCAATCAATTATGTCTTGAGGTTTAAAACATCTTGACAAAAGTTCAAGATCGGTCCAGTCAGACATGAACGTCCATAAAACATCTTAATCACGTGTACATCACTAACAATAACACATTATTTGTGGACATATGCAAACAAAGAAGCATGTTCTGATTTAGCACATTTTATTGTTTTTGAACAGTTTAGCATCTGTTAACCAAAATAAAATACTAATTACAAAATACTGAATTATTATATAAAGGGGAAATTCTTTCATTTACTCACCCTCATGTTTCAAACCTGTACACCTTTCTGTGCTCTGACCATATTGTTTTCATGTTTGCTTTACTGAGACAATGACTTATAAGAATCTTCAAGATGACAATCTATTTAAAAATTTGTTTTTCAATGTTATCTTTGTATCCATTTTGGATCTCTGAAATAAGTTTACAGGCCTACCATTTTTTTCATCAGAAATATGATTTAATGAGGGGCATCACTGAATAAAAAGGGCTGAAATACTCAATCTTGAAGTCCATTATTATTGTTAAAAATTTCTATTTGCACTGTTTATTAATGTTTTTAATATATGATATAAATCAATATTAATTGCATTTATTTTAAAATACATTAATGATGTAATGTTAAGAACATTATTAATATTTGAACATGTGGCATAAACACCTTGCAGGAGCCATTGTTGTCTTGTGACAAGAAAATCATAAAACATAAGACCCTCATCATAAAATGTTTGAAATCATTGCTATTTATGAAATCAAAGTGGGGTAAATGTTTTTAAACTGTATAGAACCGACATTAATTAAAATATTACATTTCTGAGAATGTTTTCTACTAGAATGTTAAAAGATGGGTTTCTTTTTATCAATTCTTTAATAATCTTGTCATTGACTTACACAGTTGTCTCATAAACACACAGATATTTGGAAGAATGTTTGTAACCAAGCAGATCTCACAATCCATTAACTGCCACTGTAGGAAAAATTATTATGATTGTAACATGAGGGTGAGAAAATTATGACTATTTTCATTTTTGGATGAACTATCCCTTAAAAACAAACTACAGTTGTTTGGCTCATTTCTTGTAACCTCCACCCCCATCTCTTCCTGGAGCAAGCTTCAGGTGTTCTGTCATCGCTGCATCCCATTCATAGTCTCCACGTCTTCACAGCATCTGAGGGAAGAGAATACATTTCTTTTTAAAATAAATAAAATCAAATATTTGAGATAAATGGCATTCACTTATTTTAAAAATATCTTTATGGTCTACATCTTGGACCAAGATGAATGAATCATGAATGAAACATTAGAAAAAAAAGGTAATCAAGCATTAGATTTTATTTTTATTGTACAAAAGGTGTTATGCTTTAATGTGATGCCCTTGAGAAACACTCACAGTGTAACTGTGAGAAAGTGAACAGGACATTTCTGATAAGACAGGAGAGCGGTGATGTCCCCTGAATAATTAAATAAAGCGTACCAATAAAAATCACATCAATATAAGTAACTTTTAGCTTTCTAACATTAGCTAATTTTAGCCATACTGACAAGGTGGGCATCATTTCTCGGTTCCTTCGTGTCAAACAAGTAAAACTCAAGCACGTTAATCAAATAGTACAAAATGTACTTACCCCACAGTAGGTTTTATGTAATTTATATCGACAAATCTCCCTCCAAGAGTCCTCTTCGAGTCCTCTCCTCCTCGTGGTGGTTGCCTGCTTGATGTACCGGAACTTCCGGAAGAAAGCGAGATCTCGCGAGATAATCTATCCTATGAACTTCAATTAACAGATGTGTGTGCCGCGCAAACCATCAAAAGGTAAAGATGCAAACATGTAGGACAAGTAGACAATGTATCAGTATCTAAGCTGATTATTAGCCTACTCTTGAACTGATTTGGTTTTTGAGAGACTGAGAAGCGCAACGCGTCTGTTTGATTGGTGAGCGCGCTGTGCTTATTCCATTTATTCGTATCATATCGTAGCCTAAGCTTTAAATCATTGCCTTTTCCAGCCGGCACATGACCGACCTTCAACGTTGAAATATGGTTGAAATAAGGTCAGTTGTGGTTTCAACGTTGAAACAACGTTGATTCAACGTTTAAAGCTGAATGGTTGAAAAACATCCAGCACATGACCAACTTTCAATGTTGAAATATGGTTGAAATAAGGTCAGTTGTGGTTTCAACGTTGAAACAACGTTGATTCAACGTTTAAAGCTGAATGGTTGAAAAACATCCAGCACATGACCAACTTTCAATGTTGAAATGTGGTTGAAATAAGGTCAGTTGTGGTTTCAACGTTGAAACAACGTTGATTCAACGTTTAAAGATGAACTGTTGAAAAACTTCCAGCACATGACCAACTTTCAACATTGAAATATGGTTGAAATAAGGTCAGTTGTTTTAATGAAACAACGTTAAAAATGTTTAATGCTAAATGGTAGAAAAAGGTTAAAAAGCTTTTAAATTATTTATATTAAATTATTTAAATTAATTAATTTATTATTTTAATAGCATTTTAAAATATTTTAGTCATGATACCTATTCTAAAATCTAAAGGTATATGTTAAATATTATCATCATTAACAACAATAAAACTATATAGATTTCGCTGCTTTATCACACTGAAACAACTCCCATTGGTAGTTTTATTTTATTACTTCTATCATGATTGGTTAATCTGGCTGTCATTCAGGAAACTGGACAATGAATCGGTTCCCGCCTTTCTACATTAAAAAATATGACCGTTATTGTCGTCTTTCTGTGAGTGAGGCGGCTAACTGTGAGCTGCTGCTCGTTATAACTGACTGCTCGGTCGGTCCCGAATTATTTCATATTTGCCTGTACATTTTTTATTTATTTTGAGCGAATTTGAGTCGTGATATTGTCAATGGAGAACAAAAACTGTGAACACAAGAAGGGTCAGGGGTTCTGCGAGGTCCTGAAAATATCCTGGCAAAATGAGGTAAGAAAATCGCTAACGTTATCTTTATTATCTTTTGAAAATAGTAAAGTATTACCAGAGTTTACAAATGGGTAGTTAAAAGGACATGTAACCTGCAGATAAATAAATACCCGTGTGTCTATTTTTGCATTGCTTTATCACAGATGATCAAGTTAGATGCTCACCTAATGTGTTGCTGGTGAGTTATGTGTTAATGTCTGTCTTTTAGAGATTTTCCCATATTTTCCTGATATGAATCCCATGCATTAGGTGTGTTATATATGTGTGTATTCTTATAATAGTTTCAAAGTGTTTTCTGCAACATATAAGTGCAAATGTCGGTATTTAAATAATATAATTTTAATGAATTAATGAAAATGAAAAAAAAAAAGAAAGGATTGTTTAAAGCATGGTTCTCAAAGAGTCAGGCCCCCTCTAGTTGTTATGCAGGTGAATCACTAAATTAAACTAATTAATGTTAATACATTTTAACTTAATCTTTGAGTAAGTTTTTTTTTGCACATTTAAGTATGTTAGAGTTAAAGCACAGTACAGTTTTGTAACTTTTGTTACATAATTACATTTAAAATTACATTTTAATTTAAACTTTTTTTTTCATTTACCTGTGTATGTAAGCACAGTTGTAGTGTTAATGTTCAAACTGTATTTACCATGGTAAAGTGTCTGACAATTAATATTCTTATTAGAATAAAACTGACTCATTTTTTAACTGTAGAGCTGTAGCTGAATAGTTTGGCCTACTACGCTGCTGAAATGTAATGTTGGTCATTATGGTGCAACTTAATATTTAATAACAAATATTTTCTGAAGTGGTACTTGATATAAAAAGTTTGAGAACCACTGGTTTAAAGAAATGGTATAATATGAAATCCTGCTTTTTAAGAACTTTTCAGTAAACCCTTTCTTCTTTCCCCTTGTAGAGTCATCGAGGATCCAGCTTGTTCTTGAAACATTGGTAAGAAATTGTTCATCTGCTACATTGCACTGTCACTTCTGCTAGAGATGCTTTGACCTTTTGTGATAGGTTTTGATTGTACTTAGTTTAATAAAAATTTACTGAATTAGATTTTACTTATTTTACTACACTGTATTGCTAGTGTTCTGATTAAAACAGTGTAACTGGGGGCTCTGAAAACACTGCTTGTGAATAATTTGTTAATATTGTACATTTTCATCTGAATACATTAAATAAGTGTTTAATGAATAGTGTTGTCCACTTTGTTTCCAACTTCACTGTTACTGAACTGTAAAGTGAAAATATTGTGTGATTTATTTTGCATTCAGTTTTCAGTTAAATATATTTCACAATATCAAAGTTATTGTGAAACATTGTGAACATACCTAAACTCACTGGTTAAATCTTATGTGTCCTCCAGAAGTTTGCGCTCTGCAAGTGAACGACGCCTTGTGGTGCCATCCCAAAGAGGTTCAAAATCACTCTCAAGGACCTTTTCCTGGACTGTGTCCAGCTGGTGGAATCACCTCCCAATCTCAATCCGAACTGCTGAGTCTTTACTCATTTTCAAGAAACATTTTAAGACTCATCTTTTTCATCGGAACTTAACCAACTAATGCTAGCATTTTTCCTTCTTTTCTTGTCTTTTATATATAAAAAAAAAAAAAAAACCTGGCTATGCGTTCTGTACTAGACTAACTGAGACTTGTCATAGCACTTGTATACTGTTGTTGTTCGCTTGTACACCTGACTGCTTCTGTTCTTCTCATTTGTAAGTCGCTTTGGATAAAATCGTCTGTTAAATGATGAAATGTAAATGTTTATACAGGACGGTACAGAAAGTGCACAAGTGGGAGAGAGTGGAGGGGATGGCATCAGAATGGACCTAGCGCTGGGACACTTTCAAGGATCACCCGAAGCACAACCACACTGTATACACGAGGCTGCTGGTTCTAACATTTTAGAGTGCCCTGCGGTAGAAATCTCATTCTGCATTCCCCACGGTAAAGAAGACACAGTCCGGGGGGTTCCCATTAGAAATCAACTGGTTGAAGGTTCCCTGCTCGTACTGTGTAACACATTTTCACGGCACAAATGTACACAACTTGTAATGAGACACATTACTAAAACATGTTTTTGACAGAAACTAGTGTTCCACCAAAATAAAAGATCCACTGGTTTCAGTCATAAAGGTACAAGGGTTTGTCTGCAAAGTGCTGCAAAAAATACGAATTTTTGTGCCAAATTATTTTACAAAAATCTTTAAATATTATTGTACTTGGATTGTTCTACTACATGTTTTTAGCATTACCTCCATGCATACTATGCATTATAAAGTGTGGAATTATTTTCATCTGTTTTATACAGTATGTTTCCAAAATTTAACTGCTGTTTGACAATTTTGAGCATGTGGTAGTTTATTGAAGTTGTTTGTAAAGCTATTGCTGCCAGTCATTAGATTTTTAGCCTTGCATGTACCGTGTTGAATCAACGTTGAAATGCCGGCTGGGTTTCGTCAGCATGTAAGTATTGTTTTTTATAATAGTTGTTTTTTCGATTTTTTAATTATGTATGAACGTAGGTTAGTCAAACCTTATATTGTTGTGATTACCGTCTTCTTGGCTAAAAGATGTTACCATTTTGAAAGATGTGAAAAACGCATAGTGACTGCTTAACAGTCCTGAGGTAAACACTACACAGCAGGGTTAGTTGTAACACGGTGTTACAACTACACTCAAAAAAATAACTCTTTGAACGAACATAAAGAAATCAAGGAAAGGATTTCCACATGATTAATTTGCTTTATTTCAGCATTATGCAATTATGTTACTCCAATTTAATGTACTTACATTGGGTCAACTTAATTTATTAAGGTTGATTCAACTTATTTACTATGGTTGGGCAAAGCTTAATTTAATAGTGTCAGCCCAACTAATCTGCAATGTTTTGGATAATGTTTTTAATAATTAAGTTCATTTTACAAAATAAGTTTAAGTAAACTTAACAACCCTTAATAGAGTCAACAAACAACAAATGAGTTAATTGTACCTGAAAATGTTAAATAATGATGACATAAAATTTGAATAATGCCATTTTAGGAATGCCACCCCCTTGCATTAGGATCATGAGCAGCTGATTAAAATTACTTTTCATTAAAACTTTTCTATAATTACAGCTTACCAAGCATATCACACATACTTAAATTACAGAGCAAAATTTCAAACCATTTGTTTGTTTGTTTTGTTCTAAAACTTATTAGAACAACTTAGTTGTGATAAATTGTATTACTCATCTACCTATCTAATGGTGCTACACTTCTCCAAGAGGGTGACAGAATAACAATTACCCATAATACACTGCAGAAATCCTCAGCCAATGAGATGCAAGTCTGTGTTGGTTTCACTAATATGTTACCTTTACGCAAAAATGTTATGTTGGCTGAACAAATAATTTTTAAGTAAAGCTGACAATACACACTTTTTTGTTGAATGAACTAGATTAAATCAAGTTCACATTGTTATATAATTTTTTTTAAGTAATCATAACATGAACGGATTAAGTAAAATTAGCAAAGGTGAAAGTACATTTTTTTGAGTGTAAGCCACACATAATAATCGGCAATGTCGGATTGTATCAAGTACATTTAGCAAACAAACAAATAAATATATATATAGCTTATAAATTTTGTTTGTGTACACACTCAAACACATATATCATTTATATTTATAAGCTATATAACGTTATACATACATTTTTTAGTACTGATACAAAATAATCAGTTATTCAATTTATTCAAAATATCAGTTATACAGAAACGGTGTGAAAAGATCTTTACCTTATGCAAATGTTTAAATGTCTTGTGAAATGAAATGGTTTATGTACATTTCATGAAACTTTCATGAAATTCATGAAACTAAGGCCTATATACAGGTCTGTTTTAAAAGTAAAATAAAAAGAAATTGACATGATTTATTGTCTAATCTCCCTTAAATCACAGTTGAAGAGGTTGAAATGTCTTCATAAATTTTAAGAGTGACATGTTTTTAATTTTTATTTATTTATTTATTAATGTATTTATTTATTTATTAATGTATTTATCTGCTATGCCTACTGTAATAAGAAAAATACATTATTATAATTATTGAACCAGTTTATTGTGTGAAATCTGACTCTTCCAGCAACTGTTACACCTAACCCCGCCCACGGGGTAAATTGTAACATTTGACTCTATGCGCTTTGGGCGATACAGCACAGGAATGGTAGGTCTGACGAACATACAAACAGTGCTCATTTGTAAGAGAGGCTTGCATGTTGTTGGTTAAAAAATATGGTTTGTCTAACCCCATTACTTTGTTAATTATTTGGCCAAATCCAAAAAGTGTTACGTTGTGCCCCGCGCTCCCCTAATACATGCTGGAGTAGTTGATTGTTTCCGACAGTGCTCGACCAGTCTATGCAAGCACTAGCACAGTATGACAAAAATATCGCTGTATTTATGTGCGCATGCCCAGTAGAGCCAAATGTATGCCTTCTAGCTTTGCTGCGCGTATTTGTCATATCCCGAGCTTTGCGTGTGTCTGTGCACTGTGCCAAGGCATCAGTCATATACATTTTTGACCACAGACATGTCAGCAAAAGCAGCATTATAAAGTAAATAAAATGAAAAGAAAGTACATACAAATTATTTGACCTTACAGCTCCAAACTCTGTTCTAGAGGGCCAGTGTCCTTTATAGTTTAGCTCCCAGGGTCGGCCGAACCAGTACTGATTACCAGGCCCCAAAGGAAGAGAGGGCCCTTGAAAAGTATGAATCTGAAATATATTTTATTTTACCTGGATATTTTCATGAGTGGGGGGCATGGGGGCCAATCAGGACTGCCTAAGCATAAGGCCCGGGATCTTGTGAAACGCCCCTGTTAGCTTTAACCCTAATTATACACACTTGAACCATGTAATCAAGCTCTTACTAGACACACTAATCTTCCAGGTGTGTTAAGGCCAGTTGGAGCTAAACTTTTCAGGACATTGCCATCCAGGATCTAGTTTGGAGACCCCTGTCCTACAGAGTTTTTACTTTGCACATGCGTTTTGATCATTACAAATAATAATGTCAAATTATTTTCTTAGAATAAGAGATATGCTGTCTCTCGCATCACATACATTATCAGTAGTTAAGTGTGTGGTCTTGAAGAAGACCCTTTTTTCTCTCATTTGGACTCTTGACTTGGACTCGAAAATTTTGGACTTGGACTTGACTTGGACTCGAACCTCTTTGGACTCGGTCTTGACTCGGTCTCGACTAGTCCTGGACTTGGACTCGACAAAGCTGGACTTGACTACAGCTCTAGTTTCACGACTCGCACTCCTCCCCCACCTGCGGGCAGGGGTAAGAGAAATCGTGGGCCACGAGGAGGTAAGCAGAACCTAAGGTATGTGATACAGATTAGGCAGCATTCTTGTCCGAAACAGAGCAATACCTAGGTATCTACTTGTTCCCTTCATGGATTTTTAACTTCTGCTTTTATCCTCCACTTCCTAATTCCCCTGTAAACACCAGCTCTCCATCTGATCGAGGTTGAGTGGAAACCCCTCACATAACAGTCTCCTATGCTGGACCTATAATGTTTTGGGCTGGTTTTATGTTCATAGCAACCCCCTTACTGATGGTCCGGACTAAAAGGAGGTACCCCTTGAGCAGGACTCCACTGCAGGAGGGTGGG
The DNA here is from genome assembly GCF_003368295.1 of Carassius auratus. Classification (NCBI taxonomy): domain Eukaryota; kingdom Metazoa; phylum Chordata; class Actinopteri; order Cypriniformes; family Cyprinidae; genus Carassius; species Carassius auratus. The sequence continues at coordinate 20,204,129 of NC_039264.1, forward strand.
TGAGTATGTAACCCTTTCTGTATATACTCCTGTGTATTAAATTGCTGGTGGTTATGTGTCTACTAATGAACTCTGTAAGTTTCCTTTGCAGTGCTCAGTTACAGTGTTTACTAAACACTAGTAAGCACCAGCCATATGGCTTCATGTTCCGGTATTAGGCGGCTGAGATCACAGGTTTCTGTAGGAGCCTACTTGATGATCAGGCCTGGCACAGCACTGCAGGGAATTCCATGGATGTCCGGCCAGGTCACATCGATCGCATCCAGCGGGAACTGGAGCTGGCAGTTACAGAAATCTTCTTGTAAATGCTGCCTCATGTGATGCTCCCCTCACCAGAGTTTTGTAAAATTTGAGCTTGCCTCTTCCTTGCAGTTCATCGCCTCTGCGATGCTTAGGAACCTTTAGGTACACACGCTAAGCTCTGGGTACTTTCTGAAAACCACATGGTTGTGAGTGTGCATGTTGAACACTTTGCACACTTTCTAAAATCCACATAAGTGGTAAGTGTGTGCACAAGACTCTGCGCACTCTCTGAAATCCTGTACAGTAAGGGTTACATGCTCCACCTTATACACTTCAAGCATCACTTCCCTCAACATGAGGGGCTATTTGGGCGATTCTCTTCGTAGTTTAGCAGGGCTCCCCTTTTCCAAGAGGGGTCGGCTATGAGTGTGCTGCTCTGAATTCTGTGTTCTCCTCTCATGGGAGACTGAGTTCTCTGTTTTTTCCCCCAGAGTGCTCCAGTATTGTCTCCATAGATCGAGTTGATGACTCTCAAACATACTGTTTTGAGATGCACCATTCCATCTATGAGCTGCTCTGTAAGAGTACCACGAGAGCCCCTCCTTAGAACAGTATTTGAAAATCCATGCTATGGTAAGTGTGCACATGAAGTCATTGCACACTTTCCGAAATCCAAAAGTGTGGTAAGTTCTCACACTAGTATTCTGCGTTCTTTCTAAAATCCTCTTTGGTGACAGCTTGGCGCGATTGCTTCGTGCCCTTTCATGAGTTGGTAAAAGCCCCATTCTTTTTGGGCGCCACTCCACCTATGTATCCTCAAATACTTATTTAAACATGGTGTTGCTACTAGGGATCTGTTGAGACATCTCCTTCAGCAAAGCTTATGCAAAAGCAAGCGGTAGCCCCTGTGTGACAGGCAAGACTTAGTATAAAATGCTGGGTTCTTAGCCATATCCCTTTTAAGCAATCTTTCCTGATTCCAAGCATTCAGCTCTACCCCGGGCCGAGGTCCTAACGATTAAGTTGGGTATGTAGCTTAAGCCTTTGGTCGTGAAGGGTACTGTCACAGACAGCCCTCTAAATGTCCCAGGGGCAACTCCTGGCCTGCACTCCCCTCAGCATTGTGGCGTGGGTATACTGTTCCCCATAGCCACCCCTAGAGGATGCAGTTCGAAGTTCCCTTGAAAGGGAACATCTCAGGTTATGAATGTAACCATGATTCGCTGAGTAGGGAGCGAGACACTGCGTCTTCTAGACCCCTGCCATGCTATGGACGCAAGTTCAGATGAAGAAGTGAATGACGTGTTCTCCTGGTGCCAGTTTATAGTCGCACTGGTAGTGACGTCAGAGGCTGTCTCATTCTCTACTCAGGGAACCATGGTTAAATTCTTAACCTGAGATGTTTTGTAGGCAAACATCAATGCCTTGAATTTTTGAATAGCGAGCAGCTATTGGTAGCCAGTGCAAATTGATAAACAAAGGTGTGACGTGTATTCTTTTCGGCTCATTAAAATATTAATATTGATGATTGCTATTGTAAAGGTTTGATAGAACTGTCTGGAAGACATGCCAAGAGAGCTTTGCAATAGTCCAGCCTGGACAGAACAAGAGCTTGAACAAGGTGTTCCGAAAGAAAGGGCCTGATATTTTTGATGTTGAATAAAGCAAATCTGCAGGACCAAACAGTTTTAGCAATGTGGTCAGAGAAAGTCAGCTGATCATCAATCATAACTCCAAGGTTTCTGGCTGTTTCGAAAGAGTTATTTTTTATGTGTCTAACTTGATGGGGAAATTGTGATGAAACGATGGGTTTGATGGAACCACAAGCAGTTCTGTCTTGGCAAGGTTTAGATGAAGGTGATGGTCCTTCATCCAGCAAGAAATGTCTGTTAGACAAGCTGAGATGCGAGTAGCTATCGTATCATTATAATCAGGATGGAATGAGAGGAGTTGAGTGTCATCAGCGTAGCAGTGGTATGAAAAGCCATGTTTCTGAATGACAGAATCTAATGATGCTATGTAGACAGAGAAGAGAAGTGGTCCACGAACTGAGCCCTGAGGCACCCCAGTAGTTAGATGTTGTGACTTGGACACCTAACCTCTCCAAGATACTTTGAAGGACCTATCTGATAGGGAAGACTCAAACCACTGAAGTGTGGTTCCTGAGATGCCCTTTGCCAGTAGGGTTGATAGGGAGATATGGTGGTTAACTGTCAAAAACAGCGGAAAGATCAAGCAGTTTTATAATATATTTTATAATACATTTAAATTTTATAATACATTTAAATTTTATAATATATCTATAAAATAAAAAATAAACATAAAAAATAGATAAGCCTACCTGATTAAACAATTTGAACATTTACCATAAAACTATTTATGAATAAATGCATGTAAATATATTCGTAACATAAATTCACAGAGCTGATGCCAAATAAAATTCATTCTTTTGTGAATAAAACAAAATTTCTCCAAAATTTTCTCCCCACATTAGTTAAGATGAAGTCACAGCAGCTCTGAAGCAAATACAGGAAGAAAATAACTTCCCACATCAAGTCTGTGGTTGGATCTGGTCGGGTGGAAAAACTACAATTCATAGCCTCTCGAGGGCAGCCGAGAACAACTCTGTGGTATCTCATCTGTGCTTCCAAAACTGTGCATTTTGCATGTCTTGATGATGATCTTAATTCAATTATATTTTGAATAGCAGATTTTCAATGTGACCCTGCTTAGGTTCTGTCAGGTGTTTGTCTGACCTCTTCTGTTGAATATAGCACTGTTTATTAACAGTATTTTCAATGACTAATTTAATAAAACAGTCTGTGAAACTTTGGGGGTTACCACAAAAAGTCCAAAGGTACAAGGACTTCCATAGAATACATGCAGTGTATAGTGTATGTGACCTTTCTTTTCCTTTGTATTAAATTCAAAAAGGTGCTACAGATCTGATTTATTTTATTTATTTTTTTTGCTGCTGGTTCTGCATGCTCTTTCTCTCATGCCAATAACTCCCCACACACCAAACTGCCACCCTCTGCCCTAGATTCTCATGAAGCTGCTTTGACAGTTACAAGACAATTGTTAAATGCTCTTGTTTAAATGTGTGTCTACAGTATTTACAGAAACAAAGAGCATCATCTGGTGCATACTGTAAATATTCATATATTAATATTCACTTGACCGTCAGTATTGAGTGACTTACTTTTATGGCACTGGAGTTAGGAGACACAACAAACTTAAGAGAGAATTCCACAGAAGCTGATTATTTAGAACACTTCAGTGTGTCAGTGTGACGTTACTGAGATTTGCTATAAACATGGTACATCTCTACACAAGGTTACACGTGGCTACCTGGTTTCACACCTTGGTCTTGTAGGGGGACCTAATACTTTAAACAGTACTGTGGAGGTTTAGCTCAAGCGCCCTTGTGAAACTGGAAGTAGGCTGCTGCTTGTATGATGGGGGGCGGGGTTGCAGGGGCTGCACAGATCATAACCACAAGTTCTGTATGTTTGCAAAGACAAACTCACACTTTAAAGTATATGATTTTCTAAACATATTAAACCATGATATACTATGGAAATGCAATGCACATGAATCATAGAAACACATTCATGTACTACATCAGTTTGTGAAACTTGATGTGTATGTATGTACAGCAACCTAAAATAAATGGGAGATTTTTATTATTTTGTTTTCTTTTAACTTTATTTATTTAACTTTGCTTTTCCTCATGAGCCCAATAATGTCAGCACTTAGTAATACTATGTACATTTTTTATTTTTTTAATCAAAGCCTCTGAGAAAGATCCTGTAGATCTATGTGAAACAGTTTTGATTTTGAACATTTGGAGTCTATTAAATGTTGGACATTCACAGCAATAGAACATGTTCAGCATCAAGAGTGTGAAGCACTTAACACGTAACAATATACAATTATTTGACAGTAAATATGTCGACCTAGTACACAAATGCTGAACGCTGCAACGCTGCTCGGTTTCCACTTGAGGTTTAGACAACTGTGAGAACTGAGATACATAAATGCATAAAGATACCAGAAAAAAACTGCTCTGAGTCTAAGGTTAAACCTCTACTCTAGACAAAGTTGACAGACCCTGTTTGTCATTGGCTGTCAGTTGACCAAACAAGGGGAACATATTTATGGTTTTGGTTTAGCACTTCAGTTTAGATTAACCACACTGTGTAGCTTGTATATTTGTATGCAGCGTGTTTCATACAGGCCTTTATGCACATATAAACAATACATTCAATGTCATAAGACTTTTTACATTTTATTTATAAATCTTTTTTTATTCAGTTTACTGTATACTGATAATGGCGTCTGAGTTTATACAGACATAAATACATCAATAGAGATTGTGACATTATTTAATGATGCTAAAACTGCATTTACTACATGTGATTTATTTAAATAAAATCATTTTTACATAATATATTTAAATAACGTTTAATAATAAAATAATGTATTTCCATCCAAATAATACTTACCAAGGCAAAACAACACAAAATAATAATAATAATAATAATAATAATAATAAAAATGAATTTATTAAGCCACCACATTTTTTATTTATCTATCGACAATGACTTACATTTTTATCCAGATTAATTTATACAGGCATTAATTACAGCATGTTAACAATATAAACAATTCTCTCTCCTACAAAAAATGCGGAAATCTTGCAGATATTTCTACCTTCTGGGTCCAATAGCATTAAAATCTGAACCCAACAGGCTTCTCGAAAACAAAACAGATAATATTCACATTCTCTCTTTTAAGATCATTCCATTTGTGTCAAGATATAGTATTCAGAGAGACCAATGTATGACAGAAACATTAAGATACTCACATCGACAACAGCTAACATGTTACAATCACAGATATTGCAAACAAAGGTATTTGATTATGAAAACAGGCCAACTATTGAAAACATTTCTTAAATACATATTTAATATTAAGCAGATGTTTCATACATTATAATGACATTGTGATATTATGATTGTCTTGTGGGACTCCCTAAAATATAAATGTAGCTATAAATTGCCATGTGTTTTTGACTGTGAATACACACACACACACACACACACACACACACACACACACACACACACACACACACACACACACACACACACACACATATATATATATATATATAATATTCATTTACTTTCTATTAAGAAAACATTTGCATATATACCATATATTTCTGCCCATTATTCGAGGAATTTTAGATGTACTATAAACTTAAAGAGTAATGTAAAACTTTGGCTGTCAATACAATACAATTATTGAATTTTTTTGTTTTTATATTTTTATATTTTTTTATATATTTTTTCTTTAGAAAGCAGAATGATGCAGTTATATTATAAAACTGCAGCACACTCATTCAAATTAAATCTTTTCATTAATTTACATTTTTAAAACGTTTTTACCCAGTTTGAGTTACAGAATGCTTGTATGTTAGACTGGCTTGTACTCAGGTGTTTGCATGAGCAGCAGGAAAGTATCATAAGCGCATACATGCATGTTTATGATTTTGGCTGCTTTAGGGCAGCATAAGTGCTGTCGACCGTGCTGGTACAAATTCTTTTATGCAGCTTGGTAAAATCGACTTCAGCGTACTAAAAAAACAATGAAGAAAACAAAATGAGCATTTTAGGTGCAGTTGTCACTAAAGCAACATTTTCTAAATGTTTTTAAATATTATAGTGGGAATAATAGGTCAGCATGAATCCCATCTTACAGAAATAAATGTTCTAAATTGTAAAGTTATGATGGTGGTTACCTGTAATTGGTTTGGGTCCTGTTGTTGTTCTATAACTTGAGTCTGTTGTCGATCAGTGTTGAGTTGTTGTGATTGTTCTGGAGATCTTCTTTTTCCACCAACAATAAATTTTACAAGTCCTAAAATGAAACAGTGATTTAGTCAGATTCAGTATTTAAAAAAAGGTTGAATTTCTAACAACATTATGTAAGTCACATAAATGGCAAAATAACAATAAAATAGTCCAATTTAAAACCTCATAATAATATTTTTACAGATGGCCAAAAATAACTCACCAATCAGTATAGTGAGCAGAAGTCCATTGATCAGAGCAGATATGATGATAATAATCTGACATTGTGTTTGATTCTGATCAGTAAACTCCAGCACTGTATGATTGTGACACTCAGTTAGATGAGCTGATTCTGTAAGAAAGTGCCCACAGTTTAAGTAACAGTTGTTGCACTGATGGTACAAATGTTGTGATTCTGTAAACTTGAAAACTGTGATAATATATGAGAAATAATATATGGATATTATTATCTTTTTATGAGTATAAAAAAAAAAATGGAAGCAGTAAGTGATAAATGTACAAGTAGTGTTTAACAAAATGTCTTAAGCACTGCAAGAGTAAATGAACTCACCGTTGAAGTATATTCTGGTGCTGTTGCTGAGTTTTAAAGGTTTTTCTGTGTTCATACAGTAATAAACTCCTAATTCATCTGCAGTCACATTATTAATAACCAGACCATGTTTAAACTGCACTGAATATTTCTTTCTGAATGATTTATTGAAGTAAAAAGGTGATGTTGTGGTTGACAAAGATTGTAGAATGACTGTTGGAGGATCTGCTGTTTTCAGTAAAATCCAATAAACCTCATTTTCATCAAGATCACAGTTTATGATCACATTTGATCCCAGATCAGTTATTAGATCTGACAATGCATACTGACAACAGATTAATACATCTGTAAGATAATAAAAATAAATAAGCAAACATGATTAAGAATACCTGCTAAAACCACTGTGAATCTATAACATAAAACAATAGTCTATATGACAAAGCAGATGCAAACATACATATAACAATTAATAAACTCACAGAGCTGAAGCTGAAGGATCTTCATGTTGCTGTGAATAAAACAGATAAATATAATGAAACCTTTCTCACTCAGCAACTGTACAGCAGCTCTGAAGCAAAGACAGAAAGAAAGAAACCCTCCCACATTGGTCAAAGTCAAGTTTGCTCTGTCCACACTGTACACACTTTTTTAACACCTAATGCCCCGCCACGATCATCACTTCTTTCATCATTGTAAGCACGTTCATTTTCTGTTTTATACCCACTGTTTTTCAATCATATTTGATAATTAAATCTATTAAAATCTATAAAAAATAAGCCCTCCTTAATAATGAAAAAATAAAGGGTCTCGCAGCAGAATTGGCCTGATTGTGGCATTAAGTTGACGCTGCAGTTATTATAGATAAAGGAGCCTAACTAAAACCTAAACCAAAATCTATAAATAATAATTAAAAAATGTGTTGTTTGAAATAAACATGAAATAATATATATAAATGTATATAAAAACTAAAACTTATTTCAGCCAGTGTCCAATTTCTCATCTTCAGTAAGTTTAACTTTAAATTAAACATGACTGCAATAATATGCAATAATAATTTAATATATGCAATCATATTTAATATGACCGAGCCCACGGTGTAATGATGAGACAGAGAGGTTCGGATCCATGTGCAGAACTTTAATGATGAGAATGGTCAGACAGGCAATGATGAGTAACGGCGTCAGGCATGTAGGGATAACCAGAATCGAAAACAGGAACAAGCAGATGTCGGGGGCAAGCAGCAGAGAATCAGAGTCGGTATAAACAATCCAAAGGTCAGTTACAGAGAGATCAAATACAAGGGAAACGCTCAGAAATGACAGACACAGCAAATCAAGACTTCGCAGAGAGTGAGAGTGAGTGTGCTGCTTAAATGTGTGTGTAAATGAGGTGCAGGTGTCCCAGGGTGATTGTGATGCAGTGACTTATGGGTAATGTAGTTTGGGTGTGGTGCAACAGTATGAGAGGTGCTAGTGTCCAAGTGACATCTGGTGGTTGATGGGTGGAAAGGTCCTGAGTGGAGTGCCCTCTACTGAAGCTCATGGGCACTCCATCTAATGATCGTGACACATGGGTGGTCGTTGTGATTTTGCTAAGAAAGACATGTTCCTGGATCAACATCTTTTGTTGATACTGGATCAACATTATTGTCCAAAAATTCAGACTTAACCCAATCCCCACCCCAAACCTAACCCTACCCATAATTAATTATAAAATCAGTGGGAAATGATAGCTTATTAACAAGGGTGTATGAGCACCTAATCCTGATTGTAAGCCTAAAACTGATATTTTACTAAAAAGTTATATCTCAATTCTGATTGGTTGATTGGAATGTTGTTCCAGGATCAAAAAGGATGTTGATCCTGGAACATGTTGTACTTGGAGAAATGAAATCACGCTCACCGCCCACGGGTGTTAATGATGCAGCCATTTTGTTATGTAGAAAATCACACTAGAAACAGACTTTCAGCTTTACATCCTCTAGAGGGCAGTAGAAGCCATGTTATTTTGGTTTTGGTTATAAACTCTGACATACTTTACTACGTGTTTGTGCTCAGTAATAATAAGAATAACAATAATAAAAATTGAAACATATATGAACATGGCCGCGGGAAGTGGGGGTGCTGGGGGTGCTGCAGCACCCCCTAGTGACGAGAGGGAGATAAAAAAAATGTAGGCCTATTAAAATATTTTGCACAATTTATAAATTCCTTATGAATATTTTAGAAAATGATTTTGACACACGTAGGCTATTACGTATATATTTTGGATTTTAATTTTATATTTTGAGGCCTAATCAACACAGGTTCGGAAGTTACGTTGTCAACGTCAGGCAGGCAGGTTTGGTCGCCAAGTAACGAGGTTTCCCGCTCGTTCCATGCAGAATACATCCATCTTTATTTAATACAGCGCACCTCGACATTTGTACACCTGTAACCAGGGCACCCCGCCTGCATGTAGCTCAGGTAAGAGCATTGTGCTGCCGCGCTTGTAACATTTATTTTTTTGGCAACAAGTGTGGGATCAGCTTTGACTAGCCAAGCAATTGCAAGTAGTACACTATAGTATTTTTGTAAGGTGGTGGGGATGGAGATGAAGAGTATTATTTCGTTCGTGTGTTCTTTGCGTAATGGTTGTGGAGAACTGTTAAATAACGTTTAAATAGTCGGAGATTATTTCCTTTTTGTTTGTGTAAAAAGGTTGGAGATGGAGACAGAAAGCTTTATACTGTGCGTGTGTTCTTTGCGTAATGGATGTGGAGAACTGTTCAATAAAAAAATTGCTTAAATAGTCAGAGATTATTTCCTTGTGGTGTGCGTAAAAAGATTTTGGAGTTAATAGAGTCGCGTGTGACAAACGTGACATAAACGTGCAGTGACTCAAGCCAGCTGACCAAATCGATTGCATTGTTTTAGCGTTATTGTGAAGTTTGATTAATATTATATTTTGTTGTAATATTATTTGTTGTATCTAAATAAGTTGCATGTATGTATAGGCTATCTGAAATTGTAATGAAAGTAATTATGTCGTTTTCTTTCGATTAGTAAACTATTATTTCTGATTCTGCTTCAGATTAATAACGCATTGCGCATATCTGAGAACTGATGTCTGTGTGTTTCAGACCCTGGCTGGCTGTGCACTGAAGTGTATATGACAATAAAGTAGTAAATCTCAATGTATTTATTTTTAAAATGTATTTTAAATAGGCCTATAGGCTCATAGGTTTTTTGTCACAAAAAAAAAAAAAAAAAAAAAATCACAGCACCCCCTGTTTAAAATTACTTCCCGCGGCCCTGTATATGAAACATACATATCTATTTTGCCAATATACCCAACTAGTAAACCTAATGCAAGCTGTAGCCTAAGGTCTACCCCTTTGTTTATTTATTTTTGTTAAGTTTCTCTGACGATCACAAAGTTATGAATAACTTGAATCTCTACATTTATATTCATGTCACATGACACAATGCCCACTGACCCGTTCATCCAGTTTTTTTCTCCCCATCAGATTGACAAAGAATATTACCATTTCACCAGCACTTTCATTTGTCACAAAATGGAAAGAGAGAAACTATGATGCAAATCTTTCTGGATTGAGCCCACATTTAACATGAAAAAAAAAAAAAAAATCACAATACAGGTAAATCTTTTATTTGTAGAACATTGTCAACTTTTTATTTATTATTTATGTATTTACTACTTTGAGGAGAGAGATAGTGCTTTTTCTGTTCTACATCTACTGATAAACAAATCTGAAAGGCAAATTCTCTCTCTCTCTCTTTCCTGAAACACTGCATGCTTTCTACTCTTACCTCTTTCAAAAAGGAACAGGATTCAGAAAACAGTGTTTTAACAGAGGCTTCACTACCATATTCATGTAAGTACTTGAATTGTTATTTTTCATCAAGATTGACTTAGTAACACTCAACTCTTACCCTTTATAATGTATTAATTCAAGAACTACAATTTTATAATTCAAAGAAATATAAAGAAGGATAACACAAAAATGTCCAAACTGTATTCCTTGAGGGTACTATAATATATATTATTACACGGCTCTGTGGAATACTTGATTCTTATTGGTCAATCGCACTATCCAGTGGTATGTTAATCCCACATGACAAATATATGGCTGTAATCTTTTTTTAAGGTGGCACTGGTATTCGTTTTATTAAAATTCGTTAAATGATGAAACTAAACAAAACCATATTGGTTGATTTATGAAAATAAATTACAACTGCATGATTTCAAATGTATAACTAATAAAAAAATTATACTGCCTTTCTCCTAACTTTAGTTTCATAACTACATTTCTCATGTAATATTTATTATTTTCTTATGAAACATAAAGCACTAGTAATTTGCTCTAATAGTTCTCTGAAAATCATCTAAGCAAAGATGCCAAACCAGCCATCCAAGAATCACTCCGCTTTTAGGAGGCAAGGTACATTGATAATTTATTTATAAATAGAAGCCTGAAGCAAAGGGTGTCACTGTAGTTTGTAGCCCCCCTGAACAGCATATTGACTCAGAAAAAATTGAAACTGTGCCTGATTGCTTTTCCAAGAATATGATTTCTAATTTCTTAAGCCCTTTAAAGAAATTATCTTAATTGTTTAACTAAAAAAAAGAACCACAACCAAATTCTTTTTCTAAAATCCTTATAACGTATAAAAATATGTATAAAAAATGTATGCGATTTTATTGGAAAGGTGTCATACAAAATATGCATAGATATATAGAAGTGTGTTTATATATATAAAAAATAAAAATCTTAATACACTTTAAAACTAGGGCTGATGATAAACAGCTTAAGGCTTTAATTATAAAGTAGTAGTTGACAAGATATACTAGGTCTTAGTAGCAACATAATGAGGCCTTGTGTAAGTGTAATGGAAGAAAAGATTTCACAATACTGATAGAAACTTGCAAATGAAAAGTTTTTATTTGCTTAGCAAATCAGGATTCAGATGACATCATCTTTATTCCAGGAAATATTATCAATCGCCTAAGAAATGTTTTGTTGAAATTGTGTAACACAAAAGAGCAAATTACTGCACAAAATTGTAGATAAAAGCCTTTAAGGCATTCAAAATCACACTCCTGCTTCAAAAACTCCTTAGCTGAAATTCAAAACGAAAATTTTAACTGTATATTTAGCGTATATTCCCTCACTAGATACGTACGTACGGACACTGAAACAAATTAGCATTTTTAGTAAAAAATAAATAAATCTAATTATTTTACAAACATCGGTTATACCTCATGTTACCACATTTTTTATATTGTATATATACAGTACAGACCAAAAGTTTGGAAACATTACTCTTTTTTTTTTTTTATGTTTTTGAAAGAAGTTAATCCAGTCTGCATTTATTTGATCAGAAATACAGCAACAACAGTAATATTGTGACATATTATTACAACATAAAATAATAGTTTTCTATTTGAATATACTTAATTTATTCCTGTGATGCAAAGCTGAATTTCAGCATCATTACTCCAGCCTTCAGTGTCACATGTAACATCAGTCGATCACATGATCATTTAGAAATCAATCTAATATTCAGATTTATTATGAGTGTTGGAAAAAGTTCCGCTGTCTAATATATTTGATGAATAAAAGGTTTAAAAGAACTGCATTTATAAAAAAATAAAATCTAATATATTTTCTAATAATATATTTTCTTTACTATCACTTTTTTTTTATCAATTTAACACATCCTTGCTGAATAAAAGTATTGATTTTATTGTAAAAGAAAAAAAAAATGACTGACCCCAAATTACTGACCAGTAGTGTATATTGTTATTACAAAATATTTATATTTTAAAAACATAGCTTCTTTTTTTTTCTTTTTATTCATCAAAGTATCCTAAAAAAGTATCACATGTTCTGAAAAAATATTAAGCAGCAGAACTGTTTCCAACTTTGATAATGAATCATCATATAAGAATGATTTCTAAAGGATCATGTGATAATGATCCTAAAAATTCAGCTTTGCATCACAGAAATAAATGATAATTTAAAGTATAATAAATTTAAAAACAATTATTCTAAATTGTAATAATATATCACAATATTACTTTTTTCTGTATTTTTGATCAAATAAATGCAGGCTTGATGAGCAGAAGAAACTTCTTTCAAAAACATAAAAAATAGTAATGTTTCCAAACTTTTGGTCTGTACTGTATGAAAATGCATAATAATGCATAATTATATATTAAAATGCATAATAATTACCAGAAAGAAACCATGCAGGAAAAATAACAAAAATAAAAATAACTAAAAAGAAATTTTAATATTAGCTAATTAAATATTCAGTAAATACCACTTGAGGAAAGAAAAAAAAAGACCTTTTGGTAAGCCCCGCCCCCCAGTTACTGTTGCTCACTCAGACAAACAGTTGATACGGTCTTGCAATGAAAGATGTCAGTGTAAAAACCTTGTCCGTATATCTTTTTGATACATTTTGGACAGAAAAGGACCATCATTCAAGTTAGACTTGATAAAAGATGCCATATATATAAAATATTTTTAAATAAATATGTAAAAATGCTGATAACAACTGAAACAGAAGATGTTTCATGTTATGGTTGTTACAATCGCAATGACAACATGTTAGATCAACACTGTTCATCTACTGCAGGGTACAATTAAATTAATTTACATATAACCAGTTTAAAAGGGAGAGGCATTGAAATGTAGACCTTTGTTTATGTGCTTTTGACTTGCACTGTACATGATGTGGGGGGGAGGGGGGGGGGGGGGGGGGTTGGTTTGCAATCAATTATATTGCCTAACAGGATACCTGTAATCACTATTACAAGTACCCCAGACACAGAATTGTACTATTTTTGAAGCATAAACACTATCAAACTAGGGCTGGGCGATATATAGAGTTTGTACGATGCATCAATATTTTTTTTTATAAGCACTTCGATATAAGGCAATACCGTTTATATCAATATACATTAGTTTGATATGAGTGCATCTGAAAATATAGCGAAGAAAGTGCATCATCCAATTTGTTCTAAACATGTGACAAGCGTCATATTAAGGCATTTAAAATCTGGTAAGACATTTATTCGCATATATCCGCATGTGCTCTGACAGAAAGGCTGTGTGTGCCACCGACAGACACTTGACTACTTACGCTGTGTTATGTGTTTGAGATTTGCTGTTTTCCTGAATTAATACATAACTTACATTTCACAGGTATATACTCCATCTGTAAATGTTATAAAGCCATGGACATATTTACATTTTTCTGTCAGAAAAGCATGAGCCTTCTGGGATTCTCTGCCAAATGTCACTTCAGTGAAATTAAATTAAATTAAAAATTTAAAGTGAACAAGCACCGATTGTATAACCCAATTAACAGTTTCCCGCATTTAATATCGTTGGTTGACAATATTTTTTTGTTTTCCCCCGAAATGCAACACAAGTCTTCGGATGGAAGATGCTAATTTTATCGATTTCCAACTGATTTGGAGACCCTGGGTTCCTAAGGTAAACTATTACCATTATTCCATGTAAATACAACATTTACCAGCTTAGTCATGGTGAAAGCGAAACTTCAACGATGCATAGTGCTTAAAGCCACGTTAAATTTAAAATGTTTACGGCCACTGCTGTTGAAAAGCATATGAAGATTTCCTATAACCAAGGATAACCCAGCAAACATAGAACGTTCCCCTAACGTTAGTTTTTGGTTCCCCCAACCAAATACTAATATTAGGGAAACGTTCTATTTAGGTTTTATTTTTTTGCAACCATGAAATAATGTTCCCAGAACATTGCAGTGTGGTTATTTTTAAAATAACCTAAAAATAACATCTACAGAATGTACCCTAATGGTTATTATTATTATTATTTTTTTTGCAACCATAAAATAACATTCCCAGAACGTTGCATGGTTATTTTGTGAATATATATGTTATTTTATGAACCATGCATTCTGCTGAAGTCATTTTTATTTGTTTCTGAATAAATGTAAAATCTGGGTATGTGTAATCTTACACATTAAAAGGACAGATTCAATCTTATTTAATCTTACATATGATGGTTGATGTGCTCAGATTATTACTTAAACAATAGATGTGTTTTTTATATTACTGATTAAGCGTCCATACAGATAATTTCCATGCCACTTTTACAATACTGGGTCACGAGTGTGCTGGATGAATACTGACGTGCCGCGGGGTTATCATATCGAAGTAAAGAGGTTAGGGGAACGTTAGAATAACATTCTGGGAACCAAAAACGAATGTTCTGGGAACCAAAAGCTAGGAAATATTGCGTACCCACCCTAACACTCCTGAAATGTGGTAATTTGTTAACTAAAATAAGTTTAATCTTACCATATCCAAAAACTCGCTCACTCTGCTATTATCAAATAGATTAAATTAAGAATTTTATTAAATAGTACATGGAGATGTCTTTAATTAAAATATTCATATTAATCAAGGATTTATTGACTTGATGCACATTATTTTGTGCATTATCCATTATATCTTATTTCAGTTTGGCTCTAGTTTTGTATTTATTCCAATTTATATGAAAAGGTTCATGTAGCGTCGATTAAAATACATATACAGAGTAAATCCTTTTCACTGAACATGTTAAAATAAGTTTGAAACAGTTATGGGAAACTGGTGGTGACGTCGAAGGCGATCTACCATGGTGCTGTAGCTCGTTTATATCCTTGTTTATAAAGTTTCGCTTTTAAGTTCTGGTGCTTTTATTTGTGCTTCAAAATTCATCAAAGTTATATTATTTTGCGGAAATTATCTTGATAGACAAAATGTGTACGTTTCATGAACTATGGTTCAACACAGAGCTAAATTTGTGTGATAATCAAAAAGCCTATGGAAAAATCCTATTGGCTTTTTGTCGAGGAAACCAGTGTCCTGCTAACAGCTGATCCGCCTACAGATTGACATCATAGCTCCCCCACTCTATAGCCTAATTCTGACTAAAATATACATTTCATTGAAAGATTTGTAGTTGGACAACAAATGTGACATAGAATTTTAAACTTAAAAGTACAGCACTGAGTGTAAAGTGACTGTAATAGGCTATTTAGATTTTTATTTTGATTACCCCAACACAACTCTGCTGTTGTTCTCATTTATTTTAATTTACTGAATTTAACTTAACTTAGCTTTAAAGGCCTTATTTTAGTTTTTAGAATGAAATGTGATTTTAACGCTTTTTGCACACATAATATAGGCTTACATGGTTACATTAACTTTGTTTTCATAGCCTTTAATATGTACTGTTTTGTTGGACAACATTGGGCAGAATACAAATAAATAAAACTTTCCAAATACAAAAATAATAATTCTGAGATATATAAAGTATACTGCGAAATGGTCAATAAATACAGAGTTTTTTTCTTTTTTTTTTGCCCATATTGCTCAGCCCTACATCAAACCAATGCGAGCTTCAGATCCTCCAATGTTTCTCTATATCCCTAAAGATGTACGAGGTTTTCTTCCCATGCAATTTATACTCAGCTGCATTTGGCGTTCAAGGGGAGGGGCTTACCAATAGGTCAGTTGTTAAGACAGTATCACACTGGAAGACACATTCATTCTTTAACTTATGTTTTCCTATTTCAGCACTTCAAGTTGAATAATAATGCAGTGCACATGGCACATGAGTATAACAGCATAAACTGTAGCTTTTACATCAGAAAGCTGTAACAATTCAGTTAAAATTGAAAGAAAATGAGTGTCAGAAAAGAACATTTTAGACGCGTTTTTCATTCATGTCAATGTTCAGTCTCTCTTCAGTAGTCATATAAGAGGAAAGGGCAAATTTTTTTCTCTTTAGAAATATGAAGATGAGTACTACCACAATTAATATACCTATTACGGTAATGCAGACCAAGAGCACAGTTGATGACATCTCCGCATCTGGTGCTGTTTTTTTGCCTCCTCCATTTGAATTGCTTCCATTTTCTAATTTTGTTTCTGCAGAAAATAAAAAATAAAAACCTGCACTGTTAAACAGATCCACATATACTGTATATACAACCAGTATTCAGACTGGAAACGTAACAGTGAATTATATTGTTATTAATTTTTACACACCATTGATGCGCAGCAGTACAGTCTTTTCTTCAGATGTGTGTGAGATCATACAGCTGAACTTTCCTGCATCAGTGAGTTGAAGATCGATGAGTTTGATGGAGAAGTTTCCTCTCTCATACTCTTTTGGGAAAGGTACCGCTCTTTTCTTGTATTGCTGGTCCTGTTTCTCTAATGATTCTTCGCCTTTGATTACATCAAACACAATCTTGCCAGTTGGGTCTCTCCAATGAACATAAATGTCTTGTTTGAGAGGATGTTCAGTTGAAGAACATGGCAAGATGACAGAACCACCAATAAAACCTTCCTCTGTGTCCTGCAGACACACTGAAATGACAGAAATATTAACTGTAAACAGTATGGCAATTACACAATTGTTTTTATTTGGCTATTTTCATTAAAACATAATTTATTTACAAACAATAAATAAAACAAGTTATAAAACAATTCTCTTAGAGAAGCAGAAACAGTACAGCCCAGTAAAATATTTTACTTGAATTAATCAGCCCTCCACATAACTTCAGTAGTGCATGGAGCTAATCTCATTGACTAGCACTCATCTATTATGTCCCTGGATTGACGCAGCAAATCAGTTCGCACAAATGTAGATAACATAATTAGTGTTTGGGAACCATGCAGCTTATCAGACCTTTGCTTATTTCGTATTATTAATCAAATTATTTTATTATTATTATTATTATTTAAGTAAACACTAAATGATCAAGCATCATTTCCAGCCCATAAGTAAACAAATATGGATTGAGTGATGACTTGTTAAAAGGTTAGTTATTATGTACATCACCTCCATTGCAAATCAGGTTTGTTGGAAATATTTACAGACTTTTAGCTGTTTGCACATAACAAATCAAACAAAAGTAATTGAAATAGCTTAACAGAGCAAATTTTTCAAGTGGTTTCCTCAAATTCAACTGAAAACACATCTTTTAATGATTTCTCCTGACTCAAAATGATACAATCCACTAAATAAAATCCCTGATAACAGCACAAATCCTCAAAGCAGGTGATGCAACTAATCAAGGGATTCTTTAGTGGACCAGGTGTGCTTGAGCTAAAAAAGGAAGCTATCAATGGCTTTCTGAGAAGACAGGTTCAGAAAAACCGTCAAGTCACTGCAAAAGGCCTGGAGCAAGACTTAGGTTAGGAAGGTAGCAACTGACACTGAGGTTTCACAATAAGGCACATACTAAATGCAGACCGTTTCCATGCCAGAACTCCAAGACATACACCACTACAGACCCTAAAAGCACAAAAAAAGTTGACTCCAGTTTGTTCAGCATCACATAAATAAGCCACAGAAGTTTCAGGATTCAGGGGCCTGTACCATGATGGTGGCTGAACAAACTCGGGTTTACTGGTTAGTTTCGAACTGACAAAACCAAGCCAAACCAAGCCAGCTTTGTTTGGTACCATGATACAGATCATCAGCTTTCTCAACTCAGGCTTTGACCCAGAGTAAATTAAGTCTAAGCAAATTAAAGTCTGACACCAGTAAAGGACAGCTAATCACATACCTTGAAACTGTGATTCACTTTTCGCGAGAAAAGATTTAAAGTTTGAAAAGTATGAATAATTTTAACACATTTACAAAGCAAGATGTACATACATACATACACACACACACACACACACACACACACACACAAACAAACAAGCACAGTATGGCAAGGAAACAAAAAACCTGACTAGCCACTTCTATTGCCAGGGTGTTCGTAGGTGTATCGGTGTCATTCAGATACTCACCTTTGTTTATCAGCACTGCAAATATATAGATGAAGCACTGTGAACTATAAAAACAGAAAAAAACATTATTTTAATTTCCTGTAGCTTAAGGAGATCATGACTAATATTAGGTTTTTAAAAGAGCCTAAGAACCAATTCATAGAAACACAAAACCAAGGTGCATGCTGGGTACAAATGGTTTGATGTGACTCAAACTGATGTGTGCTGAAATAGCAGCAGCTTCTTGCCAGCAGCGCAAATTAAATACATGATGGGAAATGCTGACGATACAACACATGTTGGCTTCTCTGCAATTAAAAGGTTTAGTTTTGCAAAATTTTTTACCCTTTAACCGATTCTTTAACTTATATTGCAGGGAACTACACTAACCTTTTCCACTGGTGGCAATTGCGCTACTAACTTTTTTCAGTTACTGGCGCAAAACATGATTTGGTCGCACAAATTATTTATAGTAATTACTGGATAATAATGAACAATAATGAAACTGTATTGCATACATATGTGCTTTTTATTTTACATGCCATCTTTTAAACCACATGCCTTCTAGTATTATTCTTTACAGTACACACAGTGCATTGGTACCTTAACCCAGGGCCGCAGCTGGGGTTAGAGGGGCCCTGGTGCAGGTTGTACAGTGGGCCCTGTTTGAAATGGTTTAATTTGTACTGTACGTTCGTTCTATTTATTTGTGCTATTTACCCAATGGTTAAGTTTTTTAGGTTTCAAGGGGTCCAGAAACTAATTTAAAATAGCACTGCATAGTCTTCACTGTAAAATAAAATACACAGTCAAACCAAAGTGTATTCAGACACCTTCAACATTTCTCACATTATCACAGTTTATTTGCTATAGTTTAGAAGTTGGTAATAAAATATGACAATAACTCGGAGTTAAACTGTTTCAAATTCCTCTTGATAATGTCAGATAACTTTGATAGAAAAATATGTAATGGAATCAACCAAAACTTCAGACAACTGTCAGTATGATAATAATTACACAACTATCCATACTTTGTTGAACAGTTACCAAGCAAGCAATGCTTAATTTGGTTCAGTCTGTGGTGTGAAAAGGTTGCATTAGCAATTAAAGAAAGAAACACTTAAGCAAAACATGGTCAGGTTCCTACTTATATATATATATATATATATATATATTTAGCAATTTCACTGGTAGTCTACACTATTAAGAATTTTGGGGTATAATATTTCACAGATGATTGTATTTTGCTATAATCACTTACACAAATTAACTAGTGTCCTGCACCCACTAGTAAAAAAAAAACAATCAATTTTATCAGATTTTTGGTTTGACTGTGGACAAATTCTTGTTAAAACTACAAAGTAATTCAGTCAAGAGCAGTGAGTGATTTACTTAAGTAAAGTGAGTGATTTAAGACAGCGACAGCAGAGCTAGTAAATTGGGCTCGGTCACTTTAAGAGACAATGCATCCATTATAATGATACACATCCGATTTCTTTCTCAACTCTTTACTTTCACTTAAGACATAACCACAGACTTTTTCTGAACACACTTTCCAAGATGGGTATTTTGACATATTTTGTATGTATTTGCCCCTACAAAAGCAAGAAAACTTTGAGATGCGTCTCTGCGTGAGCCTGAACACCGCGATGCTGAAGCTCTTTTGCATCTTTTTCTGTTTATTTAAACTCCGATTTGTATTTGTTCGTTCAGGTGCGGGAGGACGCGAACGTCCTGAAGGAGAGCTCGGTTCAGAGTTGCTGCTCGTGAGATGCGGCTCTCTCGTGCGCACCGAACACAGCGCGCGAGTAACCAGCTGCTCAGTTCAGCTTGACCGCATCTTGTGTTTGAATGCTTTAAACTCTTTTGAATGTTTAAACTGGCAAGGTTTAAAACTAGGGATAAATTAAATTTAAAGAGACAGACGTTTTTCAGCAACATTTATTGTTTCTATCATTTTGAACAAGCTTACAAACAAGCTTAACATTATACATCGTGTTTTGTAGCTGAAAACCTTTAACAATACGTGCAAACAAACAAAAAAGTACAGATAAAAATAAAATAAAGGGAACAATGAAAAACGTTTTTTTTATGTTCTTGTTAAGAAACACGGGCATGTAAACATGATCGGGGGAAAGTCGGCTCCTTAGTCTGTTAACAATAAGGCCAACCACGGAGAAAATGCGCTCTGACGGCACAGACATTGGAGGGACTCACAAATACAATGTGTAAGCGAATAGGTTTTATGAAGCGCTTCGTGTTTTCGTTTCACCACTGAATGGGATCCTCATCTGGTGGAATACATGGCTCCAGCAAGAACTGTTCCCACTCGTCTCGGCTGGACTCTCTGCAATCATCGCTGAAGAACTGGCTCAGCCTTTTCCGACAAGTGGGCATTGCATCCTTCTTTATCGCTGGTGACACACCACTCGCATCAAGGAAAATGTTCTGATAATGTTCAAAAACATTGTTTTTTCCTCTGTCATGTTTTCATTGAGAAACCTGAAATGTTTGTGCCAAGGGTCTAGGGCAGAGTTTTCACTGCATTCTCCAAGTAAGCATTGTTTATTCATAGCTTGAGAGATGCCACAACAATGTTCTTCAATTCGGTCACTTTCTGTGATTCTCCACGGCATATCTGAAGTACTGTAGTAGACCGCAGTTCTTAGAGGCCATTCACATATCGCGTCTTTTGCTCGCACAAGTTCGTTATTTCCAATGTAGGCGCACGGTATGCGCACTCATAATGGAAGCGACGCGGTGGCGATACGCCCGCAGTGCGACACGCCCGTTTTTTTCCAGGCACGTCCGCACCTCATTGAATTAAAAACATCTGAACTTTTCAGAATGCTGCAAGCGCACCGCGGGTCATGTGACAAGAACTAAACATTCAGCTTCATCCTTTCCTGTAACAACGTTGAAAGCTCAGCCAAGATGAAGGAACAGCTGATCATAGCTGTATATGGATTGCCATTTTTTTTTGTGCTGCAAATCCATTTATCCTTTGCTGAAATTTCATGGAGAGAGTGTGTCATTGTTGCTTAGCAACATCAGATGCCTCAGGAGTGCTTCTGCCCGAGCGCTTTGGAAAGGAGACGCGTTTTTAGGAGCGACATGTGAACGGCCCCTTACTCATTCATTAATAATTTTTTGCTTGCATACATCTTCAAATATGCCGTGGAGAATCACAGAAAGTGACCAAATTAGGTTTTATTCTGAACTTTTTTTTTTGGTCTTTTTTTTCTTGAAATTCGAATATCATTTTTATTTATCGAATGATTAGAGCAGAACGAATATTCAAAAGTTCGACTATCCATGCACACCTCTTTTAAAAACGTGTGAAAATTAGTCGCGGGGCTGAAGCCAACTTGATGTGTTGAATTCTCAGAGAACGTTTTAAAACGTATTCTTAAAATACACATTTCTGTTTTAATAAATGCTCATAGTAAATCATAGCATATTGCCTAAAAAAATAAGGCAGGTACAAAAATAATCAGTGATACATTTGCGACCTCATAAAAATTAGGGTCGCAATGGCCCAAGAGGGTCTGGCTGCAGACTTGCATTTGCACTCTCAGACATGCATTCTCAGATTTGCACTCTCAGACACTTGCACTTCCGCTAGTGACGTCACTTGCAGTCTTTATTTATTTTTTTATTATTTTTTTTACGTTTTGTTTTAATTTCCCAGCATTTTATAACAGTAGCCAGGTGGTGAAGAAAAAAAAAGAAAAAAAACTAAATTACAATGCCACCTGCAATCGCTACTTTCACTCTCCTCTACCTGTGACGCTTGCAATCAACACAAATCGTGCATGTTACCAATGGAGACAAGAAGCTGTGGTGGTGAATAAACGCAATGCGCAAAGTTTCGCGTTAAGCATTTTCCCATACAGAATAAACTGTCTACAACTTGTTTATATCACTGTCATTGTCCATTAAGCTACATTATGTGTTTTATTTATAATGATTTTCTATAGGAGGAAAACGTTTAAAGTACAATTTAATGCACTACGTTCTGTACTCGTCTGCTTGCTTGTACAGAGTTGATCCTTTTAAAATCACTTAATGCATTTCATATTTGCTGGTCTGTATATACGTTGAATCAACAACAAGACATATAGGCTATGCCTACTGAATTGTCTTTATCATCTTAGTCTCTTATTAGGCCACATTAAGCGTTCGCATTGTGTTCATAGCCATCTGCTTGCCTTGTTGTACATTAAATAATAACTATATATCGAATTTGGTCTTTTAATTGAACTTAACTTATCCTAATACATTATGCCATATTACGTGTTTGTTTTTTTTTTCTACAGGAGGAAAACGCTTAACGAAAGACTTTGTGTATAGTAGTAGGCCAATTTAGTTTTATCACCACCACAGCGTCTTGTCTCCACTGGCAACACGCACGATTTGTGTTGATTGCGAGTGACGTTACAGGTAGCGGAGAGTGCAAGTAGCGATTGCAAGTGACATTGCGATTTAGTTTCTTTTTTCTTGTCTTCAGCACCTGTATGCTGTTGTAAAATATTGATAGATTCAAACAAAAACTTATAAATAGAATAAAAAACAATAAAATAAAATAAAGACTGCAAGTGACGTCGCTAGCGGAAGCACACGTGTCTGAGAGTGCAAGTCTGAGAATGCAAGTAGCAATTGCAAGTGACATTGTAATTTAGTTTATTTTTTCTTGTCTTCACCACGTGGCTACTGTTGTAAAATGTTGAAAGATTCAAACAAAAAGTTATCAATAAATATAAAAATTATAATAATAATAAAGACTGCAAGTGACGTCGCTAGCGGAAGCACAAGTGTCTGAGAGTGCAAGTCTGAGAATGCAAGTGCAAGTCTGCAGCCATACCCTTCTCCAAATGGCATTTCATAAGGTCATATATGCGACCATTTTGGCCGCAGTGTAGTTCCAGGCATTTGGCATCACAAGCAAGCTGAATGCAACATTAATTAGGAAATTTTTAAGGAAGTGTAATTTTTCTCTCTAACAATAGAACTCACTAAATCTCAAAACATTAACTGAATGATTATGCAGCTATTAATATTTTATTAATTGTGATATGATCTTTTTAGATGTCTCTCTCAGAATTACAGGAAAACATTATTGCTGGTGTTCCTGTCATTCAAATTTGATATAGCTTTACTAGAATATAAAAAAAAGCAATGTTCTTCCTTAGTCTTTTTGTTTTCCAGTGCAAACGTCTAAAGATTTTTAATTAAAGCTGCAGTCCGTTACTTATTTTGGTTAGAAACTATCCAAAATCAAAGTACATGACCAGCCAGTGTTCAAAACTATCACCTTACTTTAGCCCAATTCACAATGGTTACCTTATAATATATATATATATATATATATATATATATATATATATATATATATATATATTAGTGCTGTCAATCGATTAAAAAAAAATTAACTAATTAATCGCACAATTTTTTTAAATTAATCGCGATTAATCGCAATTAAAAGACTGAAACTTTTTGGATATGTAAATGTAAAATGTAAATAATTAATGTAAACTCAAGACAAAGAAACTATTTAAATTCAACATTTTTGTTTAACTTGTAACACAGATTTTCTCATGTAAACAACATACCTGCAATAAACCATCAATATCCTCCAAATTAACTGTTGGCTTCAAAGCCATATTTATTACAGAAATAAAAACACAGGCATGTAAGTACCATTTGAATTTCAAAACAATCAATGCCAATAAAAAACAAAAATGATTTCCATGTTGAATTCTAAGTGGACTGCAAAAAAATTCCAAAGTATAGTCATTGCCAGTGCTTTAAGTGGGCCAGTACACACCGGTACTCAGTACCGCCACTTCCAAATATAGCTCTTGAGCGTACCGCCACCTCTCCGTGCGCCCAGAACGTGCTTGTAGCGTACCGGTACGCTCATTTGGACATCTGTTTTAATAGAGGTTTTAATCTTTTACCTGCACTGCCGATTTTCAGAGCGCCCTTCACAATGCAAGCTTCCTAATTCATCCCACCCAGAGCAGAAACTACATTACCCATTCACCCTTAAGTTACACAAGTGAATAGCGCATGTGTCGCTTTTCCCACTGTTAAGTGTCAACAACTCAACGTGGCCGGAGAAGGTGTGTGAAACTCGTTGTGAGTTATACTAAAGCAAAATCTTGAGTATTTATTGTCTGATAAACATTAAAAACTGTCTGCGGAGGTTGAGTCGTCCTGCAGCCCCCGCTGGCTGTTCATTAGCTGCAGCATCTTTTTTCTAAGTTCTAAAAAAATACCGTAGACGGCAAGGCACAAATTTAGGTATTCATTTATCTAATTAATCTATAGCCTATGCACAAAGACAATATGATCTTTTTGTCCCCTTTTTGTTTTAAAGCTTGATGAAGAGAGAGAGCGCAAGTTGCTGCAGCTGCGAGGAGGACAGTGATGCACGCGTACAGGAGTGATTGACAGTTCGCGGCACTGTGTACAAAAAATACTCCGCTACACAATTATTTCGTTATTTTCATTTAAGCTTATTAACGTTAGCGTTACAGAAAGGTCTGATTTACGCACTGTTACAACAGTCATTGTTTTTTTTTTTTTTAAACAATGACATTTGAGTTCATGATTTTAATGTTGCTGTTTCTTGTGGCAGTCTAAATGAAGAGTAATGTTTCTTGTGGCAGACTGAAGAGTAATCCGGCAGAGTTTTATACTGAAACTTTCCGTCTAAAAGTCCTTCCTTGGTCTTATCCATATTTCTTT
Organism: Carassius auratus; assembly: GCF_003368295.1. Taxonomy (NCBI): domain Eukaryota; kingdom Metazoa; phylum Chordata; class Actinopteri; order Cypriniformes; family Cyprinidae; genus Carassius; species Carassius auratus. The sequence continues at coordinate 20,229,371 of NC_039264.1, forward strand.
GCACGTTGAACACACATAGGCCACAACTGGAAAAAAAAAAAAACTGCAACCGCGTTAATTGCGTTATTTTTTTTTTTTACGCGTTAAATATTTCAAATTAATCGAATGCGTTAACGCGCTAATTTTGACAGCACTAATATATATATTACACACACACACATATGTTTTTTTTTTTGTTTTTTTTGAGTGGTGTGATTAGGTTTAATGGGAAATGTGAGCATTGCACTGCATCATTACATCACATCTACCTAGGGGTGTAAAGTTTGTCACACACTTGAGGTATTGAGCCAATCAAAATACACTGGTTAACTGGCCAATCTACATAACATGGGTAGTATTTGCCTCCTATAACTAAAGGCAAACATTTATACTTATAGACAAGTTGTAATGAGATGCATGTATACAGCACACGATTCTCAATTTTAAATCAGTAAAACTCCACATGACAGCAAATTGACAGTGAAAACAGCAGCAGCAACATAATTAAACCAGTAAAATAATAATAAAAATATATTATTTAAATAATAATTAAAATAAAATGTTTTCAAGCTGCAATACATGCAATATTGAAAAGTTCAATTTAAAAAGTTGGGAGAACATTTTGATATATCGTAAACAAAACTTGAGTTTCTAAGTAAGGTAAAAAAAAAAAAAAAAAAAAAAAACTTTTGCTAACTACTTGTTTTTGAGTATTTTTGTTCAATTCACACAAAAAACACTTCTACTAAAAATTCTTTGTTCAGGCTACTTTTTTTTTACATTGGTTAGTAGAACTTTTCAAAAGTTGGATTAACTAATTGAGAACGTTATTTTAGGTTTTTATTTATTTATTTATTTTTTTGCAACTATAAATTAACTTTCAGAGAATGTTGCAGAGTGGTTATTTTTAAATAACCTAAAACATACATAATGTTCTCTCTTATGGTTATTCTCAGGTTATTTTTATAACCCTATAAAACTTTCTAAAAGAAAATCTTTCCAATGAAAACGTTGCAGATGTTAATGTGTAATGACCTATACAAAGCCCAGAAATTATTTTAATGCAGCAAGTGATGTCACTAGAGGAAGTGCAAGTGTCTGAGAGTGCAAGTCTGAGAATGCAAGTGCAAGTTTGCAGCCAGAAGCGATTAATTTGATTACTTAATCACTACACTGAGTAATCAATTATATATTTTTTTATTTTACAGCCCTAGTTAAGACTTATATATTTATAAGACTTACTTATTAAAAAAAAAATAACATGCCAGAAACAACGATACTTATTCAATCCTAGACAGTATTTGCTTATTAAAATCCAAATAGTGAACTTTTCTACAGGCAGTGTTTATTTTCTATAATAAGTGTATAAACTGGGATTTTTCATAGTCATTATCCAACTTGCCAATATGCATCAAACAAATTAACAGATATGTCAATTTATTTCACTTAAAAATATATTAGATGTTGAATCGGCCTTATGCACCAGTTAAACTCATGCCTAAATATATTATAATTAAATAGTAAAAGTTCTTATGTATATATGATTATATATCTATTATGTTCTCTATTATAGATCAGTGATCTCAACCCATCTTATCCTACTGGTAAAACCAAAATAACAATTACCAATTTCCACACAGATAAACGAGCAAATAGTTAGTTAATTAAATTGTGTGTAATATAGGCTGATGACATCCAGAGGCTTTGTTTGTTAATTTTAGTTTAAATAAATAATTTGCTTGGGGGAACACATAAACAAGGCCAAACGCAAATACGAGCACGCAAACTAAGTTAAGTGTTTTTACACGGATCGTGGTAGATTCAAATATGTGAGAGTATGACGTGTTTGGAGTAACGTAAACAGAATCTCGTTAAAAGTCATAAACATACCTGGTGAACATGGTTAATCAATAACATATATTGTACGCAACCGAAAGTAGGCTTTTGTCTCCTTTTTCCGGGTTTCAGTGCAGCGGAAGTTGTCATCGATGGATAAATTATAACGTACGACAAAGTTCTGACGAATGAGCTTTCGTTTTGCAGAACTTATTTATCCATTGCTATATACATGTTGTTATTATAATTTTTCTCACGGTAGCATTTCCACGACTTCCCAAAACAAGTAAAAATATCGAAAAATGGATTACATCGATCAGGAGAACGATGATGTAAAATTTACGTCACTTCCTCAAGCTCTGTACCTGGAGGTCAGATTCGTCAGATTGCTGTTAGATGTTTTTTTTTTTTTTGGTTACAGTTCCTCTGAACCCCTGCTGGTATATGATGGAACTACAATAAAAGATGGCACTTTTGTTCTCTAACGAAATAAAGAAAATCATTTGAGCGCCTCGCAGTCTGGCTGAAGTGTTAACTATTTAAAGAAAGAAAAAAAAGAAGAAAAACAAGAAAAAATGTTACAGTATTAAAAACTGTGGAAATGTCATCACAATCTAATAAAAAATAAATAAATGAGATTATAACTGTGTCTTAAATCACGCAACGTGGACTTACACACTGTGGACTTATGCATTATGTTCTCATCCATGTAGTGTATTTGTTTTATAAGGTTATTTTGTCATTCATAATTGGATTCTGATAGCTCCGCCCCCATCACTACATAATTAAAGATGTGAAAGTTGAGTATAAAGTGTCCAACAGTCCACACTTCATTTTTGTTTGGTGCATCATCTGAGTATTTAAAGTGCAATTTTTATTTTTTGGAATTTTAAGTGAACGCACTACTCGCACTATTTCTACTATAAAACATCACAGAATAGTGCATAACGCGATTAGGGACGCACCTTTTACATTATCCAGTTTGTTTGTATAACTTTTTTAACTTTTTCAAATAAAAAGTAGGGTTACACACAGGTCCTAATTTTCCATCCTTTTCAAATGCCGATATAATGATTATTTCATTATAGACATTTACAAGTTTTTCAGTTTATGTTAGTGTGACATAAATATTCTAGTGTTTTATACATGTTGAACTGAATATTTTATGGTGTGTTCATGTCACATATGAGTTACTGTACTTACCAGATTCTAACATAATAAGCGTTATGTCGCTGGAGAACTTGTAATTACAACTTCACCCACAACTGGGGCTGTTTTTCCTCAATTCCTTTATACACATTGCATCTTTCTGGGACAGTGTTCAATGGAGAATCATACTCATCTTCATCCCAGCAAACATTTCATGATGGGGCCATGGACACGATATGAACTTGAGATATGGGCCCCTACAATGTTTTTGTCCATAGTTTTCATGTCGGCCCTGTCTGAATTAACTTCGGTCTTGACCCCAGTGTCTTTCTACATTTTCTTCTTTTGCCCTCTTGTTTTCCATTTAGGGTTAGAGACTGTAGTCCTAAAAAATGATTTTATCCCTCATTCTTGCTCTTTTTCATCTAAACATTTTCATTTCAGACAATAAATCACAGCCAAATATCAGTTCCGCCAATCCCATCTCTGGGGTTCTAGATCTGTCCAGCCATGAAATGTCTGTTTCAGTGATCTCTAGTCTTTGGAGAGTGTCCAGGCTCTACAGTTTCTTCTGGCCATCCTTTCACATTTCAGACAAACATTTCCAAGCTTAAATATGAAACAAGCTTGCTTCCTCCTTTTCCCAGCAAACTTCATAGAGCAGCAAATCACTGGACATTTTATTCCCAAAATGATTCCATATGTGCAAACAATACACTGGCCTGCAATTGAAGCATATTCTCTTAGTTTTGATTAGGGCTGCAGCCATCGATTATGTTAGTAAAGGAGTATGCTACCGATTATTCCATCAATTAATTGAGTAATCAGATAATAAGTAATTTTTCTTTATTAAAGAGCAAAACTACATATATAAGAGAAAATAAGATAGGTCTCTTGAAATAAACAACTAATTTTTTAATAAATATTTTTTACTGCTGAAATTGCATCCATCAATTACTGTTAAAACTAAAACCATTTAATGCATTTAATTGTCAAATTAAATTCAAAATGCAAAAACAAATATATCAAATAGTAATAAATACAATAAAAAAATTATAATAATGTAAAGATAAATTTCACATTACTTTAAAAAATATAAACATTAAAACCTAAAATGAAAACATAAATTAAGAAATCAAAAAAATCAAATCATAACTTTCAAGTTTCAGCCTAACTAAAGCTAAGATATGACATGAGCCTTTATTGTCTTCTTGGAAGGCTTTGTGGCTTTTGTAAGAGGAAAAATTCAGTGAACAAGAATTTAACTTGGAACAAGAAGTTATTGGGAGAATAAACCCTCTAAAATGCATCTCTATGTCCTGGTGTGCATGTGTGTAAAACTGTAAAACTGTTGTTTTTGATATCCTTCATATTCTGTGTACTGGTCAGGTCACAACAGTGATAGAAATTAATCTGTTCCAATAAATGTAAATATATTTTTTTGTTTTTACATTTTATGTACATTTTTACATTTATAAAGCACTTAAAAAAATTGTGTATCATCTTTTGAGTCAGATTCTTACATTCAATCAGTCAATTATAATAATAAGACATTTGGGCTGTTAGCAAACCTATAAATTATGTCAGTATCATCTAAATTCATCTTTGTAATGCAGAGGAAACACAGAAGCTGCATTGAAGAGGCATTTAGATATAAGCCTATTTACACACTATTTAATTCACCTCAGAGCAACATGAATGCATTTAACCTGCAGTTACATATGCATTAATGATATTTTGTAATTTTAAACATGAAATATTTAATACTGATACAATTATTTTTTTAAATGAAAAAAAGAAACTTTATAATCAGATTCAGTATCAATTAGTTTTATTCGCCAGGCATGCACAAACTCTTCAGGAACTTGAGCTGCGTCGAGAACAATTGGGGAACGCCTCCAGCGTGACATCTCTGAATCATGTGTGTAATCAGTCCAATGGATGAGATAGGGAATGGAGAAGGGCAAGTCCTTATCTTCTTCCTCACCTGCCAGATCCAGTGCCCGCTCTTAGGGATCTGAAACATGCTCCGGCGCTACTTCTCCCCGGGGAGCGGGCTCGGTGTCTCATCTATCTTCCTCCAAGGAGGTTGATGTGGTGAACGTTGCTGAGGATTCGCCCCCTCAATCGCTCCAGTATGAGGAGCTTTTGGAGGAGGTTACTTGAGCTGTGGCCAAGTTAAACATCGAATGGCCCGCCGAGAAAAAGGCTGAATCCCTGTTTCTGATCACTACGGCAACGTAGTGGGGATTAATGAGCGCGGTTATAAGTCGATGCCCCGGGTTGAACAGACTCTCACGAGCTATCTGTTTCCCTGTGCAGCATCATCATTAAAGGCTCTGACGCTGCCCTCCAAGCTGCTGCACACAACATCAGTGCTGGTGGGCAAGGGGTACTCGACAGCGGGTCAGGCTTGTGCATGTCTGCACACCATGGCAATGTTACAAGTGTACCAAGCTGATCTACAGAAACGTTTAGATGAGCAAGAGCACATGAGATCTGAGGCCGACACCCGGGGAAGGGCTTTGGAGAGTTTTTGGCCAGGCTCAGATGGACCTGTTTCAGCCAGCTCCACTCCACTTGTGGCCGAGGCTTCGTCTTTACACCTTTCCCCCGATTGCTCTGCTCCCAGGAGTTTTGGAGAGAGTGTGCCGGGATGGAGTCCGGCTGCTGTTAGTAGCCCTGTCCTGGCCGGGTCAAGTATGGTTCTCGGACCTGATTTCCCTACTAGAAGGCTCTCCCTGGGAGATTCCCATCAGGAGGGATCTCCTCTCACAGGTGGAGGGCACCATAGTCCACCCCCGCCCAGAGATGCAAGTAGGTATCGCTGCAGCCCGGAGACCTCCAAGTGGGAGGAGCTTTTGCCGCAAGTGGGCTGGACTTCACGGAGAGCTCCAAGTGGGAGGAACTTTTGCCGCTAGTGGGCGGGACTTTACAAATGGGCGGGGTTTAAGCGGAAATTTCACATTGCGTCATTGCCGGGGTGCGCGATGGCATAAAGTAGCGATACTAATGAAAAACAGATTTATTGTTTTTCATTGTAGTTTAAATTTTATTAACAAGAGGTTATATAATTTTGTGACAACTGCAAACATTCAAGTATATTAAATTATATTAATTTTATAATTATATCAGTATCAAGAAAATGAATGAGTAATTTAGAGCAATAAAATGTTTACTGTATGTGAATGTTTTTCTTTAATGCAAGTTTGAAATATGAGGGAGAATTATATTGTTTAGATTGTTACAACCCCCTTGGCTCTAGGTGAAACAACATTACAAAAGGCCACACGTGGAAGTACATTTTACAAATAAACATTTAATTTAAAAAAAGAAAAAAAATCTAAATAGTAATACAAGAGTTAATAATAATAATAATAATAAAAAAACATTCCAAGACTTAAGAGGAAAATAATATTGGTACCAAAGTCCAATTTAAGACACTCATTTCTCAATCTCCTTTTTATCACCAACTCAATCACAGGTGACGCTCCAAACCATTACAAAGTTTTATTTGTTATATGACATGCAAAAAGCAGTGAAATGTAGGTCTGGCATACTCTTTTTAGACTGTGCAAAAAAAAAAGAAAAAAAGAAAAGAAAATTAAATACAAATAATGAAACAACAGGAAAAAAATACAAAGTTTTTTTTTTTTTGGAGATAATTAAATACAAATAATGAAATATACACAATATACTGTAATAAACTTCTACACAGATGATTTGTAGAGATGCTACACAGAAACTGCTACACAGATGATGTGCAGAGATGTAAACAATGTGCAGTGAGGATGAAATGCCTAGTTAGGTTGTCAAAAAAGCAGTGTGCAGAGAGTTATTGTAGCCCTAAACAACCAGTCTATAAAGTGAAGTGTGTTTAATGTCCATGTTTAGTAGTCTGATAACATGAGGGAAGAAACTCCTCCTGAGCCTCTCCGTCTTTGCCATCAGACTGCAGAAGGGTCTGCCTGACTGTAGCAGATGGGTTGGTGGGGTATTTAAGGATCTTAACAGCCCTAGATTTACATCTCCTGGTATGGATGTCTTGCAGAGAGGGGAGAGATGTTCTGGACATGTGCTCAGCTACTCTTTGTAGGGCATTTGAAGGTATTTGAAGATGCTCACTCTCTCCACTGTGGTCCCATTAATGATGATTGGGGTAGATCCGCTGCTGCCTCAAATAGAAAAGAGTTATTGTAAAATATTATTACAATTTACAATATGAATGTTTCTACTGCATTTCTGAACAAATAAATGAAGGGCTGGTGAGTACAGACTTCAAAACCATAACAAAATCTGTCCAACCCCAAACAGTCCTGTAGAACAGATATTTAAGGAACCAGAGGTTTTAACCTGCTTGAATTTTATCAGCATTGGAACACTTTGCTGCTGCTTTCACTCTAAGGCTATGGATTATATTTTTACTGGAATGAAGTGTCATTAGTCACTAAACATTCAGTCCAATGACATAGTAAAAAAATTCACTGTTGACAAGTTAACATTAACTAAAGTACAATGCACATTTATGTGAGACGTCCACAGAATGTAATGTCATTTACATTCCATCATTTGTCATTTAGGACAGTCTCTGACCATATCCCTGGAGCAATTTTAGGGACAAGCGCTGTTGCAAATGTCCACCTTTAAAGTATGAACATAATTTATCCACACAAAGACCCACATACACACACATTAGTCAAAAATCTTCAGAAAAAATAAATTACACATCTTGATGCATAGAAAGAACAAAAAAAAGTTTACAGGAAAGTGATCCTTTGGGTTTGCAGAGAGAGGCGGTAACCAGATCACTGAAATGTAACTTTTGGCCACCCAGACTTGAACTTTCTGTAACACAAAGTTTACACATAATGTTTTTTTTTTTTTTTTTTGTTTCCTACAATGACAAAATTAATTCTACACCTGTTGATATGTAATGCATGGTAGTGGACACTGCAGTTATCCTCATATATCCACTCTGTTATGATTATCAAATTGAAAAATGAATATGGTAATTAAACCAAATGTTTCAATTGCATTACATTATTTGGATTAACGTTACACGTAAAAATAGATAACATTTAAAAATTGTTTTGAAACAATGACCAGCTTTGTTAATGTCAAGCATAATCAGGAGTTTTAACTAAGACTCATTCTTATGGAACACTGGACTAAATCTATTAATAGTTATTGATCGCTTAAATATCAGTGCAGTTATAATATATAGGCCTGCATATTTTACGTAACGTTAGTAACAATGCTTGCTTATGGTCTTCAGTGTCCGTAATCTGCAGCGTAAAACCTATATATATATTGCAGAAATATTTAGCACAAAAGGGTAACAGACACAATAAAGATGTAATTTATCTGAGCTGCTAATGCTGTCTTAACGTGCTCTCGGAATAATCGTAAATGTGAGTTTTGAAGGTAAAAAATTGCACAGGAATGTCCTCCCATTTGAATGCAATGAGCTTGTAATCATGATTTAACTACGTCAAGACTAAAACATCAACCGCCAAGATACTGCACTTTTCGTAACTTGTAATACGTTGTACAAGTCTAGACTTACCCCTTCAAACTCCTCTTTCTTGACGCTGAAAAGCCTTGGGAAGTTGACGTCGTCTTTTTTTTTTTTTTGGTGGGGGGGGGGGGGGATTCGCAGCGTGCATTAACCCCATGACATTAAATAAACCAATCAAAAGACTCTGGAGGTTTGTACAGCCCACTTGGAGCTGAAGTCCCACCCATTTGGAGCTAACCCGCCCATTTGGAGCTGGCTCCGACCTCCGTTTATACCTATCTCCAGAGATGTGGAAGTTATAGGTGTGGCAACCTGAGGGGCATCTTCCAATCCAGAGCCCCCTCAACAAGGAAACTGTATGCCTTGAGGTGAAAACTTTTCACGTCTTGGTGCGGAGACTGCCAGCTCGACCCAGTTTACTGCCCGATTGGTACAGTGCTGGAGTTCCTGCAGGCCCGTTTCTCCGCAGGGTTGAACCACTCCACCCTGAAGGTCTATGGGGTGGCCATTGCGGCCTACCATGCCCCTCTTGCCCCCCTCTTGAACCCCTCTCGCTGTGTGCTGACGCTGAGGCCTCCAGTATGTTCTCGTGTCCCCATGTGGGACCTGGCTGTGGTGTTAGAAGCTCTCTTTAGGCTGCCCTTTGAGTCTATTGAGGAGATCTCTGATCACCGTCTCTCTGTTAAGACTGTCTTCCTGTTGGCGATATCTTCTCTCAAGAGAGTTGGGGACCTACAGGCCCTCTCTGTGGCCCCTTCCTATATAGACTTTGCGCCCGGTCTGGCTAAAGCTTTCCTTTACCCTCTTGCGGGGAATGTTCCTAAGGTTCCCTCCTCTACACCACGGTCTGTCATACTCCAGGTCATCAGTTCTCCTCCCCTCAGGGAGCCACACCTGAAGAAGCTTAATTGTATGTGTCCAGTGTGAGCATTGGACACATACGTCCACAGAGCTGCCCTGTGGAGAAGGGCGGACAAGTTATTTGTCTGTTATGGTCCCCCTAAGAGAAGTTTTCTTGCTACTAAACAGACCCTCATCCGGTGGATAGTAGATTGTAGACACCCATTTGACCTTGATTTTACGGTCTAGATTTATGAGCCGCACCAGGCCTCCAGCTGAAAAGCATCCCCACAGCATGGTGCTGCCACCACTGTGCATCACTATTGGGACTGTATTGGACAGGTGATGAGCAGTGCCTGGTTTTCTCCACACATATAGCTTAGCATTAAGGCCAAAAAGTTATATCTTGGTCTCATCAGACCAGAGTCCTTCAGGTGTTTTTTAGCAAACTCCATGCAGGCTTTCATGTGTCTTGCACTGAGAAGAGGCTTCCGTCGGGCCACTCTGCCATAAAGCCCAGACTGGTGGAGGGCTGCAGTGATGGTTGATTTTTTACAACTTTCTCCCATCTCCCGACTGCAGCCACAGTGATATTTGGGTTCTTCTTTACCTCTCTCACCAAGGCTCTTCTTCCCCGATAGCTCAGTTTGGCTGAACAGTCAGCTCTAGGAAGGGTTCTGGTCATCCCAAACATCTTCAATTTAAGGATTATGGAGGCCACTGTGCTCTTAGGAATCTTATGATTTTGTAAACCTTGGCCAGATTTGTGCCTTGCCACAATTCTGTCTCTCAGCTCTTCAAGCAGTTCCTTTGACGTCATGAATCTCATTTGCTTTGACATGCACTGTGAGCTGTAAGGTATTATATAGACAGGTGTGTGGCTTTCCTTATCAAGTCCAATCAGTATAATCAAACACAGCTGGACTCAAATGAAAGTGTAGAACCATCTCAAGGATGATCAGAAGAAATGGACAGCTTCTTAGTTAAAGCTGTGGTAGGGAATTTTTGACGCTCTAGCGGTTAATAAACAGAACTGCTTGCGTCTTGTGGAAGAACATCGTTGCCGGAAATACTTCTCTATGTTTATGTCTATGAAGAATCACAAAGTTACTCCGCCGCGGTACCCCCGAAGCAATCTAAAATAGTCTGAATATAAACACTTATTATAGGTGCACCCTAGTGATTCAGGACAAGCCAAAAACAAGGTTTGGAAAATGGATTCATGGTGTACTCGCTTATTATATACATTTTTCTACATTTTGAACACAAACAAAGTTACCGCAGCTCTGATTGGTTATTTTTTACCGGGAGCGATGGAGTTTCTGCAAATGGCAATAGGACCACTGGGAGGAGCCAGGGGAGCTTGATTTTTTTCACAGATTATCTGTCTCATATTGTACTGTCAGGACATAATGACAGGTTTAATAAATATGTAAAAAATAATTTTTTACAAAAGTTCCCTACAGCACCTTTAAATATATGTTTGTTACAGCAAAGGGTCTGAATACTTAGGACCATGTGATATTTCAGTTTTTCTTTAATAAATCTGCAAAAATGTCAACAATTCTGTATTTTTCTGTCAATATGGGGTGCTGTGTGTACATGCTTCTTTGGGATGACACAATCAAGTGATGTTCGATTGCAGTATGCACGCTTCTAGTGGGCACATAAGTCTGAAGTACTAAATTTAGGTAAATGGGTGAAGAGCCAGTGGTAGTTTTGTAGGCAAACATCAATGCCTTGAATTTTATGCAAGCAGCTATTGGTAGCCTGTGCAAATTGATGTGGTGTGATGTGTATTCTTTAAAAATTAATTAATTAATCATTAAAAATTAAAAAACTTGCTGCTGCATTCTGGATTGATTGTAAAGGTTTTATAGAACGGGCTGGAAGACCTGCCAAGAGAGTATTGCAATAGACCAGCCTGGACAGAACAAGAGCTTTAACAAGGAGTTGTGCAGCATGTTCTGAAAGAAAGGGTCTGATGTTCTTGATGTTGAATAAAGCAAATCTGCAGGACTGGACAGTTTAAGCAATGTGGTCTGAGAAAGTCTGCTGATGATTAATCATAACTCCAAGCATTCTGACTGTTTATGCAGGAGTTATGGTTGATGTGCCTAACTTGATGGTGAAATTGTGATGAAACGATAGGTTTGCTGGAATAACAAGCAGTTCTCTCTTGGCAAGGTTGAGTTGAACGTGATGGTCTGCAAGAAATGTCTGTTAGACAAGCTGAGATGCAAGTAGCTACCTTCGGATCATCAGGATGGAATGAGAGGTAGAGTTGAGTGTCATCAGCATAGCAGTGGTATGAAAAGCCATGTTTCTGAATGACAGAACCTAATGATGCCATGAAGACAGAGAAGAGAAGTGGTCCATGAACTGATCCCTGAGGCACCCCAGTAGTTAGATGTTGAGACTTGGACACCTCACCTCTCCAAGATACTTTGAAGGACCTATCTGATAAATAAGACTCAAACCACTGAAGTGCGGTTCCTGAGATGCCCTTAGCTAGTAGGTTTGATTTTCATTTTAATATGGATAAATTGAATACAGACCAAAAATCACACACAAACATTTATTTGACTGTTGGTTTATCAGGATTTAATCAATCAGATCAAGCAGTAGTGTTCTTGATATAATAGTCTGTAATTGCTAAACTATTTTACTAATAAAATCACCAGATCTGCACTGACATCATGTTTGTTGTGTGTGTGTGTGTGTGTGTGTTTGTAAGGGAGAGATAATCTGAGAGAGTGTATGTGCTTTCCATACACAATAAAATGTAATTTTGTTGCAAAAACATTAAAATAATTTGTCATTTTTATCCTGTTGTTTACAATATTTATTTGCTTGGCCAGTGTTTATGTGGGTTTTAGTTCTTTTGCGGTTTTGCGGACAGAACAAGAGCTTTAACAAGGAGTTGTGCAGCATGTTCTGAAAGAAAGGGTCTGATGTTCTTGATGTTGAATAAAGCAAATCTGCAGGACTGGACAGTTTAAGCAATGTGGTCTGAGAAAGTCTGCTGATCATTAATCATAACTCCAAGCATTCTGACTGTTTATGCAGGAGTTATGGTTGATGTGCCTAACTTGATGGTGAAATTGTGATGAAACGATAGGTTTGCTGGAATAACAAGCAGTTCTCTCTTGGCAAGGTTGAGTTGAACGTGATGGTCTGCAAGAAATGTCTGTTAGACAAGCTGAGATGCAAGTAGCTACCTTCGGATCATCAGGATGGAATGAGAGGTAGAGTTGAGTGTCATCAGCATAGCAGTGGTATGAAAAGCCATGTTTCTGAATGACAGAACCTAATGATGCCATGAAGACAGAGAAGAGAAGTGGTCCATGAACTGATCCCTGAGGCACCCCAGTAGTTAGATGTTGAGACTTGGACACCTCACCTCTCCAAGATACTTTGAAGGACCTATCTGATAAATAAGACTCAAACCACTGAAGTGCGGTTCCTGAGATGCCCTTAGCTAGTAGGTTTGATTTTCATTTTAATATGGATAAATTGAATACAGACCAAAGGTTACCTGTAAGATTTACCCCAAACAAATTGTATTTTATATTTAACCACTAAAGAAACATCAGAGCCAGTGGCACATATCAGAAGGACTAGCTGAATTGAGACTGCTCTAGACGGATACATGAGGACTGAGCTCCCGCTTATCGCGTGGAGCTGACCGTCTCTGAAATCAGTTTAACACATTTTTAAATAGGCGCTGTCTTTATAAATATACTACAGTTTTGAGTTTCAAACAACTATATTCTCATCCGAAATACTTTTAAAATTACATTTCATGAAACAATAACAGTAATATTTAGAAAATTATCCAAATAAATGGTGGTTGAAATCAAAATGCTGCGTGAACTCAACCAATCAGACTGTTTTAATGCCAAAGTCCCGCCCCCAAAATTCCTGACATTTGAAAAAGTACTCGCCAGCAGGGACTTTCTGAGGGGCATTTTTTTTTTTTTTTACCCAGAACTTTTTAACATAGATCTTTAGATTTTTTGATCTGGGTCAGTCATAGGGCTCTTTGTAATGAGGCTCTTGGCTGCTTTTGGGGGCCTCAGCTGTCAGCAGCAGAGTTTGGTGGAGAACTGTGTTTGGACTCTTTGGACTTCTGAAAGTGTTTATATCTACATCATCATAATGCTGAGTGTCGCCATAGTAACACCACACCTTAGTGAATATAAAACATCAAACAATGACATCATGTGACGACTTTGGAAACTAGGTGAGACACTATTAATTAAACAACCACACAGAGGATTAAATACACATATTACATTGATTTGTTTCTATATAATATAAAACACAATAGAACTGTGATATAATACAGGTCTGGGCAGCTTCAGTCCTGGAGGGCTGTGTCCCCAAACCTAATCAAACACACCTGAACCAGCTCATCAAGGTCTTCAGGATCTTCAAGATCAGTAGAAAGCGACAGGCAGGTGTGTTTGAGTAATGTTGGAGCTGAACCAAAGGACCAAAGCGGCCCAGCCCTGCTGTATTACATTCAACACTAAATGCATAACAGGTATTTGTTGGTACATAACTGAGCTAGACTAAGACTAATATTAACATGACAAAAATCACACACAAACATTTATTTGACTGTTGGTTTATCAGGATTTAATCAATCAGATCAAGCAGTAGTGTTCTTGATATAATAGTCTGTAATTGCTAAACTATTTTACTAATAAAATCACCAGATCTGCACTGACATCATGTTTGTTGTGTGTGTGTGTGTGTGTGTGTGTTTGTAAGGGAGAGATAATCTGAGAGAGTGTATGTGCTTTCCATACACAATAAAATGTAATTTTGTTGCAAAAACATTAAAATAATTTGTCATTTTTATCCTGTTGTTTACAATATTTATTTGCTTGGCCAGTGTTTATGTGGGTTTTAGTTCTTTTGCGGTTTTAGGGCGTAAGTTCGCTGAGCGTTTCCCTGGAAATAAATTGCACACCTTTTGAACATTTGTCAGCCAATCAGAAGCCTTCAACAGCCCTGTGTGATATAATCCATGTTTCATGTATTAACAATGTCCAGAAATTTTTTGCTAAGGCTAGTTTAAATGAAGCAGGTGAGGAACAAAATAAACCAGACCAAATGCAAACACGAGCTCAAAACTATGTGAGGTGTTTTTGCACGGATCATAGCTGTTTCAGTGTGACTTGTGTGGGAAGTATGACATGTTTTGTGTAAACTTAAAAAATCATAAAAATACCTGATGATCATGGTGCCCTGATGTCATTAATATAAATTGAACACATTTCAAAGTATTGTTAGATGTCTCCTTTTTCACATTTCCAGTTTCTAACGGAAGTCATTATAGATGATAAATGACATGTTCAACTTCTGGTGAATAAGAGACTACAGCAAATTCTTCTTCTTCTATTTTGTTCACTTTTGCATCTCCACACCTTTTCTTTCATGTCCTCAGCCGTTGATACACCAGGAGTTCAGGAATTGGCTGTTCAGCAGGTTTCTGAAGATGTTTCTGGTTATAGTTTCTGTTCACTGGAACTACAGCAACTTTACACACAGATCCTACTAGTTTAAATAAAGCAGATTTGGCTCAAAACAACTCAGGCTGAATGCAAATTCTATCAGGTCTTTTTTTTCACGGATCAAGGAAGTTTCAAAGTGAAATCTGCAGGAAGTGTGATGTGTTTTGTATAAACATCATTTTATTTTAAAAACAAACTCTATGAACATGGTGGACTGATGTTATTAATATGTAAATGCATATCATGACTTACATGCCTCACTTCTCACATTTCTCAGTAGTGGAAGTCATAATAAATGTGTACAGTTTATATTGGGTTTCATGAGGTATTTAAAGAAGTCGTTTGTTCATATCTCATTTGTCTGCTTTTAAACTAAATTTTATTCCTAAAACATGGTGAATTTGTTTTAATTATTTTTCTGTCTGTCATCAGAATCAGTAGAGAGATGTAACATCAGTGCTTCAACAGTAATTTTATTGAAAGAAAACAAAGAAAACTAAAATAATTAATTTATTCAACAATTTCTTCTCTTCCGTGACTATCTTTGACACTTGTTCATGATAATACAATGATGCCTGTGTGTGATTTATTGGTATATCATTTTATGCTTCTTAATATTAAAACTGCACAGCATTTATCAAATCTGATTTATTTCTTGCAACACATCATTCATATTAATTATGTTGATGTACACTAGGCTCTTTTGATTTGAGTCGGTCTCCGGGACTCTTTGTAATAATTTAATAATGAAACTAAATTGACAACAAAATGTGCCAAAGAGTTCAGTCTGATTTCAACAAAGTAAAAGGAAACACAAAATCAAACCTATATCCCTATGAACAAAGATGAATGAAATTTGAATAGCAAATTCATGATCAGGTTGTATGTTTGACCCTTTTGTTTCTCTCTTTCAGTTTCTTTGCAAGTCAAACTGAGGACGTCACTGAAGATCTGAATTCTCCTCGTGGTCAGCTGATGATAAGACTAACACTTGAAAAATGCTGTAGAGTGAGAATGTGTTTCTTAGTTTGTGAGACATGCACTAACAAGCACAGCACTGTGTTTACATGAAGTATGACAGAAGCCAATAATATTACTGAGTAAATATGACAGGATCTGTTACATTTGTCTTCATTGTTCGGTGGTATAACTGAAGTGTTAAATGTGATGATAAAGTGTTTATAGTCTTAAATGTCTCTTGAGTTTTGGTGTTTGTTCTGTGTTGTAGGTTTAGGGAGTGACAGTGATTGAACGAGGGTGGGTTGTCTTTTCTTTCTTAACAAATTAAGCTGTGTGTGTGTGTGTGTGTGTGTGTGTGTGTGTGTGTGTGTGTGTGTGTGTGTGTGTGTGTGTGTGTGTGTGAGAGAGAGAGAGAGAGAGAGAGAGAGAGCGAGAGATAGAGAGAGAGATCTTGATTTGTAGACAGCTTTTTGTGAACACTGAACTAAAAAGGAAATTTTGTTGGGATTGGGAATCAAATATTTTTTTTTAATTCATATCAGAACCATTTCTCAGAAATCATTATGATTATCTGACTTGATTCTCTTGACTGTAGAAGAGAGAAGATTCACACGGTCTATCAAGAGAGGCTTCAACAAAGAGGCTTTAGCAAACTAAAAAGGAAATGAAATTAATAAACTATAATTGCCCTGTGCTGTAGCCTATGTTAATATTATTGAAATTTCAAATAAAGGAACAGCTGAAACTAAATCCTCTGCTGCCCTCTGCAGGTCATTATGTTCATAATTAGTTCAGAAAGAAGTTACAAACCATCTCACATGTTCTCATGATGACAGGTTGCACATTGTTCAGTTAGAGAGAAGCTGTTTGAGACCTAAACATCCTTTCAATGTTATTAATGTCATTTCATTTGTCCTTTGAAATAAAATTACATTAATAAATCGTGTTTTTAAATAAACTAGAACCGTGAGCCACACACAGTGTCATTGTTTTCTTTCTCCACTCACCAAGAACAAGTTCAGAAAAGTCAAGCCAGACTGATAAACACTTCATACACAGATCAGGTGTGAATATTTAACAACAGTTTTGACAGCTGCAGTTTATTAATTGTTGGACATTCAAAGCATTACAAACTTGTGTGAAATGGTCTTTACATTTATTGAAACGCTAAGTGTGTAGATATACAGTAGACAAAACAGACAAACTGCTGTTTCAGAAGACTGTGAGAACTGAGATACATAAAGGTAGTGGAGAAACACTGCACTCGGTTCAAGGTTAAACCTCCAGTCTAGACAAAGGTGACAGAAACTGTTTATCATTGGCTGTTAAATGCCCAAGTGACCAACCAGTGGAAAAAAAAATATGGTTTTGGCTTGAGCTTCAGTTAAACCACAGTCTGTGTAGTTACACTGTGTAGATTTCTGCTAAATACAAAAACTATATAACAAATAAATATTGATATATAAGAATATCCTGAAATTCAGGGACAAGATACAATTCCCCAATAAACAAAAAAAAAAAAAAACTTTTTTTTTGCCACACCAGCATCAGGCTCCATTTATGTGTTCATTAAGGGTTTCTTCACCGGGGTTGAGGATGTGACCTACTTACACTCTGTTCATATATATTAACTTAAACTCTGTTCATATATATTTACTTAAACTCTGTTCATATATATTTACTTAAACTCTGTTCATATATATTTACTTAAACTCTGTTCATATATATTTACTTAAACTCTGTTCATATATATTAACTTAAACTCTGTTCATATATATTTACTTAAACTCTGTTCATATATATTTACTTAAACTCTGTTCATATATATTTACTTTAACTCTGTTCATATATATTAACTTAAACTCTGTTCATATATATTTACTTAAACTCTGTTCATATATATTTACTTAAACCGTATTCATATATATTAACTTAAATTCTGTTTATATATATTAACTTAAACTCTGTTCATATATATTTACTTTAACTCTGTTCATATTTATTTACTTTACCTCTGTTCATATTTATTAACTTAAACTCTGTTCATATATATTTACTTAAACTCTGTTCATATATATTTGCTTAAACTCTGTTCATATATATTAACTTAAACTCTGTTCATATTTAATAACTTAAATGCTGTTCTGTCAAAAGATACAAGTAAATAGCATCGGTTAAATGTAACAGTATGCAAAATAAAATACATAAATAAATAGTCATGAATGTGTCATTTTTATCTCTGATTACTGAAAGAAAATATTTTTTAAAAGATCTTGACATATCATACGAAATCTTACACTTTTTTTTTCCCCATGTCTGATCGTTTTCCTTCTACTAAATCACAATCTAGCAGGTTTTTACAGAAATCTCATCCATAGACAGTTGCCAGGACAAATTCTGACTGAAACAAATCAAGAAATACACATCAACACGGCAAGATTAACTGAGGTTTAGTAATGTAAGGAACATTTACAATAATAATAATAATAAAAAATAAATTAAAAATAATAATAATTTAGCCAAGACTTTAAAATGTGCCCATATAAAAACTGACTTTACATTACAATTGGTACAGTTGGTTTGGTTCTTATGGTTGATAGATAACTTTTGTTTGCAGATCAGCATCATGAATGTATTTTTCCAACCGTTCTGTTTTTCCAGCAGCAGAAACTAAGAAAGAAACAGAGAACTTAGATTAGAAATTTAATAACAGCTATATAATTTTTACCTCCAATG
The DNA here is from genome assembly GCF_003368295.1 of Carassius auratus. Lineage (NCBI taxonomy): Eukaryota > Metazoa > Chordata > Actinopteri > Cypriniformes > Cyprinidae > Carassius > Carassius auratus. The sequence continues at coordinate 20,247,914 of NC_039264.1, forward strand.
GTAAAAAAACCCCAAACATATAGATTAGGTCAAAGGTTTACGTCCCCCTTTATATATATATATATATATATATATATATATATATATATATATATATATATATATATATATATATATATATATATATATAAAATGAAATTTAAACATTCTGTTCAAAAGTTTTCTCCCCCGGATCTTAATGCATGTTTTTCTTCTTCTGGAGAATCAGTGACTGTTTGAACCTTCTGTAATAATGACATATGAGTCCCTCAGCTGTCCTCAGTGTGAAAACATTGATCTCAAATTATTCAGTCATTGTTGGAAAGGGTTCAAATACACAAAAATGCTGGAAAATCAGATAATTTGTGGTACCTGCAACACACATACAAGGTCTAAACATGTGACAAACTGATCATCAGTAGGCTACAGAATATCTCATTGTTATTATACATCCAAAAGAGAATTTATCAAAGTTAGAAGTTACCTATTTCATGAAATATTGATTTGGTTTATTTTTAGATTTCATAAGACCTGGAGGTAAGACCCAACCCTCTCATATAATGTATAAACACAAACCAATTTTCCATTATAGCCTATGGTAGTCAGTGTCAAATCAACACAATTACTTGGAGATATGTGAAACCTGAGCAAGCTTTAATTTGATTAAGGAGCATACATGAAAAACCATACTACCACAGAAGAACTACATAGCAGTGACATACAAGAGCAGGGAAAGGAAACGCAGCTTTAAATAGCGTTAAAAAAAATGAAAGACCTTGACAAAGACGAAAACTAAGGACATTTACTCTATAATTTTATTTTATTTTAGCTACTTTTGCCAAACACACATTACAGTTTTAGTTAGTTGTCTTTTTTTTTTTTTTTTGTAATATGCTTCGTTTTTATTTTAATTTCAGTTAACGACAATGTTTCTTCCGACATAGTTTTAATTTTTTTTGTCAGTTTTTGTTAACGATTATAACCTTGGACACCCCAAAACTGATATTTCTTTCCCTTTGGTCTTCCTTAGGTGGTATAGTACCCCCCCAGTACCCGCTGTAATTCGAACTATGCCTGAAATATTTTTCTGAAGAGAAGCACACAGTTTAACTGTTTCGAGATAAACAAGCTACTCATGAACAACAACAACAACAACAACAACAACAAAAAAAAAAACACCTAAAAACAAAACAAGAGAAAAAAAAAAAAAAACCCGGCTCAGTAACAACGCAGTATTAAAGTCCAGCATATGTAAACTTCTGAACGGTGTAATTTTTTATAAAACAGCTATTTAACTATTATTTTCTATTTCAGACTATATGTAAACATCTTTTATTTTATTCAGGTCAATACAAAATAAATGATAAGATCCATTTTGTGTGATCTCTCTTATTTTGGTAAAATAATTCACATTTTGCAGATTCTGAAAGGGGGATGTAAACTTTTAACCTCAACTGTATAAAGTATGGACACAAAATTAATAAATAATTAAATAAATAAACAACCAAATAAAAGCTTCACCTAAAGAGAACAGCATTATATTAATATTTATATTTATATTTTTTATTTTAAATTTGATTATTTTTAGAACATTAAGAATAATTACTGACCAATCAGCAGAATGAGCAGAAGTCCGTTCATCAGAGCAGATATGATGATGATAATCTGATATTGTGTTTGATTCTGATTAATAAACTCATAAACTGTCTGATTGTGACACTCAGTTAGTTGAGCTGGTTCTGTAAAGAAAGAGTTCAGTCTGTTACTGTCAGTCTTTTACTGAAGCACATTCATCTCTGGAACGAGAGAGAACTATGATGATGTGTATAAAAAATAATAAATAACAAATAATGAAAATCAAAAATAATCACAATAGTTAAGGAGTAAATGAACTCACCGTTGAAGTATATTCTGGTGCTGTTGCTGAGTTTTGGAGGTGTTTCTGTGTTCATACAGTAATAAACTCCTAATTCATCAACAGTCACATTATTAATAACCAGACGATGTTTCAACTGCACTGAATATTTCTTTCTGAATGATTTATTGAAGTAAAACGGTGATGTTGTGGTTGACAATGATCGTAGAATGACTGTTGGAGTATCTGCTGTTTTCAGTAAAATCCAATAAACCTCATTTTCATCAAGATCACAGTTTATGATCACATTTGATCCCAGATCAGTTATTAGATCTGACACTGCATACTGACAACAGATTAATACATCTGTAAGATAAAACAGCAATAAAAAAAAGCATCATAATTGTGACAACACTTTAAAACCACTTTAAATCATAACAGTTTTATTTGTCTTAGTTTACAGTATGTATGTGTAAGTATGTGTAAATGTGTACATATATACATAACATGTAATAAACTCACAGAGCTGAAGCTGAATGATCTTCATGTTGTTGCTGTGAATAAATGTAGTTTCCTCAACACAACACTGAAGCTGAAGTCTGCTGCAACTCTGAAGAAAAAACAGAAAAAGCTTCTGCCACATCAGTCAGAGGAAGTCAAGTTTGCTGACCACACTTTACAAACTGTTTTCAACACCTGATGCCCAACACCAACTCTAGTCCTAAAACACCTCCATCATCACTTTATTTAACAAGTTGAGCATGTTTATTACGTGTGTATGTGTGTACCTGGTATTGCCTATGTGATGGGGTCCAAATATCCCTACAATTATAATAATACTTTAAACATTCAATACATTGAAATATTTCATATATTTATTTTACAAATGTTCTTTGAGACATATATTTCTACAGAGTTTAGGTTGATTGTCAACTGTCAAACATAAATGTATGGGATTATTCATTGTCTCTTGTCTTTAATTCAGATCTGGGCCATCATAGGAACATCATTCCCTACAGCAGAGGGAAAACTGCTCGTGCAGACTGCAGTTTAGACAAGAAATAAATGCTACGTGGACAGGATTTACTTGGTTGAAATAAACTGATCTTTCACATAATGAACTAACTGAACCCATTAGGACCGTCTCTGAATTATATTCACCATTGTGTAGGCTACTGGAGGTACAGCGTGTGTGACTAGATATCTAACCTACTGCAATGAGGAAATAAGTGACCTTTTACCTTCACAGCCTCAGGAGGGCAGCAGAGGACAATAACAATATAAAGAACACGATACATTGGTTTGAGTTCTGTATACAAGGTGACATGGTGTAATAATAATAATAGTTGTAAATAACAACAACAATATTAATATAATTCATGTCTATATTGTATTTTATATTTTCTGAGTCAAGCATAGATGTGCAAATAAATGCTGTTTAGTGAAATGTGATTTTTTACTAAGACATGGAAAACCACCAGCAACTGGATTTCATCTAGATGTAAGAATCAGACAAAGTAGAAAAGGCCTTAAAACTATTTTGCTCAGATAAGACAAAATCTAATGAAATAGAAAGTAATAAAACAAAAGATGAATATTAGCATTACAGCAATAACAAAGAATTGGTGTGTGAACATGTCTAAAAAGATTTAATTTAATTGAAATAAACACATCACATGCATACAACAAACACCAGCAAGCGATCAATCTAGCAAACTATGAAAATAATTTTTTTTTTCCTTCAAACTGTTTGTTTTAAATTCTCTTTCAGGTTCTCTGAACGTCACACATGTGTGTGTAAGAGGAAGATCTGCATTCATGTCGTTCTCTCACAGTGACAAACTGAAGTCAGGACATGAAAGTGTAGATTATTAAAGACAGAATGAAAGCAGGAAAGGGAGAACATTCAGAATAAACAGCTTTTGAACAGTTTCAATTATACATTATTACATCTTCACTGTTTGATTAATTTCAGTTAACAGTGTTCAATTATTGATAAAGCACTTCAAAATGTTTGTTTTATTATGAAAGAACATTGATACTGTGGCCTTCTCATCTGTTTTTTGTGAACTGAAGTCTTAAAATCCTTAAAGGTAAAGTCTTTACACTCATCGGACCGTCGATATATTTAGTATTTGAACAGTCTGTCAGGATGAAAACAACAGAGAAAAACTATGAAGCAGATCTTTCTGGAATGAGCAAGAAAATCTGAGCAAGTAATTTCTTACTGTAGAAAAGAGTAAACTATTATTTTGAGAAGAGAGTCAGTGCTGTAATTCTGTGCTATCAGCTGCATCTGTTGGTGATGTTAATAACATTAGAATGGCAAATTCATGGAAAAGGCAGAAAGTATTTCCCTGTAGTTTTAACTAACTTGTTTCTCTCTCTCTCTCCCTCTCTCTGGATGGGACTGGAATCTCTGCATTCTTGCTCTGCTCGATAAACTCGTGCATCATTTTAAAGACTCACTGACAGCAGAACTATGAGACGTCGTTCAGAGAAAGGATCAGAATCCAGAACAGAGATTTTCCAGTGACGCGGATGAATTCTCTCGCACTTATGTAAGTTACTGATTCAATTCACGAGTTACTATCTTTAATACCATTTTCATTTTACAATCTTTGCTGCCATTTCAACAACATAATATTGGTAAACATACATTTTTTTCTGATGTATAAAATCAAGAATTTTATTCCTAAATTTTTAAGTGATTTCATGAACAAGGCTAACACATGGTCTTCCAGAGGTTCTTAAAGTCTATTCTCAAGATCAACTAATCAAAATTCACATTTACAGTATGCCACATTTACAGTTGTTCTCTCTCTCTCTCTCTCTCTCTCCAAGTCATTTCAAATAAAGCTTTTTAGCATGACTGGAATTGCCAAAGCATCGGCAATTATAGGAACATATGATAAACAAAAATATCTAAAACAAAATAAAAATATTTGAAATTTTTGGAAAGAAATAAGAAATTAAGATAATGTAAAAAAAAAAAAAAACTTGCAGACAGATGTTTGACAGATGTTTGCTTCATTTTTAGCAAACAGTATGAATCAGGAATTAATTAATCAGATTATTAATTAAATATAAATACATAAACAATACAAAATACATTTCTAAATTCTAGAAATTCTAAATTCTAAATACTGAAAAAACTGTCTTTAAAGTTGTCCAAATTAAAAATAAAAGTTAGCAATGCATATTACTAATAAAATATTCAGTTTTAATATAATTATGGTAGGAAATTTACAAAGTATCTTAATGGAACATTATCTTAAAATCCAAATTATTTTTTGCATAAATGAAAAATTTATAATTTTGTCCTGTACAATATGTTGTTGGTTACTGCTGCAAATATACCTATGCCACTTATGTCTGGTTTTGTGCTCCTGGGTCATAATTTTAAACAAAATTCCTGTTTTAAGATCACTTTGGGTTTTACAATAAGAGCAATGCGGTGCAGCAAGAATGTAAGAGCACACAACAGTGTCTCTGACACCAGAATGAAACAATGAAAGCTGTAATAATTACTTTTGAAACTTTTACACATTTATTTCTGCCGAGGTTCTTTATCTTCAGTCATGACAGGAGAGAATAACGCAGATTGAATTTTTTTTCTATAGCCAATGATAAAACAGACTATAATCATTACTAATAAAACTACTATGGTAACCCAGATCAAAGGCGATGGTGTCACCCCATCTGTTTTGGGTTCTTCAGTAGGTAATTTAGTAACATTGTCTGTTGATGGCAATTTGGTTCCATTTCCTGCTGTTGGCTCTGCAAAGAAAGAAAGAAAGAAAGAAAGAAAGAAAGAAAGAAAGAAAGAAAGAAAGCTGCAATGTGACAAATGCAACAGATCTGTCTGTAATGTTTATACAGCAGCACTCACAGTGAACAGAACATTATAGCAAACTTTATTTTTATGAATATATGAATCAACCATTACTACACACCTTTGATGATCAGCTCCACAGTCTTATGTTCAGATGAGTGTGAGATGAGACAGGTGTATCTTCCTCCATCAATGATTTGAAGTTTGTTGAGCTTGATGGAGAAGTTTCCTCTCTCATACCCTTCAGGGAAAGTTTCAACCCTGTTCTTGTATCGTGTCTCCTGTTGCTCTACTGATTCTTTACCCTTGATTATATCATACACAATCTTGCTACCATTCTGTCTCCAATGCACTTCAATATCTTGACCAGGTTCATCTGAAGAACACGAAAGGAGAACAGAACCACCAATATCACCTGTGACCTGCAGAGACACTGAAATCACACAAACTGTTTATACACAATATAACATTTATTTATTTGTTTCAATGCCATGCCAGAGTATTTGGTAATTAATGGCAAAAAACAAAACAAAACATACTTTAGTTATTTCATGTAAAATTAAAAAATTCTTGAATTTTTTATTCTAAAATTCTTAATTTGCAAAAAAAAAAAAAAAAAAAAAAAAAAAAAACTAAAAAAACTAAAACAGGTATTAACGTGTTAAAAACCTTTTCAAGGGAATTAACAGAATAAAACAATCCAGAAATATTACAATCCAGTAACTGTTTTACATGAATATTAAATGTCATTCAGATGCTCACCTTTGTGTATCAGCAGTGCAGACACACAGATGAAGTAGAATCTGTAGAAACAGAAATAATTTCCATTAATTTCCTGTTGCTAAACCAGTAGATCACCACACTAGCAATAAGATCGTCTGAGATGATCACATGATCACCACGAGGTGCATGCTGGTTAGAAATACTCAATATTATGATCAAACACTTTTGTGAGAGCCAGATAGTGTAGTTTTAAGATATAGCTTCAGTTTACCAGCTGCACAAACTAAAAGCATGATGGTATAATCTGACGATACACCTCAACCCATAACAGTTAATTAGCTGTTATGTAAGAGTGAACATTAATGATTTTTTTAACAAAGAAAAACTTTTGAAGCAAATTAAGCTAATGCTCATTGTGAATGTTAATGCATTCACTAAGGTTAACTAATAAGACTCTAGAGGTCGACCGATGTATCGGTTTTTGCAGATTAATCGGCACCGATAGTTGATTGCAGGAACAATCGGTTGTCTGCAAAAATCCATGCCGATAGTTTGCCGGGTTGCGTCTGTTAATGGAGCGGCTGAGTAGTGTTGCACGGTGCACCGATACTTCAAAAGTATCGCAATTTTCGGAAATTAAAAACGTCACGATTCCTAAATTTATTAGTATCGATACGTCAAAGAATGACTGTGTTCCAGATGTGTAAGAGACGTATTTCATGTTGGTGTGTGCAACGCACGCTTCCAGTGCCTCCCTATGGACGTCTGTGTTTTTTTCTCCTCATGCAAGCAGCAAAAAAGCACTACAGCGATTTGTTTGGTCAGACAGTTCATATATAATATTCACATTAATCGGGGATTAAACGTGGAGTTATGTTATGTATGCTAAATATGAGCGTATCTGCACAGCATATATAACTGCGCTTTGTATCTGCTGATTGCTGATCGAGATTTACATGCTTGGCTCACTGACCCTATACTCAATCATTTCATTCAACTTATTCACGAATGAGATGATCTCTCGATCTCGTTCAGTGAAGGGCAGAATCTTCACTACATTCAACAAATCACATGCTCCGTCACATCTTGAGTAACTCTTTGACAGGATGGGAAAAAAACCCGACCCGCGCATCACTAGGCTGCATGTGCGAACACAAGTGATACTGTGGCCACGGGTCCACGACTGGTGGAAAAAGATGACGCTCACTAAAGATGATGCTCAATAAGCTCACTGGCTGAGTTTTCTCCTCTGAAAGATAAGGTTGCACAACGGACAGAATAAGTTACAATATCTGAGATATTGCTGCTAAAAGTTTTTTTTTTATTTTTTATTTTTTATTGGCATTGGTTAAATTGATATAATTTATCTTTTGACATTTAATCTTCTGACTTCAGAAACATTGTTTAATATAATCGCTGTTCATATTTTTATTCAAAGTTCCTAATCTAGACTATAGAACTGTAGTGTTACTGGCTTAGGATTCAACATGTTATTTGCTTTTAATTTATGTCATTATGTCCTTTTTGGGCAATCTTCTTGTACATATATTAGACAAAAATGTCAAGTTTGCCTAAGAAAAGCTATTATTATACCAGAAACTCAAAATTGGATTAAAAATGAACAGACTAGGCTATAAATACTTTGTATTGGATTATTATATTATTATATAGCATAGTGTTTATTTACTGATAGACAGTCAAAAAGACAAATCCATCAATATTTTATTTATAACAGGGTTTTATTTATTTATAAAATAATAACACACCACAGACCCTGAAGAAACGGTTACAAAAAAACAGTGACAGAAATGTCAGAAATAGCGTATGGGGCTGTCACGTGATTAAGGAATGTCTCGACCCGAAAGACTCATGAGATGAACTAATCAATTCTCTTTCCGGCTCGGACTGCATTGGTTTTAGTGTATGGGTCTGTCACGTGCTTAAGGAATGACTTGAACCCAAAGACTTAATCTTTTCAGTATCTTATAGAATTTTAGTTTTGTTTTGTTTGTAGTGTGATTCACGTTTGCCTAAGTACTAGATGTGTTGGGGAAGTAACATGCAACATTTTAATAAAATTTTGCTAAAATTAACGAAATGACTCAAAAAAAAGATTAGTTTATTTTGCTGAACGAGAATCAAAAGTCTGAGTCTGTAAAATGATCCAAACTTCCCATCACTATTACCAGAGGCAATTTACAAGAGACATGCCACTTCCTTAATCCTCAATACAACTATATAAGGAAAACCCGTAACGGCAAAGATGGAAGTTGTATGCACATGACCCGCCCCTCCCGCTGGAAAGCCAAACATCTGCTTTTAACAGTCAAGCCGGGAAACATTTAAGCCTATCGTCTCGTTCCACTGACGTATGCGCACAGGTGAGGAACCCTTGCGAATGCGTAGTAGAAGTATAACGTGTGGGAAAAAGGGCGTTTTAAACCTTATTTTGGATCAAAGTCATCAAACTTTTTCAGCGATTTTTATCATATTTTACTGCTGTTTCTATACATGCAGTTTTTATGTCCCGGTGATCAGTGAAAGTGCAGTTCTGACTCTATGCCCATTCATGTAGATAGGAGCCTGGTCTTGTTATTCTGAAATAGCTGCCTGGAGGCGTTGCCAAGATGGCGGTCGAGTGGCATGAATTGCCTAAAAGGACTTTGCTATTACCCAGTTTGTTTCAGCACGCGCACACGCACGAACGAACGCCTCATATAATATCGATCAGCTCCTTCGCTCAACATATAAATAAATCCACACGAATTTTAGAAGAAAGGTCTGCACTTAAAGCTGCGGTAGGGAACTTTTGACGCTCTAGCGGTTAATAAACAGAACTGCTTGCATCTTGTGGAAGAACATTATAGCCGGAACTACTTCTCTCTGTTTATGTCTATGAAGAATCACAAAGGTGCTGGGTTACTCCGCCGCGGTACCCCCGAAGCAATCTAAAATAGTACGAATATAAACACTTATTATAGGTGCACCCTAGTGATTCAGGACAAGCTAAAAACACGGTTTGGAAAATGGATTCATGGTGTACTCGCTTATTATATACATTTTTCTACATTTTGAACACAAAAAAAGTTACGAATCTCAAAAATTTAATACCTCGTCAGATGACGTTTATTACTTTTTAATACTTTTTAATGCCCTTAATTTTGGCTAATTTCATTTACTACCTTTTACAACCCCGCAGACACACTGTAAAATTAAACACACATTTTTCTGTAAGGAATAATCACACAACATTTCTTCCTGGTTTTAATTTGAATAGTAAATCCCATTTGTTTGCCAAAAAAATTATTTTCAGTAATTAAAAAATAAATTAAATTAATGTTACATGCCTTGATTTGATAACAATAAAAATGTAAATACACAGAATTTTTGAGGGGGAAAAATCATAAGGCTTCATAAGGCTGGTGACAATCAAAAATATGATGAGAGAAAAGAATACATTTCACAGGGCACTAAACATGTATTTTTTGTTGTAAAATGTATTTAAGTTTCATGATTTTAATTAATTAGACTTGATTTTTGATTAATAAACTTCAATTTCACTATAAAAAAAAAAAAAAAAACACAGAATCCAGAAAAATTAAAATGGAAATAACGGAATTTGGATGATTTCATAGGGCCCTATTAAAGTGTGGTTATTTCAACATTTACTCTTGCTTTTATTATTACTACTTACTACTACTAGTATGGTTCGGTACTGTTTTCTTGTAAATAAAACCATTTTTATTTTTGTTCAGTAATCATTTTAAAAACTATCGGTTGATTAATCGGTATCGGCCAGTGTAGTCTAACCTAGCTGTCAGTGTCGGCAAAATCTGGTCGACCTCTAAATAAAAGTGATACCAATGGGTCTTTACATTTATTTTTTAACTTTAATCCATTTTTTTTTTTACTTTAAATCTGTTTACATTTGGTGTATTGCAGTATTATATTTAAATGTTCAGTTATTTTTGTTATAAGAAAAAAATAATCAAACCTGTTATACTGTATTATGACTTTTTTTGCAATTAAATTTCAATAACGTGATAATAGCATATACTGTGTGTAAAAGCATTAGCAATTAATTGCAACAAAAATTTGATACCGGCATATCCCTACTGTCAATCAAGTTCCCCTGCAAACAGTCAATTAATAACATAATTTCCATTTTTGAACTATTTCTTAAAGACATTTAATGCCACATAACAGGCAGATATAGTTATTATTTAGAGTATAATTTAATTAAAATATTAATATTTACATGAAAAATTCATATGAATAAAAATTTTATAAAGACATCGTTCACCCAAAAATGTAAAAAAGAGGGAAAAAAATAACACAATAATAAAATATTGGCTTTAAATGATCTTCCGTGAGTAATTTTACAACCACATTTGGTGTGTTATTAATAAGCAAGTATGGCGTTGTTAAAAATAACATTATTTTGTGTATTTGGTCAAGCGGTAAGAACACCAGTGCTACCAAACAAAAACTATAAAACCCATTGTAAACGAGGCATTTGTAGTATCCAGTGGGGACATAATTACTGACTATAATGACTAGGGCTGGGATAAATGATTATTTTTTTTTAACGCTTAATCTAGCGATTATTTTTTCGATGCATCGATTAATCTAACGATGAATTTTTCAGACCGATTCGATTTCGATTATCTCCCCATTAATTCCTACTAACAATTTATACATGTTGATTTACATATCTGAATGAAAAAAACATGAATTCCTTAACATTGCAATATGTTTATTGCTCTTAAAATTACAAAATAAAAGACTGACTAAGAATGCATTACTTTGCACTTGTATAGAGATAGCGTTCAATAAAACCTTGAAGCCTTGAAAACACATAGCTTACTGAAACAAGCTTACTGAACACATAGGGCCTAGCTTACTGAAAATAAGTTCTTCTTTCAGATGAAAATAACAACAACTTGATGTCTAGCATTCAATAAAAAGGTCACCCAAAATACTTGTTTAGAGCAATTGAAAGAATACAGTAACCAATGTAAACTTGAGGTCAACAAATCGATGCGCATATTTTGCTTCAACTTATTTTTGTTGTCCCAGCCCTAATAATGACTTATAGTCTCTTTTTACAAATCGCACATTGAGTCCTCTGTAAAATACACTGCACATATCTGAATATTTGGGTTGAACTTTTACTCACCCTCATGTCGTTCCAAACCTGTATGAGTTTCTTTCTTATGTTGTACATAAGAGAAGATATTTTGAAGAAACATAAGAAAGCAACTCATACATGTTTGGAAAGACATGAGGGTGAGTAAATGATGACAGAATTTTCATTTTTGGGTGAACTATCCCTTTAACCACTGATTTCTAGTTGTGTCCTCTTTTGGAAGGCCAAACTAATTAGCTTCTCTTTCTCAAGAAACAAAGCGAACAGTTAAATTAAAAGTTATTTGCATGAACATTTAGGTGGCATTATGCAAATCTTCCCACATAGAGATGTAGACATGTTGGGGGCGTGTTTGAAAGAGCAGTTTTAGGAGGGTGTGGTTGACTGTTGACTTTTATAAATAATATCTCTTTGGGTTTGAGACTTTAGTCTTGCAACTTTACAGATCTCCTTCATGCACCAAGAGCTTGTAACACTCCAAAAAGAAAAAAAAAACTGTATCATATAACCCCTTTAATTTGATTACTTAATCACCATACTGTGTAATGACATTTTAAAATTAATAACTTTAAAGGCCTAGTTAAAAAAACGTATTATAAAAAGTATACCATGCCAGAAACATATTAATCACTGCAATAATTAATTAAAACCATACTATTCAGTATTAACTTATTCAAAATCCAAATATGGTGAGCAATTTTTCAGGCAGTGTATATTTCCTATAATTAGTGTATTAACTGGGATTTTTCATAGTCATTGTTCAAATAATTTGTCAATAAGCTTCAAACAAGTAAGCAAATATGTCACTTAACAATATATTAGATCTTGAATCATCCTTATGCACCTGTTAAACTCATCCCTAAATATATTATAATTTAGTAGTAAACGTTCTTAAGCAGGGATCTTTACCACTGATCTCTCTCTCTCTCTCTCTCTCTCTCTCTCTATATATATATTATAAATCAATGATAATTAGCCATCTTATCCTACTGGTAAAACCTATAGAACTTTTAACGCACTGGAAGATTTAATTACTATCAAACAAACATACACTGGGACACACAAAAAAAACGAATACAAAATGCTAACTGCTAATAACTAAATTATAATAATAAGAACAATTAGCAATTTTCCCACCGATACAGGTGCAAATAGTTAGTTAATTAAATTTTGTGTAATATAGGCCTATTAGTGACATCCAAAGGCTTTATTTATTCATTTTTAGTTTCAATAAACAATTCACGGGGGAAAAACATGAAAGAAACAAGGCCAGACGCAAATACGAGCGCACAGACTATTTTTACACGGATCGCGGTAGGTTCAAATATGTGGGAGTATGACGTGTTTGGAGTAAACAGAATGTCATTAAAAGTCATAAACATACCTGGTGATCATGGTTAATCAATAACATTTATTGTACGCAACCGAAAGTAGGCCTTTGTCTCCTTTTCCGGGTTTCAATGCAGCGGAAGTTGTCATCGATGGATAAACAGCACGGTTCTGTTGAACGAGCTTTCATTTTGCATGAATTATTTATTTATTACTATATACATGCTATTATTATTATTGCTATTATTATTATTATTTTGCTCACGATAGCATTTCCACGACTTCCCAAAACAATTAAAAATATAGAAAAATTTATTAGAGCGATCAGGAGAATGATGATGTCAGATGTACGTCACTTCCTCACGCTCTGTACCTGTTAGATGCTTTTGTTTAAGGTTCCTCTGAACCCCTGCTGGCAGATGATGGAACTACATTAAAAGACAGCAACTTGTGTTAACTAACGAAATAAAAAAAAAAATATATATATTTTAGATCGCCTTGTTAGAAACAACCTGGCTGAAGTGTTAACTATTTAAATAAAAAAAAAAAGAAGAAAAACAAGAAAAGATGTTGTTAAACGACTCTGGCGGGGTGAATACCTACTGTAGCGACTCGATGCGTTTTTTGTAAGAAAAATATCCATATTCAAAACTTAATAATAACTTGAATTTAGCTTGAACACAGTTGTAAATGGAAGCAATTCTGGTTGGATAATGTATGAGGTTAGCATTTACGTGGCTTTATTGTCAGGGAAGTCATCGCCTAATGGTTAGAGAGTTTGACTCCTAACCCTAAGATTGTGGGTGTGAGTCACGGGCCGTCAATACCATGACTGAGGTGCCCTTGAGCAAGGCACTGAATCCCCAATTGCTCCTCGGGCACCCAATGGCTGCCCACTGCCGTGTGCGTATGTTCATTGCTGTGTGTGTGCACTTTGGATGGGTTAAATGCAGAGCACAAATTCTGAGTATGGGTCACCATAGCTATGTCACAGTCACTTTAAGTGTTAACTATTTAAAGAAAGAAAAAAAAAGAGAAGAAAAAAGAGAAAAAATTTTAAAAACTGTGGAAACGTCATCACAATCTAATTAAAAAAAAGAATAAATAAGATTATAACTGTGTTCTAAATGACGCAGTATAAGCACTTACACAATATTTATGCACTATATACTCAACCATGTAGTGTATGAATTTTATAAGGTTATTTTGTCATTCATAATTGGATTCTGATAGCTCCGCCCCCTTCGCTGCATAATTAAAGCTGTAAAAGTTGAGTGCATGAAGTGTCCAACAGTCCACACTTCACTTTTGCTTTTGGTTAAGTTTATCATCTGGGTGTATAAAGTGCACTTTTTATTTTTGTAATTTTCAGTGAATGCACTACTCGCATTATTTCTACTACAAAACATCACAGAATAGTCCATAAAGTACACAATTTGCACCTTATGACATTATCCAGTTTATTTGTTATTGTAACTTTTTAAAATAACAATAGGGTTACACACAGGTGCTAATTCTCCATCCTTTTCAAATGCCGATATAATGATTATGTCAAACATTTACAAGTTTTTCAGTTTCTGTTAGTGTGGCCTATATAAATATTCTAGTGTTTTATGCATGTGGAACTGAATATTTTACAGTGTGATCATGTCACATATGAGTTACTGTAAATACCAGATTCCAACATAAAAATCCTAATTTCTCTGGAGAACTTGTAATAACAACTTCACCCACAACTTGGACTGTTTTTCCTCAATTCTTTTATACACATTGCATCTTTCTGGAAAAGTGTTCAGTGGAGAATTGTTTTCCATCTAGGGTTAGAGACTGTAGTCCTTAAAAATGGTTTCATCCCTCATTCTTGCTCTTTTCATCTAAATATTTTCATTTCGGTCAATAAATCACAGCCAAATATCAGCTCCCTCCATCCCATCTCTGGGGTTCTAGATCTTTCCAGACTTTAAATGTCTGGTTCATTGATCTCTAGTCTGTGGAAAGTGTCCTGGCTCTACTGTTTCTTCTGGCCATCCTTTCACATTTCAGACAAACATCTCCAAGCTTAAATCTGAAACAAGGTTGCTTTCTCCTTTTCCCAGCAAACTTAATAGAGCAACAAAGCACTGGACATTTTATTCCCAAAATGCTTCCATATGTGCAAGCAATACACTGGCCTGCAAGTGAAGCATATTCTTTTAGTTTTAATTAGGTCTTTAATTAGGTCTTTGATTGCCAAATTAAATTAAAAATGCAAAAACAAATATAAAATAATAATAAATACAATACAAATATAAAAAATAAAATAAAAATGCAAAGATCAATTTCACATTACTTTAAAAAATATTAACATTACAACCTAAAATTAAAGCATAAATCAAGAAATATAAAAATCAATTAATTTAAAAAAAGGTAAAAAGGTACAAACTAAAACTAAGGCGTAAATAAAAATAATAGTAATACAAATTATAATACTTAAACATTACATTTATGTCGTGCAACTTAACTTCAAGTTTCAGCTTAACTAAAGCTCAAGCATGACATGAGCCTTTACTGTCTAAGGCTTTGTGGCTTTTGTAAGAGGACAAATTTAGTGAACAGGAATATAACTTGGAACAAGAAGAAGAGTCCATAAAAGAAATCTAAACAGATTTTTTCTGCAACATGAAATTAGAGTTATTTGGAGAATAAACCCTCTTAAATGCCTCTCGATGTACTGGTGTGCACGTGTGTAAAACTTGTTTTTGATATCCGTCATATTCTGTGTACTGGTCAGGTCACAGCAGTGATAGAAATTAATCTGTTCCAATAAATTTAAATACATTTTTTGTTTTACATTTTATGGGCTTTTTCTACCTTTTATAAAGCCCTTTTTTTCTAAAAATGTGCATCATCTTTTGATTCAGATTCTTACATTTAATCAGTCAATTATAATAATAAGACATTTGGGCTGTTAGCAAACAAATAAATTATATCAGTATCAACAAAATTCATCTTTGTAATGCAGAGGAAACACAGAAGCTGCATTGAAGAGGCATTTAGATATAGGCCTATTTACTTTATCTTTAATTCAGCTCAGAGCAACATGAATGCATTTAACCTGCAGTTACAAATACATTAATAATATTTTGTTATTTTAAGCATGCAATTCTGAATACTGATACAATTATTTTAAGAATGAAAAGAAACTTTAGAATCAGAATAAGAATTAGTTTTATTCGACAGGTGTGGACAAACACACAAGAAATTTGTTATGGTTGTTTAAAGGTGCTCCCGCTATAAAAATACATGCATGTATAAATATCTAACATGAGAAAAAAATAATAGAAAATAAGGGTTAGTTCACCCCAAAATTCTAATTAGACTACGTTTTACTCACCCTCGGGGCATCCTTGGTGTATATGCCTTTCTCCTTTCAGGTGAATCCAGTCAGAGTTAATATTAAAAATGGTCTTTGATCTTTCAAGCTCTATCAATGCAGTCAGCAGATGTTACATTGCTTCAGTCCAAAAGACGTGAAATAAAATTTACCTAACATTAAAAACAGTTTCTCACACTGAATCCCCAACTGCTCCCCGGGCATCCAATGGCTGCCCACTGCCGTGTGTGTTCATTGCTGTGTGTGTGCACTTTGGATTGAAGATGGCGCCTGTGTGTTTGGCATGCCGTCTGCAGCTCTCGTGTTTTCTTCTCTTTCTGTCTGATGTGTCGTTTACCTGTTGTACGCGGGGTGGGATTTTAACCATTTTAAATAACTCTCTCTCCTCACGCTGCCGGCTGGTCCCTGCAACGGCCTTCCCCAGCTTTGAAACTCAGCTTCTCCACCTAGATTGGAATGGTCCCATCTGTATAGGGGTGATATACCGCCCTCCACTCTTCACTAAGGATTTTATACTCCAATTCACTGAGTTCATTGGCAACATTGCCACAAACTATGATCGCTTCCTTTTGTTGGGCGACTTCAATATTCATGTCTGCTGTCATTCAAACTCCCTGTCTCAGACAAATATGTAGAAAGGCCGAACGCAAATGGAAACGGGACAGTCTAAGTGTCTCCTTCCGCATGTTCAAAGACTCACTTACAGCTTACCAGAACACTGCTAAATCAGCTAAAGCCGCATACTTCTCAAACTTAATTGAATCCAATCACTCTAACCCTAAGGTCTTGTTTTCTGTCATTCATTCTGTTTTAAACCCATCTGCTAAATTGTCTGTTACCTCAGATGCTCTATGTGAAGACTTCCAGAGATTTTTTATTAACAAAATCACTACATTAAGGACCAGTATCTGCCCTAAATTAACTCTCCCCCCTATTATGCCGCGTACCTCCTGTGTTTGGGAGGCTTTTGTTCCCATTAACCTCCAGACACTGAAGGATGTGAGCGCTAAGCTCAAACCTTCATTCTGCCCAAATGACATCATTCACCCGAGATTTTTAAAATTAATCACCAACACGGTGGGTCCAGGTATGGTATCGCTTATTAACAAGTGTCTAAGCACTGGATCTGTTCCGGCCAATCTTAAAGTGGCTACGGTCACTCCTTTGCTCAAGAAGCCTTCACTGGATCCTTCTGTTTAAAAAAATTACCGGTCCATCTCTGTCCTACCTTTCATTTCCAAGTTATTAGAGAAAATCGTGTTGGATCAGTTCCAACACTTTTTGTCAAATAACTGTATATATGAGCTTTTTCAATCTGGGTTTAGGACTGCCCACAGCACTGAGTCCGCTCTCCTGCGAGTGCTAAATGACATTTACCTCTCCACTGACTGTGGAGACACCGTGGTTCTAGTTCTCCTAGATCTGTCAGCGGCTTTTGACACCGTTGACCACCCCACTCTGTTAGGTAGACTAGAGACGTGGGTGGGCATAAAAGGCTCTGTCCTGTCATGGTTCCAGTCCTACCTTACTGACAGAAAGTTTTTAGTAAAAATGGGAAACTTTTCCAGCTCCATGGCAACCCTGAGATGTGGTATTCCACAGGGCTTTATTTTGGCTCCCTCTCTATTTTCTCTTTACATGCTACCGCTGGGCACAATTTTTAGGAAACACTGTGTATCTTTTCACTTTTATGCAGACGACACCCAAATTTACATTTCAATCAAGCGCAATAATCCTGCAGCACTAAACTCTCTTCATCTATGCTTAGAGGAGGTGAAGGCATGGCTAGCTCAAAATTTCCTATCCCTTAATGATGATAAGACCGAGGTCATTGTTTTCAGCCCGAGTGAAAGGTCCCAGTGCACATGCCCAGACTTGGGAGGTCTATCTCCCTTTAAATCTACAGAAGTGCGGAACTTAGGTGTTCTTGTTGACCAGTCTTTAAAGTTTGACAAACACATCTCATCTGTAGTCAGTTCTGGCTTCTACCAACTTCGCTTACTATCTAAAATCAAAGAATTTCTCACTCCAATAACTCTGGAAATGGCGGTTCATGCTTTCATCACGTGTCGACTGGACTATTGCAACTCACTTTATTGCGGCATATCAGATTCTCAAATCTCCCGTCTTCAGGCCAGACTCATCCATAATTGTCGCAAATATGACCATATCTCTTCCATCCTCAGATCTTTACATTGGTTACCAGTCCGGCAGAGAATAGATTTCAAAATTCAAAATCAAATCTTTACACAACCTAGCACCAGTTTATCTCTCTGAACTTATTCATCCGTACATTCCGTCCAGAAGTCTCAGATCCCACGACCAGGTGCTGCTGGTAGTCCCTCGTGTCAGACTTAAGCGTAGAGGGGACTGTGCTTTTGCGGTGGCAGGGCCTTGTCTGTGGAACACCATGCCTCTAGAGATCAGAACTGCTCCCAACCTCTCTGTTTTTAAGTCTCTGGTCAAAACTTATCTATTATTGTTAGCATATTGATTACTTATCTTAGACTGTTCTTTTTATTTTACATTTGCTTCTTGATTTTATTATAAATTTTAGCTTAGTTGTTCTCTATGTGCTTAAGTGTGTTTTGCTGCTTTTATTTTTATATGCTTGTTCTGTAAAGCACTTTGGTCTGTCTAGTGTGGCTGTTTAAATGTGCTATATAAATAAATGAACTTGAACTTGAACTTGGATGGGTTAATTGCAGAGCATGAATTCTGAGTATGGGTCACCATATCTATGTTACAGTCACTTTATTCCATGGATTTGTTGCCCTCTTCTGTTGTTGGTTCTGCAATCAATCAGCTAATCAGTCCTTGCAGGATTTTGTGATCACTGAATTTATCGCAAACTTTTTTATCGCAAAATTTTCGTAATGGGCTTAGATGTGTCCCGTGACATCATCGCATGCGCATTCAGTCAAAGGAATGCCGCATTCAGTTTCAACGAAATTACCCAATTTTACAATTTTACAATTTTATCAGGAACTTTTCCCCCCAGACCCGCTGCTTTCTCCATTTCCACCACGGTCTAAAGTACAGTGAAGATTAGCAAATATTCTGGTGACGTAGGTCTGTATGCTTTGAACAGCAGAGTACTTGATAACATCAGTCAGCTCGCCTTGGCTACTGCAATTTTCCTCACTGTAAAATTTACAATAAAACAAAATAGAAAATCAAATACCACTGCCTCCTTTCGTTTTCATTTAAACATAATAATAGCAGCAGAAATGTGTATATATATACAGCCATTACAATGAAACAAAATATATATCAATTGCCTCTATTTATTTTACATTTACATTTACATTTTAGTCATTTAGCAGACGCTTTTATCTAAAGCGACTTACAAATGAGGACAATGGAAGCAATCAAAAACAACAAAAGAGAAATGATATATAAGTGCTATAACAAGTCTCAGTTAGCTAAAACGCAGTACATGTAGCAAGGGCTTTTTAAATAATATAATAAATAAAATAAAATAAAAACTGATAGAATTGAAACAAGAATAGAGCGAGCTAGTGTTAGAGGTCGTCTTTATAATTATATAGTAAATGAAAAGAAAATAGAATACAAAAAGAATAGAAAGGTAGTTTTTTTTTTTTTTTTAGAATAGTGTAGAATAGTGAGTGGTAAAGTAAGAGGGTCAAATAAAGATGGAAGAGATGTGTTTTAAACCGATTCTTGAACATGGCTAGGACTCTCGGATTGAGTTGGGCAGGTCATTCCACCAGGAGGGAACATTTAATTTAAAAGTCCGTAAAAGTGACTTTGTGCTTCTTTGGAATGGCACAATAAAGCAACGTTCACTTGCAGAACGCAAGCTTCTAGAGGGCACATAAGTCTGAAGTAATAAATTTAGGTAAATGGATGCAGAGCCAGTGGTAGTTTTGTAGGCAAACATCAATGCCTTGAATTTTATGCGAGCAGCTATTGGAAGCCAGTGCAAATTGATAAACAGAGGTGTGACCTATTATTTTTGGCTCATTAAAAATTAATCTTGCTGCCGCGTTCTGAATTAATTGTAAAGGTTTGATAGAATTGGCTGGAAGACCTGCCAAGAGGGCATTGCAATAGTCCAGCCTAGACAGAACAAGAGCTTGAACAAGGAGTTGTGCAGCATGTTCCGAAAGAAAGGGCTTGATCTTCTTGATGTTGAATAAAGCAAATCTGCAGGACCGGACAGTTTTAGCAATGTGGTCTGAGAAATTCAGATGATCATCAATCATAACTCCAAGGCTTCTAGCTGTTTTGGAAGGAGTTATGGTTGATGTGCCTAACTTGATGGTGAAATTATGATGAAATGATGGGTTTGCTGGAACCACAAGCAGTTCTGTCTTGGCAAGGTTGAGTTGAAAGTGATGGTCCATCATCCAGAAAGAAATGTCTTTTAGACAAGCTAAGATGCGAGTAGCTACCATCGGATCATCAGGATGGAATGAGAGGTAGAGTTGAGTGTCATCAGCATAGCAGTGGTATGAAAAGCCATATTTCTGAATGACAGAACCTAATGATGCCATGTAGACAGAGAAGAGAAGTGGTCCAAGAACTGAGCCCTGAGGCACCCCAGTAGTTAGATGTTGTGACTTGGACACCTCACCTCTCGAAGATACTTTGAAGGACCTATCTGATAGGTAAGACTCAAACCATTGAAGTGTGGTCCCTGAGATGCCCTTTGCTAGTAGGGTTGATTTTCATTTTAATATTGTGACGGGAGGAACACAAGACATACACAATGGGCATGGTGTCAGGCCCCGGAGAGGCTTTTATTAACAGAAAATCAAATAAAGCGGGGGATAAACGTGGCCAAAGGGGAAGAGTGTCCAAAATAAACAGGGAATCTGGTGTCCTCGTCATGCTGCAGGGTTTGTGTAGGTCGGGCAGTGTTCATGGAGGAAGGGTCTAGGTAAGGTGCGGAGTCCGGCGGCTTCCTCTAGCGGCCGCATCACTCTCGTTGGCCCCGGCGCTGGCAGGGGATGGATGGATGGCCCGGCATCCTGGCCCGTCGGCCGTGTAAATGGGTGCGGTTCCCATCCGGATCGCGGGTCCGGCAGCTCACGTCTCTAGTGGCACGGGAGTCCCTCAACGCACCCTTCCTGGACATACGAGGACACCAGTGTGCATGCACGGGGCAGAGACCAGTCTCCCGAGGAGAGGCGCGTTGGGCTTTTAAACAGGGGCGGTGATGAGGCTCCACTTCCTTCAGGTGTGCCCCATCACACGCTATCAGCCCTGACTCGTCCAGCGCCCCTCCTCTCACACACCCACTCCAGTCGGGAGCCTAGTGAAGGGCGGCGATTTAGGACGGGGTGCCGGTGACAATCAGGGAGGAGGCAGCTGACTCATCACAATATATATAAAATTAATACAGACCAATATTATCTGTTTGATTTACCCAAAACGAATTGTATTTTATCTTTAACCACTAAAGAGTCATCAGAGCCAGCAGCACATATCAGAAGGACTAGCCAAATTGAGACTTCTCTAGGCGGATACATGAACACTGAGCTCCTGCTGATCGCGTGGAGCTGATCGTCTCCAAAATCGGCGAAACACATTTTTAAATAGTCGTCTTTATAAATAAACCACAGATTTGAGTTTTAAACAACTACATTCTCACCTGAAATACTTTTAAAATTACACTTCATGACACAATAACAGTAATATTTTGAAAATGATCCAAATAAATGGTGGTTGAAATCACAATGCTGCATGAACTCAACCAATCAGCACGTTTAGTGCAAAAGTCCAGCCCTTACCAGTCCAGACCTATGAAAAAGTACCACCTCGACTTTCTGAGGGGCATTTTTTACCCATAACTTTATTTACCATAGATCCTGGTTCCTGCGGTGGAAACACACAGAGTACCAGTCCAAAGTCCCTAGTTCCTGGGTAAAGTTTTTACGGTGGATACGCGGCTAACGATTGTTTCTCATTTCCAAAAATGGAATGAACAGCCTTGCGTTCTCATCATGACTGATGGACAAGGATCCAGGAAAAACATTTATGAAATGTGTGGAATACACTGTGTTTATATACGTACAATATATTAAAAACAATTTATTTGTTTTAGATATTTTATGTATAGATACAAACCCCCCACCCCGGCTTTTTTGATCTGGGTCAGTCATAGGAGTCTTTGTAATAAGGCTCTTGGCGTCTCTTGGGGTCCTCAGCTGTCTCTCAACAGCAGAGTTTGGTAGAGAAGTGTGTTTTGACTTCTGACTGTGTTTATGTCTCCATCATCCTGAAGCCTGAGTGTTGCCATAGTAACACCACACCTTAGTGACTGTAACACATCATACAATGACATCATGTGACGCCTTTGGAAACTAGATAAGACACAACTATGAATTAAACAACCAGACAGAGCATTAAATACACATATTATATTGCATTGTTTCTATATAATATAAATCACAATAGAACAGAGATATAATACAGGGCAGGGAAGCTTCGTTGTCCTGAAGAATTCAGCTCCAAACCTAATCAAACACACCTAAACCAGCTCATCAAGGTCTTCAGGATCTTCAAGATCAGTAGAAAGCTACAGGCAGGGTTGTTTGAGCGGGGTTGGAGATGAACTCTGCAGAACAGTGGCCCCAGGACCAAAGCGGCCCAGCCCTGCTCTGTTACATTCAATACTAAATGCATAACAGGTATTTGTTGGTACATAACTGAACTGAAGACTAATAGACAAGAAGAAAAAAAACAAACACATTTATTTGACTGTTGTGTTACCAGGATTTAATTAATCAGATCAAGCAGTAATGTTCTTGCTAAAATAGTCTGTAGTTGCTAAACTGTTTTACTAATAAAATCACCAGATCTGCACTGACATCATATTTGTTGTGTTTGTGTGTGTGTGTGTGTGTGTGTGTGTGTGTGTGTGTGTGTGTGTTTGTAAGGGAGAGAGCGTGGGAGAAAGAGTATGTGCAAACCATACACAATAAAATGCAATTTTGTGGCAAAAACATGTTTTTGTTTTTTTTCCTATTTAATTTAACCTGTTGTTAACAATATTTATTTGCTTGGCCAGCGTTATTGTGGGTTTTAGTTCTTTTGCTGTTTTAGGCTGTAAGTTCGCTGTGCATTTCCCTGGAAATAATTGCACACCTTAGAACATTCGTCAGCCAATCAGAAGCATTCAACAGCCCCGTGTGATATAATCCATGTTTCATGTATTAAAAATGTCCAGAAGTTTGTTTGTTAAGGCTGGTTTAAATGAAGCAGGTGAAGACCAAAATAAACCAGACCAAATGCAAATACGAGCATGAAACTGTGTGAGGTGTTTTTGCATGGATCATAGCAGTTTCAGTGTGACTTGTGTGGGAAGTATGACATGTTTTGTGTAAACTGAAAAAATCATAAAAAATACCTAATGATCATGGTGCCCTGATGACATTAATATAAATTAAACACATTTCAAAGTATTGTTAAATGTCACCTTTTACACATTTCCCGGTTTCTAACGGAAGTCATTATAGATGATAAATGACATGTTCAACTTCTGGTGAATAACAAACAACAGCAAATTCTTCTTCTATTTTGTTCACTTTTGCATCTTCACACCTTTTCTTTCATGTCCTCAGCCGTTGATACACCAGGAGTTCAGGAATTGGCTGTTCAGCAGGTTTCTGAAGATGTTTCTGGTTATAGTTTCTGTTCAGGGGAACTACAGCAACTTTACACACAGATCCTACTAGTTTAAATAAAGCAGATTTGGTTCAAAACAACTCAGGCTGAATGCAAATGAGAGAACACAAATTCTATCAGGTCTTTTTTTTTCACGGATCACGGAAGTTTCAAAGTGAAATGTGCAGGAAGTGTGATGTGTTTTGTATAAATATCATTTTATTTTAAAAACAAACTCTATGAACATGGTGGACTGATGTTATTAATATGTAAATGTATATCATGACTTACATGCCTCACTTTTCACATTTCTCAGTAATGGAAGTCATAATAAATGTGTACGGTTAATATTTGGTTTCATGAGGTATTTAAAGAAGTTGTTTGTTCATATCTCATTTGTCTGCTTTTAAACAAAATTTTATTCCTAAAACATGGTGAAATTTTTGTTTATTATTTTTCTGTCTGTCATCAGAATCAGTAAAGAGATAGTACGGATATCATTAAAATAGTCCATGTGACATCAGTGATTCAACAGTAATGTTATTGAAAGAAAACAAAGAAAACAAAAATAATTAATTTATTCAACAGTTTCTTCTTCTTCTTCTTCTTTGACACTTGTTCTTGATAGTACAATGATGCATGCGTGTGATTTATTGGTATATCATTTTATGCTTCTTAATATTAAAACTGCACAGCATTTATCAAATCTGATTTATTTCTTGCAACACATCATTCATATTAATTGTGTTGATGTACACTAGGCTCTTTTGATTTGAGTCGGTCTCCGGGGCTCTTTGTAATAATTTAATAATGAAACTAAATCGACAACAAAATGTGCCAAAGAGTTCAGTCTGATTTCAACAAAGTAAAAGGAAACACAAAATCAAACCTATATCCCTATGAACAAAGATGAATGCAATTTGAATAGCAAATTCATGATCAGGTTGTATGTTTGACCCTTTTGTTTCTCTCTTTCAGTTTCTTTGCAAGTCAAACTGAGGACGTCACTGAAGATCTGCATTCTCCTCGTGGTCAGCTGATGATAAGACTAACACTTGAAAAATGCTGTAAAGTGAGAATGTGTTTCTTAGTTTGTGAGACATGCACTAACAAGCACAGCACTGTGTTTACATGAAGTATGACAGAAGCCAATAATATTACTGAGTAAATATAACAGGATCTGTTACATTTGTCTTCATTGTGCGGTGGTATAACTGAAGTGTTAAATGTGATGATAAAGTGTTTATAGTCTTAAATGTCTCTTGAGTTTTGGTGTTTGTTCTGTGTTGTAGGTTTAGGGAGTGACAGTGATTGAACGAGGGTGGGTTGTCTTTTCTTTCTTAATAAATTAAGTTGTGTGTGTGTGTGTGTTTGAGAGAGAGAGAGATCTTGATTTGTAGACAGCTTTCTGTGAACACTGAACTAAAAAGGAAATTTTGTTGGGATTGGGAATCACATTAATTTTTTAATTCATAATTCATATCAGAACCATTTCTCAGAAATCATTATGATTATCTGACTTGATTCTCTTGACTGTAGAAGAGAGAAGATTCACACGGTCTGTCAAGAGAGGCTTCAACAAAACTGTTTTAGCAAACTAAAAAGGAAATGATAAGAGATTAAAATTAATAAACTAGAATTGCCCTGTACTGTATGTTAATATTATTGAAATTTCAAATAAAGGAACAGCTGAAACTAAATCCTCTGCTGCCCTCTGCAGGTCATTATGTTCATAATTAGTTCAGAAATAAGTTACAACAAACTATCTCACATGTTCTCATGATGACACGTTGCACATTGTTCAGTTAGAGAGAAGCTGTTTGAGACCTAAACATCCTTTCAGTGTTATTAATGTCATTTTTCCTTTGAAATAAAGATTACATGAATACATTTTTAAATAAACTAGAACCGTGAGCCACACACAGTGTCATTGTTTTCTTTCTCCACT
The DNA here is from genome assembly GCF_003368295.1 of Carassius auratus. Classification (NCBI taxonomy): domain Eukaryota; kingdom Metazoa; phylum Chordata; class Actinopteri; order Cypriniformes; family Cyprinidae; genus Carassius; species Carassius auratus. Next base: position 20,273,740 of record NC_039264.1, read on the forward strand.
CACCAAGAACAAGTTCAGAAAAGTCAAGCCAGACTGATAAACACTTCATACACAGATCAGGTGTGAATATTTAACAACAGTTTTGACAGCTGCATTTTATTAATTGTTGGACATTCAAAGCATTACAAACTTGTGTGAATGGGCTTTACAGTTATTGAAACACTAAATGTGTAGATATACAGTAGACAAAACAGGCAAACTGCTGTTTCCGCTTGAGTTTCTAACTTTGAGAACCGAGATACATAAAGGTAGTGGAGAAACACTGCACTCGGTTCAAGGTTAAACCTCCAGTCTAGACAAAGGTGACAGAAACTGTTTATCATTGGCTGTTAAATGCCCAAGTGACCAACCAGTGGAAAAAAAAATATGGTTTTGGCTTGAGCTTCAGTTAAACCACAGTCTGTGTAGTTACACTGTGTAGATTTCTGCTAAATACAAAAACTATATACCAAATACATATTGATATATAAGAATATCCTGAAATTCAGGGACAAAATACAAGTCCCCAAAAAAAAAAAAAAAAAAAAAAAAAAAAGTGTTTGCCACACCAGCATCAGGCTCCGTTTTTGTGTTCATTAAAGGTTTTAGGATGCGGGGTTGAGGATGTGACCTACTTAAACTCTGTTCATATATATTTACTTAAAATCTGTTCATATATATTAACTTAAACTCTGTTCATATATATTTACTTAAAATCTGTTCATATATATTTACTTAAACTCTGTAAATTTATATTTACTTTAACTCTGTTAATATATATTTACTTAAACTGTTCATATATATTAACTTAAACTCTGTTCATATATATTTACTTAAACTGTTCATATATATTAACTTAAACTCTGTTCATATATATTTACTTAAACTGTTCATATATATTTACTTAAACTGTTCATATATATTAACTTTAACTCTGTTCATATATATTTAGGTAAATGCTGTTCATATATTTTAACTTAAACTCTGTTTATATACATTAACTTAAACTCTGTTCATATATATTAACTTAAACTCTATTCATATATATTAACTTAAACTCTGTTTATATATATTTACTTAAACTATTTTCATATATATTAACTTTAACTCTGTTAATTTATTTTAACTTCAACTCTGTTCATATATATTTACTTAAACTCTGTTCATATTTATTAACTTTAATTAAATTACATTTATTTAATTTATTAACTGTAATTTTATATCTCTGATTACTGAAAGAAAATATTTGTAAAAAGTTTTTGGCATTTCACATGAAATCTTTTTTATTTTATTTTATTAAAAAAATATATATATATATTTCAGGTCTGATAATTTTCCTTCTAGCAAGTTTTTACAGAAATCCAACCCATAGAACATGAAAGAGTCAATAACATTATAACAGAAACTCATGCCAGGACAAATTCTGACTGAAACAAATCAAGAAATACACATCAACACGGCAAGATTAACTGAGGTTTAGTAATGTTAGGACCATTTACCAAAAAACATAATTAAACATAAAATAATTTAGCCAAGACTTTAAAATGTACCCATATAGAAACTGACTTTACATTACAATTGGTACAGTTGGTTTGGTTCTTATGATTGATATATAACTTTTGTTTGCAGATCAGCATCATGAATGTATTTTTCCAACCGTTCGGTTTTTCCAGCAGCAGAAACTAAGAAAGAAACAGATAACTTAGATTAGAAATTTACTAACAGGTATCATACATCATTTTTGTCTCCAGTGGTAAAAAAACATATAGTTTAGACCAAAGTTTGTATATATATCAAATAATTTGTGGTACCTGAAATATTTTTTCTGAAAAGCATGCAGTTGAACAGTTTTGAGACAAGGTACTCATTAACTCATTAAAATTAAAAAAACTATTTAACTTTTCCCTTGTGGACTATTTGTAAACATGTTTTATGTGAAATATTTTACATAAAACATTTTTATTCAGGTCAGTACAAAATAAATGATAAGATCCATTTTGTGTGATCCCTCTTATTTTGGTAAAATAATTCACATTTTGCATATTCTGAAAGGGGGATGTAAACTTTTAACCTCAACTGTATAAAGTATGGACACAAAATTAATAAATAATTAAATAAATGAACAACCAAATAAAAGCTTCACCTTAAGAGAATAATAGCATTATATTTTTATTTTTATTTTTTTATTTTAAATGTGATACCTTTGAGAACAATAAGAATAATTACTGACCGATCAGCAGAATGAGCAGAAGTCCGTTCATCAGAGCAGATATGATATTGTGTTTGATTCTGATTAATAAACTCATAAACTGTCTGATTGTGACACTCAGTTAGTTGAGCTGATTCTGTAAAGAAAGAGTTCAGTCTGTTACTGTCAGTCTTTTACTGGAGCACATTCATCTCTGGAACGAGAGAGAACTATGATGATGTGTATAAAAAATAATAAATAACAAATAATGAACAGTAAATAATCATAATAATTACGAGGTAAATGAACTCACCGTTGAAGTATATTCTGGTGCTGTTACTGAGTTTTGGAGGTGTTTCTGTGTTCATACAGTAATAAACTCCTAATTCATCTGCAGTCACATTATTAATAACCAGACCATGTTTAAACTGCACTGAATATTTCTTTCTGAATGATTTACTGAAGTAATAAGGTGATGTTGTAGCTGATGTTGTTCGTAGTATGACTGTTGGAGGATCTGCTGTTTTCAGTAAAATCCAATAAACCTCAGTTTTATTATAGCTGTGAAACATAATTATTGTTCCAGGTTTATAAATCATGTCAATATATTGATATTAAATAAACTCACAGAACTGCAGCTGAATGATCTTCATGTTGTTGCTGTGAATAAAACACACTTTCTCATCCACACACCAGTTCAAATGACATCAATTCAGTTTTGAAGCAAAGCAGGAAGAAAGAAAACCAGATCAGAGGAAGTCAAGTTTGCTTACACCACACACTTTTTATTACACCACCATCTAATTATTTTTGTGACGAAACATCACCATTATTACATGAACTTTATAATGTACTCTAATCTTTGATATGACTGACAGATGTGAACACAAAGCTTTAGGCTTGATTCTGAAACTTTGAGGCAAATATGTTGAAGCACGACTGGACACCCCTCCTGTGTGTGTGTGTGTGTGTGTGTGTGTGTGTGTGTTTGTGTGTGTGTTACTGTTACTAACAAAGTATGACAGAAGTCAATAATCTTATTAAATAAATAGACTCATTTTCAGTGTTCAGTAGTGTAACTGTTAAATGTGAAGTGGTTTAAACGTGTTAAATGTGTTGATGAAGTGTTTATAGTCTTAAATGTCTCTTTAGTTTGGTGACTGATCTGTGTAATGATCTGAGTAATGAAGAGCAAATCTTCTTAAAATTATTTCATAATACTGTTTTTAAAAAGTGCCTTAACTACAGAGTAAATGAAATCATATTAGATATCATGTTATAAACAGACAGAACTGAAGCTGTGTGAGCCTGGTGTTGTTATTGTGGATTAAATACTGATACATACAATACATTGATTGATCTGATTTCTGTGTTACAAAGCCTTGCAAGATCAAAACATACAGATCTCCATTTTACTTGACTTTAACAACACAAAGCTTTATTTGTCAGTGCAATAAAACAAACAGTAATTCTGAACTATCATGAGTGACCTGCAGAGGAGTTATTTCTCTTATTTTTATTTATATATTTTAAATACATTATTCAGAAAATATATTTTAAATGTGGTCATATTATATATTAGTCATAGTCTGTCTCTTATTATTTCTCTTTGGGTTTGCTGAAATAGTTTTTTTGAAGCGTCTCAGTGGAAGCAGCTCTTGTCAGACGAGAACTTCAGTTCAAATATAAATTAACAATATTATTAAATGTGTTTCATTTTTACTTTGAAAACCTGATGTCATTAATAAATCGTAATTAAAAAAATAAATAAAATAAACTTATTTCCGGTGTGAGACACTCGGGGTCGCTGTTTTTTCCACTACCCTCCACCACACACCTTTCAAATGAAGGTAAATATTTAACAATAGCTTTAAAAGCTTATTAACTATATTAAAAGCAATATAAAACATGCACGAATTAAATGTTTAGATATAGTCTACTGCAGGCTTCAGAAAATAAAGCAGACATACAGCAATGCTGCTTCATCTGTTTGAGTTTCAGATAAGTGTGAGAGCTGCTAGACACTGGTCCTCAGTTAAACCTCCACTCGAGACAAAGGTGACAGACCCTGTTTTTCGTTGACCAAACAAACATATTTATGGTTTGGTTAGAGCTTCAGTTGAGTTTAACCACACTGTGTAGCCTAGTTACACTGTGTAGATATTTGCTGAATACAAAACTAACAAATATATATTTACCCAAAAACAACTATTAATGAGTGCAACAGCAGCATAAGAGAGGACCAGACCTCACTCTGTTCTTCACACTGATGAAAATACAAGGACACAACCTAAAGAAATTACAACAGTGATATAACAAAAATAATTTGAAATAATTTGTGTATGCATAACTTAAAAATATGTGCCCATCTGGAGTAAGAATTGTGATAACTATTATCCCAAATACTCAATAATGTACACCATATAAAAATATGTTCTTGAGTTAAACACAACACTTTAATAACATGTTATGTAATCACACAGCTGTTGTTTGCTTGCAGATTATGTTCCACATTAATGAACTGAAAGAGAAACAATGGAAACAATATTAACATTCAGCTGCTTTTGATTTAAATTAATCCAGACAATAAAGCTACAATAGTTTGTTTGGTTGACAGTTTGTATCCTCAATAATTAAAACTTACAGTTATGACATTCAGCTATAAATACATGAATATATTTCTTTACATTTACCTCATTGTGCCTACAATTGGTTTGGATCTTGAAGCTGATATGTAACTTTTGTCTGCAGATCATCATTATGAATGTGTTTTTCCAACCGCTCTGTTTTTCCAGCAACAGAAACTATTGAAACAAAAATTTATTTAATAATGGTTACCTTATTTTTTTTAAATGGTATATATATGAAGACACACTCAAAAGGCCACATTAAAAACTTCACCTGCATTATATTGATGTTTTTACACTAATGTGTATATCATTTGATAATTTTAGGACAATAAGAAAAAATAACTCACCAATCAGAACAATGATCAGAAGTCCATTCATCAGAGCAGATATGATTATGATAATCTGATATTGTGTTTGATTCTGATCAATGCAGTCGATTGCTGTATGATTGTGAGTTAGTTGAGTTGAGTCTGTAAAGAAAGTGTGATATGAAATTAATATATATATATATATATATATATATATATATATATATATATATATATATATATATATATATATATATTTCCTAGGTATTGAAAGTAGGTTTCCTAGGTATTTTTAAGTATTGAAGTAGTAAATAACACATAATGAACAAATAAACATAGTGATAATCAATATGTATTGAGTATTTAATGAGTAAATGAACTCACCGTTGAAGTATATTCTGGTGCTGTTGCTGAGTTTTGGAGGTGTTTCTGTGTTCATACAGTAATAAACTCCTAATTCATCTGCAGTCACATTATTAATAACCAGACCATGTTTAAACTGCACTGAATATTTCTTTCTGAATGATTTATTAGGGTAAAAAGGTGAAAAGGTTGAGAATGATCGTAGAATGATTGTTGGAGGATCTGCTGCTTTCAGTAAAATCCAATAAACCTCAGTTTCATCAAGATCACACTTTATGATCACATTTGATCCCAGATCAGTTAATAGATCTGACACTGCGTACTGACAACAGATTAATACATCTGTAAAAAAAAAAAAAAAAAAAAAAAAAAAAATATATATATATATATATATATATATATATATATATATATATATATATATATATATAATTAATAAATTATATATTATATGTATTATATATTTCTAAAGGCCACACACATATATATATATATATATATATATATATATATATATATATATATATATATATATATATATCTGTGAAGCATGAAACAATTTATGACTGTTTCTGAAATGCATGTAAATCTATTAATATAATGTAATGAACTCACAGAACTGAAGCAGAATGATCTTCATGTTGTTCTCATCATTAAAACACTCCAGAATTAAATCTTCCTTCTACACAGCAGTTATTGAATTACTGCAGCTCTGAACAAAGACAGAGGAAGAAGAAGAAGAAGAAGAAAAAAAAAACTTCAACATCAAACAGAGGAAGTCAAAGACAAACTCACTCTGACCACATTCTTTTTTCATAATCTAATGGCCATCACCAACATCACTCGGTCAAACAGGGTATATGTGTTTATAAGTGTATATAAGTATATAAGTGTATATAGTTATGTGTATATAAGTCTGCTTCAGGTCAGTAACTACCTAATTTGCATGTCGGTTCTTCCAATATGGAGTATTGTAATTAAAGAAAATATAAATAATTTAGCCTTTATATGTGTTTATTGTATATGTTTGAGAGTAGATATGACTTCTTTTCCTCCCTGGAATTTATCAACAACTTTTAGTGTTCCAAAATAACATATGGGGGGCAATAAATACTGTATTATATATTAAAGCAATACTAAGATTGCGTTACATACATGCCATGTCGTGTGTTCATCAACATCAGATCGCCACATACAGGCTGATTAATGCAAAGACAACAAACCCCTGCCCAAAAGTCTTCTGGATGTGTCCATTGATAAATATGGTTTGAAAATGTACAGGTACATCAACAGAGTTTCAATACGTTTCAATAAAAGGCGAAATAGCAGTTTTCCTATATTGAACATCTTTTTTTTCATGGCCACTACTGTATAAGATGCATGCCAGTATTTAAGAAAAAGGTGTTTACGGAACTCAAATTTAACATTTTCAGACAGCTGAATGTCTTGCTAAAAGCATGGTGGGTGGAAAATGAGATTTATAATGTGTCCGTATTACAATCCATATAATATTAAAGGTGTATCTCAATAAATTATAATGTCGTGGAAAAGTTCATTTATTTCAGTAATTCAACTCAAATTGTGAAACTTGTGTATTAAATAAATTAAATGCACACAGAAGTAGTTTTTGTTTTGTTAAAAGTCTTTGGTTCTTTTTAGCTCACATTTAACAAAAACCCACCAATCTCAAGAGCAGACAAATTTCACAATGTTTTGTCATATGCATTCCTTTACAGAATGAGGTTTTGGAACACTGAAAAGGGAACTTAGTTTGTCAGTATGTTGCTGCCTGGACTATATTCTGGATTCTATACCACAAGTGTTTGTTCTTCATGTTGTTTACAATTTTTAAGTAAATGTTGCATTATTTACTGATTACTGTGCATTTCTGAAGATTAAAAATGTAACTTGATTCATTAATTCTTTATTACACCTTGGTCAACTTTTATGTTCTTTAAGACCCAACAAACTGTGTAGATATGTGTTCAGATCATTTGCATGTTTTATCATAAAAGACTCAGCCAAACAAATCCCATTAGGCCTTTCATACCTCCCACAATATGATTTTTTTTTTGGCTGACAATGCACCCATCTCAGTTTACCTCTTCCTTGTGTGCTGAACATTGCAGAATTTTGGCATGCAACTTCATATTAATCAGAAGATGAATTCTGATGTAATGGAATCAAATTCTAGTGCACATCTGAATTTTTTCCTAGTAACTGTTGACGAAATTACGTACACATGGCATACAGAAGCGGAAGAGCAGTTATCATAATTCCCAAAATATGTTACATGTGTTATTTAGTTACACATTCACAGTGTTGGCCAAAGGTGTTGTCCAGAGGGACATTTGTACAATATTTATTTTTAATGACTGTACAAGTTCACTTAAACCATCAAAATATGAGAACAAAAAGTTCACAAGACATCAAGTAGGCTGTACATTGTTTATGATACTTATAATTAGTTATGTCATTGTTCCTCAGGCAGATGAAATGCCATGTTGGATTGCGGCCACTCCACAGACCACGTGCAGGGTGGCCACTCATGACTGCACCCCAGCCGGTGAGGGATGCGTCTGTTGCTAGCATTACAAGGACAAGGAACTCCCAGCACCGAACCTTCATCTGCTCTGATTGAGGTAATATCAACCAATGATCAATGTGGTAGAGTCGTGAAAGTGTGGGGTGAGAGTGCAAGGTCAGTAGAAGATCCGTATTGGTTGGCTTTTGCCCCCAAAAGCAAACCTCAGGAACTTCCGATGAAGAAGGATGGAGATAAGTGCATCTTTTTGATAGATCATGACACACCAGTCCTCGGACTTGGCCTGTGCAAGCGTCATTCCCCTGACTGAGCAGTTCAAAAAGCACAGATGTAAAAAGGGACACAATGCCTAATCCTTTCGCGGAACAGTGAAGTACCGGCTGTTGGACCTGGACTCTGCAACCCAAGGAAGGACCACCTCGATGGCCTCCATCCTCAAAGAGAGTCTACTTCTGTTCCATTACCAGAGCCTGCTTGGAGCCCACCAGAACTGGATTCTGTGGCCTCTCACTACACTGTGCAGGACCCATTGAGAGACATTTGGCAGTAGTTTTCACGCTGACAAATAGTCTACTAAGGTAATCAGCCTCTCAAGACTGACCTCTGGTGTCATCAATTAGCTCGGTGCCCTGGAGCGGCGCACCGGCAGGAGACGGCCGAACTAGCTGCTCTGGAAACCTCCCAGGAGGTCGCAAGCCTCTTAGTACTGCTACGTTTCTGGGCGGTAACTGAGAGAAGTGCTTGCCAGAGACAGCTGTGCCCTGGAGCACTGGCAGGGTTGGCAGATCGATCTCCTGAGGGCAGACGGGCACCGTGTAATGTGGTGTACACTGCTCTTCCCCAGGGGGGCCTGCCTTCTGAAGTCCTGAGCCACAGTATCAGGACTCTCGTAGATTAAGTTTCCTTAAAACGACGGTCCTCAGACTCACGTCGTCTGCTGGGAATACCAGACCAGAGCCTGCTCGGGCCAGGACCCCATGAAGCACACTTGGCAGGGGCTCCCATGCCGCCATTTGACCTCCTTAGGGAATCTTAGGTATCAGGACATTATGATGAAAGATATCCAGTGAAAACAATGGTCCCCAAAACTGCTTTCCACTAGAAGCCTTCAGCCTGGGAGCACCACTCTGACTTAAGCGTCTGCAGAGTACAAAAGTTACACCCTCTGCACGAGGGGCTGAAACACGGTTGGGACTGCTCCGCCCAGCAGCCACTGACCGCCTCAACCTCCTCAGAGGAAGAGAGGTAAACGTGTTCTCACAAAATAAATTACATCCCTAGAGCCCCTGTATATCTAACTTTACATAGTCAGATAAATATGTAATTTTATTCCTCATAATTAAATGTAGTCAACAACCAGACGAGTGAACACGGTGCAAACCGCAAGATCGCGATCGTATACACGGACACAATCCTCGGAGCGTGCCCGGCGAGAGCGGAGCGCTTAACAGCGAGAAAACACAATCAGCCCCCCGAGAGCCGACTGCGCGAGCTCCACTCCTCATTAATGCTGTTTATTATAATATTAGGCATTATATGTGTGTGTAACTGGTGCTTATGCAACTGGTGCTCGTGCAACTGGCGAGCTCATCGACGCCTTCCACATCAATCACCTCAGAAAAATACAGGCAATGCATTGTGCCCTCTCACCGGGGAGAAAGTACCACAAACGCGGGCTTCCAAACCCCCAAGAACGGGCGCCGGATCTGGTGGTTAAGGAAGAAGATAGGGACTTGCCCGTCTACATTCCTTCCAGCGGATCCCGAAAGCGAAACCCGCGAGCACAACCACCGCTCCGCCTCGGCAAAAGCGGGGCTGGCACCATGAGAAACACCAGTGAAAGCTCCCTCCTTAAATAGAGCCTTCTGAGAGTGAAGCTAAAGGCTCGCATCGCAGCCGTCAACTCCCTCGAGAGCTGACACTTCGCGCTTCACTCTCAAGCAGACAACACACGAGCTGCGTGCGTCCCTACCCCCTTTTTTATTTTATTTTTTGCTGGCAGGGAAACCACACAGTCTGAACGCTGCCTGTCCTCGCCCAAAACTTTTCTTGATTGATGCTTTGACAAAAGGAGTTTCTCAGTGGACAAACAACACTAAATAAGACTCACAAACAGATAGCGACTAACACACAGAGCGCTTGCTGAAAACAGAAGGCTGATTACCGGCTTCGCCGCTCATGCTTTTATGCTTCCTGGTCTCTGACGTCACCCGCCTATGACATCTCGCCCTTCTATTGGACTGATTACACATGTTATAAAGAGACTTCACGCTGGAGGCGTTCTCCAAATGTTCTCGACCCAGCTCGAGTTCCTGAAGAGGAACTCCACCTTCCCTTTCTAGCTCACCCAAGTACTGATTCCTTGCACCTGCCTCTGCCCAGTTAAGAGATGCTTATAAACCCACACTTACAGACACCTAACATCTGGTCTTGACTATTGCTTATGTGTAAGACTAACCCTGGCTCCTGGTTTCCTTAAATCAAGTCCTGTGAACATTTGTCTTGTATCCTGTGCTTCAGTGGTTTGTGACACTTGCATTGAAGGCATTATGTTGGTTAAATATTTTGGGGTGTCAAAGCCACCACTTTCTCAGCTCGGATAATGAAGTCTGTTATAGTCTCATCAGATTCCTTCTTTAAGGAAGTTAGTTCTGTGTATAGGGCGGTAATTCTCGGCTTACTCTGACTGGCGTGGTGATTTCTAAGTATTTCCAGAGCTTTCTGCCATCGTCAGTCACCTCACGCATCAGCAGTGACAAGCTTTTATCGTCGAGAAACTGGATTAGTTCAGCATAGCACTCCTCATTATTTTCCTCATCTATATCCCCGATAGAAAGTATTGTTTCTTTCAAACCCATTAATCTCAGATGACCAAGAAATGTTACTTCCCATAGTTCAAAGTTATTTCCGTCTCCGTCAAAGACTAGCCTCTGCCATCTTCCGTCTGTAATGTTAGCATTGGCGCGCCTGGGACCATAACCTGTTAAGTTTTTGTTTCTCTCCATCATGCCTATGTGCAATATATTGGTAATTTTAGGTTATTCCATGACTTACCAATTGACAACGTAACTACAACGTCGCATGACCGTAATTTTATTACCATTACATTACCAACTCACAACGTCGTCAGTATGTCCTTCCAACGTGACCAGATAACCAAGAACGTCCCAGATAGGTTGTCTATTTGTAATAATTTGGTAACTTCATGACTTACTGGCAACGTAACTACAATGTCATATGCACATAATTTCATTTTGTATGTTCTTTTTATGCTCTCTGAGTATAGTGCAATTTAAAAAGTGTAATTAAAATTCAGACACAAGATTAAACGATAATATGTTTCTTTTCACCAAGTCAGAATATGGACATGCTTTTAATATACAGTGCGCACATTATTGACAACTTTCTATTTGGTAAGGAGTTATGAACGACCATCTCATCTATCAGGAGGACAGCACATTTGTTTGAGGCACTTTTGCATATTACAGTCCCTCCAGTAAAATGCGATTATGCGATCGCCTGATTTAATGCATAATCAGCCAAAGGCCGCATATTTATGCGGGGTCGCATTTTTTCAAATACGCCGCTCTTTTCCACTTTTCTACGCCGTTTTCAGAAAGCAAAATATGCGGGGCTAGCATGATTTAATAATCCCTGTATTTTCGTTGCAAAAAAAACTCACATATATATTAGCAGAAAGTTGAAAAATGTTGCGTTTACTTCACACAAGTAAAGCGCCATTTTTCCCCTATTGCCATGGGAACCTTATGAAGTGACGTAATTACGTGACGTGAACATCAGCTGCAAACCCTGCGGTGAAACCAGGGTGAAACTTGAAGCGCGCAAATCATTCTTATTTGCCAACAAAAATAAGTGCAAAAGAACACGCAAAGCAGTTTCCTGATTTGTTACATGACAAGTGGAGCCAAATTATATTGCGAGAACTTGCGAAAACTGCGGTTTGATGAAATAGAGAATAAAAGGTGATTCCCCCAACAACCCCTTCTCACTAGGCTACTAACACTGTTGTAGTTTCATTCAGAAGTTGATGCAACTTTACAGTTGTAAGATTGCACTTTTTTGTTACAGAACAGTACAAAAAATCACCTTTTTTTCTCTTTTTCATCCAACCGCAGTTTTTGCAAGTTCACGCAATTTCATTGCATAAAATTGCAAAAATATCCCGCATATTCCATCGCATTTTTTAAGAAAATGTGCCGCAAAATCAAGAATTTTTGCCCGCAACATTCACAAAAAAAAAAATCTGTGTTTTTCTGGAGGAACTGATATTACTGATATTAACTATATTTCCAAAATGAGCTGTAGAATCCAAAATGAGCATTATGAATTTAAGAGCCTTATGTTACATTTATATCAATCATTGTTAATGTTTGAATTGTATTTCAGGGTAGTTTGTGAAGACAGATAATCAAAAGAAAGTCAGTTCCAGATCCACCCTCCAAATCTGACATCTCTCTCATATGGATTGCTGTCTACTAGCATATTGTGTTCTCTTCAGACTTCGGTGGATGCAGATATTACTCAGGGACATGAACACTTGAATATTTCAAAAATAGAGAAAGCAAGAATTACTTAAGATTTAAGAATTTAATGTCAATTGCTTAAACATTTTCTATATATCGGTTTTTTTTTTTTTTTTGGTTTCCAAAGCACCTAAAAGCCAATTCACTCCAACAGGCCATACTCCAACAGGCTAAACAGTTCAAACAAAACAAAATAAGCAAGTTTTTTAAATAGTTTTTGTGGCAGTGTGAACTGGCCATAATGCTGTATGATAGGTGTGAGATTCATTAATCTTTATTTGCTATAATACATCTGCTCATAAGCTAAACTGATTAGCTGGTGTATTATTGTGTTATTGTATTATTGTGGGAGCATGTGACTAGTTGATGAACTGTGTGCATGGTTAACGATGGCTCTTAAATATTTAAATGCAAAGTGCTTACTAAGACTTGCATATTTGTGCATAATGTTTTGACCCTGGATGCTTACAGAATGATATAGATATTTCAATATATGGAAATGTATTATTAATATATTTAAATCTAATGTATGTTCTTTTGTATGGGCTTTCATTAGCTATATTTCATTTCATATTTTGTTATGTCTTATGTTTTTATTAATAATTTGGGTGTATTACTGTTCATATTTGTTTGTTAATAAATTAACTGAAATCATGAGTCTGTATTCATCATTCACAGCTGCTAAAACAGCCTTTAAATTAGTTTGGGCATATGAGGACATAAATTAGGTTTAACTACTGCATGTCCGCACATAAAAAAATTAATAATGATAAAAAATGACCAACAGATTACAAGCCCACAACTACCGATCTGCGACGTTGCCACGACGTCGCAGTTACTTACTGGCAACTTCACGAAGTTACGTTGTGGCAACATAGGCTATACGCACCTTTCACTTTTCCGGTTGCCACGCCACGACGAAACTTTGGTCACCAGATTACATTGCAGTTACGTAACAGTTACGTAATGTTGTTAGCGGGGATATTCCTTTTCTTGTTTAGTTAATTAATGAGCCCCACACCTGTTTCTGTTTCCCATGGATTATGTTCCCAGTATTTACAAATCTGTGTTCTCCATTTTTGCTTGGTCCGCACTGATGTTAGATTATTTGGATTTGTGTTTGGAAGTGCCCCTTTTTCTCCTGTGGATCATTAAAATAACTATCTTTATATCTCCTTCATCGTGCACTTTGCCTTATACACCAACAGGTGTGACAGTCTGAAAGAAGAAAGTCAGATACACCTGCCTCAAGTATCAATTAGTTCTTATTAGTTTGACTTATTAATCAATAAGTCTAAGGGATGACAGAAAAAAAAATACATTTCAAAAACAACTATCTTACACATGACTCAAATTATCAACCAGAAAATCATATTTTACTGGAAAAGTAACAGCTACTTTTTTACACAGTAATAAAAAAGTTCAATATAACACTGTAACATGATCATTTTAATTATAAGTTTCAAGATTAAAAAAATGTATTTGTCAAATACAAAATTATATAGAGCATATATAACCAGCAGTGTAATGTGAGTCAGGCTCCACTGAGGTGGAGTCCAGGGCTCTGAAGCTGGAGGATGGAGATGGGATCCTCACACCAGGGCGGATATGGAAACTGGAAGTTCCAAGGTGAATTATTAAAGAATACAACACAGATGAAAATAGACACACACACACACACACACACACACACACACATATATATATATATATATATATATATATATATATATATATATATATATATATATATATATATATATATATATGAAAGAATTAAATAAAAATATAAGAATAAAATATAAAAAAATGTATATATAGAATTAAATAAAAAAGGAAGACAATGTGCATGAAAATACACTGTATTCTTAAATATTAAGATACCCAGGAATGTACAAGAGGCAAAATGCATATGTGCATTATACTGTAGTCTTAAATATGAAGATACACAGCAATGTATAAGAGTCAAATGTGCAATCAGGTTCACACTTTGAGTATGTCAATGTGAGGTACTGAATGATGAATATCTTCCTGATAAAGTGAATATTAAGTGGAAACATGAAGATGTTAAGAGGTTGGTTTTGAGTTTAGAAGCCTGATGGCCTGGGGGAAGAAACTCCTCCGGAGTCTCTCGGTTTTTGCCATCAGACTACGGAAGCACTTACCAGATGGCAGCAAAGTGAAAAGATGGTTACTGGGGTGGATGGAGTCCTTGATGATTTTAACAGTTCTGCTTTTGCAGCATTTGAGGTAGATATCCTGGAGAGAGGGGAGAGCAGACCCTGAGATGTGCTCAGCTAAGCACACAACACTCTGCAGGGCTTTGCAGTTCACATACCACACTGATATACACAGAGTCAGTACACTTTATATGGCCCCTGAATAGAAAGTTTTCAGAACTGATAGTGAGACCCTGAATTTCCTCAAATGTTGCAGATGATGAGCTCTTTTTCTCAGTCTGTTGCGGATCCCATCATGTTTTATGCAGTGTTTCTTGATCTGTCGCCTTGGGTAATTATTCAGGTGGCCATTGTTCATCTCGGCATTCCTGAAAATCTCAGATGGCCACGATGGATTGAGGGATAAAGTTTCCTGAAACAGGTTAGCGGTATTCAATGTCCAAAAGTGTTCCTTTGCTGTAAGTGATCAGTGCAGAGGTGGTTATGTATGTAAAAAAAGAAAGCAAAAGTAAGTAAAAAGTAAATTAAAACACAATCCAAGCAGAGAGACCTGGAGAGACACCCGGACTCGGGGGCGCCATCTTGGAAAGTTAAAATTCCAAGATGGATTTTTAATCATTAATACATTGAAGTGATACTGGACATTTGGTGTTAATGATTTCTATGCAGTTCCAACCTGATCTTATAACTAAATTGTATTTAGCAAAAAATTGTTTACAAATGTAAAAAGGTGATTTGATTTTATTTTTATTAAAATTTGTACGAACTAGCCACCTCGTAAAACACATACGAATTAGTTCTGCGATAGCTTTGCAGTTCAGCAATTCCTCTGCTGCCTTCTGTAGGTCACTGATGATAGTTCACCATAGAGAAAACGTGCACCTAGTTTATCTACCTAGCGTATCTAGTTTAAAAGTAGCCTAATGTATTTAGACTTGTACATGTGCTAATGTATTACTTTAAAGTAAAGATTTGTGGATAGGCTTCTGGTTTTGTTATTGAAACTATCCTGATTTTAATAATTTGCATTGATGGCAATAGTTTTCTGAAGAAGCATAGAAGACAAAGAGACCCTCAAAGTCTGAAATCTGTCAGCAATCCCAGGATCAACTGGGCACAGACTCGGCGAGTGATAAATCTCCAGTTGACCATCAGTATTGAGTCACTTACTTTTATGGCACTGGACTTAAGAGACACTCCAAACTCGAGAGAATTCCACAGAAGCTGACTATTTAGAACACTTCAGTGTGTCAGTGTGACGTTACTGAGATTTGCTATAAACATGGTACATCTCTACATGAGGTTACACGTGGCTACCTGGTTTCACACCTTGGCTTTGTAGGGGGACCTATACCTTAAACCAGTGGTCCCCAACCCCCGGGCTGCAGACCTGTACCGGTCCGTACGTCATTTGTTACCGGGCTGCACAAGAAAGAATAAATAACTTACATTAAAGGTGCAGTCGGTAACTTTTGGCGCTCGCATCTGGCGGAAGAACATTGTAGCCGGAGCTACTTCTCTCTGTTTACATCTATGGCGAGTCACGCAGGTACTTGCCGACCCCAACCAGACTAAAACAGTCTGAATATAAACACTTATTATAGGTGTACTGTAGTGATTCAGCATAAGACAAAAACACGGTTTGGAAAATGGATTCATGATGTACTGCCTCATTATATATATATATATATATATATATATATATATGTTACATTTTCAACACAAAAAAACACTGTGGCACAGCCCTGCGCTGATTGGACCAGAGGGGCCACGAGCAGTGGATTTTTGCAAAGGTAGAAGTGTGCTGAGCCATAACGATCTTTTATTTTGAAAAAATCTCTGTTACATCTTGGTCACATGAATGCTAAAATTTAACCCAGTAGCAAGCAAAATGAGTAAGAAATAGTTGTCTTTGGAAAGTTTCTTTGCGAAGGGGAAAAGGCCCAGTGAGGAGACAGAACAAAAGCCTACTACTTCCAAGAAAAAGAAAGCTGCATTTAACAGGCAATACCAGGAGTCCTACTTAAAATACGGATTAATCGCGACAGGTGATTCCCACGAACCAAGCCCGCTCTGTATAATATGCGGTGGCCAGCTCTCTAATGAGGCAATGAAGCCTTCAAAACTGCTTCGCCACTTGGAGACCAAGCACCCTGCATTAAGAGACAATTTTTTTTTTGAAAGTTTTTTTTTTGAAAGAAAAAAAAGGGAACACGAAGGACAGAAGAAATTACTGAGGGCCACTGCATCAACAAATGCGAGTGCACTGAGAGCATCATACTTGGTGGCTAACCGTAATGCTAAGGCTAAGAAGCCATTCACTATTGGTGAAGATTTGATCCTGCCCGCCACTATAGACATTTGCCGTGAACGTCTAGTAGAGGATGCGGTTAAAAAGATAGCACAGATGCCTCTGTCAGCTAGCACGGTCACTCGCCGCATTGAGGAAATAACAGAAGACGTTGAGACACAATTGTTGGAGAGGATTAATATATCACCGTGGTACGCACTCCAGGTTGACGAGTCCACAGAAGTTGACAACAGGGCAATACTACTTGTTTATGTGCGATATCTTTACCAGGAGGATGTGCATGAGGATATGTTATGTGGACTATCGTTGCCAACCAACACCAAAGCCATAGAACTCTTCAAGTTGCTGGATGGTTATATATCAGGAAAACTGAAATGGTCCTTTTGTGTCGGCATATGCACAGACGGAGCTGCTGCCATGACCGGACGGCTGTCTGGTTTAACTGCTCGGATTAAGGAGGTTGCACCCGAGTGTGAATCTACGCATTGTGCCATTCACAGAGCAATGCTGGCTAGCCGAAAAATGCCACCGGAACTTAACATCGTATTAAATGATGTTGTTAAACTTATTAACCACATCAAAGCACACGCCCTTAACTCGCGCCTGTTTGCTTAGCTTTTTGAGGAGATGGACGCGGAGCATAGACGCCTTCTCTTATACACAGAAATAAGATGGTTATCCTGAGGGAAATCGTTGACCAGAGTGTTTGAATTACGAGAACCGCCACAGAGACACATGCGACATATTCAACCTTCTCAATGAACTCAATCTGTCACTTCAGGGCAAAATGACAACTGTCTTCAAGTTGGCAGATAAAGTAGTTGCATTTAAAGCCAAACTTGATTTGTGGGCACGGCGCATGAACAGAGGCATATTGGACATGTTATATTAGCGGGGATTTTGGGTGAGACTGAGCCTGAGCCGTCATTCTTCCAGCTGGGGCACGATCACCTGTCTTTGCTTCAAAAGAGTTTGAGCGCTACTTCCCAACCACAAAAGACCCATGAACCACAAAGGAATGGATCCGCGACCCATTTGTCAACAAACCAGGTGAATCCAGCATGTCTCTGCAAGAAGAAGATCAACTGCTGGAGATCGCCTTAAAAGTATGTTCGAGACAACTCTGCCGGTGTTGTGGATTAAAGTCATGGCAGAATACCCTGAGATCGCCACAACAGCACTGAAAACCCTGTTGCCATTTCCGACATCATATCTGTGTGAAGTGGGATTTTCTGCAGTGACACTTCGGGTGTCTTTGTCTCCCATTACCCCTAGATGAGAAAGTCTGGTTGCACAGAAACAAGTTCAAGGTTCCCATTGATTTAGCGTTATGGTGAGCTAAAATTTTCATTGGGTCTCATTCATGAAACATTCGTAAATATACGAGTAAATATCTGAGTGATTTGCGCGTAAAGAGAACTTCCCGAAAACTCTTCTCCTGATTCACAAAAACTTTGTAAACGTCGGATGTGATAGTGAAATGTGTGTGTGTGTTAATGAATTCCAATCAGTCGTAAATGGGACGCGCGTGCACGCTCACTCTCAATTACCATAAATCCCGCCTATTAAATCCGACTGACAACTATATGTGAGCATCATATTATGACACCAAACGAAGGATTTCAACATGTCTTCTCAAAAGCGACTGAAAAAGAAACATTTCTCATCTGCAGAAATTGAAGTTTTATTATCAGAAGTTCATTCAAAATGACATCTTTTATTTTCAAGCGTACTAGTGGCGTATCAGGTCCTAAAAAAGGAAGTTTGGCAGCATATTACAGATCCTATTACTGGCTCTCATAATAAAAGTTAAAAGAAAAACCGTATGTAATTAATATATATATTTTTTTTCAAAATGCTGTGTAAATATGTACCCGGTTAAGGTGAATTAAAATGCAGCCGTATTAATGAGCAAAACATTCAGAAGTTAAACGCACTATTTACGCGTGGCTGGGAGCAGGTGTAGATTTCTTTCGTACCAACTAACATTGGGAAAATACGAACGTTTTAATGAATCCGAAAATTTATGCCAAAACCACTTTACACGCGATTTACACAAAAATTCATTCTGCTTGTGTTTCATGAATGAGACCCATTGACTTTATATTCGTTTTTGTGGTGTATCTTATTTTTAAGCCATGTTTAAACGTCACCAAAGCGACCAGAGTCAGTAAGCGTTAGGGTTAGGGGGCAGAGAGGATGTTATTCTTGTTATGTTGTTGGCGTGATGTTACGAGGACGCTGCTAATAAAGTTGCATACGAATACACAGTGGATTTATGTTTATTATTCTATTTACAATATACCACAGTTTTTATGCCAGTATCATTTTATTTTGTTGTATTTATCCGTCACACCTTAAAGGCCGGTCCGTGAAAATATTTTCTGATATTAAACCGGTCCTTGACGCTAAAACGTTTGGAGACCGCTGCCTTAAACAGTACTGTGGAGGTTTAGCTCAAGGGCCCTGGTGAAACTGGAAGTAAGCCGATGTTTGTAAGATGAGTGGGAAGCAGGGGCTGCCCAGATCACAACCACAAGTTCTGTATGTCTGCAAAGACAAGTTCACACTTTAAAGTACAGTATATGATTTTCTAAACATGTACCATTATGTTCTATGGAAATACAATGCACATTAATCAAAGAAAGACTTCCATCTAATGCATCAATGCGTAAAACTTGACTTTTCTAAACAATTTTAGCCAAACTATATGGAACACATGTTCTATATTATTTAAAATCCTTATATTCCATCAATCCTTCTTCAAAATGGAATAAGTAAAATAATTAATTTTGGGTTCTTTTTCACTTTTTCTTTTACTTTTACTTTTACTCATGAGCCCTGGATTTTCATCACTTACTTTTTTGAAAAAATAAAAAGCTTTTTTTATTTATTATTATTATTATTATTATTATTATTATTTTAACAAAGCCTCTGAGAAAGACACTATAGATCTATGTGAAACAGCTTTGACATGTCAACATCTATTCAAAGCGATAAAACATTCAGAATGAAGAGCGCTTAACAATATGAAATTATTTATATGTAGACCTACAGTAGTACACAAACAGCCAGCAAGCTGCAACGCTGCACGGTTTCCACTTGAGGTTTAGACAACTGTGAGAACTGAGATACATGAATCTATAAAGATACCAGAAAACTGCTCTGAATCTAAAGTAAAACCTCTACTCTAGATAAGGTTGACAGACCCTGTTTGTCATTGCCTGTCATCTGAACAAACAAGCGGAACATTTTTTATGGTTTTGGTTTAGCACTTCAGTTTAGTTTAACCACACTGTGTAGCGTGTATATTTATATGCAGTGTTTCACACAGGCCTATATGCACACATAAACAATAAATACAATGTCATTAGACTTTTTACATTTTATTTTTTATGAATCTTTTTTATTCAGTTTACTGTATCTTATAACGGCGTCTGAGTTTATACAGCCATGAACACATTAATAGAGATTGTAACATTATTTTAATTATGCTAAAACTGGATTTTACATGTGATTTTATTTAGACTAATTAGCTATTAGATTTATAGTTATTATATACATAATTTAAATAATGTTTAATAATAAAATAATGTATTTCCATCCAAATTATACTTACAAAGGCAAAAACAACAAATTATTTAAAAGAAATTTAAAAAAAATAAAAAAAAATTATTAAGCCACCACATTTTTATTTATCTATAAACAATGAATTACATTTTTATCCAGATTAATTTATACAGGCATTAATTAAAGCATGTTAACAATATAAACAATTCTCTCTCCTACAAAAATGCGGAAATCTTGCAGATATTTCTACCTCTTCTGGGTCCAACAGCACTAAAATCTGAACCCAACAGGCTCCTCAAAAACAAAACAGATAATATTCACATTCTCTCTTTTAAGATCATTCCATTTGTGTCAATATATAGTATTCAGAGAGACCAATGTATGACAGAAACATTAAGATACATCAACAACAGCTAACACGTTACAATCACAGATATTGCAAAACAAAGGTTTTCGATTATGAAAACAGGCCAACTAGTGAAAAAAAGTTTTTAAATACATATTTAATATTAACCCTCATGCGTTGTTGGGGACGTTTTCATCCACTAGGGGGTAAAGTTGAGTCTTATTTTGGCCACAACTTTCTCTGTGTTTCTATGGAATTATATTTGCTTAAAAAAATTAATGTAACTTTTTAAACTGAACATAACTTTTTCAGAAACTATCAAAAATATGCCATTACAAAAGAAAAAAAACACAATTAAAATGAAAAAAAAAAAGAACTGATTTAACAGGTTTTTCAAATATGCTTCATTTTTTGTTAATGTTTTGTTAAAAGTTTTTCATTTGGTGTTTTGACACAAACCTCTCATGGGGGCAGGTTTAACAATGATCTACTCTGATTGGATAGTGAACTTTTGATGGACAGGTGCTCTCTGACTGGGAAGTACAGATGTGACTCAGTGGCGCCCATATTGGAAAGTTCTCGCGGTGATTTGTACGCAATACGTCGTGCTTTTTATTACTAAATATGTAAATTATATTTGACCTTCGATCATCTCAGTCTATAAAGATGAGCTCTCAGGAAAGACATGGAGTGGCATCATCATGTCAAAGATTAGTGACAACATTGGCTTTGATGCATTGTTAGTATTTGTGCAGCATTAGATTAAATTTTTTTCTTCTTCATTTATTGTTCGTGGCTGTTTTTGCCCCATTGACTTTCATTATAATGATTTTTTTTTGATTGCAAATCCATAAAAGATGCATCAAATTATTCATTCTGGCTGATTTCAATGGGCCCACTTTACTGACTACTTAATTTCGTAAGAATTTTCTTAAGACGGTAAACCTCTTGAATGTTGAAACAACTTTCACTTCTAAAAAACTTTACCTTCTCAATAAACTGTATTATGTCTGGAAAATACTAGTTTGACCTTTTTCAACTTTTTTGTTGTTTTCAAAAAGGACTTAATATCTCCAACAGTATACGTATGGCTAGAGAAACCACTTTGGGGAAGACTAACAGTGAGACTACATTCTGACATGTCAATCTGGCTCATGTGAATACCTTCTGTTCTTTTTTATTTTTTCTCAGCAGGACATTCCAATAACTTCCTTTTCTGGGGGACTTAAAAAAAAAAAAAACATTCTTCATTTTCCAACACGGAACCCCCATCCTCTGGGTTTACCAAGCCTCGTCTTCACTGTTACTACCATCATCTGAATCACATTCTGCTTTTTCTATCCTCTGGGAACTTATGACCTTTTCTTTCTCAGCAGCAGCTACACTAACTTCTTCAACAAATTCTTTTCCTCTTTTCCACCAATGTTGGAGCAACCGACACCTTACTTGGCCCCGGCATCTCCTCAACAGCTGTGGCCATTATACCCTGCACTTCAGTTACATTTTCTGAAGCAACTGCCGATGCAGTTTTTTTAATGTTATCCTCTCTTTTTGGACAATCACGGATCAGGTGTTAATTTTGATTGCAACCAAAGCATCTCACTGTATTAGTAGTGGCATATATCACATAACTAAATTCTTCATGCTGAAAATTTAGAATCAAATCAAGTTCCTCAATGTTATCTTTCAATACAATGTAAACATAATGTCTGAAAGACACCACATGTTTCAGCAAAGATGACTTGCTTCCGATTGGAATAATTTTAATAGAAGAGACCAGTTTTCCATAACTAGCGAGCATTCCAACTAAAACTTCATTCTTAATAAACAGCGGCACATTTGATAAAGTTACTCTCTTAGATGGCGTAGAAAGAGGCAACACCACCAATCTCTACCCCACTCTCCACTAACAAGTTCACCAATTTGATTGTCTTAACAAATAAAACAATCGCATTGTTCATTTGCGTCGCCGAAAAAACATTCTCATGACCAACTACTGCACTCACCGCTAAAGTACACTCATCTATACTTGCGATAACATCAATTTTCACACCATGACGCCTCATTAGGAGCTCTAAAGTCTCCGCACCTGGAGCTGCCATTCTCCCAGCACAATGACTTGGAGTAAAAACAACCCCCAAAACAACCACCTCACTCACCAATACATGCCTCACTCACACACACAGAGAGAGAGAGAGAGAGATTTAGATTTTAACAAAGCTTTATTAACTTTTTTTTTTTTTTTTTTTTTTTTTTTAATTATAAACACTCAATTATCTCACAACAAACATCCCCCCCCTCCTCACAAAAAATAAAACAAAAAACAAATTAAGTACAACACATTGCACATACACAATCATACTCATCACAAAAAGAAAACCAAGTTCCCTTCAGATAACTCACAAAGAGCTCCATTACTGCACCATATTGTTTCAAAAATGTTAAGGCTTTGCATGTTTTTATAGAAGCGAAAATCTATCAGAACTCTAGACTTTACCAAACTTGAAAAACACACATTGATATCACATGATTCTTGCTGTATTCTTCTTTTTCTGCTGGCATAGATGGCCATTTTAGCTTGCCCAATAATAAAATTCATAAGCTGGCATACAAACCGTTTTCCTCGAGAATATTTGAAACCCAGAATGAAAGTCTCAATATCAAACCTTTCACTCAACCTCCAAAATAACTCTCTTAACTTCGTGAACAAAGGTTCCAATCTGGAACAGTACATGAACGCATGAAAAATTGTCTCCCTTTGTGTACAAAAGGGGCAAGCAGGACTGACTTCCGGATTCAGCACAGACACGAAAGAATTAACCGCGATGACACCGTGAAGAATTCTCCACTGCAAATCACCTACCCTCTTAGACAAAGGTGGCTTATATAACGATCTCCATTCCGGTCTAACATCATTTCTCAGTCTGAGAACAGAGCGCCATGGTGTGTCAGTTTTTGTTTCAAGAATACTCTTATTAAGAACCAAAACACACACTTTATACAACTTTTTACCTTCACATGACAAGAGATCCAAAGAAAGAGATTCACATGATTTAAAAAAAAGACTAGTACAATCACCAAAATTAGGTTGAACAATTAAACATGGGAAAAGGTCACCAATGTCAGGGGTACTGGCCCCAGTGAAGAAATCATCCAAGAGGCTTTTTTCCTCAGCAGTTAGACAGAGTTTCAAACTAGTCAAAAACTGACAAAATATCCGATCAGACCTAATTCCCAAATGTTTTGAAGCTACATCAAAGTTTTCAAAATTAGGTCCAGTTAAAGCCAACAAATGGCCCAAAGTAAACACTCTAGATTTCTGGAGCAAGAAACTAAACCCAGATAGATTACAATGAGCGGTGACATCCAGACGAGCCCCAGAAATCAAGGGTTCTTGAAGTAACCAATGGAGTGAGGAAAAGTTCTCAGTCTTTTGAACTCGAAAAAGACCCCACACTTTAAAGATGCTCTGATAGAAGGCAGGCAGTCCTGATAAATCCAATTTGGTTGTCTTCATTAAAAACAGAGGTTTGTCCAGTCCAAAGCTTCCCACAGTGCGCAAAATGGTGCAACAAACAGCACGCCACCCAATATGCACAGGTCCATCAAGAAATCTCTTCACGAACTGCAACCGAAAAGCAGCACACCTACTTTGTAGATGAATCAGTCCTTGTCCACCCTCTTCCTTAGGAAGAAACAAAATACTTTTTGAAGTCCAATGTAGCTTGTCCCAAAAGAAATTTACCAGAAGAGCTTGAGCTTCCGTTAAAAATTGTGGTGAGGGATCCACACATGCCAGTCTGTGCCAAAGTGAAGAGGCTATTAAATTGTTAGCAATGAGAGCCCGTCCTCTGTAAGACATATTTGGCAACAACCACTGCCATTTGTCCAAACGGCTTTGAAACTTACCTAAAAACCCTTCCCAATTCTTTTGTAAGGCACTTTCATCCCCTAAAAACACCCCTAAATATTTTACGCCCCCTCTTCCCCAAAACAACCCAGCAGGAAGATGAGGTATCCCCTCGGCCCATTGCCCTAAGAGTATTGCTTCACTTTTTTTCCAGTTAACCTTAGCAGATGACAACTGTTTAAAATCTTCAAATAAATTAAATAAAACATGTACATCACTCTGATTGTTGAGTAAAACAACAATATCATCAGCATATGCTGACAAATAAAATTTGTTATCACACACTGGTAAGGACAAACCACACAGTTTACTTCTTATCTGTTGAAGCAAAGGCTCAATGGCCAAAGAATACAACATACCAGACAGGGAACAACCTTGTCTGATTCCCCTAAGGACTCGGAATGGAGCACATAAGCCACCGTTTATTTTCAGCACACTCTCAACATCACAATAGAGTACTCTAATCATATCAACAAAACTTTCACAAAAACCAAAAGCTGATAGAGTACTCCATCAATAAGAATGCTCAACTCTATCAAAAGCCTTTTCTTGGTCCAAAAAAACTAGGCCACAGTTAATATTCAATAATTTAGAAACATAAAAAATATCACGAATAAAAGAAATATTATCAAAAATGGACCTACCAGGAACACAGTACGTTTGATCCGGATGGATGACCTGATCTAAAACACCAGCCAGTCTGTTAGCCAAAGCCTTAGATAAAAGTTTATATTCATTGCAGAGGAGTGAAACCGGACGCCAGTTTCTTATATCAGTCAGGTCCCCTTTTTTTGGGAGTAGGGTGATTACTGCTCTTCGGCAGCTCAACGGCAATCTGCCCTTTGACAAACAGTCATTGAGCACCTCGAGAAGATCTACACCCATCTCTACCCAAAAAGTCTTGTAGAAGTCAACAGGGAGGCCATCTATTCCAGGTGCTCTCCCAGACTCCATACTCTGCAGGGCCTTGTAAAGCTCACCCAGGGTCAGGCTCTTTGAGAGGTCGCCATTGGCCTCTTCTGACACCTTTGGCAGGTTTTCAAGGAAACTGTTCCCCTTGCATATGCCAGACTTCAGTTCACTCCTATACAAATCTTGATAAAAAAGGACTGCTCTCTGCCGAATCTCAGCCGGATCCGATAAAAGCACTCCATTCTCAGAACACAATGCATGGATCAGCCGTTTCTGCCCATTCTTTTTTTCTAGATTAAAAAAATATTTAGATGGTGCATCCATCTGATCTATACTTTGAAAACGTGAACGGACCAAAGCACCTTGTGTTTTATACCCAAGTAGGTCAGACATCTGGGCCTTTTTCTTTGAATAAACTTCTAAAAAACAAGGGTCACCGGTAGAGTGAGCTAAAGATTCAAGTTCAATTATCTCTTTTTCTAAAAAATCTAAGGAACGAGTCAACTCCTTAGTGACATTGAGAGTGTATTGCTGAGTAAACTGCTTTATTTGAACTTTACCCACATCCCACCACTGTTGCACAGAGGAAAAACCAGGCTTTGTTTTCCTATGGGCTTCCCAAAAAAACTTAAAAGATTCTTTAAAAAACTCATCTTGTAACAAATTATTATTAAAGTGCCAGTAAGCACTCTTTGGCTTAACAGTACTTACAATAAATATACAATGCACCATACTGTGGTCCGTAAAACCCACAGGCGTAATGTAACACCTATTAAAAATACTAAAATGATACTTAAAACAATAAAACCTGTCCAACCTAGCTAAAGACATAACATTATCCCGTGAATGTGCCCAGGTATATTGCCTTTCATCCTTATTTAAAGATCTCCAAACATCACATAAGTCATATTTTTTAATAGTATGTATAAGACGTTTGCGTGAGGCCAAATGTGGCTCCATGTGATTCCTGTCCAAGTTCAGCTCAGTACAATTAAAATCACCACCCAAAAATAAAAATTCCTCAGAACAGCAGTTTTGTAAAGACAAACACAAAGTATCTAAAAATAACATTCTTTCCAAAGGTGCAGCAGGAGCATAGACACACATAAAAACAAACACATGATTTTCAAAACATGCTCTGACTTTTAAGAGCCTTCCTTTAACAATTTCATCAACATCATATGAAATAGGAACGAAATTCCTATTAAATAAAATAGCAACTCCCCCACTTACTGAGGAATTATGGCTCAAAACAGAGACACCATCAAATTCTCTCCCCCAGTCAGCAGCATTTTTTTGGTCACTGTGGGTTTCTTGCAGAAAAGCAACACTGATATTTCTTTGCTTAATAATTTCGTACACCATTACTCTCTTACGAGCATCTCTAGCGCCATTAACGTTTAGGGTAGCTAAATGGACTTCACTCATTAGTAGGGAGAAGAAAAGTAAGACCAGCCCATATAAATAAAGAGCGTTGATCATCGTGCCCCCCAAATTAACCATCATCGTTACCCAGGGCGATGTTAACATTCCGCACAATTTTCTTTAAGCGGTACACTTCTTTATTAGTGAAGCAGCTCTCTGCCATGAAATTTTTCGTTTTATCGACAAACTGTTTGAGGTCAGGAAAATATTCCTGGACACGCACACCTCTCTTGTTTTTAGTCGCTCTAAGAAATAATTTAATATCATCGAGCTCATAACTGCGACCAATAAAGTCGCTCTGTGAAAGAGATGCACTGGAGTCAGAAGACTCACCATCACTGCCTGTTTCCTCAACATCCTCCTCAACACTTTTCTTGCTAATTTTAGCCTCACTAACCCTGTCGCTCTTTTTTCTTTTTAACGGAGCTTTAAACACCGTCTCTTGAACATCCAAACTAGCGCAATCCGTCTCACAAATCATATCCGAAACCGTGTCCTTAATTATGTTTCCCTGAGGCAGTTCTAAACTTTCTGAAACCACCATATCGTCTTCTAAAATCGCACCGGTGGACTCCGAGTGCGAGTACTCATGCCGCGCAGCGGATGGCCTAGCCACATCCTCAGCGGGAGAACCCGCCGCTGTCGCCGCCACAACAGAGCCCGACTCCGGCAACACCGCCTCGGCAACACCGCCTCGGCAACACCGGTGGCGACAGCCGCCTCAACGCTTGCTGAAATTCCATCTGCAATCGGTGTCTCATTTTCAACATTTTTGTCCGGACAGTTTCGTACTAAATGACCCAGCTGGCTGCAGCCAAAACACTTAATTTTAGCAGTGGTAACAAACACAATATAATCGTAATCATCAACTCGAAAGTTAAGTGACAAATCAAGTTCAGTATCATCATTAACGATCATATAGACAAAACGCCTAAAAGAAACAACATGTTTTAACAAAGGCGAATCGCTACTGATAGAGATCTTCTTTATTCGGGACACTAATTTGCCATACCGCGACAGCGCTTGACTCAGAATGTCATCACTCATGAAAGGTGGGACATTGGATAAAGTGACTCGCTTGGCTGGTAACGCAAGGGGAAGAACGGGGACAAGTTCATATTCAACAACTATCCCCTGTTCTACCAACTCATTGGCTTTATCAATCGAGTCAAGAAAAACCACCACCGCACTGTTCATCCTAGAGGCCGATAACACGCTCTCATGCCCCACGGCGTTCCCTATGGCCAGGCAGCACGCCTCCACACTCACCGCGGCCGCCACCTTCACTGCGTGCCGCCGGGTGAGCGAACCCAACACCTGCTGGCGTGGGGCCGACATGCTCTCGCGAACGGGAGACACGCGGCCCGAGGAGTAAACTTAGAACAACTAAAACCCTTGCAACAAATAAAGAAACCGAGCAGCAAAGGTGGAAAGAAAAAAAAGAAAAGACTCACAGCACTCAGCTCCACAAACACCCCGTCCACTCACACTCAGTCGCACCGGAAATGACGAGAGAGAGAGAGAGAGAGAGAGAGAGAGAGAGAGAGAGAGAGAGAGAGAGAGAGAGAGAGACCTTTGCGCACTTACCTTGATGTATCTGAATAAAATCTAAATAAGCACCTCAGCTCTCAGAACTACATGGAGCAGTGGTTCCCAATCTTTTTCAACTCGTGGCCCACACAACCAAACACATATGTTTGCACGGCCCACTGCAAAGAAATTAACTGACCCCACTATTGTTGGATTAATACTCAGAAGCTAGATTATTAACTGTCTTTATTGAATGAACTGGCAATGAACAGAAAATAACTTGGACTGGCACCACTTGGCACAACTGCTCTTGTTCTGTAGCATATGCAGCAAAAATATCTAAGATAAATTGGTGGTTTATTCAGGTTGAAAACAACTGACATGGAGTAAACAAAAACAAAGTATGCGTATTTATGCACCTGCTGCTTTTTGATTGTAAGAAGTACGGATGGCCTATGTGTGAAATATTTTCTTGACGGTAAAGCCAGTTTAAAACCTTAAAATCCTTCAGTACTACACGTCGATTTTTCTGTAAAAAAAATAAAATAAATCTACTTTGTATCAGATTTATGAACATAATTTATTATGAACCAAAATACAACACCAACCTCAAATAAACTGCAGCTCGCTGGAGGGGTTAAGCTGCATAATCATTTCTAAAACGTTGGTACAAGTCAATTCCTTTCTCGTGTTGCTTGCTGCTTCTCGTGCTTTTCACCATCAAATGACCAGCAGGATGTCGGGTCTCGGGGCTAATCACCTGCCTTTTTGGTGTGTGTGTTTGTGTGTGTGTGTGGATCGCTTGTCAGCTCACCGCGTCTACCTGTTTGAGTTTTCCCCGCCCTCCTTGTTTCTGTGTTGTGAACCTTAATTGCTCGCCACCTGTTCCCTACGTTCTTCTAATTTTTTCCCTTTATCATTCCCTGTGTTTCTCTGTCTATTGTCAGACTGTTGGTACTCGTATCAATAGCGCCGATCTTCTGGCTGTTCTTGGCACTCACCTTGTCGTGTCTTGTCCTCAGGCTCCAGTGTGTTTAGCTGATTTCTCTGTCCTCTGTTCTTACGAAGCGCAGAGCTCTTGGAAGCTTCCAGTCCTCATCACTCCGGTCTCAGTGGACATAAGAATTACTGTGGAAAGTTACTCATCGGCTTTGATTCATATGCTTCGACTATTCATCCAGTCACTATGAGTAATCCAGTGAATGTGAATCATCTGCTCTGCCTCCTCTGCTTTAAATAAAGCCTTGTGTAAACCCGCATTTGAATCCTACCCATTTCTCCTGACACAGGATGGCATGCAAGTGTATCCACGTACCTTGTTTTTGTTTAGTCTGTACTTCTCACCACCATTAAAAGGCATCGGGTGTATAAACACACTTATTTTTTATTGTTTACTCCATGTAGTTCTGAGAGCTGAGGTGTAGCTGAGAAATGTTACCTCTTCCCAACAGGGAAAACCATCTACCATTAAGAATGCATGATTTTATGGTGTCATGGCTTTTTTTTTTTATAATGGAAGTCAATGGGGCAAAAACGGCCACGTAAAAATGAAAACCTAATGCTGCACAAAAACTAACAATGCTTCAAAGCCAATTGTTACTAATCTTTGACATGCACAAGACTGTGATAAAAGTTAAAAATATATCCAGCCACAATCACTTTTTATATTGAAAATAAGTAATTTTTTGTGTTTTCCCCCAAATCAATTACATAATTTAAAATCATAGAGGTAAAATCTTGGATTTAGAAAAAAAAAATTGGTAGTTTTGATCAGGACTGAGGTTGATTAATAGATTTATGCAAAAAAAAAAAAAAAAAAAAAAAAAAGTGAAAAAAAAGATATATATCTGATACATTTTTACAGCAGTTTAATTTAGTGGATGTTTTCATCCCGAACATAACAAAAGGGTAGTGAATTTGTACAACACACAAGGGTTAAGCAGAGGTTTCATACATTATGATATCATATTATTATCTTGTGGGACTGCCTAAAATATAAATGCAGCTATATATATATACTTTCTATTAAGAAGGCATTTGCATCTATATTATATATTTCTGGCCATTATTACAGTAATTTGAGATATACTATAAACATAAAGAGTGATGTAAAACTATGGCTGTCAATAACTAATCTTTCTTTTTTTATTTTTTTATTTACTTCTTGGACTTTTCCATCTTTAGAAAGCAGAATGAAGCAGATACATTATAAAACTGCAGCACACTCATTCAAATTAAATCTTTTTAATTAATTTACATTTTTAAAAGTTTTTACCCAGTTTGAAAACCTCTGATCTACAGAATGCATGTATGTAAGACTGGCTTGTACTCAGGTGTTTGCATGAGCATCAGGAAAGTATCATAAGTTGTAATCATAAAATGTTTATGATTTTTGGAGCTTTAGCAGCATAAGTGCTGTCGACCTGGCTGGTACAATTTTTTTTTTTTTTTTACGCAGCTTGGTAAAATCGACTTCAGCATACTAAAAAACAATGAAGAAATTAAAATGAGCATTTTAGGTGCAGTTGTCACTAAAGCAAAATTTTCTAAATGTTTTCAAATATTATAGTTGGAATAATAGGTCAGCATGAATCCCAGCTTACAGAAATAAATGTTCTCAATTTTAAAGTTATAATGTTGGTTACCTGTAATTGGTTTGGGTCCTGTTGTTGTTCTATAACTTGAGTCTGTTGTTGATCAGTGTTGAGTTGTTGTGATCGTTCTGGAGATCTTCTTTTTCCACCAACAATAACTTTAACTACTCGTAAAACGAAACATTTATTTAGTCAGATTCAGTATTTAATAAAGATTCTATTATTATTTCTTAAGTTTTAACGACATTGTGTCAGTCACATAAATGGCAAAATAAAACAAAATTGTCAAAATTAAAAAGTTTTACACTAGAAAAGAATATAATAATAATATTTTTACAGATGGCCAAAAATAACTCACCGATCAGTACAATGAGCAGAAGTCCATTGATCAGAGCAGATATGATGATAATAATCTGACATTGTGTTTGATTCTGATCAGTAAACTCCAGCACTGCATGATTGTGACACTCAGTTAGATGAGCTGATTCTGTAAGAAAGTGCCCACACTTTAAGTAACAGTTGTTGCACTGATGGTAAAAATGTTGTGATTCTGTAAACTTGAAAACTGTGATAATATAGTATTTCACAACTGCTAAAACACTAAACCCCATTCTCTGAACCCAAAGCTCAGTGGCCTAAACCCATTTGTCGAATCAGTCACTTTGTGGGCAAAATCTTAAACAAGTTCAGGTAGTTAAGACACTGTTTGCAAATCTCATCCACTCTTTTTGCATAACTCTAAACACATTCTTACTCACTAAAACACATTTTGCACTGTGTTACAAAATGGAAAATACATGTGTCAAAAGTTAAACACAACTACAACACAACTGTCATTGTTTACACACAACAACTCAAAATTGTTCACACTTGTTTCTAATGATATGACCAAATCAGTTGTCTAGAATATAAGCCAGTACAGCTAACCCAGGTACGTTGAGTGTTGATACCACAATGGATGGAAACAATGTGAGAGGAAGAGGAGGAAGAGTTTGTGTAAGAGGTGGTGGACGAGGAGGAAGAGTATACAAGGACAACTGTGGCCACCAAAAGCAGGACATTCAAGATGATAACAGGTAAATGTATGTTTTTCTAATTTTACATTTGATATAGTACATCAGTTTGACAATAGAAAGGGGAGTGGAAAAAAAAAAAAAAAGATTTAGAATACAATTTACATATGAATGTGATGTCCTTCTATTGTTTCTGTATGTATACATTTGTAAGCATTTTCCCTTCTGTAGAATTGCAAGACCACCAAATGAGGGTGGAAGGACTCCTTCGTTCTCCCAACAGTAAGAGGCTCTCATTGTTGATATGGTCCATCAAAACAATGTCATCCGACTGTGTGAAATACAGCAAAGACTTGTAGAAGACAATGTAAACTTTGAAGCTATCAACAGTGTCAGCCTTTCTACCATTTCCCGTGGCTCTCGACCATCGGGATGCTGAGGCAGAATGAGTCTCTCACTGACTTTGATTTTGCAATTGCACAATGTTTTGTGTAATACGCTTTGCATTTAGGGTTGTCTTTGGGCTTACTTTATTTTTATCCTGAAAATAAAGAAATTCTATACTGTTTTAGTTGCAGTACTTACAGTATGAAATATATTTGCTGTACTGAGTAGTGAATTATTTACTTTTATTTATGGCAAAATTATTTTCTATATGCAATAAAGAAAAATTATATGTAACTACATGCCCAGGACGCTGTGTTGTCAATTTTTTGATGTAGTGTCTAATGAATGCTGATGAGTGTTTATATATTGACTGGATGTGTTTATGTTTTGAAAGCATTGTTTGATTTTGAGCACAGATCAAATGGTTTTGAGGAAAGTGTTTGATTTTGCCAGAAGAGTCAAGGGTTTTGTGAACATAGTTTAAAGACTAGGTTTTGTGTTTAAAGTTTTGAGAATATGGGTGAAGATTTCAAGAAATGTGTTTTAGCAGTTGTGAAATACTGTATATGAAAAATAATATATGGATATAATTATGTTTCTAAAAAAATGGAATCAGTAAGTGACAAATGTATAAGTAGTGATTAACAAAATGTATTGATCACTGCAAGAGTAAATGAACTCACCGTTGAAGTATATTCTGGTGCTGTTGCTGAGTTTTGGAGGCATGCGTCTGTTCATACAGTAATAAACTCCTAATTCATCTGCAGTCACATTATTAATAACCAGACCATGTTTAAACTGCACTGAATATTTCTTTCTGAATGATTTACTGAAGTAATAAGGTGATGTTGTGGTTGACTGTAGAACGACTGTTGGAGGATCTGATCCTTTCAGTAAAATCCAATAAACCTCCTTTTCATCAAGATCACAGTTTATGATCACATTTGATCCCAGATCAGTTATTAGATCTGACACTGCATACTGACAACAGATTAATACATCTGTAAGATAATAAAAAATACATAAGCAAATATGATTAAGAATACCTGCTAAAACCACTGTGGATCTATAACATAAAACAATAGGCTATATGACAAAGCAGATGCAAACATACAAATAAAAATTAATAAACTCACAGAGCTGAAGCTGAAGGATCTTCATGTTGCTGTGAATAAAACAGATAAATATAATGAAACCTTTCTCACTCAGCAACTCTACA
This sequence comes from Carassius auratus, assembly GCF_003368295.1. Lineage (NCBI taxonomy): Eukaryota > Metazoa > Chordata > Actinopteri > Cypriniformes > Cyprinidae > Carassius > Carassius auratus. The sequence continues at coordinate 20,307,694 of NC_039264.1, forward strand.
GCAGCTCTGAAGCAAAGACAGAAAGAAAAAAACCCTCCCACATTGGTCAAACTCAAGTTTGCTCTGTCCACACTGTACACACTTTTTTAACACCTAATGCCCCGCCACGATCATCACTTCATTCATCAATGTAAGCACGTTCATTTTCTGTTTTATACCCACTGTTTTTCAATCATATTAGATTGTTTAAATGTATTAAACTGTATATAAAAAAATAATCCCTCCTTAATAATGAAAAAATAAAGGATTGAAGAGGGGTCTCATAGCAGAATTGGCCTGATTGTGACCTCAAGCCGGCGTTACAGTGTTAATATTATAGATATGGTAACTAAAAGCAAAAAAAAAAAAAAAAAAAAAAAAACATTAAATACAGTTTATATAAAAACAAAAACCTATTTCATCTAGTTTCCAAGGAAACATTTCTCATCTTCATTCAGTTTAACTTTTAATATGACTGCATTTTAATGACCAAGCCCACGGGTGTTAATCAGACTATCGGTTGCATGTTACGCAGCCTTGTGTTTCGCAACCCTGCGTCGTGGTCAGAACAACTTCCCTGGGCCGAATATGCTCATAATTCACTTCCGTCCTCTGCCACCGCTCTTTCCCCCTTTCAAGCGAGTCTTGGATATCAACCACCCTTGTTCTCATCTAAGGACTCAGAGTCCTACATTCCGTCGGCACAGACGTTTATACAGCACTGTAAGCGCATCTGGAGGAGAGTCAGATCCACACTTTGCCCTTCTAGAAGCCGGACCCTGCGGGTCGCTAATCGCCACCGAGTCAAGGGCCCTAGATATATTTCTGGTCAGAAAGTTTGGCTCTCTACCCTTAACCTGCCCCTCCAGTCGGTCTCCCGCAAGTTTGCCCCCGTTTCATTGGTCCATTTCGCATTTCTAAGATTATCAGTCCAGTCGCGGTCCACCTTCTACTCCCTCCTAGTCCATCCTGTCTTTCAGGTCTCTTGCGTTAAGCCTGTTATCAGCGTCCCACCCCGTTCTCCCTCCCCCACCGTGCATATCGAGGGATCCCCTGTCTACAGGGTTTGTAGGTTATTAGACGTCCGCTGCCGGGGTCGGGGTCAACAGTACTTAGGAGACTGGGAGGTTTAAGGGCCCGGAGGAGAGAAGTTGGATCCTCTCCCGGCACATCCTGGACCATTCGATCATTGATGATTTCCTCCGCTCCCATCAGGCTTCCCCCTTGGGAGCACCAGGAGGTGCTCGTTGAGGAGGGGGCACTGTCATGATCCTGACTCTTTTCTTCTCCCTCCCTTTTCTTTCACACAGATTCATTCACTCTCCCTCTCCCTTTTCGCACACACTTTTTCCTCTGCTCTATTAATCTCCTTCAGCTGCTCCTCATGTGCCTTATTCTTTGCGCTTGGCCTTCCACACCTGTTCCCCCTTCTCCCTAGATTAGCTCTCCTACTTCTTTCCTTCTCCTTCCCACCAGATTATTCCACTATTCACGCTAACACCTAATGTCTTTCTCCCCCGTTGTGTCCTAGTCCCAATCCTGTCTTGTTTGGGATTGCCGCTTTGCTGGTTGTCTATTCCGCATTTACCCTTGTGTCTGTCTATGCCCAGTGCGCCTACCTCTCCAGGCTGCCAGTGCCCGTGTCCCTACGGTGTGGTCTAGAGTGATTGAGAGTAGTGAAGTATTTCCGCTGCTCGTCTACGGATTCGTCTTTTTTCCCCTTCTGTGCGGCTGCGGATATCACCTGCGGTCGGCATCTTTTGGTTTCTCTATTTTGAAAAAGTGAACATTTTGGTTCCAGTTTTTTTCCCTATAGGAGGTTTTTCTGTTTCTCTTTGAACTCTCTGACAAGCTCCTGTGTTTTTTATTAAAGACTGTCTGCTCCGCAAATTGCTCTCTCTCGTCCTCTTTCCTTGCAACAGAGGTAGAATGTTTTTTGTTGTTGTTTGGTATATTGTTCTGTAAAGTACATTAAGGAATAGAAAATGTGCAAATGTACACTCTAAAAACGGCTGGGTTATTTTTTAACCCAAAATGCTGGGTTGAGTCTGTTGGGTCATTTTGTTGGGTTATTTTATTTCTTTTTAAACACTTTTGGGTAGTTTCAATTTACCAGGTGTTGGGTTAAACCTGCTGGGTTGCGTCGCTGGGTTGTTTCAGGCCAGCGCTGGGTTATTTAACGCGCCTTGAAGATGTTTAAATCGCTCCCCAACTGTCATTTTGGAAGAACAACGGGGCAAAGCCACGGCTTTCAATTGTTTTAAGGTAAGTTTTTAAATGTTTTCATTAATAATTATTTTAAATTGGCAGAATTATAACTTTTTTAAACGTATACAGGCCAACATTATTTACGTTAAATGATGAACTGTTTAACGTACCTCAAACGGCCAACCTACGTTACGTGACTTGCATAATCGTGAGACGACAGATTAATAGTTTTATTAAGTTTCAGACAGTTACGGATGGCTGAAATATGCGAATACCTGTGAAAATAGAGGAAAAAGTAGTTTCTGACACTGAAAAGCGAATTTAACATTTAAGTGAGTCAAATGAGTTCAAAAAGTGAATACGATTTTCTGCTCTAATGTAAATGCCTACAGTTGTCCATATAGACATGTAAATCATAGAAATTACGTACAATATAGTCGGACTGCAGGTCAAAAAGAACCGACGATCCAGTTCAAATAAACCGGTTCAGTAAATTCTCGAACAAATTTCCCGGAAAAGAATCGACGTCTCAGGGCATTTCAAAGTGGCGCACGCACAGCGATTGACATAGGCCGCGTTAGGGAGGTGTTTTGATGCTTTTGTGGTTTATAAAGTCTTTTTACATACAAATTATAATTCAAAATGTGTTTTTTCCTGTCAGAAAAGCACATGGATACATTTGTGAGAGAATAACTCGTCGAGTGCAGTCTTATTGATGTGTCTAACGGTAAGTTCGTGTTTATTATACATTTTACATAATTGCTTGTCTGTTATAATCAACTAACGTTAACCCTCACGTAACTTAAACGCACATATATGAACTTTGTGTTCAGAATGTAATGTTACCTAATTTAGCAGCGTACACATCATATACCAATTTTCCAGCTCGTGTTTTTGACTTGTCCTTATCACTTTGGTACATCTATAAGTGTTTATATATGGACTGTTTTAAAGCTGCAGAGTAACCCAGTACCTGCGTGACTTGTCATAGAAATGTCTGTGTGCGCGCATGCAGTGTGATCTCCTTTATCTGTGCCAGTGACTGTGTGTGTTTGATATAGCCAGCATATTAACATAAAACTGCTTTATAATAACTGGAACATCCCATTGATTAGACAGTTTGAAAGCACACCTTTCAGCCAATGACTATATCATATTCTGCTTAGATATAACAATTTGTATTTTTTTTTTTTTTTTTTTTTTTTACTTTATTTTAAAGGTTGGAACAAACATGGAATTCCTTAACCGAGCAGAGTCCACAAAACCCCATCCAATTGTCATGGCGATTTAAAAATGCCAGCAGATCTCTCAGGAATTGATCATAATCAATGGACAGGTAAGGATATTCTGGACTATTTTCCAAATAAATTGCAAATTGTATATTTAATTGCATTTTTCCACATGTGGACGCATACATTGTGACATAGTCCAAACGCAATTGAAAGCATTTCAATTACAGATTCTTTACACAGAAAGCTGTCAATTTGTGTCAAGCGTGGGACTATACTATGGGGCATGTTTTTTATTGGGATATATTCTGTAGTTTTTAACCCAAATCTCTCACTGTTTGCACTCTGATGCACGTCAGCAAAACAACATTGTCGTTCTACTCTTATTTACCTATTTGCATCTTACCCTATATTTTATACCTCAGGTGAAAAGCATTTGGTTAATAGTGAATATTGAACAATAGTACCATGTGGCTCTAACTGTTAGCATGGGATAGTAGTTGCATTTGGGGTAAAAATGACAGAATTATTTATTGTGTGAGGTGCCAAGAATATAGGGAGATCCGGGTTGCACTGTCTGTTCTTTAACACGCATCTCTCGGAGTGGCAGCAGCCTTTAGTAGTGCCTTAACCTCCATTGTTTAAAGCATTTGGCACAATTGTCTTTTAGTGACATCACCTCCCAATACAAACACTCTCCATAGTATGGTCCCACCTCTGGCAAAAATTGACAGTTTTCCATGTGAGGCTAAAGTAAATTGCTAAAGTAATTGCGATTCCCTTTGAGTTTTGGCAGGTAACGTGCAACACAGTGAAAAAACAGACATGGTAATTAGTAACACCTCATGTACTTGTTCTTATGTTGCATCTATGCTAATATTAGTCTGTTTCTCTCTTATTCCGAGGTCACCGTGGCCACCAGATCCAGTCTGTGTCCAGATCAGAGGGTCACTGCAGTCACCCGGATCCAGTACGTATCCAGACCAGATGGTGGATCAGCACCTAGAAAGGACCTCTACTGCCCTGAAAGACAGCGGAGACCAGGACAACTAGAGCCCCAGATACAGATCCCCTGTAAAGACCTTGTCTCAGAGGAGCACCAGGACAAGACCACAGGAAACAGATGATTCTTCTGCACAATCTGACTTTGCTGCAGCCTGGAATTGAACTACTGGTTTCGTCTGGTCAGAGGAGAACTGGCCCCCAACTGAGCCTGGTTTCTCCCAAGGTTTTTTTCTCCATTCTGTCACCGATGTAGTTTTGGTTCCTTGGTTTTCCTTAGTTGGGGACAATTAATATCAAGCCATATCATCGACTCGATCGCACAGAGGGACGATACATCACTGAATCAGTGATGAACTGACTCTAACTGAAAACTGAGTGTTTACTGTTGTCCCTTTGCATTATTACACACTATTTTCCTATTTAATACTGTAAAGCTGCTATGATGCAGTATTTGATCAATATGAGAGGCTTATTAGTCATAATAAATGGAAAATACAGCTGCAAACGGACTTTGCTTTTCCATTTGAAATTTGGCAGTCACTGTGCATTCATGAAAACTGAAAAGGTAATTTTTGTTCGTTGTTTCTGAAAGTGTTTTTGTTCAAGATTTGCACATGTGGAAAATGCAATTGAAAACATAATTTGCAATTCCTTTTGAAAATTGTCCTTCCGTTGACAGGCTCTAAAGCAGAGTACACTGCTCTCAGGTGTACAGTAGATCTTTGAATTTTCATTTTTGGGTGAACTATATATGTTGAACTACCCTAAGCAGTGCACATCTACCTACATAGGAGTCTTTATATACTTGATATAAATTTAAGGACATCTTTAAATTATTTTACATTTAAATTTAAAGAATGTTAATTGTCAATGTCATTTCACTGTGTATTTAAATAGCTAAACATGTCAAAATGTAATAGTTAAACAGCTAGACAGGTCATTTAGAAATAATTTTCTTATTTATTGCAACTGTAATTCTGTGATTTTTATTTATTTATTTTTTATTTTTGCATTTGCTGGAAACAAAAAAAGGGAAAATTCCATGTTGTTTGTCATTGGTACACATTTTTGAATATCAGATGGCATTAAAAATATTTTTAACAGTCTAAATAACCTGTATTCTTCATTATTTATTAATCCATGATTACTTTGTTAAGCAAAAGTGAAATTATGAGAATAACCCAGCAAGAATAACCCAGAATCATAAAGATGCAAACCCACAAATGGTAAAAATGACTCTTAACTTGGGTTTTCTAAATAACCCAGCATGCTGGGTTAAAATGTGTAAACCAGCATGATGGGTTACTTTAACCCAGCACGTGTTCTGTCCAATATTTACCCAGTGCTGGGTTGCCAATTGGGTTATTTTTAACCCAGCAACACATCTTATTACTGGTTTTTGTTTTTGTAGTATTGTTTTGAATTTATCTCACCATTGTGTAAGACTATGCTGTAGTGTGTGTGTGTGTGTGTGTGTGTGTGTGTGTTTGCGGGCTTGTCTGTGATGTCTGAGGGAAAAGTTCTGTTTTTCAGCAAGAGTGAATGATTTTGAGTGTAGAGCTTCATTTTGAACTGAAAATAGGTTGTTTGGGGAATTGGGTGAGAAGTTATGGATTTGTGTTTACTGTTTTGAGAATATGAGGTATAGTTTCAAGAAATGTGTTTAAGCAATCTAGAAAAACTGTAAAATAGGAAAAAAAGGAAATGATAAGAGATTTAAATTAATAAACTATAATTGCGGTACTGTATGTTAATGTTTTTGAAATTTCAAATAAAGGAACAGCTGAAACTAAATCCTCTGCTGCCCTCTGCAGGTCATTATGTTCATAATTAGTTAAGAAAGAAGTTACAAACCATCTCACATGTACTCATGATGACAGGTTGCACATTGTTCAGTTAGAGAGAAGCTGTTTGAGACCTAAACATCCTTTCAATGTTATTAATGTCATTTCATTTGTCCTTTGAAATAAAATTACATTAATAAATCGTGTTTTTAAATAAACTAGAACCGTGAGCCACACACAGTGTCATTGTTTTCTTTCTCCACTCACCAAGAACAAGTTCAGAAAAGTCAAGCCAGACTGATAAACACTTCATACAGAGATCAGGTGTGAATATTTAACAACAGTTTTGACAGCTGCAGTTTATTAATTGTTGGACATTCAAAGCATTACAAACTTGTGTGAAATGGGCTTTACATTTATTGAAACGCTAAGTGTGTAGATATACAGTAGACAAAACAGACAAACTGCTGTTTCAGACGACTGTGAGAACTGAGATACATAAAGGTAGTGGAGAAACACTGCACTCGGTTCAAGGTTAAACCTCCAGTCTAGACAAAGGTGACAGAAACTGTTTATCATTGGCTGTTAAATGCCCAAGTGACCAACCAGTGGAAAAAAAAAAAATGGTTTTGGCTTGAGCTTCAGTTAAACCACAGTCTGTAGTTACACTGTGTAGATTTCTGCTAAATACAAAAACTATATAACAAATAAATATTGATATATAAGAATATCCTGAAATTCAGGGAAAAGATTACAAGTCCCAAATAAACAAAAAACAACTTTTTGTTTGCAACACCAGCATCAGGCTCCATTTATGTGTTCATTAAGGGTTTCTTCACCGGGGTTGAGGATGTGACCTAATTACACTCTGTTCATATATATTTACTTAAACTCTGTTCATATATATTAACTTAAACTCCGTTCATATATATTAACTTAAACTCTGTTCATATATATTTACTTAAACTCTGTTCATATATATTAACTTAAACTCTGTTCATATATATTTACTTAAACTCTGTTCATTTATATTAACTTAAATGCTGTTCATATATATATTAACTTAAACTCTGCTCATGTATATTTACTTAAACTCTGTTCATATATATTTACTTAAACTCTGTTCATATATATTAACTTAAACTCTGTTCATATATATTTACTTAAACTCTGTTCATATATATTTACTTAAACTCTGTTCATATATATTTACTTTAACTCTGTTCATATATATTAACTTAAACTCCGTTCATATATATTTACTTAAACTCTGTTCATATATATTAACTTAAACTCTGTTCATATATATTAACTTAAACTCTGCTCATATATATTAACTTGAACGCTGTTCATATATATTTACTTAAACTCTGTTCATATATATTAACTGAAACTCTGTTCATATATATTTACTTAAACTGTTCATATATATTTACTTTAACTCTGTTCATATATATTAACTTAAACTCTGTTCATATATATTTACTTAAACTCTGTTCATATATATTAACTTAAACTCTGTTCATATATATTTACTTAAACTCTTTTCATATATATTAACTTGAACGCTGTTCATATATATATTAACTTAAACTCTGTTCATATATATTTACTTAAACTCTGTTCATATATATTTACTTAAACTCTGTTCATATATATTTACTTTAACTCTGTTCATATATATTAACTTAAACTCCGTTCATATATATTTACTTAAACTCTGTTCATATATATTAACTTAAACTCTGTTCATATATATTAACTTAAACTCTGCTCATATATATTAACTTGAACGCTGTTCATATATATTTACTTAAACTCTGTTCATATATATTAACTGAAACTCTGTTCATATATATTTACTTAAACTCTGTTCATATATATTAACTTAAACTCCGTTCATATATATTAACTTAAACTCTGTTCATATATATTTACTTAAACTCTGTTCATATATATTAACTTAAACTCTGTTCATATATATTTACTTAAACTCTGTTCATTTATATTAACTTGAATGCTGTTCATATATATATTAACTTAAACTCTGCTCATGTATATTTACTTAAACTCTGTTCATATATATTTACTTAAACTCTGTTCATTTATATTAACTTGAATGCTGTTCATATATATATTAACTTAAACTCTGCTCATGTATATTTACTTAAACTCTGTTCATATATATTTACTTAAACTCTGTTCATATATATTAACTTAAACTCTGTTCATATATATTTTCTTAAACTCTGTTCATATATATTTACTTAAACTCTGTTCATATATATTTACTTTAACTCTGTTCATATATATTAACTTAAACTCTGTTCATATATATTTACTTAAACTCTGTTCATATATATTAACTTAAACTCTGTACATATATATTAACTTAAACTCTGTTCATATATATTAACTTGAACGCTGTTCATATATATATATTAACTTAAACTCTGTTCATATATATTTACTTAAACTCTGTTCATATATATTTACTTAAACTGTTCATATATATTTACTTTAACTCTGTTCATATATATTAACTTAAACTCTGTTCATATATATTTACTTAAACTCTGTTCATATATATTAACTTAAACTCTGTTCATATATATTTACTTAAACTCTTTTCATATATATTAACTTGAACGCTGTTCATATATATATTAACTTAAACTCTGTTCATATATATTTACTTAAACTCTGTTCATACATATTTACTTAAACTCTGTTCATATATATTTACTAAAACTCTGTTCATATATATTTACTTAAACTCTGTTCATATTTATTAACTTAAATGGTGTTCTGTCAAAAGATACAAGTATACAGCATCGGTCAAATGTAACAGTATGCAAAATAAAATACATAAATAAATATTCATGAATGTGTCATTTTTATCTCTGATTACTGAAATAAATTTTCTTGGCATTTCACATGAAATGTCTGATCATTTTCCTTGTACTAAATCACAATCTAGCAGGTTTTTACAGAAACCCATAGAACATGAAAGAGTCAATAACATTATAACAGAAACTCATGCCAGGACAAATTCTGACTGAAACAAATCAAGAAATACACATCAACACGGCAAGATTAACTTAGGTTTAGTAATGTAAGGACCATTTACCAAAAAATATAATTAAACATAAAATAATTTAGCCAAGACTTTAAAATGTGCCCATATAGAAACTGACAATTGGTACAGTTGTTTTGGTTCTTATGATTCATATATAACTTTTGTTTGCAGATCAGCATCATTAATGTTTTTTTCCAACCATCCTGTCTTTCCAACAGCAGAAACTAAGAAAGAAACAGAGAACTTAGATTAGAAATTTACTAACAGGTATTATATACATAATTTTTGTCATGGTCTTGTCATGATCCTGTCTCTATCTCTCTCTTCTTCTCCCTCTGTCTCCCCCTGCTGGTTTTTCCCCTCCTGTCTCCCTCGCTCTTCGCTTCTGTGTCACAGCTGTCTTCACTTCTCATTAAGATAATTCCCCCTCCACCTGGTTCTCATCTTGCCTTGTTATTTGGGCTACTTCTACCCTCTCGTTCCCGTGTCTCATTGTCAGATTGTTACTTCCGTATGAAGCCGTTGCCTTTGGCGTCCGTGTTAGCTGTTGGTCTCGTCCTGTCCTGTCTAGTCGGGGTGAAGTTAGTTGTCTACTATCGTTACCTGTACATCTCTGTGCTCACCCATTATACCCCACAGAACCTTACCTGCTGTTCTTCGCCGCGGCCGCTCCGCACTGCGAGCTCCGATCCCCGGCTCTCCCCTGAGCCCAGTCAAAGCCTCCATCTCGCCAGCCTTCTGGTTGTTCCTGCCACGGAGGTTTCCTGTGTTAGTTTAACCCAGCCTTCGGGTCTTCCTTAGTTCTCATCTTTGTACTCCTTAGTTGGATTTTCCTGTGGCTTTCCTTTGTTGGATTAAAGACTGTCATTTTGCCCTCGCATTTGAGTCCTCTCTCTTCAATACCCATCACAGAACAATCTGACCACGATGGACTCAGCGAGTGGCAGTCCGTTCCAGACCGCCGTTGAGCACCAGGGCGTCCTCCTCGGGAGGCATGAGGAGGACATCTCCGCTACCCGACACGCCGTCGGTTCTTTGGCTGCCCAAATGTCCGAGCTGTCCAGCCAGGTCCACAACCTGCGTCTCCAGCCTTACGCCTCTTATTCTCCTTCGGGTCAGACGGAGCCTCGGATAAACAATCCTCCGGTCTATTCGGGTGAGCCAACTCAGTGCCGCGCTTTCCTTACCCAGTGTGAGGTGGTTTTCTCGCTCCAGCCCGTTACATATGCTAAGGAGAGGGCCAAGGTGGCTTTCGTTCTGTCACTCCTCCACGGGCGGGCTCGCGAATGGGGAACGGCCAACTGGGAGACGGAGGCAGAGTGCACCTCAACCTTTGAGCGCTTCAAGGAGGAGATGATCCGGGTCTTCGACCGTTCCGCCTACGGAGAGGAGGCGTCCCGTCGGCTTTCCACACTCCGGCAGGGAAGACGATCCGTGCCGGATTTCTCCGTTGAGTTCCGGACCCTCGCTACCACCTGTGGGTGGAACCAACCCGCACTGACTGCTCGCTTCCTGGAGGGCTTGTCTCCAGAGGTGCGGGACGAGGTCCTCGTCCGTGAAATCCCCGCCCGGCTCGACGACCTTATCGACCTGGCCATCCGGGTGGAGAGACGGTTTGATCAGCGCCGTCGTGCTCATCGCCTAGAGGAGAGTCTCTTCTTGCCGCCTCGAGTCAGCCCCTCCCACTCAGAACCGGAACCCATGCAGCTGGGTGGCCTACGTATTTCGCCTAAGGAGCGTCAGAGGAGGATCTCTAACCGCCTCTGCATGTACTGTGCTAGTGCCTCTCACTTTGTGTTTTCGTGTCCGGTAAAAGCCAACGCTCGCCAGTAGGAGGAGGGTTACTGGCGAGCGCTACCACTAAGACCATCCCTTCCACTTCCTGCACGATACTTCCAGCGCATCTCCAGTGGGCGGGGTCGTCAGCCTCCTGTGCGGCCTTGATCGACTCTGGGGCCGAGGGAAACTTTTTGGATGAGAAGTGGGCGCTCCAACAAGGTATTCCGCTCACACCGCTAAGAGACTCCACCTCTTTATTTGCCCTTGATGGCAGCGCCCTACCTAGGGTACAGAAACAGACTATCCCATTAACTCTAACCATTTCTGGCAACCACAAAGAGACAGTTTCCTTTTTTATTTTTCAGTCTCCTTTTACCCCTTTAGTACTGGGGCACCCTTGGTTAGAACTTCACAATCCACACATTGACTGGGCTAGGGGGTCTGTTTTGTCTTGGAAGTTGTCGTGTCATGTTAAGTGTTTAGCCTCGGCTGTTCCCCCCGTGTCTTCTGTTTCTGTGTTGCAGGAGGAGACGGGAGATCTGACTGGGGTTCCGGAGGAGTATCACGATCTGCGAGGGGTTTTCAGCCGTTCTCGAGCCATGTCTCTTCCGCCCCACCGTCCGTATGACTGCGCTATTGATCTCCGCCCGGGGACCACGCCCCCTCGGGGTAGGCTCTATTCTCTTTCTGCTCCCGAACGGGAGGCTTTAGAGAATTATTTATCTGAGTCTCTCAGCGCCGGCACAATCGTTCCGTCCTCGTCGCCTGCCGGCGCCGGATTCTTTTTTGTTAAGAAGAAAGACGGTTCTTTACGCCCATGCATTGATTATCGGGGGCTGAACGACATCACGATTAAGAATCGTTACCCCTTGCCACTGATGTCCTCAGCCTTCGATATCCTGCAGGGGGCAAAAGTCTTTACCAAGCTCGACCTACGTAACGCCTACCATCTCGTACGCATTCGGGAGGGGGACGAGTGGAAGACCGCCTTTAACACGCCCCTCGGCCACTTCGAGTATAGGGTCCTCCCCTTCGGATTGGTTAACGCCCCCGCTGTCTTTCAGGCTCTGATCAATGACGTCCTTCGGGATATGCTCAATTTATTCGTTTTTGTCTATCTCGATGACATTTTGATTTTTTCGCCCTCTCTCCAGGTTCATGTGCAGCACGTTCGCCGCGTTCTCCAACGTTTGCTTGAGAATCGACTCTTTGTTAAGGCCGAGAAGTGCTCCTTTCATGCTTCGTCTATAACGTTTTTAGGTTCCGTTATCTCGGCAGAGGGGATCAGAATGGACCCTACCAAGGTCCAGGCCGTGCTCGATTGGCCCGTCCCTGAGTCTCGTGTCTCGCTACAGCGCTTTCTCGGTTTTGCTAATTTTTATCGCCGCTTTATACGCAACTTCAGTCAGGTGGCCGCGCCACTCACTGCCCTCACTTCGGTTAAGTCTCGTTTCAGTTGGTCCGGTTCTGCGCAGGAGGCGTTTGACCGGCTAAAGACCCTTTTTACGTCCGCACCCATCCTCCGCACCCCAGATAGCTCAAGACAGTTTATCGTTGAGGTCGATGCCTCCGAGGTGGGGGTGGGAGCCATTCTTTCCCAGCGGTCAGCGTCGGATAATAAGATACACCCTTGCGCGTACTTCTCCCACCGCCTTTCCCCCGCTGAACGTAATTATGATGTCGGGAATCGAGAGCTCCTCGCCATCCGCCTGGCATTGGGTGAGTGGCGGCAGTGGTTAGAGGGATCCTCTGTTCCTTTTATTGTTTTCACGGATCATCGCAATTTAGAATACATTCGCTCCGCCAAGAGATTGAACTCGCGTCAGGCTCGCTGGGCCCTTTTCTTTACGCGTTTTGATTTTGTCATTTCATACCGTCCGGGCTCTAAGAATGGTAAACCAGATGCGTTGTCTCGACTCTTCGATCCCTCGATCGGCCGCACCCCCCGAGAGGAGATTATCCCTTCCGGTCGGGTGGTGGGGTCTACGGTCTGGGGGATCGAGAGACAGGTTAAACGCGCTCTCTCTCACGTCGCTACTCCCCGTAACTGCCCTAGGGGCAGCCTCTTTGTCCCAATTCCCACACGATTAGCGGTTCTTCAATGGGCCCATTCTTCTAGACTAGCGGTTCATCCCGGTGCTCGAGGCACTGTCGCATTTATCCGCCAGCGTTTCTGGTGGCCCTCTTTAGAACGTGATGCGCGCCGCTTTATCGCTGCCTGCTCTGTCTGTGCCCAAACCAAAGCAGGCAACTCTCCGCCTGCTGGTCTTCTCCGACCGCTACCTGTTCCCTCTCGCCCGTGGTCCCATATAGCTCTCGACTTTATCACCGGTCTTCCGCCCTCAGCCGGCAAGACTGTCATCCTGACGGTAGTCGACCACTTCTCAAAATCGGCGCACTTCATTCCTCTTATCAAACTGCCCTCTGCTAAGGAAACGGCCCAGATTATGATTGATAATGTGTTTAAGTATCACGGGTTGCCCACCGACGTCGTGTCCGATAGGGGTCCGCAATTCGCCTCGCAGTTCTGGAGAGAATTTTGCCGTCTCATAGGGGCCACTGCTAGCCTTTCCTCGGGTTTTCACCCACAGACTAACGGCCAGGCCGAGCGAGCCAATCAGATTGTTGCCCGCATGCTCCGCAGTCTAGCCTTTCGCAATCCCTCATCTTGGGTCGAACAGCTTTCCTGGGCTGAGTATGCTCATAATTCCCTCCCCTCCTCAGCCTCTGGTATCTCTCCCTTTCAATGTTGCCTCGGCTACCAACCGCCCTTATTTTCGTCCCAAGAGACCGATTCTCACTGCCCGTCCGTTCAGACCTTTATCAGTCGCTGTAAACGAACCTGGAAGAGGGTGAGATCCGCACTTTGTCGTTCTAAGAGACGCATGTGCGTGGCTGCCAATAAATCGCGTGTCAAGAGTCCTCGCTATGCCGCGGGTCAGAGGGTTTGGCTTTCTACATCTAATTTACCCCTCCAGTCTGACTCCCGTAAACTAGCTCCCCGCTTCATCGGGCCGTTCCGCATTGTCAAGATCGTTAACCCTGTCGCCGTCAAACTCCGGTTGCCGCATAATCTTCGTCGTGTTCACCCGGTGTTTCACGTCTCCTGCATTAAACCGACCTCTCGCTCCCCCCCTCCCACGTCCTTCTCTGCCGTTCGTATCGAAGACTCCCCGGTCTACACCGTCCGCAGGATCATAGATAGGCGGCGTCGGGGTCGTGGATACCAATACTTAGTCGATTGGCAGGGGTATGGTCCTGAGGAGAGGAGTTGGGTCTCCCCTAAGGATATCCTGGACCCCTCGCTCATTGATGATTTCCTCCGGTCTCGCCAGCATTTCCCCGCTGGAGCGCCTGGAGGCGCTCTTTGAGGAGAGGGTACTGTCATGGTCTTGTCATGATCCTGTCTCTATCTCTCTCTTCTTCTCCCTCTGTCTCCCCCTGCTGGTTTTTCCCCTCCTGTCTCCCTCGCTCTTCGCTTCTGTGTCACAGCTGTCTTCACTTCTCATTAAGATAATTCCCCCTCCACCTGGTTCTCATCTTGCCTTGTTATTTGGGCTACTTCTACCCTCTCGTTCCCGTGTCTCATTGTCAGATTGTTACTTCCGTATGAAGCCGTTGCCTTTGGCGTCCGTGTTAGCTGTTGGTCTCGTCCTGTCCTGTCTAGTCGGGGTGAAGTTAGTTGTCTACTATCGTTACCTGTACATCTCTGTGCTCACCCATTATACCCCACAGAACCTTACCTGCTGTTCTTCGCCGCGGCCGCTCCGCACTGCGAGCTCCGATCCCCGGCTCTCCCCTGAGCCCAGTCAAAGCCTCCATCTCGCCAGCCTTCTGGTTGTTCCTGCCACGGAGGTTTCCTGTGTTAGTTTAACCCAGCCTTCGGGTCTTCCTTAGTTCTCATCTTTGTACTCCTTAGTTGGATTTTCCTGTGGCTTTCCTTTGTTGGATTAAAGACTGTCATTTTGCCCTCGCATTTGAGTCCTCTCTCTTCAATACCCATCACAATTTTTTGCCTCCAATGGTAAAAAACAAACAAACATGTAGTTTAGGTCAAAAGTTTACACCCCCCCTTCATGGGCAATATATATGAAGAGTTCAGATGCAAAAGCCCCTAAGTGACATCTGAAATTTTCATCTAAAATTAGGATTTTTGTCAAGCTCCTATGCTAAGGTTGAGTCATTTTACTTTAATGGCAATGTGCAGGTCCTTTTCCAGGCTATTAAAGTGAAATAACTGAACATAAATATAGGAGCCTGATAAAAATTATAATTGTAGAAGTGTTCACAATAAGAGAAATGCACCTTCTGTAATAATTACATATGAGTCCCTCAGCTGTCCTCAGTGTGAAAAGATTGATCTCAGATTGTTCAGTCATTATTGGAAAGGGTTCAAATACACAAAAATGCTGGAAAATCAAATAATTTGTGGTACCTTAAATATTTTTTTCTGAAGAAAAGCGGTCTTACTCATTAACAATTATCCAAAAAAATAAAAACAATACTTTTTTAAACGGCTCAGGTAACAACACAGTACTAAGAATCAAGCGTACCGTATATAAACTTCTGAACAGTGTCAATTTTATATATATATATATATATATATATATATATATATATATATATATATATATATATATATATATATATATATATATGTATGTATGTATATATATACTATTTAACTATTATTTTCTCTTGTGGACTATATGTAAACATCTTTTATGTGAAATATTTTATTCAGGTCACTACAAAATAAATGATAAGATCCATTTTGTATGATCCCTCTTATTTTTGTAAAATAATTAACATTTTGCAGATTCTGAAAGGGGGATGTAAACTTTTAACCTCAACTTTTTTAAGTATGGAGACAAAATGTATAAAATAATTAAATAAATAAACAACCAAATAAAAGCTTCACCTTAAGATAATTATAGCATTATATTTTTATTTTTATTTTAATTTTAAATTTGATACTATTGAGAACAATAAGAATAATTACTCACCAATCAGCAGAATGAGCAGAAGTCCGTTCATCAGAGCAGATATGATGATGATAATCTGATATTGTGTTTGATTCTGATTAATAAACTCATAAACTGTCTGATTGTGACACTCAGTTAGTTGAGCTGATTCTGTAAAGAAAGAGTTCAGTCTGTTACTGTCAGTCTTTTACTGAAGCACATTCATCTCTGGAACGAGAGAGAACTATGATGATGTGTATAAAAAATGTATAAATAACAAATAATGAAAATCAAAAATAATCATAATAATTAAGAAGTAAATGAACTCACCGTTGAAGTATATTCTGGTGCTGTTGCTGAGTTTTGGAGGTGTTTCTGTGTTCATACAGTAATAAACTCCTAATTCATCAGCACTCACATTATTAATAACCAGACCATGTTTAAACTGCACTGAATATTTCTTTCTGAATGTTTTATTATGGTAAAAAGGTGGTGTTTGTGTTGAGAATGACTGTAGAATGACTGCTGGAGGATCTGCTGCTTTCAGTAAAATCCAGTAAACATCTTTTCCATCAAGATCACAGTTTATGATCACATTTGATCCCAGATCAGTTATTAGATCTGACACTGCACACTGACAACAGATTAATACAACTGTAAAAAAAAAAAAAAAAAACATAAAGATCATTATTAAGCCTCCCTGCTTTAAAACTGTGAACCTATAAAACAAAACAATTCATGACAGAGCACAAGTAAATCCACATATCATAAACTCACAGAGCTGAAGCTGAATGATCTTCATGTTTGTTGCAGTGAATAAAACAGATAAAAATAATGAAGTCTTTTGTTTCTCACAACATTGAAAATGAAGTATGCTGCAGCTCTGAAGCAAAGACAAGAAGAGGAAGAAGAAAAAGAACGTATCCCACATCAAAGTCAAGTTTGCTCTGACCACGATGTACACACTTTTCTTCAACACCTAATGGCCAACACCAACTTGGTTAATCAGTCAAATTTAATTGGTTAAACTTAACAACCAAAACTAGCAAATCATTCCCATTTTATCCTCCACCCTTTCTGAAAATTACTTTAATCAATCAATTTTGTCTATTTGAACATGGAGAATTCAGAAAGCCTTTAGTGAGACCACTGGCTCTTCAGTGAACTGTAGCTCTTGTTCAGACTGGTACACATGTAGATAATGAATCATTATAAAACACCTTGCTATGATCTTGTCCTGATGTAGCCTCAGGCTGCCATTGATGACTAAAGCTGGGTCTTGTGTAGCAATGAAAGCACAGCTGGCAGAAAGCTTGAGGACTGATTGTTGAGAAGTGTGTGGCTCAGATCAGTCCTGTGATCATGTGACCCACATCAGGCTTGTGGCCCTGCATTTAAAAACTGCACAGGAAAGGAGCCCTAATTTCTTGTTAAAAATATGTTTTATCAAATGTACTGGGAATAATTGAGAATCAAGTCTGAGACATTTCTAAATTATTATTATTATTATTATTAATAATAATAATTATCAATAATAATAATAATTATTATTAAGTATTTTCCTAAAGAACATATAAAAAAGTGATGTATTTTCCCATCATAATCCATTCATTTTTGAATGGTCAATACTGTTTTAGATTTTGTATTTTTAAAAGATAAACACATTGTATAAAGCACCACCCATTTGAAGTTTAATACAAAATATCAAAGTTTAAACAAATTGTAATTTTAGAGTGTAGAGAGACTTTCATTTCTGCAAAGTTCAGAATAAACCCTCAAACACTATAATTTTTCTTTGATTTATGGCTATCAGTTTATGACTGAGATTAGGAGTGTCATGGTGCATGAGTGGGTAGCTCTGATAGACAGTCCCTGGTTCGAGTCCCAGGCCAGATTTCTTCCATGGACCAAAGAATTGGAGACACTAAATGGACTGACTCTTTGGACTGGATTTGGGCCAGAAAAAAATGGGAGTTAAAGGTTTGAATCACATAAATCCTTCACAATAATAGCGTTTACTATGGTAATGTACGTGACAATGTTAATGTGTTTGGTGAATAGTTCTGCGGCAGAAGAAGTACCAGTCCCTCCAGAAAAACACAGATAATTTTTGTGATTGTTGCGGGCAAAAATCCTTGATTTTGCGGCAGGTTGTCTTAAAAAATGCGATGGAATATATGCGGGATATTTTTGCAATCTTATGCAATGAAATTGCGGGAACTTGCAAAAACTGCGGTTTGATGAAAAAGAGAAAAAAAGGTTACCCCCCAACACCCTGTTCTCACTAGGCTACTACCTTAGTGTAAAAAATCATTTCTTATGACTTCATATGATAAGCAAGCATACTAAATCACATAATATTTAAGTTCTCATTCTGTTTTATTTCAGACCTTAATTAACACATGGCTCAAACTTACAAAACATTGAGTCATACAAGTTCTCTAGCTTTACAAAAGGAATATTCAACAACTTCTGTAAAAATGAATACAAATAAAATATACACACAAGCAAATGCTGTTTTACAAGAATTTCAAAATGCAATCTCTTACTGCAACGTAAATTATTTTACATACTAGCTACTAATATACTTACAACTTAAGGTTTTGGTACTATTCTGTAACAAAAAAGTACAATCTTACAACTGTAGAGGTGCATCAACTTCTGAATGAAACTACAACAGTCCACTGTGAAAATGAAAACTAACTGCGTAGCCTTCAACACTGGCCTATCATTCGCCATCCTTATCCTCATCCCTCTCTCAAAATAATTTGCCACCACGGTCATGTAACACACCGGGTAACTGCTTCGCGCTGTCTTCTGCGCTTATTTTTGTTGGCAGATGAGAATGATTTTCATCCTTCACCCTGGTTTCACCGCGGGCTTCACAGATGATGTTCACGTCGCGCAATTACGTCACTTCATAAGGTTCCCATTGGAAAATAATGGCGATTTACTTGTGTGAAATAAACGCAAATTTTTTCATCTTTCTGCTAAGATATATGTGACTTTTTTGCAACGAAAATTATTATTATTATGAAATCATGCTACGTCCGCATATTTTGCTTCCTGAAATCGGCAATTTATGCGGCGAAAGTGCGGCGTATTTGAAAAAATGCGACCCCCGCATAAATATGCGTCCCTTGGCTGATTATGCATTAAATCACGCAATCGCATAATAGCGTTTTTCTGGAGGGACTGAAGTACAGAGACTAGCCATTGTAAGTACATCACAACAATTCAGAAATACTGCTGCTGCAAATATAACATATTAATAACTCCCATAGCATACATTAATCACCCCAAAGCAGATCTATACAGGTGGAGCTGGGGAGGTGGAGGGTGACACAACTGCTACAGCAAGCTCTAGCCAAGAATTTGAATGTTGAGCAGCAACCTCATTGGCTGCTGATGTGAAAAGAAACCAATCAGCTGTGCAATGTGAATAATCATGAATTTATATCAGACTGAGTTTGAACCGATCGGTCTGCACCATAATACTGAATCAAACTGAAGAGTGATGATGGAAGCAGTTAATGTCTGAAGCAAGTGTTGTGTTCATAGATGAGACATGATACTGGACTAGCCTATACATGTTAACGATTCAGTTATTTCTTTCTCATATACTGTAACACATTACATTTTCCCAGTGTTTAGGGAACAGTAATTATTGTTATAGATTACAGATAGACCTTTAACCTTTACAGCTTCTTGCAGAGACATTTTGGATACATGCTGGATATGTGCTTATTGTCAATTTTAATAATAATCATAATAATAAATACAATATTTTTGATATGACTTTTTTTTATATACATACATACTTACATAAAGGTAGCCTACTGGCACATGATTCAAGGTTTAACCTCACTCTAGACAAATGTGAAGTGATTGGCTGTCAGATGACCAACCAATGGAACAAATGTTTGGTTTTGGTGAAGCACTTCAGTTGAGTTTAACCGCACTGTGTCGTCTGTAGTTACACCATGCAGAGTTTTGTAAAATGTTATGTCTGTGTGATACAGACTCAGAAACATTCAAGCGAAGATCCATTTGCAGCTTTATTTACACAGACAGACAGCGAGCAATCTTTAAACAGGGAAAACATTTCAAACAGAAACCAGAAACCAATCAGCATCGCCAGCCAAGGCAAGAACAAAACTAGGCTCCAGATACAGTGTAATGATGCAAGGAATTGTGGGAGGTTTTTTCTTTTACAGAATTCACTAGAGTAAGATGTATAAAGTGTCCCAAATACTCATATTATTACTCTGTAAAAGAATATAGCACATGATAAGCACATGTTAAAGAGTCACAAAGGTGCTGTTTACTTGCTGAATATTTTCCACCTCAGTGAACTAAAAGAGTGAGAAGGAAACAATATTAACATCCAGCTGCAGGTGAGTTAAATAAATCAAACTAAAAGCTACTTTATTTTGTTGTGATAACATGAGAATCCTTAATAATTCAAACTTACAGTAATGATATTTAGCAATAAATAAAGACAGTCTTTCACTTACTTTACAATTGAAGAAATTGGTTTGGTTCTTGAGGTTGATATATAACTCGTGTTTGCAGATCAGTATTATGATTATGTTTTTCCAACTGTTCTGCTTTTCCAACAGCAAAAACTACGAATTAAACAGAGAATCCAGATTTAATATTTGCTTACGGTTAAAGTATATTATTTTTTTCCTAAATGGTAAAAATATACCAAGTATTAAAAAAATCACTTATGGAGAACAGCATTATGATATTTATTAAACTATTAAAATTTATTGTATTTATTGTATTAAAATGTAATAATATTTTTGAGAACAATAAGAAAATTAAATCACCGATCACCACAATGATCAGAAGCCCGTTCATCAGAGCAGATATGATAATAATAATCATCTGCCATTGTGTTTGATTCTGATCAGTGAACTCGACTCGTGTCTGATTGTGACTCAGTTGAGCTGATTCTGTAAAGAAAATATCCAGAGTTACAGTAAGATCTGTTAGTCTTTACTGGAGGACAGTGACTGCAGTTTAATATCTACAACACAGGCCTATTCTTCTCTGTCTGGAACAACCACAAATAATGATAACAAATAATAAAAATGTAAATAAACGCATTGATCATAAATGTCTTAAGCGCTGAAGAGTTAATGAACTCACCGTTGAAGTATATTCTGGTGCTGTTGCTGAGTTTTGGAGGTGTGCGTGTGTTCATACAATAATAAACTCCTAATTCATCAGCAGTCACATTATTAATAACCAGACCATGTTTAAACTGCACTGAATATTTCTTTCTGAATGTATCATTTAAATAAAAAGGTGATGTTGTAGCTGACATTGATCGTAGAATGACTGCTGGAGGATCTGCTGCTTTCAGTAAAATCCAATAAACCTCAGTTTCATCAAGATCACAGTTTATGATCACATTTGATCCCAGATCAGTTAATAGATCTGACACTGCATACTGACAACAGATTAATACATCTATAAATAAATAAAGAAAGAAAAAAGATTAAAAAAAAGAAAGCATTATATAAAAAAAAAAAAGTAAAAAAAAAATTCAAAATGATGATAGTTGCTCAAAATCACTGTGAAGCATGAAACAATTGATGACTGTTTCTGAAATGCATGTAAATGTATTAATATAATGTAATGAACTCACAGAACTGAAGCAGAATGATCTTCATGTTGTTCTCATCATTAAAACACTCCATGATGAAATCTTCCTTCTACACAGCAGTTATTGAATTACTGCAGCAAGATGGAGGAAGAAAAAAAAACCCTCCAACATCAAACAGAGGAAGTCAATGACAAACTCACTCTGACCACATTCTTTTTTCAACATCTAATGCCCATCACCAACATCACCCATTCAAAACAAACAGCATTCTGCAACAAATATACAAATTATAATTTTAGTTTATTTTATTTTTTTTTTTTTTGGGGGGGGGGGGGGGGGTATTCTAGATTACCTGATGTCGTAAAGTAGACAGGATACATTAAAATTGAACACACGGCTTTAACAATTGACGATCCTGAAGTGGTTCAGACGGTGTCTGAGTCCTCCTGCTCTACAGCGCCCCCCAATTCTCCTACTCTTAAATCTGTGGTGAGAAAACGGTACTGCAGTGCACTCTAGTGAGAGCCACTGGGATAGATTCGAGACTGGTCTGCTTATTATCACATCTCACTTCAGTTCAGTCCGCTTCAGCTATGTGTATATAAGTCTGCTTCGGGTCAGGAACTACCAAATTTGCATATCTGTTCTTCCTATATGGAGTATTGTAATTAAAGAAAATATTAAATATTTAGCCTTTAAAATATTTAGTGTTTGAGAATATACATGACTTCTTTTCCTCACTAGAATTCATCAGCAACTTTAAGTGTTCCAAAATGGCATTTGGGGGGCAATAAATACATTGCACACATGTGTGTCGTGTGTGCATCAACATTAGAGAGCCACCTTCAGACTGAATCATGTAAGGACACTATCTTCTCCCTATAGTCTTCTGTGTGTGTTCTGTTCAGTGATAGATATTGTTTGAAAATCTACATCAACACAGTTCCAATATGTTCAATTAAAGGCGAAATAGCAGTTTTCCTGGGTAACACCTACCTCCCTTGTTAAATGGTCTGGCTCTATATACACCTCCGGCTGCCCAGAGTCCCAGATGCATAGTACCATTCACTATTATAAGGCAGATCAAGCCTGTCACTTATCGTCTGAAACTTTTGATTTGATTTGCTACTACCTTCCATGTACCTCTGCTAAAACCTCACCAACCTTCTCTTCTCCCTGCTCCCACAGGGTCTGACGTGGCAGAGGTTCCTTCTTGTCCAGTCGAGGCTGATAGAGACCCTATCTACCCTGTATGCTCCATCCTGGCGACAACAAGGCAGACTGCAATATCTTATCGACTGGGAAGGTTTTGGCCATAAAGAGAGGTAATGGATACTGCCTGAAGATGTTCTAGACCCTATCCTACTCCAGGAATTCCATGCCAAGCACCTCGATCGTCCTGCACCCAGAGAAAGAGAGGCCCTCCTCGTCTCCTGGTTTCCTGTTATCAGATCATCGTCTTCAACCGCTGGTCATTTGCCATTGATTCCTCTCCTCGCTGAAGTACACAAGGACTGGTGATTTTGATATAAGTCTCTCTGATATTGGGCATTCACATCATAACAACTTACCAGTGTTTTCCCTGTGTGTTTCCCTTAAATACATTTCTGTCAACATTCATCTTGTTTCCTATGATTCAATGGTTTTTGACAGCCGCATTCAAGGCATTATGTTGGTTAAGTATTTGTGGTTATCAAATCCATTAACTTTCATGTACAGTACTTAGCACAATATTCTACTGTATAACAGAATGAGATTTTGGAACACTGGAAAAAATAAACTTTTTCTCTGCTTACGGACAAATGAGTTTGTTAGTATGATGCTGTGTGGACTTTTTTTTTATACCACAAGTGTTGGTTTTTTATTTTGTTTGTTTGTGTTAAGAAAATTTGCATGTTTTGCCATAAAAGACTAAAATACCATTAGCACTACTTTTTTTATATGTCTCCCACAAAATTATTATTTTTGCTTACAACAGCTCCTCATCTACTTCTTCCTTGGGTGCTGAACACTGTACCATTGGCACACAGTTTAATGTCTGCTTAAGAAGGGGACTGATATAGCTTTTGTCAGCTATCAAAAGAACAGAACTCACCTGATGAGTGAAAAATGATCAGAACTTCCTACAGACATATAGTGTTCTTAGATCTTAACATCCACTGGGGCTCTTGATCACTCATGAGGGTCCATGTAATTCTGTAGAGAAATGGAGATGGACAGATTCCTCGAGCTACAGCAACACCACACTGCTAATAAATAAAACAATGACATCAAGTGATACACCTTTGCAGACTAAAAGAGATCAACTGAACGTCTGAACTGTATTTAAGAACCAGTCTGATCACTATGAGAACAGGCTTCAGTCTCATTATGTCCATTCAATACAGCGACACAAAAATACAACAATTCTACATATGCAATGCATACATTTTGAATTTGCACAAAAGGTAAATCTTGAAAAGTAGTAAATCTGTTGAAGCTGTTTGCCGTCTTTCTAATGTTATAAATGTTTCTAAAACCAAATGATTTCTCATAACTGACTCAAATACCATTAAGTACATATAACTCCTTTATGGTTTCTGGCAAGCACAAAAAAAAAAAAAAAATATTGCACAATTGATCCCCAAATATGTGTCCCCTCATCCTACCCAACTTCTCCCTTGTGGAAACTGAATATAGAGTTCATTTCAAAGTTAGTTTGAACAGTATCTGAGGTCTTCAGCCAGTTTAGATGAGGAGGAACTATCCTCTTGGTGGCAGCAGCACCTTGAGAGTTGCCAAGGCAAACACACACACACACACACACACACACATACACCTCATGTAATGACATTAGGTCACACCTCTCATGATTACAAAAAGGTATCTGAACCATTTTGTCCATACACTATGAAAACACAATACAAAATGCTATAATAGAGACAATACAAAATAATATCTCAACAAAGAGAGATCAAATCATCATATTACCCTTGAGTCTTGAATAAAAAGCACTTGAATAAACTGTCAGGACCAAAACAAGAGAAAGGATCCAGGAGAAATGGACTGGTGAAAAAAAATAAAAATAATTTCTTCTTGTAGAAACGTAATTGAAAGGCAAATTCTTGACACAGCCAGATTGATTTTCCCTGTTGTTGTTAATTCTCTCTCTTTTATTTTCCTCTGTAGTTCTGAATGGTGTTGCTGGAAGCTGCTGCTCTTATAGACATTTAAAAAACAAAATAAAAATAGGAATTACAGGAATATAAACTAAGAAAATAACAACTTCATTCAGAGACATGTTTCATCTGGAGATCAGGATCCAGAATACAATGTTTTCCTCGAGGACTTTACGAAAGCAAGCATCACTGTCATACTGATGTAAGTCTTTCATTAACTTCTGTTCATTTTACATACAATATTTTACATCACATCAGACATCTAGCTACCTGGAAACTACCAGTTTAATCTTATTAATACTTAACTTTAATTATAATAATAAAAGTTTTTTTCGAACTAAAAATGGCACAATATTTCATAATCTAACCAAGTTTTTTTTTTTTTTTTGTGAACTGAATTTCACGCATGATAATTGGAGTTAGTGGCGGTGATCAGAAACCTTTTCAATATTACTAATGGCAATATCAAATAGTGAAAGTCAACTTGTCTCTCAGGAGTCTTTAATATACTGAAGTAAATTTGAGAAATATTAAAAAAAATATCTGGTGTTGTCCAAGTTACTGTCAGTGTTGGGTAAGTTACTCAAAAAAAGTAATCCACTACAAATTACTAATTACTGCTCTAAAATTGTAATTTGATTACATTACTGATTACTGCATGTAAAAAGTAATCAGATTACTAATTACTTTACTTTCAAGATACTTTGAAAACCTATTAAATCTACAAGAAAAAAAAAAAAAAACTACAAACAAAGTGAAACTCAGTTCTTTCCGTAATTTAATATTGACTGAAAAATATTACAGAAATATGAAAACAGCAACTTGAATTAAAGATCCAATGCATTTCTATAACTAAACATTCTTAACATAAACTTGCCTAACAATGAAAACTGTAGTCTTTTTAAATGTATCTACAGTATGTCTTAACTACATATGGGCTGTCATTCCAAGGAAGCTTCTATTATTTCAAGTCCAGATGTCTGCGGTTGTGGAGACATATTCCAAACGCTCGAATGTGTTTTTAAGTTAATACTCCATATCCGCATAGGGCTGTCACTTTTCGTTTGAAAATCGATTGCACAATCGATCGGACCAACCAAAAAAAGTTTTGAAACTGAAAATAGGGAATCGATTTTGACCAAACTATTAATTTTAAAATAATTAAACAATTAAAAAAATATAGATGTAAAAAAACGTGTGTTTGGGCTTAATTTATATAATCTTACGCGAGCTCGGGCTTGCGCTCCGGTTTGTGAGGTAAATGAGCGGTCATGTGATGTGTTTCGATTAGTGTGAGAAAGATGTGAAATGGATGCTGAGTAGATGCAACGGAGGCTTGCCTCCAGCGAAAATACGTTTTGGTTGCACCAGCAACTAAAGCAAAGTTCTGACCATGTTTATAATGAGAATAATGAGTGAATAATCACCATCAGTGAGCGCAGGAACACATTGAAGACATCTACAGTGGATTCATTCATTTTCCTCCACAAAAAACATGTAGACCTAGCCTAATCTCTGTGAGTAAAGGTTTTTCAAATGATAACTATATATCCATTAAGGCTTAAATGCATAATGTGGACAGAGTATTTACGCTAATGTTGGCATTATTCTTTTATTAAACGTCAGCTGATATGTGGAGAAGCAAACCCGGCGGAGCCTTTATCTTAATTTCGTTATTGCCAAATACCCATCTTAATTTATTGGTGCGTTGGTTATAGGCTAAATGAGTCTATGTCTATTTAGAGTGCTGAGATGTTACGATGTTAGAGGACTTATTTTATTTATTTATTCCAACTCCCAAGTGGCCTAGTCTACATTAGTTATTAGTAAATTATGTTAAAACATGTATAAATGACTCATTGTTGACAAAAGGCAAAAGAGCTGTGTGTGTATGCGCACATCTGAATGTCGGGCTGCGCTTCACACGGGTTCGGGCTTTTAAAAAGCTTGTCAATCAAAATGTACTTCTTGGGCTCGGGCCGAAACCTGTCGAGCTCGGGTCCTGTCAGGCCTAACTTTAAGGCCCGATTACAGCTCTAATGCCAATAAATAATAAATATTGCTGACGTGTGCGTTTCCAAGCTTACATTCGTCCGATATGTGGCGTTGAAAAAGGAAACGTCTTTTTTTTAGACATGGAAAATCGATTTTACTATCGATTCAATGAACACTTATGTCTTAAAAATCGAAAATGCTTTTCACACAAAAGTGACAGCCCTATATCCGCATAGCATTTATCTAGATACCTTGCAAATGTCTTTCGGTCCTGCAAGGGTACAGAGCTGTCCGTCACGGGTATCATCGTAAGCAAGTCTCTAAATGACTGCGACTCCACAGTCGACAAGGGCAGCATTTCCTCCACCACTCACGCTGCTACAGCTCTTCACCTGTCCAGAAGTTACCTACCCTCCCGATCTTGAACAAAAATCTCCATCCACTTTAAGAGCACGAGTTCTCCAGTAATTCATTAAAGTGCATGCTCAATAACTGACGCAGCCGCCCCAAAACATGATTAGAAATGCATTTTAATTTATTTACTTTAATATTTTTTTTTACCAAAACATTTGTAACGCAAGTAACTTAATTTTATTGACATCAGTAACTGTAATCAAATAACATTAATTTTAAATGTAATGAGTTACATTACTGCTTTGTCACGAAAAGTAATTAGAATACAGTAACGCGTTATACCCAACTCTGGTTACTGTTGATGTCACTTCCATCTGATGTTGTCCGTAAAGCACACAGAAGCAGAGCACAAATCAGTAGTTTGATTTGCCTAGAATTAAGGTGGATTTAAGATTTTAACAGTAGGGAAAATTGAGCAAAGACATTCCTCTTAATAACTGTAAGGGAAACAGGTCAATAATAATGTAAGGGAAACAGGTCAAGTTCAGTAGTCGCTGAAGTGACATCTTGGGAAGCCCGTGGTTGTTGGGCGTTGGCTGAAGATGGAGGTGTGTGGCTGGTTGAAGTTGAAAGTTTCAGCTTTTAGCTTTGCTTCTTAGCATTAGCTTTTAGCCTTGCTGTTTGTCATCACTGTTCTTTGAGTGCGGTTGCAGTGTGCTTCAGCCTGCACGCCTGCGGCTACTTAGTCACGATGAGAAGAAACCCAACTTAGTCTCGTCAAACTTTATTTCTTTTCTTTTCCGTTTGAGAGTTTCGTGTTCTGAGTTAAGTTTGTAATGTCGAGTCTCAGACGCCTGACCTCTGGTGCCCGTTTCAACTGAGCTGAACCAGACACTTACTGAAGTGCAGAGGATGGATTCAATGATGGTGGAGTAGAACTGTTTCAGCATCTCCTGTGGCAGGTTAAACTTCCTCAGCTGGCGAAGGAAGTACAACCTCTACTGGGCCTTTTTCACAATGGAGTCAATGTGAATTTCCCACTTCAGGTCCTGAGAGATAGTGGGGCCCAGGAACCTGAATGACTCCACTGCAGTCACAGTGCTGTTCATGGTAGTGAGTGGGGGAAGTGCAGGGGGGTTTCTCCTGAAGTCCACAGTCATCTCCACCGTTTTGATGGTGTTAAGCTCCAGGTTGTTGAGAGTGCAGCACCATCTTTTTATCCTCATGAGTACATGAGTGCTGTCCCACACCCTCTCGCTACTGCGAATCCAGTCGTCGACTGCAGGTACTAGTGATGGTTCACCTGACCACGGGAATGGTGTAAGACCAGCGGATGAATGCCTCAATGAGTTGTGTGTACTCTGCCCATGGAAGGAACTCTGAGCACCGATGCTGTTCACGTCCACAGTATGACCTGAGGTATCTGCCAATCTCCTGATTCAGCCTCTCCACTTGCCCGCTCGATTGTGGGTGGTAACCTGAAGTTAAACTGACATTAATGTCCAATTGTTTACAGAGTGAACTGGGTTTCACGGCCTGAAACAATGTCTTTGGGGATACCGTAAATCCTGAAGACATTGTGGAACATTGCTTGAACAGTATCCGTAGCTGTGGGAAGACCTTTCAGAGGTATGAGTCTACAAGCCTTGGAGAAGCAGTCATAGACAAAGTCTACTGATAGGTGTGACCAAGGTCGTTGGGGTATGGGCAATGGTTGTAACAGACTAGATGGAAGTTCTTTGGGGGTTTTTGACTATGCACACACAAAACATGACTTGACGTAATTTGTTACATCTTTAATCATAGCTGGTCACCAGTTACTGCCAGGACGGTAGGTAGGAACCTGGTAAAAAACAAGGACCAGCGAGCCTGGCGTGGATTTAGTCTTTAAGCACTCTTGATGTATTCAAGGTTCTTATGATCAGTGATTACCTGGAAGGGGTGTGTGGAACCCTTCAACCAGTGCCTCCATTCGTCAATGGCCGCATTCATAGCCAGTAGCTCCTTGTTTCCGACATCATAATTATGCTCAGCATCCATGAGTTTTCTAGAAAAGTAAGCACAGGGAAAAAGCTTGCCTGGTTGGGAGAGCACTGCACCTATTCCGCAGTCGGATGCATCAACCTCCAGAACGAATGGCAAGTTGGGATCAGGGTGTTTTAAGATTGGTGCAGTGGTAAAGCTGTGCTTGAGGTTAGTGAATGCTTGTATAGCTCGGTCAGTCCATTTCAACTTTGACGGTTTACCCTTCAATAGTGATGTCAGAGGTGCTGCTGTTATGCTATAGTTCCGTATAAAGCGTCAGTAGAAATTGGCAAATCCCAGAAAGCGTTGAAGCTCCTTGACTGTGGTGGGTTGTGGCCATTCGGTGACTGCCGTGATCTTAGATTTGTCCATTTCCACACCTTGATGGGTGACGTTGCAGCCTAGGAAAGATGTTCGTTGCACATGGAATTCACATTTTTCGGCCTTTACATAGTTGATTCTCTAACAGCCTGGTAAGTACCGTTCTGACATGGCCTTTGTGTTCCTCTTCAGACTTGGAATAGATCAATATATCATCTATATAAGCCACCACAAATTTGTTCAAAACGTCTCTGAAGATTTCATTAATGAAAGATTGGAATATCGCAGGTGCATTGGCCAGCCCATACGGCATAACCTGGTATTCATAGTGCCCCCTAGTGGTCAGAAAGGCAGTCTTCCATTCATCACCTTCCTTGATTGTAATGAGGTTATATGCACTTCTCAAATCTAGTTTGGTGTAAATTTTAGCTTCTCTGAGCTGTTCCAGTGCTGCAGGAACTAGTGGTAGTGTATAACAAATTCGACTGTGACATTGTTCAAACCTCGATAATCGATGCATGGGCATAGTCCTCCATCCCTCTTCTCCATGAAGAAAAAATCCTGCTTCAGCTGGGGAAGTGGATGGATGGATGAAACCAGAGCTGAGAGCTTCCTCAATGTATGCTTCCATAGTTTGACTTTCTGGACGTGACAGTGGATAGACTTTACTTTTAGGTGGCATGGCATTTGGTAAGAGATCAATGGCGCAATCCCAAGGACAATGAGGTGGCAGTTGAGTGGCTTTGGTTTTGCTGAATACTTCTTGAAGGTCTCGATAATGGGATGGTATGGTGACGGGCTTGCACTCTGGACTTTCGATGCTGGTAGTGAGACAAGGCTTAGAAATGACGTTATTTAGACATTCAGAAAAACAGAATTGTGACCAATGTTTGATCTCACCACTCTGCCAAGAGATGACTGGGTCGTGAACAGATAACCAGGGGTATCCAAGGATGATTTCATGGCATGGAGAGCCAATGACAGAGAATGTGATGGTTTCTCGGTAAAATAAGCCTAACTGCATCTTCATGGGTTGAGTTTGTTGAGTTATGCCACTTCCAAAGGGTTTGTTGTTTACAGCGTTCATCTTGATAGGAGGATCACATTGTAGTACGGGAATGTTTAATGTTGTAACGAGGTCTTGCTGAATGAGGTTTAATGCTGAGCCAGAGTCAATCAGCACTGTGAATTCAAACGAGTCATTTTCAGTAGTAATCTCGACAATGGTAGTGAGAGATTTAGCGTTGGTAATGGAGATGTGATCACTCACCTGGCTGTTTTCAGCAAAGTCTCTCCGGGCCTTGAGTGGACACAATGTGTTGCGGTGGCCTGCACTACCGCAGTAGAAACATAAATTCCGAATGACTCCTCTCGATCTCTCTTCAGATGACAGCTTTGTAACTCCTAGTTGCATGGGCTCGGGACTGGCATGATCATTGGCATGGCATGATTCAGAAATCTAGGTAACTCGAGGGATATGCATGACGCTTGTTGACTTGCTTTGAGGGCGATGAGTACGCATGAGATTATTGATCTTGATGGCTATTGAGACATAATCAGAAAAGGAATGATCCTCACCCTTACAAGCAACCTCTGCCTGTAACTCCATATTCAAACTGTGACGAAACATGGCCTTGAGTGACACGTTGGTCGTTCCAACCACTCTGAGCAGCAATCGTTCTAAACTCAATAGCATGTTCAGCGGCAGATTTGCGGCCTTGAGTTAGTTGCATCAAATGAGTGGAAACATCCTTACCCCCTGCCGGGTATTCAAACACATCTCTGAGTTGTTTTACGAAATATGGATAGGATGTTTGAAACAGATGGTCAGTTTCCCAAACTGCTGCGGCCCACTTGCTTTGCCCGTTAACAATGACATGAGGAAAGCACACTTCTTATCATCAGAGTCAAAGCTACTCCCTTGATATATGAAAAAGATCTCAACTTGGCAAATGAAACCTTTACATTGCTCAGCAGAACCGTTGAATTTTTCAGGAAGTGCAAAGTTTACCTTCATGGGCATAGGTGGTGGCAGCAATCGTAGATACTGAGTGAGGTAGTCATTAGCCACTTGATAGTCATTAGCCAGTTGATCACGTTACTCTTTGAGAACGTCGCTTTGATAAGCAAACCCGGCCTGTAGATTCGTAACTTCTGCTTGATTCTTTGGTGGCAACGTATTATGTAAGGATGCTGAGGCAGCATTAGGATCCATGTGCAGTGTTTTAATGAAATCCACAGCAAACAAAACAGCAGGCAGTAAATCATAAACCTGAAACAATCTTTATGAGCCCAGTCAATTCACTACCAATATTCCAGAACTTCATCACGTCCCAGCAGATCTTCCAGAGCTTCATCAGACCACAACAGATTTTCTAGAGCCCATTCACGTCTCTGCAGGCCTTCCAGAGCCCCTTCACATCTCTGAAGGCCTTCCAGAGCATCTTCACATGTCCGCAGGCCTTCCAGAGCCTGTTCACGTCTCCGCAGGCCTTCCAGAGCACCTTCACGTCTTCGCAGGCCTTCCAGAGCACCTTCACATATTCGCAGGCCTTCTAGAGCACCTTCAAGTCTCCGCAGGCTTTTCTGAGTCCCCTGAACTTTCTGATCTGCCCTGGCCCCCTGAACAGTCTGATCCACATTGCCTCCCCCTTTACTGTCTGATTCACACTGGCCCCCTGAACTATCTAATCCACCCTGGCTACCTCCTAAGCCATCACTTCCTGCCCCTGTTTCACTCTATGGACCTTGCCCCCCATCCCTTGCCCTGATCCTCCACCATTCCACCTCCCTCCTGGACTCTTTGGTTTGTTTTTGTTGTTTTGTTTTCAGGGGAGCATTTGGAAGCTGCTACTTGGGGGGTTTGGGGTAGTGTTACAGTGTCTGGTTTGTGTATCCCTCATGTTTCTTGTTTTGGACTGCTTACCTGGATTTTGACCTTTGCCTGGCTGGATAAACGCTGCTATTGGATTTTCCTGTTTGTGTGTGTCCGTGACAATTATCTAAAAAAAATTAATAAATAAACAAAAACAACCTTGATTATTTAACGGGATAGTTCACCCGAAAATGAATCTTTTGTTATTGTTTACTCAGCCTTATGTTGTTCCAAACCTGTATGACTTCCTTTTCCATTATGTTTGAAGAATGTTGGTAATTAAATAGTTAAAAAAAGTTGCTAGTAGCCATTGCTTTCCGCAAAATGGGGGGAAAAATTAAGTCAATGGCTACTAGCAACTGTTATCAACTTTCATCATCTTTGATTTTGACATTGCTCATGATCTGCTTGAATTATAGAAACATTTTTTGTCTCTCTTTTTCTGTTACTGTAGTTGCTGCTTTATCTTTGTGTTTGGTATTCTGATAAACAAAGGTGAGCACCAAAATAAATTGCATTTGAGACTTAAATTAATACCACATGTATTAAAGGGGGGGTGAAATGCTCATTTTCACTCAATATCCTGTTAATCTTGAGTACCTATAGAGTAGTACTGCATCCTTCATAACTCCAAAAAGTCTTTAGTTTTATTATATTCATAAGAGAAAGATAGTCTGTACCATTTTTTCCCGGAAAAACACGACCGGCTGGAGGTGTGACGTGTGGGCGGAGCTAAAGAATCACGAGAGCCAGTAGGCTTTTGCGTTGAGAGCGTTTGGAAGCTGTGACATTACCGTGAGGACAAAACCAACCAAAACAAACCATGGCTAACAGTCAGATTCAGCATATATTTATGATCCAGAATCAGATCCAGAGGCTGAAATTTAACAAGAGCAGCATCAGCAACGACGTCTCTATGTGGTATGTACTGAAACTGTATATATTTGCTTAGGGGTTTTGGAAAATGACTAAGTTCCACTTACAAAGTGCAGTTTGATGACAACATCGCATGTTGTTTACTTGAAGTGCTTACGCGCCGATAGCTAAGTTAACAACACAGAGATATTTGAAGCAGTTTTACTCGTGCAGTTTGATGACAACATCACATGTTGTTTACTTGATGTGCTTACGCGCCGATAGCTAAGTTAACAACACAGAGATATTTGAAGCAGTTTTACTCACCGCATGCGGTTCCAACACACGATCGTGACCCTTTTTCGTTGGGACTGCATTATCCTTAAGAAATAAACAATGTGCAAATCCGGCGTCAAACTGGGCCTTGTTTGTAAAACAAGCATCTTCGAAATGCAGGGGAACAAACACAAACACTTGCACAACTCCGTTGATGCTCTGTAAAAATAAACTCCATCCACTGGTCCCTTAATGCTGTTTCTCTTTTGGTAATCTGTGCAGGGTTGTCTTGCCCTGGCAACCAAAAACAAACTCCTTTTGTGACATTTCGCAATGCTGTCGCTCTGATCAGTGAATGTCTGTTGTCCTCTCAGTGCTCTGCTATACGGGAGCGCGCGCTCTTCCAGCAGATGTGCCCTTAGGACCCATATAAGGAAATTCCGCTCCATCTAACGTCACACAGAGCCATACTCGAAAAAAAAACCGGAAGGAGTATTTTTGGAACAGAAATACTCCTTCAAACGTACAACTTAATTTTTGAAACTTTGTCCATGTTTAGCATGGGAATCCAACTCTTTAACAGTGTAAAAAACTCAGTATGCATGAAATAGCATTTCACCCCCCCTGTAATGTAAGATTATGTCTTTACAAAGATTCTGTGATTTCAGTATCTCTGCAGGTCACAGTAGAGGCTGTTATCGGTGGTTCTGTTGAACATTGTTCACACCACTGACATTGGGCAAAGAACAATCTACATTGGGCAAAGGATTCACCGCTTGGTGTAGGGCTATACTTTCACTTTCTGTATCACCGTCATCTTCCTAATGCAGATATTCCCCTTCAGAATCAGGGTCCGCGAATAGAAGTCCCAACACTTAATTGCGAGTTCATTAAAGCTTTATTGATGCCATTAGATAATAATAATAATAATAAAAATATTCTAATGCCAATACTCGCTGACGTTGACAATATTGCTCTAATAAAATGACTCACTCTCACACTAGCTCCGCTTTTGTTCGCACTAATTCAATGCACTCTAGCTCTAAGATTTTTTATAGAAGCATGATGTTTTTTTGAATCAGAGATGAAGTATTACATGTCTGCCGCCATCTGGTGCAGGGGAGGTTGCATGAAATTTGACACCCTATTTGACCAAATTGGCCATTTTATTCAGTGCCACTAATCTTGTACAATAGAGGGTTGGAGGGTTAAACATGATCTTGAACTTCAAGACATTAATGTGCACTGTAGACACACAAATGGCAAGATTGTGTGCGATGTAATCAAGGGAGAAGATTCAGTAGCAGAACAAGACCCAGAGTACAAGAACAGAGTTGAAACATTCCCTGATCTGGATCATAGCATGCCTCACCAACTTCCCAGACCATGTTTTCTACGACATCAGTTTGAACACCGCATATATAGTGCCGTCATCTGAGGATGGTCCCCGAACAAATTTTGACGCCTTCATGGAGTGGACACTGGCGGGTCCCACTCCCAACCCAGAGCCAACAGTACGGAGCATAAGCCAGATCTCACCAGTGACGGAGAGCCAGAGTCCAACCTGTCAGATCAGGTGCGTGAGCTGGCTACAGTGCCCACCACAAGGGAGAGAGCCACGGACACCCCCTTCATTGTGGCTGAGGTTGAGAGGACTATAGAATGCCAAAAGAGCCAAAATGAGGAAGTGGATCTTATAGAATGGGAAATCTGAAATGGAGATTGAACTACCCATTTCTCCTCTCTCAGCTGGTCCCGCCCAGCACTTCTTTATCCTTGGTTTCCTCATCCAGCCCTGAACGGGCTTCCGATACTAAAGTGCCCATTCCTAGAAAGTGTCTTCCATTGCCCGCTAATAGAATGTGTCCTCCAGTGCCTGCTCCTAGAAAGTGTCTTCCAGTGCCCGCTAATAGACCGCTCCTAGTGCTCCTCCAAAATGCCTGCCCTCCCTCCCACCCACTCCTGTCTCCTCCACCACTGTCATCTGGCAGCCCCTCCACTTGCCCTCGGCACACAATCAATGACGTTTTTTTGGACTGATGCGACTTATACTCAGGTGCGACTGTTAGTCCGAAAAATACGGTAAATGTGAGAGATTTAATTGCTCATCTAACACTATTTTAAATAAACATGTCCGGTGTTCATCTAATCCACTTAAAGGATGAATAAATACAACTGCAGTGAGTGTGAGTTAGTTATTCTGTGTGGTTAAGGTGTCATTTACAGCTCAGTGGGGTTTCCAGTCAGAAAGAGATGTTTGCTGGGTGACAGCTTAGAGGAAATAAATCTGGGTTACAGAATGGAGATCATACAACTTTAAAACTGTGAGTTCCTCACATCAGATTTGAATCTGATTTGATTGGTTCAGTCATCAGTTGGATTTTCTTTTAACTTCATGTGATTTTAAGTCACAGAGAGTCTAACAAACATACTCTTGACTTTAGGTGCAGAGGAGGTGGTGAACTCACTAGCCTCTTCAGTGTTAGTTACAGTTTACAGCAGCAGACAGATGTGCTCTATATTCAAAGAGCAACTTAAAAAAATAGCCATTGAAATGTCAGTCATAGATAAGTTCATTAGTGTAATGTCTGCCACATCCTTGC